>NC_084926.1:32547500-33229000 GCF_958298935.1 Phragmites australis
TCTCTCTCTCTATTTACTAAGCCACCAAGGCTTGATTTTCACCAAATTTTGTTAGAGAGGGAAGGGGAGCACTCAAGGTGGGACACCGAGTTCAAAACACCTCACAAGAGCAGCACAAAGCCCTCAAAGCAACCAGCCCCACTAAATGAGGCTAAGGGGTATAAATATCCCAATCTGAAAAACTAGCCATTGGACTCAGATTGTACATATCAGAACTTTCGATCCCCCTAATCGAAACTTCCGATCCCATGCCCCAACGGTTCAAAAACTAGCCGTTATAGCCTTTTTCAAGCACACATCGGATGTTTCGATATCCACATTGGAACTTTCGATCAGTTCAAAACAACAGGTTTGAACTACACGGACCTATCTATATCTAGGAAAAATCGCACATCGGAACTTCAGATTACCAAATCATAACTTCTGATTAAACCTTTATCCAAACCTAAGATCCTCGACACTTCTGAACATTAGACGGTCCAACTCATATCGGAACTTCCGACCAAAATATCGGAACTTTCGATTCAAACGATAACTTCCAGAGAGCTTGAAATTTTAAGACACCGGATATTCCGACTGACATTGGAACTTCTGATTTCAGCACAGCAGACCCTCTGAACATGGTGATAACTTTTTACTTTGATATTCGATTTCGACGATTTTGAAATCTACAAAAAGCTTATTCAGAGGGCTACACATCGCTACTAAATTCATGATCTCAAGCACATTGGATAAATCTAGGAACACTCTGAAACTTGATTTGGACACTTTCACACTTTCCACAACGGTCTCCTAAAGCGAACTCTCAACACAAACCCATCTCACACTAAGCACATGGTTTGAGCACTCGACACAACAATCGAGCAACGCTTTCGGCAGTCCCTCTTGATAGTACAACTATCGATCCTATAACCTGGTCTCCCTCCAAACTCCTTGAGATCGGCAAAACTAGAAAACTTATTCTTGTTATACCTTTGCCTTCAGCAATCCTGTGGTCTTGACAAACAAATAGTCCTAGTCCAGACTCTTCTCATAGCTCTTCAAGGCTTGCCATCTACTCTTCACTTAAGCTTGATGATGATGTTCATCCTCACTTCTCTTCCTGATCTTCTCTTGATCTTCCAGAAGCTTGATGAAGTTCACTTGATTTCTTCTCATGCACCAAGCGTGGAAGACTTCTCTTTTCACACCATCTTCATCCGGTTCACCACAAGCTATGAACCGCAAGCATCAAGTACAAAAAATTTCCACTAAACTTGTCTCAATCTTACTCTTCCAACTCGGCATATTGAATATCTCAATTCAACTTATGCCTTCTTATGGAACCTAACCTCAACTCACTCTCAAGCACAAAGTACATAGGTTAGTCCATAAAACATAATTGACAATCTTATACTTTTAGTCACTTAATCTCCACAAGTGACTTTGCCTTCTTCTCATGAATCCATACTTCATCGATAAATTTCTTTTGATCTCATGACATTCCTCAATGAATCCATACTTCATTACTTATGCATCTCCTATTAAATAACCTACTAACAATTCTCAACACATTTGTTAGTCCATAGGTATTATCATTAACTTACCTGAGAATCACCTAGAGCTCATTCATCTTGATGCATATTTATTCTCTATGCATCACCTATGGAACAACCTACTGACAATTCTCAATAATATTGTTAGTCCATAGATATTGATTACCAAAACCACACTTAAAGGCTACATGCACTTTCAGGGGGGTTACTCACATGCCTAGCACTAGCTTCCTCCTTCTCCTCCTCCATCATTTTTGGTGGGTTAAATAGAGGCAGCGCCCAACACTTGAACTGACAGTACAGAGATGTGTGATGATACGAATACGGGAATAGATGAATTCCTGGGTCATACATCTTTGGGCCATGAACCCATTGGAAGAAGAAGCATCTCATGTCCTCCTATAAAATTGGGAAAAAGTAATCAACAACCATATAGTTTAATGATTAGTATAAAAAGGCTAGGAATGGGAATAGAGGGAGGCACTGGGGCATCGCAACCATATTATTTCCAATAAAATAATATTATTTTATTGGAAATTTGCAAAAGTAATACCCAAAATCTGATATTTGCAGAAATAGTTACCTGTTGGCAGTCCGTGTCCCATAGACGATATTAAAAAAATTCATAACTTTTTCATATTATCTCAGATAAATATGATCTTTATTTAAACATTGTATCTATCGACGATATCTACAACTTGGTTATTGAACAATTTTCCATTTGAATCAGTTTAGATACCCAGAAAGTGGCTAGAAATTCCAGATCTATTTTTTGAGATCTGAAATTCATAACCATTTTTGGGCATTTATCCAATTTAAATGGAAAAGTGTTCAAATGCAACATTGTAGATACCATCGATATGTACAGTTTTCATATAATGATCATCTCCATCCGAGATCATATCAAAAAGTTATGAATTTTTCTTTGAATATCGTCTATGGGAGGCAGGACCTATCAGTACGGGGAATGCCGACAGGCCCTAGGGCCCATTGACACGTAGCATGTCGGCACACGGTCCCTAGTTGGCACTCCGCGTGCCGATAGGTATCTATTTTTGTAAATATCAGATTTTGGATATTATTTTTACAATTTTCCAATAAAATAATATTATTTCAAAAAAAATTTGAGTTAGACTTAATTAAGCTTGGATTACCTCACTCATTATTTGCGCTGTAATAGCTTGAGTTTTATAATATACCGTTTCTTATTTTAAGGTAGTGTTGAAAACATATTAACAATGTTTCCTTTTACACTACAGTTGTACCTGTGACTTTGTAGCTTTTTAACACTATTGCAGAACAAGTGATCAGTGCCGGTTCAAAAATGTGATCAGTGTCGGTTTATAAACCGGCACTGATTAATCGGCACTCATAGTCAGTGACTATCAGTGCTGGGTATGGAACTGGCACTGAAAATCACTATCAGTGCCGGTTCTAGGTGAGAACCAGCACTGATAGTGCACCTATCAGTGCCGATTAGCATTACCAACCGACACTGATATGGGTGCTATCAGTGCCGGTTGTTTTTTACCAATCGGCACTGATAGTTGTTTCCCGCCTTTTTTTTAAAACGTGGCGGTTGCTGTCAGTACAGTGCTGTTTTCAAATTTTGGATGTTGCCGGAAATAGACACGCATACATATCAAGTTTATCACAGCATATATACCCAAGCACATATAAATTTTATTTATAAAACATCAAGTCTCATCACAATATATATATACACCGCATACTTATCAAGTTTCATTACAATAATCTTATGGAGTTTAAGATTTCTTGTGAACCGATGGATCTGAACTATGCCCTTTTTTATGGGTTGAAGGTAATGAGAAAGACGATCCAATTTCATGGAACTTGCCAGTTGGATTGATGATTTCTTCATTGATAAACCCGACAAGTTGTTCTTGAAGTGCGTTGATTTCATGAGGCATGAGACGTTCTTTGGACAGCTCGAGGATTTGCAATTTCAAGAATTGAATAAATCAATACATATGATTTTGGCGTATCGAACCTGAAAATTAGTCATCAATGTGTATATTGCCTACCTCAGGATCTTCCGGCAGGATCGAATCCTCTGTGTTGAAGCTGTGCATGAATTCCCCAAACCACATAAATTATTGCCCGGACCCTGCTTCCTACAAGGAAAGCCATGTCGGACTGTCCATTCTTTCGTGTATGGCCTGTATCTAAAGCTCTTCTTGGTGTATCACGGGTACACTCTGTATGTGTGTGATTATTATCGTAAGTAGACTTAGATTCAATCAAATCAAATATTACAAGAGCAGTAATGAAATGGTCAGTTTTTACCTTTGTAGCAAGTCAATGATGGGTTGGTAGATTTCTTTCGGATTATTTTGTGAGTTAAAAATAAAGATCTTGCTAATATCTGACTGGATGACAAGGAGGATCCAGTGAAAACTGTACATAGGTCATTATAGGTTTGTTGGTCCTAATTTCTAACGATGTATTGCTCAAAAAGAGTAGAAGGGGGTAGGGTAAAAGTATGTATTTCTTCAATTGTAGCTCCAGAAGATACTTCAATACATAGTCCTTGATTTTTTTTAGGTCGGTAGATTTCATCATTGTCGGGTTGACAAGATATGGGTCGATGAATCCCACATGCATGATGCACTCCTTCCTGCATCTTTGTACCTCCATTCTACACAAGGAATATATTTAAGAGATTCAATACAATGGCACATAAATGTATATTGTGAATTATACGTATACGACACTTACAGAGTCCAACAACTCAAGATAGACACGTCGAGGGTATCATGCTGGTACAGTCGATACATTTCCTCGAAGAATATAAAAATACTACCGTCCCCGTGGAGGAGATCTTGTTCCTTCACTCTGGCCTCGAAACTTTCCCTACCCTCCTTCGACTCATTCATGTACCACACATGAAATTTCCAAAGTTGATATGTCAGTTTGGCCCACTCGTCTAGCGCGACCAATAGTTCGCCCAGCTTAAATTGCCATCTCTCGGCTGCTCAGGGTGCCATGGACTCGTTAAAAAATTGCTCTCTTGTCATATTGGCATCCTTAAGGAATATTTCCAAATATTTCTAGTTGTTGTTCTTCCCGTACCTGGTCGATAGAAGCCTGCCTCAAGGATTTCTTTCCTTTGATACGCTCGTAATCAGATTGACGCTTAGCCACAGCAGGTTTGCTCAGCGTCAAGAGAAACTTTTTCGTTTCTGCAGTGAGTGGTTTTTTTCTTCTCAGGCTCTCGCTTTTTAAAAAATTTCTGAACTTCGGCGTTAACTATCGCTCTGTTTTCCTCTGCAATTCTTTCATAAGGTAACTTCTCAGGTGCTGCCACCTTCTTAGACAGTGGCAGTGGCGGCGACAGTGGAGGAGTTGGATCTCTTCCTGGTGACGGTGGCACTGGCGTCAACCGTGGTGGAGTTGGATCTCGTCTGTCTCATCTTCAAAAAATATGTAGCGCTTGTGCCATAAAACGAAGCCACCCACGTTTGATCTGAGCCTCTTGGAACCCGTCTCTCCAAGGTAATCCATGTCAAGCTTACGGTACGGCTTTTTCACGGAGTCCACGTGGACCTTAGCGTATCCCCATGGTATCGGGAGATCATTCAAGGGAGCCCCTTCGACGTATTGGTCGACCTGCCCCATAACCACCGTGATGGTAATGTTCATAGTGGGCACGACAAGATTGCACACCTTGTTTTCTGTGATGTCATCCACGGGGAAACAGGCTAATTCTTCTTCTCCAAACCCCGCGGATGCGCAGCTACTCCGACAACCACCAGGGCTCACAACATTTTCTTCGCCTTGCTACTGCCTGATTCCTTGCTTAAATGATTCTTTGATTTCTCTAATTTTGGGGTCTGTCATCTGACGCTCTTGCACAAGTTCTTATCGCACTACAACCAGCAGGTCTTCCAGCTCTTCTCTCCTTCTCTTCCGTCTCCTATAACTTTCGGCGGATTCTGGGAGTCCCTCTTTCTAGGGCACCACACCCTTGCCTCTGGTGCGACTTGGGTGCTCCTTGGTTCCCAGTGCCAAGGTTAGCTGGTCGTTCTCCCTATCCGGCCTGAAAGAGCCTTGGGAAGACTGAGTGTGGGCATCTGCAATTCTCTACATCACTTCATGTTCTCTGTCACTTTTGAAGTTCAGACTGCCATCTGCCGCCAAGGTCACCCCTCTCGCGTACAGATAGTGCTTCGCTCGTTCAATCCAGGGGGCCGTCTGAGGTGTGGCATCACTGTGGGTTACCTGTTCTTCCATCTCATCCCACTCATCATATTTCCTCACGTACCCACGCGAGCCAATTCTGTGGGGGTACACGTTCTTCTAGGAGTTGGCTTTGTTGATCTCACTTAGTCGTTGTGCTTCCTCTGAATGCTTGTGCTCTATGAAATCATTCCAGAATGGTTGAACCGTCAGATAATGGTCCCATTTTGGTGTCCGGCCCACCAAGCCATAATTTCTGCACAGCTTACCCTTGAAATTCTTGAACGCGATGGACATTGTTGATAGGGCACGACTCTTCACTTTGGCCATGCTGCATCCTTCAGGGAACTCAAACTTTGTCAACAACTTGCCCCACATAAGATCCTTGATGTTTTCGGGAACCACCCACACGTCATCCCATCTGCCTCTCCAAGTTTTGTATGTGACTGCGACATGGTCCCTCACCAGACACCCGATTGCTGTCTTGTACGTGCCCAGAATAACTTTTGGTCTCGTGGGCTCCCCGACTGCATTGACCTCCGCATCTTGCTGGGACCTTGTCCACTCCTCTCTTCTCCTGTCATCTCGTCACCACCCGGAGCATCAGCATCAGGGTCGATCTGACCCTCCGGTGCATCACCTTCGGTCGTGCCCTGCGCAGCCTCAGCAGCTACCTCCAACTCAAACTGTTCCATATTCAAGTACAACCTCGGGCTACCGCCCCATGTCTGGTCCGGCTCCATGTTTGCAGGCTCATCATGTACTGAGGTTGGAGCGGGACCTGAGGGACCTTGTATCGGAGGGGGGACGGGACGGGGCCGTGCACGGCGGTTAGATTTCATACGTGTCATTCCTACATCAACATTTTAGACACAAGAAGCACTTGATTTAGAGATAATCTAAAACCGAATGCTATACTGGAACATAGAATAAATGAGGAGAAAGGGATGTAAAATGCAAGGGCATAAGGTACACAGAAATACAAAAGTACAACATATTGATCAGGTCCATAAGTACAATATACATCAGTTTCAGTTATGCAAGTGTTCATAGCCAGAGTACAGAACACATAATAATCAGGTCCACACAAGCATTATACATTCAAACTACTCGTCGCTATCATCACTCGGCAACCACCAGTACTTATCGCCCTCAATATGGCCAACATCATCGCCCTCAACGTAGTCATAAGGAACCACATCGTTCGAGTCCACGCTAGAATCCACATCATCGCCCTCAAGGTGACCAACATCTTGACGGTCTAGCACCTCGGCCGATTGAATGGACAACTTCTGAAACCTGCTCACTACCTCCTCAAGTTGGAGTACAAGCCGGTTCGCATCCATAGAGCACTTGCACTAACAGGGATCGAAGCTTTCGTTAGCCATCTTCCTTAGGTCTACAACTATATCATTGATCTTTTCGATGGTCCACACCCAACCATTAGTCATTATTCTATAATCATCCAAAATGGATAGGAAAACACATATGAGCTCAGTGTGAGGGATTGAAGATGCAATTTCAAAATGGAGCTAGATGTCTAGACGTATAGAATACTAAATCAATAAACACTCAAACTGTGGCAGAAATGTTTCGAACAGATAGGAAAACAAAGAAAATCAAGAATCAACGACCAATGTGGCTCTGCTTGTCATGGTATTCAGGTAGATCACCGAAGGTTTATGTGATCAGGTTCATTTATATTTCACTATCAGTTATGTCAGGGACACAAACAAATACAAGTATCTTATGGCATCTTTGTGATGGAACAAATCCATGTTATAAGGACCCTTCTATAGGAAATTGGTATTGCAGAAAAAGTCTTGTAAACAGTACTGAGCATAGAGTTTCACAAGCGGCCTGATGCGAGCCTCTATTTCCACAGCATATGTTACTATTTTTTTAAAGCCACATAGTGGACGATTATATTAGAAGAAGAGCAAATATTTTACTAATTTTAGTGTACAGTTCACCAGTAAATGCAGATCAGGGCCATTGTCATTTCAGACAAGACTCGTGATCTGCTAACAGCCAAAAAATGGAACATAACAAACTTTCGACGAAGGCTATGGAAGTATATACCCAAGGAAGTATAAAGTTGACAGCTAGATTGGTAGAACCCCGAGATTGGATCAATTAGCAGTTCAAACCTACTCCAAATTTGCTACAGTGTTGAGGAAGTATAAGGGGGAGTGTTACAAACCAAATGATCAATAACAGCCAAACGACAATTGTGCGTGTCCATTTTGGAAGAGGTCCTCCCCAACGGATATACACTAGTTCACATTGTATAAATATACATCAAGTATCAATGAAAGATCAAATGAGTTCATTCTCTACTATTGTCCACTGTACACAAGATTCCACAACAGTTACCAGCCCTGAGCAACTAAAATAAATGAAGACGCCCAGGAAAAAACTAAAATAAATAAAGATCAGTTATCGAAATGCATCCATAGCTCGCAAATTGTTTGTTGACCATCAGATTTACAATGGTTCAAAAAAAAATTCAAGTTTAGTGGCAACGTAATTAACCAAATGAGCAATAAGTTTGAATCAAATGTTGTATTTAGCCTAAAAAGATCAATTTTTGTATTTATGTGCAAGTATGAATTATCAACTAATTAATAATTCTGTACATTATTTATATTTATGCCTTAATACCTTTAATTTCCTCATTCTAATATAAAAGGTAAATGCCATTCTGTGTTGTACATATATAAATTGTGTGCTATTCGCAACCTTGGTTATTGACATTAGTTCTCCCTATGGACTACGGTGATTTGGCGGCGAAATCCCCTTCTTGTGCTTACATAAAAATCCGGCCATCCCACACGCACACGCACGGTTTGCTGAATCAAGTCGATGACATTTCAGTAGTCCTTCGAAATGTCACCCAATTCTCACTAAATGAAGTCAGCCATGTTAACTGATCACTCGATTCTATAGCCTTACCGAGTCCCCTCCACACTAATTTTCGTCCTCTCACTAGCAACTCTAGGCTCCATATGTACTCCTCGCCGAGGGACACGCGGCGAGGGCTAGGAGAGTTTGGTGGGAAGAGAAGACCGACCGTTGGGCTTGAAGGGGATGGAGGAGACCAGGAGAGGTGGTCCTCGGCATCGGCGTCAGGGGTGGCGGCGGCTCCTCCTCCGTGGGGGGTGACGGCGGTGAGTGCTCTGGGGAGGAATCAGCGTCGGGAGGAGGTGGCGGCGTGTCGTGGCGGCGTCCGGAGGAGGCGGCGTCGAGAGGAGGCGGCGGCGTGTCGGGGCGGCGTCGGGAGGAGGCGGTGGCGCGTCGGGGTGGCGTCGGGAGTAGGCGGCGGTGCGTCAGGGCTCGGGTGACTGAAGCGAACGAGGAAGGCAGCGCTAGGGTGAATAGAGGAACGAGGATGCGGCTAAGTGTTAGAGATAAATAAAGGAGACGTATCAGTGCCGGTTCTATTTTCTAACCGGCATTGATACTAGTATCAGTGCCGGTTCTAGTTAGTAACCGGTACTAATACCAGTATCAGTGTCGGTTATATTTACAACTGGCATTGATGGTTGAAGTATCAGTGCTGGTTATATGTACAACCGGCACTGATAGTTGAAGTATCAGTGCCGGTTACTACATAGAACCGGCACTGATAGAAGTTTTCCCAGCAAATTAATTCTTATAATGTGCTTTGTTTGACAAAATAAATGCTTTAATGTGCTTTGTTGCATATAAAATTATTTTTCATTCTAAAAAATTGCAAATAAATTTTATAAAATCTTTTTAACTTGTTTTATGTTGAAAAATAATTCTAGAAAATTTCAATATGCACTCGATATAAATTAAAGCATATTATTACATCACCCATACATGTCCTTGATACAAAATAAAGCTTAACCTAAATATTATACAAAGTTCACCAAATACAGGAAAGCTGCTTTCACTGAACGATTAATACTTCGTTATGGTTGCGGCGTATGTAGGTAGCTTTTGCAGTGTCATCAATGAGAGGCAGTTCGACATTCTCTCCAAAAGGAGGCAGGTCTTCGAATTTGTCGCAATCTTTGTGGTCGACAACATCCTCAACACCGACGATTTTTCTTTTTCCTTGAAAAACCATGTGACGCTCCTCCTTATTAACTGGGTCCGGGTCTTTTACATAGAAGACTTGTGCAACATCGTTGGTAAGCACGAATGGTTGTTCTCTGTATCCGACGAGTTTAAGGTCCACGGCAGTCATACCGTACTTGTCGACCTTGACTCCCCCTGGGAGTCTGACCCATTGGCACAGAAACAAAGGGATCATCAACTCGCCATATTCGAGTTCCCAAATCTGCTCTATGAATCCATAGTAGGTTTCCCTATTGCCAGAGCAGTCACAGACATTAGTACGGACACTGCTATTTTGGTTAGTGTTCTTGTTGTCTTGTGCTTGCGTATAAAATGTATCGCCGTTAATCTCGTATGCTTGGAATGTGCGAATCATAGTTGACAGGCCATTTGCCAGCAATTCCAACAGAGCATCGTCGGTATCCTTACCCATCATGAGTTGACATAACCAATTACCGAAATTATCTCTGTGCTCTTTTGCGATCCAATCATCTGACTTCGTTGGATTTGTGGAGCGTAGCATGCTCACATGCATTTTGACATACGGGATCACTACAACTTCCTATTGCAGAACTGCAAAGTGTGCTTGAGTGAATGAAGCATGATCTTTAATATGGATTGAAGTATGAACTATCATCCCTTTCTCCTTTAGCCTCCCCTCATAGCGAGATATAGGCATACCAATCGCGTTCAGTTTCATATAGTCAATGCAAAACTCAATGACCTCCTCCGTACTCCACCCTTGGGCAATGCAACCTTCCGGATGACCTCGGTTACGAACATATTTCTTCAGAACCACCATGAACCTTTCTAAAGGATACATCTGATGCAGAAACACGGGGCCAAGGCTCTTTATCTCACCCACAATGTGAACAATTAGATGGGGCATTATATCAAAAAATGTCAGAGAGAAAATAGTCTCAAACTGACATATAGTATGGACCATGTCTTCCTGTAGTTTTGCCAATTTGTTCGGATCAATGACCTTCTATGAAATTGCGTTGAAGAACGAACACAGCTTAATGATTGGGTCTCGGACCTTATTCGGCAGAATACCTCTAATTGCAACTGGAAGCATCTGCGTCATCATCACGTGACAATCATGAGACTTCATGCCAACTAACTTCGTATCTTTCATGTTTACAAAGCTCCTGATATTGGAGGAGTAACCGGTCGGAACTTTGACATCACGCAAGCAACCACACAGGCAGATCTTCTCTTCCTTGCTCATAGTGTAGCAAGCTGTGGGAAGTTTCTTTTTGCCGTTGTCTAATTGTATGTAGTGTAGGTCCTTCCTAAGGTTCATTTCTTCCAGGTCTAGCCGTGCATTTAGTGTATCTTTTATTTTGCCGGGTATGTCTAGTAAGGTACCAATCAAGCTATCAAACATATTCTTCTCCACGTGCATGACGTCGATTGCGTGTCGGACCATAAGATACTTCCAATAAGGCAGCAACCAAAATATTGACATCTTTTTCCACATAGGAGTATTTTTCCCAGCTTGCATTTTTGTACTGCCTGGCCCCTTTCCAAGTACAACTCTAAGTATCTTAACCATCTTAAATACCTATTCTCCACTGCGAATCTTCGGAGCTTGACGAAGCTCCATTGTCCCATCAAAAGCTCTTTTATTCTTGCGGTATGGGTGATCCGGACAGAGGAACCTACGGTGACCCATGAAGATCATTTTCCGGTTGTTTTTTAGCCACCGCCCCTCTGTTTCCTCCAAGTACTGAACACATCCATTATACCCTTTTACAGTCTGCCCTGATAGGTTACCAAGAGCAGGCCAATCTGAAATCGTCACGAACAGTATCGCGCGCAGGGTGAAATTCTCGCGTCTGTACTCATCCCATACCCGTACGCCATCTTTCCACAGTACAAGAAGATCTTCCACCAATGGTTTGAGGTACATATCGATATCGTTGCCTGGTTGATTCGGCCCACTAATCAGAAGAGGCATCATAAGGTACTTCCGCTTCATGCACATCCAAGGTGGAAGGTTGTAGATACAGAGAGTCACGGGCCAAGTGCTATGAATACTTCTCGTGTTGCCAATAGGATTCATCCCATCTGTGCTCAACCCGAACCTTATATTCCTCTCTTAATTCCTTGTATTTCGAATCTAATGTCCTCCATTGCATGCTATCAGCAGGGTGTCTAAGCATTCCATCTTTCTTGCGCTGTTCGGCGTGCCATCGTATCAGCTCGGCATTCGCTCTATTAGCAAACAATCGCTTCAAATGGGGGATTATAGGGAAATACCAAGCCACCATAATGGGGGGTCTTTTTTTCTTTCTCTTCACCCCCACGCCATCGCTCTCGATATCATCAACGTTTCTCTTATACCGTGGTGCATCGCAAACGCGACACACTTCCAAGTTTGCATCCTCACCGCGGAACAACATGCAGTCGTTTCCACATGCAAGTATTTTCTCTACTTCCAATCCCAACGGGCAGACAACCTGCTTGGCATGGTACGTGTTTTCAGGTAACACATTCCCTTCTGGAAGCAATTCCCTCAAGAATTCTAATAATTCATTGAAACCCTTATTGGCCCAACCATTGCTAGCCTTTATTTGCATCAGTGTCAGCACCACCTGCAACTTGCTGTGCTCATATTTAGAGTTCAGGTAAACTGGTGTTTTAGAGTCCTCTATCATGCGCTGGTACTTTTGATGTTGTCTTTCAACGGTGAAGTCCCCCTCCCCATCGCGCAACATTTATTCTATGCCTTCTTCATTGTTGCCAACAAAAGTGTCCCAATCATTGTTCTCGACAAAAGTATCTTCACATGCCGACATATCAAAGTCTTCATTAGCCGTCGGATCGTTGCCTCCGTCTCCTTTCACTGTTGGTTGCCCTTCACGCCCAACATCTGCAAGTTCACCGTGTTCAGTCCAACAGGTGTAGCCAGCCTTGAAACCCCTGCGAATCAAGTGTGCTCGGATCTGCTCTATGTTTGAAAATTGCTTCTCATTCTTGCAGTAGACACATGGATAGCATATATAGTGTTCGTCATGCTTCCTTTTTGGCTTATTGTACGCCACGGCAGCCCTCAAAAAAGCCTCGATGCCAACAATGAACTCTGGCCCTCGTTCCTTGTACATCCATGACCGGTCTTTCTGCAAATCATTATAATTAAACACATTGGACTTATAATCATTAAATATTTCAAAATCTAGAACATATTCATCGAATTACCTCGCATCCTGATTGGTCCTATTTGAGGGCCCATCTCCTTCTGGTACTTAGGCCGGGTCAGGGGACCCGCCTTCCAAAGGTTGCCGAGTACGTTTGCGACCCGTGGGTGGACGTGCTATCCCTACAACACAGTATTTTATCAACTGTACATGTTAAATTCACTATGTTGATTAATTATCAGAGAAAATCTATTGGATTATTACTAAAATTCATGACTTTAAAAATATACGCAATCCACATACTAGAAAATTAGAGCTAGATTTTAGGGACATTTTGCAAATACCTCCCTGATTTTTTATTCTTTGGATGCCACTCGAATGACAGTTCTAGCGGTATTTTTGTAATTTTTGAATGGTAATAATGGTTCAACAAGTGGCAAATTTGCAATTATCCCTAGATTTTAATGTAGGCACCCAACTCTATTTACATGTGACTTTTAATCTACTCGTTAAATCATTTACAATGATAAAATTGCGATCTTTGTCTAATTTATATGGATATTTAAGCTCTTGCTCATTCCAAATTTCAACACCAACTCACAACCACCTAAACTAGAGCAATCTAGCAACTAAAATCCAACTAAGAATCAAATGTAGATCATCTCTATACATCCAACAACGACAAAGTTGTAAACTTTACCTAAATTAGATCTCAACTACATCTCTAAATCCATAACCATGGAACAAGCACCATCCATCATCAACCCTAGAGCAATCTACCAAGTAATCTATCCAAAAATGAAATATAGATCATCTCACTAACCTTAAAACAGTTGACTCCTCAAAATTTTGAAGGCTCCCACGCAAAAAAAAAACCTTGAATCGTAAAAAAAATGGCAAGGAGGCGTTGTAACACTTGGGTGCGGCGGCGGCGGCTCTGTTCTGGGTCGAGAGGGGAAAGAAGATGGGCTATGTATACTGTAGGATGCTATCAATGCCGGTTTAAAGAAGAACCGGTACTGAAACACCACTATCAGTGCCGGTTTGTGGTTAGAACCGGCACTGATGTATCAGTGCCGGTTCTAGCCACCAACCGGCATTGATAGTAAGTGCTGGTTCTTAACTCCAGGCCTTTGATCGCGGGCGGGAATTTTAGAACCGGCATTGATACCACTTTCAGTACTGGTTCCTTTGAACCGGCATTGAAGGTGACGGCTATTTTGTGGGGTTCTGTAGTAGTGTAAATCAAAATATGTCTTTTACTACAATTTAAATATGTGTCATCGTGATGTCATGCTAAACCCCTTTTACATTGACGTGTATATGCTCTTCATTGTTGCATCTTTATCTTGAAAATTCGGCAGTGTTATAATAATAAACTATTTTCATAGTCGGCTCCAGTTCGAAACAATTTAGATATGATTAGTTTATTTCCTTCTTAAACTGATTGTATCTCGATTATAATCTTTCCTAACCAACCTTAGTTGTATTAGTCTTGTATACGCCTGGCACTGCCGGCATATAATAGATGCATGCGCTCCCCTGCCCCTCGAGCAGTGTGCCGCGCTTGTGCGAAACCCTGTCAAGTCTCACGTTTCTACATGGTATTAGATAGGTCATCGGCCTAAACCCTAATCCACCACCGGCAACTCTGCCACGTTGTCCACCCTCCGCTGCTCCCCACCAATTCATGCGCCATGGGTTCAACATCGAGCCGCTCCGACACCTTTCTCGCCGTCAACTCTGTGGTCTCAACGGCGGTGTTCTCCTCCAACTTGATCAGCATCATCTCCGTCAAATCGCTTATACATGCATAATCCTCATAAGGCTCACCTTGCGCTCATCAAGCGGATCCTGCAGTATGTGAAAGGCACCATCGCTCACAGTCTTCACCACGGCACCTCAGTCTACAATGTAACTAGAGTCGAACTGAGTCCCCCTAATTAATTTTTCTAAAGGTGAAGTGATGAGCAGGGTTGAGTGTAAACCCCTAGATGGGCACTATACTCACTAGCAACGTAGGATTCTTAATGGAGGCCTTGAATCTCGTGCCATTCCCATCCATTTGCAGGCAACTGATCACGGACAAAAAGTCTACGAATCGTCTACGTACTCGATCCTGCATGTGTTGCGATCAGGTGAAATGTGCATGCAGTTGAGTCCTGTCAGTGACCAGTGCGGTGGCTTGACGAGACCAACCAATCGCCCAAGGGGGAATAATTTAATCTAAGTACCTATCTATATGATAACGCACTACTATACAAAATATCATCATAAACGGGTGGTAATATTTTTTCACAGGCGTTAGCGTACCCGTCTAGGATCGAAGGTCTGTGAAAATAAACGATTTATACAGGTGCAAAACAGATCGTCCGTGGAAATCCATTTTTACAGACGGTGGTGTCTTAATTCAACCATCATTTTCACAGGTGATTGACTTAAGGAACTGCCTGTGGAAACCGCCTGTGAAAATGGATTTCCACAGGCGGCCCACTTTAGCTGCCGCCTATAGATATAAAGATTTTCACATGCGGTTCCGTAAGAGAATCGCCTGTGGTATGTATTTCTTTAAAAAAATAATGAGCATATATTTTATTCCTCAAAATTTCATACAGTTTTAATACAGATTTCAACATGATGTATTTCAACATCATCAAAAATTTCACAAAATTCAATATTTAACACAAGTACAATAATATTCACGAGAGTCTTTTCTCTCCCACTCATAAAGCCTCAGATGGCTAGCTAATTCGCATCCGTAATCAAAGAATCTGCCACTCTTGTGGATGACTTCGTGCATAATAAATCGGCACATGTCACGTTGGACGTTTTGGATATCTGTGAGAGATTGGTTGGTACATTGGATCAACCGCCTATAAAAATGCTCTATTTTCACATGCGGTTTCTTATATGAACCGTCTGAAAAAATAGAGATATTTTCACAGGCGGTTCACATAGGAAATGTCTGTGAAAATTATTTTTCATAGATGGTCCACAGCCGCATAGAGCTGTAGTCACTTTCTCAGTCAGATGATCCTACTAATCGCTTGTAGAAATGAAATCCAAGTGTTTAGAAAATAATTTTTTATAGTGACGCAAGTACTGCTTGAACGTACTGCCAGATGTATAGATAGGGTTGACAAGTGATGAACCAATATTCCCTACGGTACCATTGTGATAGAGTCCTCGGAGTTGTACGAACTGTTCGTGTGCGGGCTTTGGAATATGTGCTGTGCATTTGACCGGTTTCGTCATGAATCCATGCACGTATCATTTCAAGAAATCAAGCGCATCGTTAGGCATCATCATATACACCTATCCGCACAGTAATATGTACAGTTTCTAGTTGAGTCGTTGATGTACCACTGATTGATTAGCATCTGGCTCCATGTATTTGGTCCGATAAAAAAGCTAATCCAGCCGACTGATATTATCTAGCCACTATGAAAAAATAACATCGGTGATAACCTTTATAGGTGTTCTGAATGCGTTTATTAGTGACGGGTTACGACCCATTATTTATAAAATTATAGGTGATAGGTTATAACTGTAACCTGTCACTGATGTGTGTCTCTCATATGCTAGGGAGAAAGATACAAGTGACGGGTAATCGTGTAACCTGTCAATTATGTGTTCACATAAGTGACGGGTGAAGAGGTTATCTGTCACTTATGTGAATACATAAGCAACTGATAATATTTTTTACACGTCACTTATGTGTAGGTTGCCCTGTAGCTTTGTCCTGTTTTCTAGCTACATTCTGGAGCATAGCCATGATTTAGTAGACGTCTTCTCCCTGCAAACAATAACAATGCATCTAAATTCATATCGATAAACACACTTATATAAAAACTCATTTCATCACATAATTGTAAAGGCTACAAAGTTCTAATCAATTCATATTATATAAGACCTCACAACATAGGGTTCCTATACTGTAACTCACCGTGCGGGTTGATGACTTCAGACATCATGAACTCGGCGATCGGTTGCCAAATCCCCAAGAGAGCACCGTCGACAAAAAAACAAGCCTGATAATCCTGCATAATTTGACGCGTAACCAATATCAAGCATTATGAACTCGGCGATCCATTATCGAATCCCTAGGATTCACCGTCGTTAAAAAAATAAGCCTCGTAATCTTGTATAATTTGACACGTAACTAATATCATGTTATCATGGAATTAAACTAATTACTAAAATTAGTTATGAATAATTTTGTATTAAACTTATATTGGGGGATTTAATATCCTTTGCTAGATCGTGAGGGGCATATAGTATGCAACATAGAATCTGCAGGCATTGCCCAGTGGTTATTTGTAGCACTGCAGAAAAAAAAATTATGTTTAGATCAAAAGGAAAAAAGCAACAATAGAGAGCATTTGGTAATCTATTTGGTAGTATTTACCATGAACTTGGCCTTGTGTGTTAGTCTGCAGCCATCATTCGTGTTATAGTCAGAATCAGCTCGAAGGTACTTATCAAAAGTCCTACATAAAGATGGATCGATTAGGGAACATTTGAATATTAGAAAAGTTAAATATGTAAACTAAACCAGGTAAAACTTACGCATCGAGGAGTCCTTTTACAACATTGTAATTACTCTCTCTAGGTTTGTCTTTTGATCGTACTAGTCTTTATGGTCTTGATGAGTCGAGGTACCACACCAAGTTTCACTTGAGGCAAATCACCAGTAAGATCTAATGGCTACCGGTGTTGTGGGCGCCCAATAGGTAGTCTATTTTGGGATAGTGTTGCATTGCCCTGGCTACATAGTCCATAGCGTAGTCGCCTTGCGTTTCGATGATCTAGATTGAAATGGCCTCAGGGCCAAGAAATCCGATAGGCTCCTTCTTCTTCTTTGCTTCTTTGATCAAATATCTATAGATAAGAATATAGTTAGATTTAAGACTTAGTGGTATTAATTAATGAATGTCCAGTTTCAAGGGATTTACAATGCGAAGATCCGTAATAACGATATGTGCATGGAATCAAGGTTGAATAGGTCATATAAATCATTGAAACCCACAGGGAAGTAGTCGTCTTCACTTAAGAAGTGACGTAGTTTGTACTGTACAACTATGGATTAAGCCTTGGTATATCTACAAGTCTGCATGTAGTAATTATGCAGATCGACACTTACTTGTCCCACCCTTGTTAGGTCATCTACCGTTATCAGGGCTTCCCATGTCCCACCCTTGTTAGGTCATCTACCGTTATCAGGGCTTCCCATATTGGAATTTCATGTGGGATCTAGTCAATGCTACTCCAATGTCCATGGACTTCTTCACCGGTACAATGGCCTTCGACTTCTTTGGCATGTGCTTCTTAGAGTCTTTCTTCACAGCTCCCTTTTCCTTTTTCTTTAGGCTTTTTGGGGGAGACAGACTTGGAGCTGGAAGTGAGGCTGCCGGATGTGGAGAAGAAGGAAGTGAAGCCAGCTTCTCTGGAGGAGGAGAAGGTAGTGAACCTATCTTCTTTGGAAGTGAGGGGCACAGCGACAGTGCACTTGAAGCTCGTCCAGACTGAGATGCAATGGAGACCACGATGTCGCCCTTCTTCCACTGGATCCTTTGACAAAGAGCTTCATCCAAAGTTGTGATTTCATCATTATGGGGGAGCTCTAACACGTGATGGGTGGCATTGCTATATACCATGTCCACCATAACCACGGCATAGCCAGCATGTATCTGGACCGTATTTAAGATATGGACATTTGGAAGCACCTAACCTCTTGCAACCTCGACGTCATACCCACCAGGCTTGATTACAAGGTTGCAGGACGTGGGCCCTTTTAGTACGTCAATCGTATTTGGCTCAGTCACAACGACTACTGGTTGATCGACCTCCTTGAAGGCGTAGCTACTCTTCCATGCAGTTCCAGGGCTAGCTTCCTCTGGGATGGAAATTTATATTCCCTGTTCTACAAGCGTTTACATCAGCACTTTAAAAGAAGAATTAAGTAATATAGTTCTCATATAGATAATCTTGATAGTTTCATGGCACAGATTCTATGATGTCATAAAAAAAAAGAATGAAGGGATCGAGTACTACTTAGCTGATTCGAACAACAACAAAGAATATGACAACTCTAATACTCCTTACAAGTACTATGATTGGTTGTATCCATCTTCTAATAAAATAATAATCTAATACTCCTTACAAGTACTATGAGTACTACTTAGCTGGATTGTTGTACATAAAGTGGTAATATGAGCATGGATGTCATCCCACATAAAAATATACAAAAGCATAACAAAATGTTCTTGTTACACATGACCTTGGAAAGGATTGACAACAAAGCATAATAAGCAGTTTCCGACATCATGTATATATCAAGAACTGAACAGCAAGAACATTTCTTGTAAAAATGTGCTATCAAAAAATGTATAACAATTGGCCCTAGAACTATCATAGTCCTGCTCCGTAATTGTCCTATCAAATACATCATAGACTGGGCAATATTTCTAAGCTCTCAACTAGTAAATAGAACATGGACAAAGTTCTCAAAATTTAAAGCCTCATCAAGGACAGTGTTGTTGTGCCAAGCCAAAGCATACAAACTCAGAATAGAAGAGGCAAGTCACTACCGAGACAAAGATAAAAATTGCAAGATGACAGTAACTGCAATTTGGATTAGTAGTTTATCTAGCACACTCTGGACTCACAGCAACACTAATCCATGGATCAAAAAGCAGGCAACACACTAGATATCCAATCCATCAAGTGTTTCTCGATGTACAGGAACAGAATTGAGAATCAAACCAATTAGCCTCCCGGTGCTATCAATTTCAACCAAACAAGTAGAGAATCCACACGCCTAAGCTACTGTACTTAGAGGACATGCCCAATCTCGGCACATCTGTTCATCATCGAGCAAATCCGTATATTAACCTGTGAACAGTACATAAAAGGAGGCTGCACATAGGCAAGGTAGAAGGGCGGCCGAGTTCTTACCGGAGTCACATCGGCGATGGGGAGGGAGGTCATCGGGGAGGAGTGCGGCTAGGTTTTTGGCACCAAATTCAATGGTGACGCGTTGATGAAGTGGAGGGCGGTGCGGAGACATAGGGGAGGGAGGTCGTTGAGGCCGTTGGGGAGGCAGAGGTCGTCAGTGAGGAGCGCAGTCTTCGGGGAGGAGCGTGGTTGCCAGGGAAGAGTGCCGGTGGTGCCGGCGGTCCTAACGACGACAGCAACGGTGGCGGGGCTCTGAGAGCAGTGGGGACTAGAGGGAGGCGATGCTCTGAGTGTAGCGGCGCACTTAGGAGAGGGCAGCGGGTTGACAACGGTCTGGTGCTTGGTGGTAGCTCGGGGTACATGAAGGGGGTGTGCGGTGGAGGGTGGAGGGTGGTGGGGCTCCGTGAGCGGCGGGGACCAAAGGTCGGGGAGGGGGCTCTAAGGACGGTGAAGAGGCTCTTGGCGGCGAAGAGGCGTAGTCGAGTGGGGTGACAACAAAGCCTAGCGCGAGCGGGTGCGTAGGCGAGCGGGAAACATCTTAGGAAAAATGACACGAAAGAGGGCGGCGACTCAGCCTATATATACATATATAGACATAGGTGAAGGGTGAAAAATGTCACCCGTCACCTACAATCTTTAGCTGTCACTTATTATAATTTATAGGTGACAGGTTATACTATTAACCCATCACCTGTGACTCAAAACAAGTGATGGGTGAAGATAGTAAAAGGTGACGGGTAAAGAGTATGACCTGTCACCTTTTACTTATAATATGTGATGGGTAAAAAGTATTACCCGTCACCTTTTACTTATGATCCGCTAAGGAGGAAAATGAGAGCGTTGGATCATCCGGTGAAGAGAAAAGTATTTTGGTGAACTAATATTCAAATAACTTAAACCTAAAATACAAATTTAACATTAATATTACAAATTTAATATCAATATTACAAACTTAATATATACAATTTAAATTTGACACTCAAATTCAAATTCGCCATTTTCATGCTTTCTTGACATGGATCCCTTCGTTATGGTCAGAGCGCAGGCATGGAGTTTTCTTGGACGGCGAAAGGCATGACACGATCGCAGTAGCAAAAGGGGGGATTTCATCAAATTGACGAACTCCTCATCAACGATGTTTGCAACTCCAACGATGCATCTTTTCCCAGCTAGAACCACATGTGTTTCTTCTTTGTTGTGTCAGTCACATAAAAAACTTGGTGAACATCTTTAGCGAGTATGAACGGTTCAGACTTGTATCCGACATGTTTGAGATCAACATAGTGAATCCATACTAGTCATTAGTGACACCTTTTTCCCCATGTACCCAACAGCACCGAAACATGTCTACCTTTAATCTGAAATAGTTCAGCTCCCAAATCTCCTCTATTTGACTATAATATGTGCCACTCTGCAAGTCGTTGTCATAAGCATCTATATGGACATAGTTGTTCTAATATATTCTCTTCTCATCTTGGGCAACCGTGTAAAATGTGTATCAGTTTATATCGTACCCTTGATATGTCATAATTGTGTATATAGGGCCCGATGCCAGTAGGAACACGTTACCAAGGTAGTGTATCTCGTTCACAAGGTGAGGAGTGAGATGTGCCATGATATTGAAAAAGGATGGCAGAAAATACACCTCCATAATACATAGAGTCTGAAAGTGTCTTTTTTCTAGCTCCTCCAGCGAGTCTAGATTGAGCACCTTTTGTTTAATTGCATTGGAGAAAAAGCGTAGGCTTAGGATATCCTCACGAACCTTAATTGGGAGGATGTTCCTAATAGCTACCGCAAGCAGTGGCATCGTAATCACATGGCAATCATGGGACTTCATCACGGCGAAATTCATTTTTAGCTCTTTCATCGAAACAAGTGTTGCAATGTTGGATGAGTAATCATAGGGAACTTTCACACTATGCAAGAACTCACAAAATTCATTTATCCCCTTCTTGGAGAGTGATAGCTGCTGGTGGTAGGTGTTTTCCTTCATTCGTATCATGTGCATGGAGCTCCAGCCTTAAGCCCATTTCTTCAAGGTCAGCTCGTGCGTTCTCATGATTCTTTCCTTTTCCCTTCATTTGGAGAAATGAACTGATCAGACTCTCGCATATATTCTTCTTTACATGCATGTTGTCAATAGAGTGGCAAACATCTAATTTTTCTCAATACTATAGCTCGAATAGTATTGATTTCTTGTTCCATATTTCCTTTTGTTCTTCATCCTTGGAGGACCATTTTTGCTTGCGAAGGACAACATTGATATTCTCAACCTGATTGTGGACATCTTCCCCGCTGAAATGCCTTGGAGATAACAATTTCTCCCTTGTGCCATCGAACTGTTTGTCTATGTTTTGGTACGGATGCTTCTTGGGAAGGAAACGTCGATGCCCCATGTATACTATTTTCTTTGAGTTTTTCAACCTCAAACTGCATGTGTCATCTAAGCAATGGGGGCAAGCTTTACCTTTTCTTTTGCTCCGACCTGACAAGTTACGAAGTGCTGGTAGATCATTGATGGTGACAAACAATATGGTATGGAAGGTAAAGTACACTTGCTTGTACTGATCCAAAACCTCGATGCCTTTTGACCAGAGTTTCTTAAGATCATTGACTAAAGGCCTAAGGTATTCTTCGATATTGTTGCCAGGTTGTTTTAATCCTGATATCAAGATCAACAACATAATGCATTTCTGCTTATTACAAAGCCAGGGTGGAAGGTTGTAGATCGACAATATAACAAGCTAGGTGCTATGTGAGATACTCATGTTACCGAATGGATTCATGTCATCTGTGCTCATAGGAAACCTAATATTTCTTAATTCTTCAGCAAACCAACAAAATGTGGAATCAATGGTTCACCATTGAGCGGAATCCGCTGGGTGCCGTATAATTATGTCGTTCTTACAGCCCTCCTTATACCAACACACCAAGTGGGCCTCCTTTTTGTTGGCAAAGAAATGCTTTAGGCGGGGAATTACAGGAAAATACCGCACCACCTTTCTAGGATGCCCTTTAGTTTTCTTGCCTCCATCCCCGTCACCACCGTCATTTCTACGCTTATATCGATGGGTTCCACAAATAGGATATTGATCCAGTTCTGCATACTCTTCACGAAACAAGATACAATCCTGCATACATGCATGTATTTTTTCTATTTCCAGTCCTAAAGGACATATTATCTTCTTCGCATCATAGGTGCCCTCGAGCACCAAGTTTCCCTTTGGTAGCATGTCCCTTAGCAGATCCAATAATGCTTTGAAACTCTTGTCGGTCCAACCATGGGTTGCCTTTAGCTATAGAAGCTTTAGATCCCCAAATAGTCGCATGTAATTCTCCTTATAGTTATGATAAAGAGGTGCCTTGGAATCTTGCACAAATTCCTAGAATTTAGCAAACTCACAATTATTATACTCATCATGCCGCTCGACATCCCGCACCATCTAGTCCACATTCTCCACAAAATCCATGAGATCATTTTCATTGAAACTTAATATGTCCTCGTTCCTGAGATCATGATCCATATCACCCTAGCTTTCAATTTCTAAAATTCCTATACTTTTTAGGATTTAATTAGGATTTAAATGAAAAGATTAGGATAAAACCTATTTTCTAAAATAAACTCAATTTTGACTTAGGATATATTTTCTTGTATTGCATTCTTGCTAGAAATAGCATATAGACTTTGTTGGATCTTTGTTGGTTTTCCTTTGGATTTAGTTGATTTTCTTTTGAATGTTTTGAGTTGGTTTTGTTTTGCTATAAACTTGAAAAAGGAAAAGAATAAAAAGAAAAGCCCAAAGCCTAACTTCTAACCCCGGCCCATCCCCCTCCTTTCGTCCTAGCCTGCCCGCCCAAACCGGCCTTTTCCCTCTCCTCCACCCACTCCGGACCAGTAGCTCACCGTAGCCACCTCAGCTCGAGACAGTAGCCACGCCAGCCCGCCTTCTGCCTCCCTCTGTCGAACGCACCCACGCCCTTCCATTTTCGCCCGAGCCACTAACACGTGGGTCCCGCTCACACGCCTGTCTCCTACCTCGAATCAGAGTCTGACTCCATCACGAGACCGAGCCACCGCATGGTTCCACGGCCAATCTGACAGGGAAACTTTCTCGAAGCTCGCCCAGTGAGCCCCTCTATCTATTGCCAGCCTTATCTCTAACAAATCAGGTTTTGAATGAGGAGATTGAGCTCGGATTTGTGCGTCACTGCCAAACCCTAACCGGCTCGACCCCAGCCTCCCCTAACCTGCCTGCATATATATGCTCCCCTATACCCTCCCTAGAGCACCCCAAGCCTTTTCCCTAACTCACCGATGTGAAATAGATGCCAGATAGCCCTAGCACCGAAACTCCGATGCCCAAATCCATCACCGCACATCGCCAAGCCGCTCTGGTGGTTTGTCTGCCGACGCCCTAGGTGAGTTCGTCGAGCTCCCCTCACCGTGTTCCACTGCTCACCATCGTCGCCGGCGAGCCAGAGCACTATTTTGGCGTGTTTTCAGCCGTGCACCGCCATGCCATGCCCGCTGCCACCCTCTGCTGCCGTTAGTAAGCCCATCCTTAGCCCTAGCCGTTGGATCCAGAACCTACGTTCAAGATTAGATCTATCCCATACCCCTTCGCTACATAATCCCGAGTTGCTACGTGTCCAACTTAGATCCAGTCTGCATCTTTGCCATGTCATCAAGCCATATGAGCTACCACGTCATCAAATTCGCTAACGTGTTCAATCTAGTCATGCCCAGTGAGCAGATGCGCAATAAAATGTGTTTTCAGAATAAAAATAAATCTAATAATTCCATAATTCTTCTAATTTTGCAGAAAATCCCCTATTTAGTAAAACTAACTTTTTCGTTCTAACTCCTTTTTTTGGTGATTCTTGCGTTATTGGATTCATTTTCTAGAGAGGTTTTATCTTGTTGTTCTATTATTTGTGTACTGTTCTTAGTGTGTTTGCATATATGATTTACCAGTAATTGTAAGATTAGACAACAACGCCCCTGGTCAGTTTGAGGAACGTCAAGACCAGGAGCAGCAGCAAGGAGAAGGTAAGTGTCCTTGATCATCTTGAACATATGTTTTTAAATGTTTTATTTTACAAATTGCATGCAGTGTCTATTAATATGATGGGTAGTCACCTATATTAGGGTTTTCCCTGGTTCTTCCTTTACATCCCTTGAAGCCCCATGTGATAGTTGATATGAGTCTCACTGGTAGAATTGCTTAGCCTTGCTATCAGGACGTTAGGAAGTGTTGTATACTTCACTAACGAACATATGCAACGGTGATGGTTAATTTATTAATGGTTTAGCAACATGGAACCTTAGGCCTTGAGCAAAGTGGTATGTGTTGTGATGATCATGGTTATGTTGTTGGTTTATTATTTGCTCAAGTAACGTTAGTAAGGACCAGTTCTTGGAGCGACAACCCAAGAAGTATCGTACCAACCACGAGGCTGATATGGGTAAGGCTTGGCATACTAGTTAGAGTTCTATCCAGTATGTGCTGGGTCAGCACAAAAGGGGGCTTCTGGGTTGGAAGGGTATTCTGTAATTCCTGGCGGTGAAACCTAGTAGGCAGATGCATACTGGAGTATGCTCTAGTTAGTGGTAGTGTAATGCAGTGATCTCCTGGCAACACACCTCAAAAGTGTGTTATGTGTTTTGCAAACACGGCAACATAGAAATTCCTACTCGTGGGTAAAGATGGACAATCTCTGCAGAGTGTAAAAATTGTTATAAGAGCCATGCCCACGGTTATGGAAGACTTGGATCCTCACATGATTAGTTGGTTATGTTGTGGTTATAAGTTGGTGGCACTGGTGGTTCAAGGTGGTTATGGTTTACAAGGTAGTTAACCTTGGGTGCTAGTTGCTGGGTCGGTTGGGTTACATTCACTTAACAACTACTTAATGCTTTTCAGTTCCATTACTATTTCTATACTCGCATTTACGCAAATATACCATGTGTTAGCCTATTCTAGTTGAAAGTATGCATGTCACTACCTTACCGCACTTGATGAGTACTCCATGTGCTCACCCTTGCTATCTCCTACAATACATATGCTGCTTAGTGGAAGACTTTGAAGATTTCCAAGACGACGACCTGGTGTTCTGGGAGTGTGTCTTCTGGTCGGTGCCTGTGGAGTTGCTTGGTCACCAATGCTTTCATTCTGCTGCCATTGTTTAGGTTGATGTCGTTTAGATAATAAAGTTGTTTAGCTTAAGTCATTAATGTACGAGTTGAGCGGTTGTAAGTTAAAGTTTTGGCGCTGTTATCTTCACCTATGACGTCCTTATGTGTATCAAACTTTCTAGCACACATAAACCACACTTGGTTTTGTCCGTTAAAACTGGGTGTGACAACAATACATTGCCGTTTTACCATAATCTTTCATATCCGCCAAAGCAGTACTCATGAAATACTTCACCCCACTTAGGTACTCTGGATAAGTCCAGATCTCAAGGTACATCCAACTTCTATCCACCATCTACAATATAAAAATATTCATTCTTCATTAACAATTACCTTAATTTCATGATTAAGCATGTGATTAAAAATTCCATACAATTACACTAGATCTATGGCATCTCTCACGGTAGATCGAGCAAACCTAGTATCAAATCTAACATAAGTACAACTCACTTGTACTAAGATTTTAGATAAAGATGCAAAATGGTTCATTACAACTCAAAGCAAAAAAATTTACCAAATAGGGGTTAGAGGAGGAGAAAAGGGGGAGATGCAAACCTTCAAAGACCTAGCAACAATTCAAACTTTAAATGAACAAGATATTAGAGAGTCTCTAGCGGAACCGAAGAAAATCACCAGAACTGTTGGGTGCACAGTACTGAGTCTCTGTAACCGTTGAGCACGCAGTAGCTGGCCAGCTCTAATAACAGAGCTAAGTAATGAGTGACGGGTCATAAGAGTACTCGTCACTTATAATTTGTCATAAGTGACGGGTCGTAATATCACCCGTCACTTATAATGTGTCGCAATATCACCGTTACTTATGACTATCCTAGGGAGACCCGTCACCAATGTCAGGTCATAAGTGACGGTCGTAACATGACCCGTCACTTGTGACTGGTGTAGGGAGACTCGTCACTAATGTGTTAAACGTTAGTGACGGGTGTAGTTACGACCCATCACTAATGTGATAAGTGACAGGTAACTTTATGACCCGTCACTAATGAGCTATTATCAGTGATGGGTCATGGTCCTGTCCTGACCCGAGGCTATAAGTGACGGGTCGTAGAAGGACCCATCACTAAATTATATCTCCTTTATCTATTTTTCACGTAGTGAGCTAACCCTTTTTTCTTTATACTTTATATTTCATCTGGTCTTAAAAAAGTGTCGTTCTGGATATGACACAATAATTTAAATAAATATAAAATATATACAAAGTTTTGTAATATTATGAAACTATATATCAAGACAAATGAAAATTATCAACTCGTGAAGACTTTACTACAGTCCAACAAGGAACATCATGGTAAAAAAGAAGTGGTTCTAATTTTGACTATTCAAAATCTCAGCAACGAAACTTCAATGTAGCTACTAAATTAAGGTGTGTAAGGTTCAGTGATCTATGGCCACTTAAAACTAAGGCATAATTTTAATAAGATAAATCTAATCAATTTCTATCTAAATATTCTTTTATCTAGTATTTCTACTCTATTACAATACAGTTTTGTACTTTAGGAACCAATCCTACAAACTACACATGATAATTATAGGAAAGATAAATGCGAAATAGTAAATATAAGAAGTAAATACGGAATGTAAACAATAGAGATAATGTAAACTCAGTGGATTATTGTCCATCCCTAGTTCACGTTAGAGCCTCTCACAAGAGCTAAGCTCCCTGGGTCGATAACTCCATAGATAGCTATTAGAGCTCCCTCCGATGGGTTTCTTACTAAACCTCTCTCGAAAGCTCACTACCGTATCCATTAAGGTAGTGCTTTGCCACTCTGGCATGGTATACTCCAATCACTCACAAAGCCTGAGGCTGCTCCACAACCTCCTCGGAGGGTCTAGCAAGACACAAACGTCTCCAAGATGTCTAGGTGCTGGCTAGCACCAAGAGTAACAAGTGTGGATCATTGCTACTTTGTAACACGCCTTTGTTATATGAGGTTTTTCTCCTAATATCATTTTGAAGAGCGCGCAACAAAAATTCTACTGTTAAATATGAGAAATAAATAATTATAAAATTAACAAGGATGGCAACAATGATTAAAAGTAGGATGGAGGACATACCAGAACTGTGTAGCTAGTTGGTCACGGGCAATGGCTCCCCACTCCTGTAGGCAGCGGGGCCCCCACTTTTGACAGCCATCACATGTGCCAGGTGGAGGAGGTGGCATCGCGCTGGTGGTATGGTGCACACCTGGGCGGTGGCAAGCACTATACTTTCGGATAGAAGGATTAAAATCATTCAAATATGAGCTAATCTTAAACTAAAATATTTTTTATGGATAGGCCCTCCAAGTTTAGTTTAAAATCTGAAGACTTAAAGCAATCCTCTCATTCAAATACCCATCTAGCAACAGTGCAAACACCATCCGAACAAAAATAAGAAGGTACAATGCAAAGTGCAAACACATGCAGCTACACTTGGCCCATGGCCCAACTTCGTCCTAAGGCGCAACACCCAATGGTCCCGATAGGGTTAGACCATATCGGCTCACTTGCGCCGCTGTAGCGAACATGGCCCTCTTAGGGCCTGTATGTGATTTTAGTAGTCAATAAGACTAACATGTTTGTCTAGTATATGCTTTAGTAGGTCTCATGGATGCAATACATGGAGAAGCCACCGTAGCCGGGATAAAGATTGATTGAATTGAAGAAGTCCTAGGAAAAATGACCACACCAGATGGTCCGGTGCTCTGGCTATTGTATAAGCTGGAGTATTTTTTTTATGCCAGAGGAGAAAAAGGATAAGAGTACACCGAATGGTATGGTGCTCAGCATGTGTTTACATCGGAACGTTTTGTCTCAGAGGAATGTTCTGTAGTTCAACACATCGGATGGTCTGGTGTTAAGGAGAAATGCACATCGGAGCATTTTCTAGGAGCAAGTTTTGTAGTGCTGAAGAGCTTTGAACTCACCAGATGGTCCAGCGATGAAGAGAAGAATACACCGGAGGCTTCACCAGAGGATTTTCCAGAAGGCTTCTAGAGGAGCGAGAATATGTACCCACCAGAGGGTCCGGTGATCAGAGTGGTTATATACATCGGGCACCCCGCGGCTGGAAACAAAGAAGCCGAGGAGCTTGCCCACGAGTACCCCGAATATGCACTTCTCGTGGTTGAGCTTCAGGCGGGTGGTGAGGAGACTGTTGAAAGTCTCGGCCAAGTCTTCCAGCAGGGTGGCCCGTTCTCGGGACTTGACCACGATGTCGTTGACATAAGCTTCGACGTTGCGACCAACCTGCGTGTTAAGGGTAATGCGCACGGCCCGCTGGAATGAAGATCCAGTGTTGCGCAAACCAAAAGGCATAGACACATAGCAATACGTCCCCACCGGGGAAATAAAAGATGTTTTTTCTTCATCCTGCCTGGCCATGCGAATTTGGTGATAACCCGAATTTGCATCTAGAAAACTCAAAAGATCACACCCCACAGTGGAATCGACTATCTGGTCTATGCGGGGTAAAGGGAAAGGATCTTTTGGGCAAGCCTTGTTAAGGTCGGTGTAGTCGACGCACATCCACAGCTTGCTGTTGGCCTTCGGGACAACGACGGGGTTTGCTAGCCACTCCGGGTGGAGGACTTCTCGGATGAAGCTGGTGTCAAGGAGCATGTTAACTTGCTCCCGGATGAACTCCGGGCACTTGAGCGCCTGCCGGCGGATCTTGTGCCTCACCGGCCGTGCGTCTGGGTGCACAACAAGGTGGTGCTCGATCACCTCCCTAGGGATCCGGGGCATATCCGACGGCTGCCATGCAAACACGTCAGCGTTAGCCTGGAGGAAGGTGACGAGCGCGCTTTTCTATTTGCCGCCCAGGTCACCACCGATTCTGGTGACCTGGGACGGCTCTTCTCCCACCGCGACCTCCTTCGTGGGGATGGAGTGTCGGCGGCGAGCTGGGGTTTGGATGAAGAGGGTCCCGGGCCCCCTGGGTGTCCTTCGACCTCGGCCCGAGCGGAGACCAAGGCCAAGTATAGCTGCTCAGCGCAGGAGACAGCACTGCCGGTTTCGGTGGGCACGGAGATGGGGCTGGCCAGGCCCGACATCTTGACCGTGAGGTAGGTGTAGTGTGTCACCACCATGAACCTGGCAAGTGCCGGGCGCCCGAGGATCGTGTTGTAGGGTAGAGGGACCTCCGCGACGTCAAAGACGACGTTCTTCGTCCGTAAGTTGTCCCGACTCCCAAAGGTGATGGGCAGCTTGACATGCCCGAGGGGTAGTGTGTGTCCCGGCGTCACCCCATAAAAGGGGAGGGACGGTTTTAGGTGCTTTGGAGGCACCTACAGCTTCTTGAATGCCTCCTGGGACATGAGGTTTAGGCCTGCACCCCCGTCGATCAACACACGGCTGACCTTCACATTGCAGGGGACACTACCAGAGGCAGTCACCCCACCCCTGCAGTACACGCGGGATGGTCCCCTGACTGAAGGTGATCGGGATCTCCGACCACTTGAGAGGCCTTGCGGCCGTAGCGCCCAGGGTTACCGAGCACACCTCACGCCGCATTGTTTTGATGCAGCGGTGAGAGGAAGGGCTGTACGCACCTCCGTCAATGAAGGCGATGGTGTGCTCGGGCTCTTGAAACTTGAGCTCTTGATTTTTGAGGGTGCCTTTGTCGTCAGCACCCTTGCGGCGCTCCTCGCGCTCCTTCTGGCGCCACTCCACGAGACCCTTGACCGACCAGCACTCAGTGAGGTTGTGCCAGTCGGTTTGGTGGATCTTACACCATTTCCCCGCCTCGGGCCTCGCGGGAGTGGGCTTTTTGTCGACAGCTGCTCGGTGTGCCGGCCTGCGGGCAGCGCCTTCTGCTGGCAGGACGGGCGCAGCATCGTGCTTCTTCCTCCTTTTCTTTTCCCACTTATCGGAGCGGGAAGGACCTGCTTTGTCAACTGAGGGTTGCTCGGGGCACGGGAAGTGCCATGCCCAAGCCTCCGCTGCCTTGGCGCACTTGTCAGCCAGCACGAAGAGCTCCACGGTGGTCTCGACCTCATGCGTACCTAGCTTCTCGAGCATCCGCTCGTCGCGGATGCCCTGCCGGAAGGCGACAATGATGGTGTTGCGGACCTGGCTGAAATGCTGTATGAATCACCTCAGCATCTCCCCCTCCTCCTGCTTGATGGCATGGAGGTCGCACTCCAGGCCGGGGAGCACGAAAGTGCCCTAAAAATTCACTACAAACTGGTGGAACAGATCATCCCAGGAGCAAATAGATTCTGGGGGTAAGTTCATAAGCCAAGAGCAGGCAGAGCCCCTCAAGGCCACGTGGAAGTAGTTGGCCATCACCTTTTCATTCCCGCCGCCGCTTGGACAGTGGTGGTGTAGATTTGGAGGAACTCGACGGGGTCGATGGACTCGTCGTACTTCTCCGGTAGTTCTGACCGGAACTTCGTGGGCCAGTTGACCCGGCGGAGCTCGCTGGTGAATGCATGGCAGCCCGTGTCATATCCCACGGCGCCAGTTGTGCCCTTGGGGGTGAACGCCGGCGCGCTGGGGAACCCCGACGGTCACGGGCCGGTATAGAGGAAGCTTGGTCCTCCGCCTCAGCCTCAGGCCGGGACTCCTTGTGGAGCTCGAGGGTGATGCGTGCATCTTAAATGGCCCTCCACTCATTGAGGTGAAAACAGAGGTCCTAAGCTCCGGTCATGACCAAGGGGGTGGCGCTTCGCCTGGAGCCCCCCGGCTGGTTCTGCCGCCACCCGAAGATGGTCCGGCTCTTGTTGCACCGTGGTGGGAGGTGGCACGGGAACTTTCAGCAAGTACTTGCTGGTGAACCGTTCCCACCAAGTCGACCACCTCCCGTAGGCCCTCTGGTGTTTCCCCCGCAAGAAAGGCGCTCCCAGGGCTGGCGTCACCGAAGGTGAGTTTACACCGTAACGGCGCTCGGTGTTGTCCGAATGCCGTCCTTGCGGCAGGGATGATTGCCACTTGCTGTGGGTTTGGCGGCCCTCCTGCGGTGGCCGCAGCCCTGCGGGGCCCAAGACCGTTGTCCCCGATGCTGGGAGGCGCCGTACGGGCCAACTGCTGACGCTGCTGAGGATCAGCAGGAGCCGGGGCCTCCTGGGCCACGTTTTCCATTTCTTCGCTTGAGTTTGAGCCAGTGCGCTGAAGACGATGTCCGCCCGCCATTTTTCCTGCAAAAAAACGAGGCGGATTTAGGGATGCAACCCCCTACTTGGCGTGCCAGCTATCGGTGGATGAACACCGCAAGCGGGGATCCTGAGGGATCCCCTTTGAGATTCGGCCGGGGGGCTGATTCTAGATCTACCTCGTACGTGGGATTAATGCGAATGTATAGGATCTAGGTGGGACAGATGATCGTCGGCTAGTGGGAGTATATGCACAAGGGATTTAGATAGGTTCGGGCTGCACGGAGGCATAATACCCTACTCCTGTTTGTCTGCTGTGTTATTAATGCTCTTGGAATACCTTTCTCTGAATCTCTGTGTTACAATCTGCTGGTATTCTAAGTCTTGAGCTTCCTTCTTCAAGTCCAGTCCATTTGAACTTCCTGAACTTGGCCTGAACTTCTCCCTTAGCCTCAACTTCCAACTTGTCCTTCTCCGAAGTGCTCCCCCCTTTTATCCCACCGGGAGAGGCTCGGCATGCCTAGATCGGGGGCACAAGTTTCCTAAGCCATAAATGGAAAATAACTATCATGGGTCTACAGTCTGATGTTACAGGGGTTGAAAATGCGCCCTTCGACCGGTCCCGTCGGTCATTACGCCCCAACTTTAGTAGGTGCAGGGGGGCCCACCAGCCAGCCACTGAATATCCCCGCATGCCCGTCCAGTCAGAGCAGATCTGACACGGTCTGTCGCGGCAGGGCAACAGGCAATACGCCTCAAGCCCATCGACAATATCTTCAAGCCGTCTTCCTTTATGGGCCCCACAGGGTGACGTGCGATGGGACCCGTCGCATTAATTGTCCCCATGTCTTCCTGCCAGGTGGTGGCAAGGACTTACGTACTCAGTACGACAAACGTGGGGGGGAGTGGTTGGATGTGACCGGCCACGCTCCCCCTTAAATGTAGCATTGGGCTTCCCACCGATTGACACCTTACCTGGAGCCCTTGAGGGGTCCACCAGCAAGGGGCTTCTTAGGTCCTCGGGGAACTCTGGGTACTCTGGGACCAACTGTTCTTGGCTCCGAGCACCCCCTCCCGGGCCTATCTCTTCTCGGGTCCTCAGGGAACTCTAGGTACTCGGGGACCAACTGTTCTTGGCCCCGAGCACCCCCTCCCGGACTTGGCTCTTCTCGGGTCCTCGGGAAACTCTGGGTACTCGGGGACCAACTGTTCTTGGCCCCGAGTACCCCCTCCTGGACTTGGCTTTTCTCGGGCCCTCGGGGAGATGATCCCTGAGAGATGGCGCCATGTGGCAGTGTGCTATCATGGCCTCGGGACTCGGGAACCCCCGGTTCCCATATCACCGACAACCACCTATTGAGTTGTGACATCCGGGGTAGGGATGGATACTAGTAGTGCTCCACGTTTTGACGGTACTCACTTTCCCTGTTGGAAAATTCTAATAACTTGTTATTGGCAAGCCAAAGGTTAGATGTTTGGATTGTCACCGAAGAAGGGATGAAGCAACATATCACAAACAACGAGAAACAATTTGATGCTTTAGCAAAGAGTATCTTTTTATCATCTCTAAGTATTGATGCATTTAATTGAGTTTATTCGATCACTAATGCTCATGATATTTGGACTAATCTTAATGAAGTACATGAATGCACAAAGGATGTGCGTAATGAGAAATATCATGTGCTAGTGTCTCAACTTAATAGTATTAAACAGTTTGCCCATGAAAGTGCTAATGACATGTACTAACGTTTGAACATTCTTGTCAATGAGATCAATAAGCTAGGTTTGACGCCAATTAGAGACGGTCAAGTGGTGAGAAGAATACTTCAAGCTCTTCTTCCAAAGTAAAGTTGATAGTCTGCATCATCTCCAACAACAACAATATTAGCAAGGTGACTCCAAGCTAAGTTATCGGCAAGATCACCGCCCATAAGGTGACCATGAACATGAAGGTTGAAGGCTCATCCTCATCCGATACCAAGAACCTTACCCTCGCAAGCAAGAAAGCTCCTTGCCCACACATAAAAGAGAAGATGAGAAGGCAAGAGAAAGAGTCAAGCTCAAGCGAAGATGATGGTAATGAAGATGAAGAGAGTGATGAAGAAGATGAGCAAAGCACCTCAATTGATGAAGAAATGGATCCCATGATCGCCATGATCATCTCAAGATTGGAGAAGGACCTCAAGAGGATCAACACTAAGATTGATCATCCAATCTCCCTAAAAAATTGGTCAACACAATTGATTATATCAAGAAAGAGAAGAAGATAAAAAACAATAGGGAGACAAGGGGAAGAGACAAAGCATTTGCAAGCAAATGAAGATGGATGAGTGAAGATGAAGATTCAATCTCAAGTGATGAAAGTTTAACCATCCACTCCTCGAAGAGAAGCTTTTCCTCATAGTCATCATCATGCAAGTCGTTATCACACAAGTGCCTTATGGCCAAAGATATGTAAAACGATGTAAGTGATGATGAATCTGATGAAGATTCATCATCTCAAGAAGAACTTCTTAGATTGATCAATGAGCAACAAAGGGCCTTAAAGAAGTAAGCTAAAGAACTTAAGAAATTCAATGCCCTTAATGATATTCATGCTTCTTTTGTTTCCAATTATGAACAATTGTTGAGCAAATTCGAATTGTTAAATAAGAAGCATGAAGAGCTTAAGGCAAAATTTGAGAGCATTGAATCGCAAACTAAGGCTCCATTGAAGCAATCTACCTCTCTCTTTAATTTTAATCCTAAGTTAGATGCTTTCACTTCTTGTGATGAATTGATCGATCTATCTTGCTCACCCCTTTACAATGAGACATGTGTTGAGAATGTTGTTGTAGAATCATGCAGTGATCTCATTGCACAAGAAAATGATGAGCTCAAGCAAGAGTTGGATAAGCTCAATAAGGACTTAGCATGATTGAAGGGCAAGAATCATGTCCAACCTCCTCAAGATAATCATGACAACATGGTGAACAAGCTTACGGAGGGGTCCACCGTGACATGCTTCAAGTGTCATCATGAAGGTCACAAGTTCTTCCAATGCAAGGAAGTCAGGAAGGGGACCAAGGAGAAGAAAAAGGCAATAAACCTCTCAAACAAGATCTCCAACTTTCACACCAAGCCCAACTATAAAATCAAGACCAAGAGCAACCATTACAAGCTAAAGAAGAAGGACAAGAGCAAAGTGATTGCACACATGGTTGGCAGAAAGGATTGGAGGTCGAACCAACCCATTTGGGTGCCCAAGGAAGTCATCACCAACATGAAGGGGTCCCAATCAGTTTGGGTTCCATAGAAGACTTGAAGTCTACGAGTTGGCTTGGGGGATTTGGAGACTAGACTCACAAGATGAACTGAAGATTCAAGAAAAGAAGTCAAGTATACAAGATTAGGGACATTGATAAAGACCTCGATCATCATATACTCAAATCTACCATCCAAAGGTTAAGAGGTAATGACAGCTAGATTGTTATTCATGCATTTTTTTTGCATATAGTACATTTTCCTTATTGTCGGTGTAAAGAATAAGGGATGCCCTATTAAGGGGTTCACACTGGAAATGCCAACTGGCAGTTGATATTATCAAAACTGTGGCCCCACTGCATGACCAGGCAGGGCTCGTGCGACCAGTCTCGTTATCGCTGAAGGAAACCCCGCAACCAGCCCTTGCTGGTCGCGGAGCAGGTACTCACCTAACTAGTCTAATCTTATTTAATTCTATCCACTCAAGTATTTTTCTTCCCCAGGCATCTCCTCTCGGCGAGCAAAGTCGAGGCTAGCGCAAAGGTGCAGTGCCCCGTCCATGTGAATAGGCTTGTAGGCAAGCATGGCATCATTGGGCGAATGGGATATGGCCTACAGGACGGCTATGCAAATGGGATGATCTCACAGTGATGCGCGTTTGCCTAATCTTCCAAAGGTAACATGATAAGTCGATTGGTGGAGTTTCGACATTGATGATCCAAAGGCTCTGACCAAGATAGATCGAGAACCCTCACAACTACTACACCACTACTCTGTGGTTATCAACAGTCTCAAGATGTGGTTGATCTCGCCAAGAAGGCTTTTCCTGCAAGTGAATCGAGAACACAAGCAAGAACAGGTAGATGCAAGCCGAATATTTCTAATTACCAATGAAGTGCTCAAGTTGGGATTCCACAAACAGAACAAGCAGTGAAACTGTATAAAACAGAATAATCTAAGCAAAACATGAGCCTAAACTATGAAGGCTACTATGTATATATAGGGGGGGTGAGGAGGTCAACCTAGGGTTGTGAAGCCATGGAAAGAGGCGTACACAACCTGGACTCCGACCCTAACACGATTACATGACCCAACTAGGTCCAACATGGTGGTGCAACATCTTATTTCTTTGACTCTGACTAAACTATAAAGAATATTTGGTCCAGCTCATATCCATTATAAAAGGCTCGTTGTAAGCTTTCCATAATATCCAAGATTGCCTAAAACGGACTTCGTATGAGAGAGTTATGCCTGTTTTACTGACATGTAGTCCTGCGACTCAACCACGACCACGATTAGAGCTCACCCTTGAGTCCGAGTAGACTTGGCCTTCGAGGGGTGATGTCCAGGTAAGGTTGTGGTACTTCTCCCACGTTCCTAAGCAATTAAGCATCACAATAATTTAGGAGGAATCCATCCAAGGAAGCATGAACAGCGAGAAATGAGTTCACCTGGTGGTCTAATTGTTGCGCACATGCTCTTGTAATTGGACCTTGTATGATCTGAGGATTATTGGTGGTATTGATCATATCCGAAGGAGCGATGTGCTCATCGCATAGGCGAAAGTGTAACGGGCAGTGACGGGATAACCTCACAGGCGAGCGTGCGGCGCGCAGTGATGCGACAAGGCTTTACCGATCGACTAGAGTAGGGCAAACCTGCCTACCCTTCATCATCATGGGCTAGGAGTAGTTAGCTCCATTAGTGTTAGGCCGGTCTCAGGGTTGGCACGGTCTGTTTGTATGTACCCCTCTCCTCCTGCTATATGAAGGGAGGGGGACCAATCTTGTAAGACATGAAACTCATTCTGTTATAAGTTCATCCAAGCTATAAGAAAATACACAGGACGTAGGACTGCTATCCCACGAAAGGCCTAAATTTAGATAATTCCTTGAGTTCTTGAGTTTTCTTCAACACACACACACACACACATCCATAGGAAACATTGATCATGCTCTCGTCGTCCGGTACACCCCAGAAATATTGTCAAGGATTAACCCTCGACACTTGTCTTGGATTGCATGTGCATATTTCATTTCTTTGCAATACCTAGTGCAGGTTTTTCATATGGTAGGTTGTTTGTGTTTCTTTCTAACCCATGAGCAACCTATATGGTTTATTAGTTGTAGGTTTTTTTTATGGCACTTGTTTTCAAGTTTTTTATTTATGTGCCATGAGTCTAATCTATAGGATAAATTCCCTATTGTTATCAATGATACGTGCATGTCTCTCACTAGTATTTGACACTTGTATAAACACATTAGGGGAACATATCTTATGGGTTGTGATTTTGAGACTAACATGTGTTGCAAGTCATATCATTTATAGTCTAATGGAATAATCTACAAGTCCCTGGAGGCATGCAATGCTTAAAGGCTTCAATTAGTATCATTTTCAAATCATTTGTACATTTAAGCTACCTCTATGCATAATATGGCTTAAACTTCCTATCTTGATATATTGTTTAGTATGCAAGTATTATCACATACCTACAAGTGGTTTATCACAAGTGGGCCTAATCACATGCACACACATAGGGGGAATTTAGACCATATTATATGAGTTTCATGAATTATGATTCCTACAAGTGGTATCATCTTATTGGATCATGATTTATGAAGCTCTCTCCCGTTTACTCTAACATTTTTCCTTGGAGTCAACATGTGTTGTAGCCTTTTGCAATTGTTAACAAAGTGGGAGAAGTTTAGCGATCAAAGCAAGATGGCATGCTTAGGGGAAGAACAAGAAAGGAAGTAAAATGCCTTGGGACACCAAGTTTACAAAAGGTGGACAAAACTAAGGAGCTCTTGCATGGGTCAATCAAGGAAGATAGTAGCGATAGGGGGAGAATTGTCTCCATGATGGCCACAACAAAAGGGGGACAAAATAAAGGTAACAACGAGGTATGACAAAGATGGGATCTTTTACTTACAATCATTATCATTGTTTGTTCTTACCATGCATCCAAACAAGTAGGTAAGGTCTTGTGTCAATTACATTTAGTTTTTGGTTTTCAATTGGTATATTTTAAGCATTTGCCTCCTGCTTTGGTTATGTTGTCATCAATCACAAAAAAGAGGACATTGTAGTGAACATGACCCTCTTAGGGCATGTATGTGATTTTGGTGTTTAATGATAGAATAGTTAATGGGACTAACATGTTTGTCAAGTATATACTTTAGTAGGTCTCATGGATGCAATGCATGAAGAAGCCATTGCAGTCTGGACAAAGATTAATTGAATAGAAGAAGTCCCACGAAAAATGACCTCACCGGATAGTCTAGTGCTCTGGCTGTTGTACACGCTAGAGTAATTTTCAGCTCAGAGGAGAAAAAGAAGAAGAGTACACCGGATGGTCCAATGCTCAGCAAGTGTGCACATCAGAGCATTTTGTCTTAGAAGAATGCTCTGCAGATCAACACACCGAATGGTCTGGTGTTAAGGAGAAATGCACAATAGAGCATTTTCCAGGAGCAAGTTTTTCAGTGCAGAAGAACTATGAACTCACCGGATGGTCCGGTGATGAAGAGAAGAATACACCGGAGGCTTCACCGGATGATTTTTTAGAAGGTTTCCAAAGGTGCGAGAAGTTGTCCACACCAGATGGTCCGATGATCAGAGGGGTTATATACATCGGACAATTGAACATTAAGAAGTGGCTCGATCAGGCTCAAGTATACACACTGGATGGTCCGGTGATAGAGTTGAAGGTTATACTGGAATATACAGTGTTCATAAATGGATTTAAGTGGAGTTCAAATGGCTAGTTTCACACCGGATGATCCGGTGTTGGTATTTTTGTTCACACCAGATCATCTGGTGTTCACAGTCTGTTTGAGCTGTTTGAGCAATGGCTAGTTCATGGGGTTAACACTATAAATATGCCCCACTCGGTCATTTAAGTGTGCTGGAGTTCAGGAAAGCTTATAGACACTTGAGAAGACATCCAAGCCACCAAAGTGCTAGAAGTGATCATCCAAGGTAATTAAGCAAAAGACTAGGGAGTAATTTGTGCTAATAGGCCTAGAGAAAGTTGTTGCTAGGTGTTGTTGCCCAGAGAAGGGATCAAGTAGTGATCCTACATTGTACCAAGTGGTACACCGGCGCCTTGGAGTCTTGGTGACACACCAGCACTATGAGCCTTTGGTGGCTCATGTTTGTTGACCCTCCAACTTGGTGTGGAGCGGTGGCAAGATTTTTATATGGGGATGCAAAGAGCCATGCCTTGGTTACTGAAGCTCCAAAGTGAAGACAACAGCAAGTGACTGGAAGAGAGGCTTGTGGTATGATCTTGCCTTGGTGGCTTGGTGGCTCAACGTACTTGAGGCCTAGGTTGCTCAAGGGCTATTGCCGAGTGCCATCCGGGAGCTATAGCCTAGGTTATTGCTCTAACGTGGACTAGAGATGGTGTTTATGCCATCGATACCACGGGATAAAAATCCCTTGCACCGAGTTTACTCTCTCTACTATCTTTACATTTCCACATTTACTTATTGCAATCTATTCTTGCATGTTTACCCTCATAGAGTAGTTTGCTAGGATTGGGTATAGGTTGCAAACTTTTTTGAACGGTGGAGTAGACACACTAGATGAACCTAGAAAATATTTAGATACAAATTCATATAGGTTTATCTTGTGATGTTTTTGGAGCTGAATAGTTCTAAGTGTCCTAATTCATCCCCTACCTTAGGACGTCACCGATCCTTTCAGCCACTATTAAAGTGAGTCATAGCTCCGTATCCACCCTCACCGCGCCGCCAATGAAGCACAAAGCTGACTGGTTATGGTTTATCGCCTCCTCCCCAATCAAACGCCTAGGGTTTTACGGGTTTTGGTGTGGGAGAGGAGAAGATAGGTACGGATCGTGATGCTACAGCGGATCGAGCAGAAGCGGTGAGAGTATCTGTATGAGATGAGCCTTGAGGGTACCGAGCGGACATGGTTTGAGAAGAAGTTCCGCCTCCAAGAGGTGCTCAAGGAGGGCAAGCCCATCCCCACCGAGCTCTGCAACGAGGAGCATGAGCTTCGAAGGCATATTGATCTTGATGACTAGGAGCAAGCAGGCATGTTGTTCCCGTTTCTTCTTGCTCAAGCTAGTGAAATGTATTGTTGTTTTGGTGTGTGATGTGTTTTGATTATTGATTGGCGATTGGGTGCAATTCCTAGGAACAACATTGATGATGAGTACGCCCACTGCCACCACTCGGGAACCCAAGATACTGTTTACTACATCTCGCAATCCCAGCCTACCCCTGACTCAATTTGTCAAGGTATTTTGTTTTGCTGGAAATAAGATGTTCTTCGCAATTTGAGATGGTGGATTGCATTGTGTTGATCAACCTTTCTTGTTTTGTTTGTTGCTAGGAGCTGAAAGTTATCTTTCCCTATTCACAACGAATGAACCATGGTGGCCAGGTATATTGCGGTTGTGTTACCATGTTCCGTTTCATGTTCATATACTTGTTTTCAGTTCCTTGTAAGAAAAATAAGAAATTATAGTACATGATGTTGGGTTGTAGATTAGAAGTTAACACATTGCCATGCAAAATGCATTTGCTTAGACTGTACAGTTCACTAGTATCTTTTGTTATCTTAGTCCTTGTTCTTCACTTCTTAATTATCTACAATATCTTTTTTGCCAGGTCATATTGGAAATTGTCGAGTCCTGCCATTCATATGATATCACTGATGCCACACCTGGTGGTAGCATGAGTTTTTGTTGTTGTGCAGGTGAAATGGCATGATATCAAGGACAGGCAGATGATGGGTATAATGTCAGAAGCTTATCCCCATTTAATACTAGATAACTTTTAAACCCAGGTACTCAGTACATATTGGATGCTGCAATGATGTCTTTCTCGTTAACCTGAGACTTATTGTGACCATGAAAGACACTTCAATCCATTCATAATTCAAGACTGAGAACCTCCACTTTAATTACTTTGCTACGTTTCCTTTTTTTTTGGTGGCGTGGTGAGGGGACTCCATTTTGTTCTTTTCCTTTCTATTTTAAATTAACATAATTGCATGTTAATCTTAATATTTCCATAGAATTTGGAGGTTGTAATGATGTTTTTCTCATTAACCTGAGATGTGCTTACTACTATGAAGACAAGTCTCAGTCCATTCAACCTACTAAACTGAGCATCTCCACTTCCATTTTCTTCTTGACTTAGCTTGAAACAATTTTTGTGACATTCATTTTCAGCCTGCTTCATAGAGCCTTGAGAAATAATTAAAATTGGTTGTTGTGAGGTCGATGGATTCTGGGTCCTGGTTGATTACTAGAATACTAGTTTGCTATCTTTTTTATTTGCTCTTTGTATGGTGTTATGCGTTGTGTTGACCTTCGTCACCACAATGGTTTGACAAGCTTCTATCATTGCAGATTGGTGAAAGGACATCTAATATTCTCAAGCAACTCTTTCCTGCGCTAAAGCTAGATTCAAGGCGATTAATTACTCTTGCTAATAGAAACAACTCTATCTCTTTCAGGTTCACATTTCACCCTATTTATTATATAGTTTCTTCCATAAGCTGATCTATTCTATTTTATTGGAAGAAATTATTTTATGTGGAAACTAAAACATCTTACCTATAATATGTACAAAGCTCTCAATACAGCATGCTAGAACAGCTATGAAGTTTTTCTTTCTTATTTAGAGTTCCAGCTACCAAATGTAGGATGAAGTTACCGATGACAGATTAACATAGGGCATATCTAGGTTGTTAGATAGCACTTTCCATCTTTACATGCACTTCCATTTAGTCAATGTCTATTTTGTATTTGTAGAAAATATCTTGCATTCATCTTCTTATCCTTCCAACCAATTTTAGGATGCCAATGGTCCTGCAAGGGATCAAACTCTAGAAGAAGGTGAAGAGCCAAAAACTGCAGATGAGGTTGTGAATGATGTTCTGTCTGAGTTCAGTAAATCAAGCAAGTTTTTGGTGAACATGGGTATTCATTCAGGTGGTTCAAGCTGCCACTAGTTCATCTACTGCACGCATAAGAGAGCTTGAAGAAATAGTCCAAGAACAAATACTACATACACAAATTGCTAGTAGAAATGAGGAAGAGTTGCATGCAATTGTTGGTTCTCAGTAGGAAGAAATTGAGGGATTGAAGAAGTAAGTTGAGGAAGTAAAGGAGTCAAACAAAAATCATGAAAGACCATATGGCACTTCTCATAGGCAAGCAACAGATAAGTTGATGTAATGAGATGATCCAAATGTTCAAATTGTTTTGTAATGTATTTCTATATTGCTATGGGATGTATGATAATATACTACATGACAAATTATTTTTTCATAACAACCATATATTGGATGATGATTAATTGTTTTGTCATAATCAATCATTGCATGTTAGACCCTTAGTGACGATACACAAAAACTTCATGACAAACAGTTTTTGTCACAACGATCATGCTTTGCATGACGATTTTCTTTTTTCATCATAGGCAAGCAATGGATGTGAGAATTTTGGTGATGAAACACGAGCCAATAATGACATTTAATCTCACACTGTATGACAAATAAAAATATCATTGAATATTCTCTCTTCCATGATGACAGTATAATCATCATAAAATGTAAGACGTTCCATGACGATTTCTATGACAAAGCACATGACGTGGAAAATATATCATTATCATTATTTTGTAATAAAAATATCGTTATACTGTGATGATAACATGTCATCATCGATAGTCAGATTTCTTGTAGTGTGGCGTCATTTTCGTGAGAGCTTTGCATCTATCTGCATGGATTGTGCAAATGTTCCCTTTTCCTATAGGTTTAACAAAAAATAGCATACGTCGTGCAAATAGCAGTTAATCAATGATTAGCCAAGTAATAATTATCAAAGATATTCATGAAATCACTAGGAAATATGATGCTTATTTTGGGTGCATCAATCACTCACTTGATTAGATTCTAGCCTAATCACCTAGCTATATGCATACTGACCTATACTAGCACTAATCAAGTTCTTAATCTTGTGCTAATTTTCTCAGTCTTCAATGTGCTCAACTGTGGTGGTAAGAACTCCTCTCAAGTTTATGTGTATGCTCCTGAGCTCTTGCCCTCTTCAAATGGCCGAGTGGGGGTCTATTTATAGCCCCAACCCACAAAACTAGCCGTTGCCTCTCGGGCCCAGAAAATTGTGAACATCAGATGTTCCGATGAGCACAACTACCTTAGCACCGGAACATTCGGTGAGTGTAACTCAACTAGCTCTAGAAACTAGCCGCTCTTCTGCCACATCTTCATATCATCCGATGGTCTTCATACTTCATCACTGGAACATCCGGTGAGTGTATCTCGCAACCTTCAAGACAAACACCCTCTCTTTATAAATGCTCTGGTGTTATCCTCCGTTTTTCACCAGAACATCTAGTGTAACTTCCAATGGTCTTCTTTGGTGTGCATCAGAACATCCGATATGCATAGTGCTTGGACTTCCTCATTTAAACCCCTTCTAGAAACTTGCTCCGGTGTACATCGGAACATACGATGAATCATCTAGTGTTTACATTGGAACACCCGATGTATGCATTTTAGTAAGGATTTGTCCAATTCAACACAAACTTTGTACCAACTTCAATGGTTCTTCTTCCTTGATGTCTTGGGTCTTCCTCTGATCTATTAGGACTAATCAAACCTTGTGTGCGTCACAACTAGGTAACTAACATAAAGACACTACATCAAGCTACTAACCCAAACCCCTCTTTGTATTACAGCCAAAGAGAAACAAATATATCTACATAAGTGATGCTCTCAATACCATAATTATTTATCTAAACAATATATCCTTATATCTTCATGAAACTCTTCTTTGACCTTAATGCCAAATCTTTTGAGGTGTTTAATACCCCCAAGGACATCACTTAGCATCCATGAGACTTTATACACTAGCAAACACATGTTAGTCACTTAGCACCCATGAGACTAAACCCTTATATACTAGCAAACTATGTTAGGTTTATTAACTATGTTGATATTAATCACCAAAATATACTAACCCTACACTAGGATGATTGATTTTTCAAGGTGCTTGATTTTTTTAGACTGGCCCAAGAAAGCAAATTACATATGTCGACCTTTATAATAGAGCTATTCCCCAAGTGAAAAGGTTCAAACAGCTAATTATACATTAATGAAGCACTAGTATTGGGTTCATGAGTTCCTTTTGCCATCTACAATTCGATTCCGTTATTTATTTATTTATTTATTGTTTTGCGAGTTTTTTTTCTTTTTTGAATGCAAGATTATGTTTTCTTCGTAACAAAGGAAATTAACAAAACTCTTTTAAATATTTAGAAATAAAACTTACTGTGGTGTCTTTGTTCTTTTTTTTTTAAGAATGTGTGGAGTGTTTGTTCTAAGTAAATATATAGTTAAAGTTTCAAGTGATCTGATTTTTTCTTTAATTGGAATTTGTCCTATGTGGTATTCCTAGCTTCATTTGTTTGTTAGTCGTAGTCCATCCATTGGTTCAGTATTGATATTCTTAGTTAAATCTTTGGCTTCAAATAATTTTTGGCTCTTCTTGTTCCGTATCCAGCTACCATCCCGACGCGGTGCACACACTGTGACGCTGCGATGCAACCATCTTGGACAGAATGTAAAAGACAAAAAGAAAAACGAAAGAAAATAAAAGAAAAAGGTGATCGATCGGACCGGACCAACCCTGGCTTCATTTTAATTCCCTGGGCTGGGTCCCGGTTGTTAGAGAGTGAGGGAGAGAGAGTATCCAACAAAAAGGAGACTAGAGAGAGAGTGTGTGCTGTGCTGTCATTGTTGTGTGTATGAGAGAGTCATGGATGTAGCTAAGGGTGTAATTGGATCAGATACGGATGGATATAAGTCTTTTATCTTATTCTATATTTATTCTTAGAGTTAGAGTCAGACACGAATAGTACTGGATAATTATTTCTTCATCATATATCCTATGTTACATTTTTTTCTCAGAGTTAGAGTCAAAGCAAATAGTATCGCAAGTTTTCAGCTAGTCAGATAGATGTAATTTTTTTACTTTATTTGTATCCATACATATCACATTAAACATTATAGGGGTGTAATCAAAATGAGCACCGAGAGATGATCGCTAAGATGTGAAAATAAAAGCATTCAATATTATCTGTTTACGGACGTGTGGCAATCTATCTATATATTATCAAGTTTTTAAGTGGAATCACAATAGGCTTTTGCGTAACTGCTAGAGTATATTTGGGATATCTCCGGATATGGTAGTTTAGGATTTATTGTAATCCCAGGATATCTACATTATCTCTAGGAGTGGCTTCTTGCCCTCCAAGCTTTGTAATCTATATATTATGCTCTCGAGGCTCAATTTAATATATCAACCACATTAACCAATCCTCATATTCTATCATAGTATCACGAGTTTAGGTTCTGATCCTAGACCACAAACCCTAGCGCCACCAGCTTCTGCACCGCATGCCTCTAGGGAGATCGATCTCCATGATCTCCATCGGGGGTAACGCCGCCCGTACCTAGGGTTCACGTCGCCGATCGTGTTGCTCGGTCACCCCAGAGAGTCTTTTACTGATCTGTTGATCAGGTTTTTCCTATCGCGCTGATCATTGATCAGCGTTTCTCTTTGGTTTTTCGGATCCAAGATCAGTTTGCATCCCACGCCGCCTGTTGTCTTCGCGCGCCTCTACTCTGACCTCGACATGAATACACCAGCTCCTCCACCCGTGCGGCATGGCCGTCTACTCTTCGTAGACACCACGCACACGACTTGGATCCTCACCACCCATCTCCGCGCGCTGGTTAACGCCCATCTCCATCTCGCACACGTCGACTTTAGCGCCTGGATCCACTCGATGCTCACCTCGACAATCTTCGCACCTAGATCCGCTAGGTGCACGAGCGCCGAGATCCATCCACTGCTCCATCCACCCACTTGGATCCCCTCGACACTCACCTCGACACTCCACACGCTGGACCTTCACCGCCCGACCACGCTGGCCCTGACCACGCGCTTGTCCACGTCGCCCCTGACCACGCCACCCAACCACACTGCCCATGACACCGCGCCCACTTCACACGCCGCCACCTAGCTGCCTCCTCTGCGTGCACTGTTGTCGGTTCGTCGTGGCCACCATCGATGTCAACTATACTAGCCGACCCTACATCTTCACCCGTGCAGTATGCCTAGGCGCACGGCACCCTAGGAATGCCTTCACGCGCCACCGGCGGCTGCCCCATCTGCACACCCTAGTCGCCGGTTCATCGTCGTCACCACTCGGGACCCTCTGACTTGATGGCCTTGTGCGCCGTCGATTTGATCAGCCGATGGCATGCCGTTCATCCCAGTCGATCGACAACAGCTCCCGTCCTCTTCGTCCACGAGTACACGTGTCTTCTCGACCACCAGGGCTACCACTGCGTCGCCATCAGGACACAATGCTACTACCTGTGGATGTGCCTCCGTAGTGCCGCTACACCCTCCCTGGCTTGGTCCTACCGAACAGAGGATCCCACCATCACACTACATTACCGTCTAGCGGGCCACAATGCTTCGGCCGATCGACGCCCCCTCTTCGACGCATCATCGCCTTAGTCATCAGCGCCCTTGGTCTTCGCCATGTTGTTCGGGTGTTCTTTGCTGGTTTCTTCGAGCACCGCCGCCACACTCTCTCGGACTCCGGCGTCACCACTCCATGCCACTGGTTCCGCCTCACTCTACCACCTTTGTCCAAGCACAACCTCATCGCCAATGTCGCAATCTCCTCCTCGACTACTTCGTCTACTCCGGGAACCGCGGGCTGCATCGGCACTCTTCTCCTTGCTGCTCTGCACACTGCGACCATCCTGGACTTCTCTGCTGGTCCCTCAGACACTGGCGAATGGTTGGGCTCTCTACCTTCGCACATCTAGTACTGGCAACACCGGTATGTTCCTTCATCCCCGACGGTCTTGACTGCATTGACTTCGGCATCGACCTCTTCTTCAACAATTGCCTCATCTACATCACTGTCTTCTTCCCTAGAACCTCCCCGCACTCGTCACCATGGCGCCCATTTACGCTTGTGGCTTCAAGTATGGCTTCCTCATCAACGACAACCCCGACTACAGCTACGTCGACCACGGCTATCTCACGCATTGCATCCTCGACCACGGCTACTCGCCTCGCTCTTAACTACCTCGACATCAGGCACAAAGGGCTACCATCTGCATGAGCAACTCATCAGTTTTTCCAGTCACATCATCTACATCGCATTATTTCGACTGCGGACCGATGTCATTCGTCTTCCTCTCCAGTTTCATCATCTGTGATGCTATTGTTGCGACTGCGAGGGTTGTTTTTATTTAGGTATCTCCAGATATGGTAGTTTAGGATTGATTGTTACCTCAAGATACCCGCCTTATCTCTAAGAGAGGCTTCTTACCCTCCAAGATTTGTATTCTATATATTCTGCCCTCGAGATTCAATGCAACACATCAACCACATTAACCAATTCTCATATTCTATCAGTAACACATAACATTCGATACCTCGGATGGATACCACTCATTCTGTATCCTATCTTTTTTTTCTCGGATCCGGAGTCGGACACGAATAGTATTGGATAGCTATTTTTTGCATCCTATATTTGCTTCTCAAGCCTTTGGTCGATCGGACGGGCGGAAAATATCCGTCCCGTTTTGGGCTCCAGCACTCCCGGCTCCTCTATTTAAGCAGCCCTTAGGTGTTTCCTTGAGGCCACATTCACTCACGCACCGAGAACCCGGAGAGAGAGAGACAGAGAGCTCAGCTCGTTTGTCTCTTCCTCCTCTTCGCTCACCACTGCTTCCTCTGAACTAAGCCATCATTTGTCTCTAGAGTTGCCCACAAGCTCGACCCGAAGCTAGCGACCATGATCTCAGCGGACACCATCCGCACGGTCATCGGCGTCATAGGTGAGCCGCCGCCGGCCGGTGCCGCGCTGTCCCTACATGCACTCTAGCTGGACTTGTTCATGCACATACACACGCACGCATGAACCAAAGATGTTAGCTGTGGAGCGTGTGGTAGATGGCACTAGCCGGTCATGTGGGGTGCCGGGCTCTTTTCTTGCAACTTCCCCAATAGTGTTTTCTTAATGGCATAACAAAATCAAATTGATTTACGGCTAATCAGTATCAATTCTAAAAGTCCCTAACTGCACCACACACTACCGTCCTTTAATTTCAATCCATCTCTAATTTTATTTCCAAGACTCTAAACTTGTCGTCATCTATAACAAGCTTTGATTTGCTTCCTGCCAATACAAGGCATGTTTTATTCCCCAGTTTTCCTGGAGTTGTAATCATTTTGTTTCTCATGCATTTTTTTTAACAATTTTGTCCAGAATTAGATTAACTTTTTGGTTTCTTTTTTGTGTATCCTGCAGGCAATGGAACCGCCCTTGTGCTCTTCCTCTCCCCACTGTAAGAATTCAGTCATTCGCTGATTAAAACAGCACTTGCTCAACCATTCATTATGTTCATTTATTATTACCACAGATGAGAAAACATCCAATTAATCACAGAAACCTTTTCAGTTGTCTATAGAAACACATATAGACACATATATAAAAAATAAAATGGAAACAAATAGGAGATACTAAACCTATCCGGAAATATGGATAATTAATACCTACAAATACAAAACAATCAAGATTAGTATATACGATTATACATACCTATACGCATACGTATAGGCACGCGTGACATCTATGTATACGCGCGAACAAATACGCAGGCCTACGTTCTACCGCATCTGGAAGAATGGTTCGGTGGAGCAGTACTCGCCGATACCGTACGTGGCGACGCTGCTCAATTGCATGATGTGGGTGCTATACGGCCTGCCCCTGGTACACCCTCACAGCATGCTCGTCATCACCATCAACGGCACCGGCATGGCCATCGAGCTCACCTACGTCACACTCTTCCTCCTCTACTCCGCCGGCACCGCCCGCCGCAAGGTCCTGCTCCTCCTCGCCGCAGAGGTCGCCTTCGTAGCGGGCGTCGCCTCGCTCGTGCTCACACTGGCGCACACCCACGAGCGCAGGTCCATGGTCGTCGGCATCCTCTGCGTCCTCTTCGGCACCGGAATGTACGCCGCCCCACTCTCAGTCATGGTAGGTACTGAAGGTAGTACGTATATACCATATTATTATTAGGTAGCTGCATGTGACTTGTTATCATTTAATTTATCGATTGATTTTAATTAGTAGTATGGACACAACTAAATACTGACAGTGTATGTTATAAGTCGATGGCATGTACACCATTAATTAAGAAAATATTTAATTAATTATTTTTCTAATAAGAGCAAATTGACATCCCGCACTTAAAGCGCACTCACGGTAACACTGGAAAAAAAACGAATTTGTCTATCCACAAGCAAAAATCATATGTATTGAAAAAAATATTTTATGTACTATAGAAAAATATTTCATATGCTGTGAAAAAGCATTTCATCTAACCATCTTTTCTATTTTTAGTAATCCTAACAAAGACTAACAGAACATAGCAGCAAAGAAGAGAGGCGCACCCAAGCAGTTCAGAAAATCCAGAAAGCAAATTGTTTCAATTTAAAAAACTCAAATCCGTGTAAACTCATAAAAAACATATTAATTCCAAATTACAAGCAATTCATATGAACCGGAAAAGCATATTATGTGAATTTGAAAAGCAAAATTAGCATAACTGGGTACAGATTTGAGAAAAATATTTTGACAAATAAGTAAGTTTTTGTAAAGTCATAATCAAGTTTTCAAAAATCATAAGCAAATTATAATACACACAGAAACACTTTTTTATACGAAGTAGATGTTAGAAAAAAATATCATCAAAATATACTCAAATGGGGTCTAGTTTTGAAGCTCTTATCGCACGAAACACAATGGTGCAATCGGATTTTAATTTAGATGCTAGGTTTGAAAATTATGGTTTTTTAAAGTGTTAAAATAGAGTTGCATGTGAATGACATCAGCAATTTTATCATCTTTTACTTTCCATAAATGCAACATCACTGAACCTCTGATACTAAATGTTCGGCCGATCGTGCATGCCGTATGATAAGGGTATGTACGCTCAGAATTTAGTTTTTAGATTTAAGTGCTCGGCAGATCGTGTATGCCATACGATAAGAGCATGCACGTTTGAAATTTAGTTTTTAGGTAGTAAGTATTATAGGTGGGTGTCGGCATGAAGAGGTTTTATTTCTCTTTCTTAACTACTGAGAATAAATAAGCATAGGAGAAGAATAGTGCAGATTTTATTCCTTTTAATTTCTTTTCGTGCCGTGCTTCCTCTGTTTCGTCGTGCTAACCTTTCGACCACCTCTGTATGTGTTTTATCTTCAGAAAATGGTGATCCAGACGAAGAGCGTGGAGTACATGCCCCTGTTCCTGTCCCTGGCCTCCCTGGTGAACGGCATCTGCTGGACTGCCTACGCCCTAATCCGCTTCGACCTCTACATCACCGTAAGCTATTCATCTTTTGTTAATTTTATAAGTTTCTTGATATAATTCCTTTTTTACCAAGTTCATTTACCTACTAGTACAACACAACCATCACTGCTAGTAGTAGAAAGAGGGCAGTGAGTAAATCGGGCTCCACTTACGAGCAAGCAGCCAACGAACACAGGTGGGACGCATGCCCAATGCCCAGGGGGACAGTGACACGGCAGTTCCGCTCGGCCGCAGGCACGGAGGACGGCGAGCGCGTACCAGTGATCGCGAAAAGGAACCGCCCGGCCGGCGGATAAACTCGCGCAGGTCTCAGGCTCTCAGGCTCTCAGCTGCTGGTTTCACCGTCGGACGGACAGATGCTTGCTTTTGTCCTAGACTTTACCCTTGCAGTCCCTCTGGTTGATGGCAACGTGTTGGAGAGCCGTTGCATGTCCCGATCAGAATGACTCCATCCGTACTTCTTGGCCACACCACTGTGCCTTAGATGAGGCTACCGCTTGCACACCTTGTGCTCTGAATCTTTCCTTTTATGTCAACTGGATTTTTGTTTTTCGATTGTGCAGATCCCCAACGGTCTGGGCGTGCTGTTCGCGGTGGCGCAGTTGGTCCTGTACGCCATCTACTACAAGTCCACGCAGCAGATCATCGAGGCCCGCAAGCACAAGGCGGATCAGGTCGCCATGACAGAGGTCGTCGTCGACGGCAACAAGCCCACCAACAACGGCACCGCCGGCCACTACTGATCGTTAGCAAGAAGCGGATTAAGCACTCGCTCAGCTGATCGATTTCTATACGCAGCTGGGGTTATGCACGATATGTAGTGGTCTACTTAATCGGGCAGCTAATTCGATCGAGGCTTCGATCGAGCTGCGTCACTAGCTTCATTAGTTGGGAGAAAGATTGGTGGTTTTAGCTAATTCCACTTTTGAAGCGGCTAACGGGTTTCTCTCTTGTTCTTTTCTTTTTTGGCCGACTAGGCTTGGGTTATTCTCAAGGGGAAAAAGTGGTCTTTTGGGCCGACTAGGCTTGGGTTATCCATGAAGGAGAACATGGCCTTTGGCAACAAACCTGCAGTAAAATGTTTCCGCTGTATATATGTTTGAATCTTTATACCATTTGTCCGAAATTGTTCAAAATTATTGCGCATATGATATAATTAACAATATAACGCACCTGCAAATTGTTAGAGATAATGTGAAGTAATAATGAACAGATGATGTAACACAATTGCATATTTTTGGAGAACTGGAACTGGTTTCAGTGATACTCTGCAATTACTCATGGCTGTTGAACTGTACCCGCATTCTTGCCAGACCGACCACAGTGCAACACCACGCACTGTGGTACATTCGGCTGTATAGATATAAGCATTTTCCTTAGTTTTGTTTTGTAAATACCAACATTAGCTCAGTTTTTGTTGAGTTGTTTAAGCCGTTCTCGGGTGTCCAGCTATTTATCTGCAGTCTGCACACCCAATCAATCAATAGGTTCATTCTGTAACACATTACAAAGCTTTCATTCTGTAAATACCTTCCACCGCTGCTTCTATCCCTCGCCTCTCCTCATTGCGAACAATTCTCCTAACCCAAAAAGGCCTTGTCGGCGAGCGCAATTAGCGCCACCAATATCTCCAAACTCAAGCTCCAACTTCCTAACTACTCCGTTTGGCAGGAGCTCCTCTCGCTCTCGGCAAGTTCAATCTCACTAAAATGTTGATGGCACCATCCAGGAAGCCGCTGACGCTGACTACAGATCATCTCCAACGACATTCTTGCCATCATCATCTCATCCGGTTCTTCTGCCCACATGATTTGGGCGAACAACAGAAATCTATTCAGGGACAACAAGGAGAGCCAGCCGAGCAATCAAACTCGAGGGCCGATTCACAACCTTGCACAACTTGGCGACATCGGGGAAGATGTCTGGCCACATAGTCGTCCTCACCGTCCTTCACAGTCTCAAGGAGAACATCTCCGTGTACAAATCATCTTCCCTCTACAAACCCTTCCCATCCACTATGTCACAACCGATTTTAGAAGGGCAAATCGGATGTAACTACATATTTACTAGGATTAGTTTCATCATATATGTAGTGACGTTATCAGTGATAAATAGTACTATATTGAATAAAAATAACTTTATCGAAATAAATACCAGAATTTTAAACAGCAGTGGAAGAACATGAGAAAACTCTAACGAAAACTTCAGGGCACACTACAAGCAATCGACTGGGAGCAATGCGACCTAGGACGCTCCGTCTTTATTGTAGTCTCTAGCTTCCTTGATCTCCGTGTTGTCTTCTCCAACTGAGCAACATTTATTATTGGAATAGCAAGTATACGTACACATTGTACTCCGCAAGTGTGATAAAGTATGACATGAGGACTTAAGATAAAAAAAAGCTTAACTCAGGTTTACTACATCTATGTTATCCTAACCTTGGACTAAAAAAGTTATAGCAGTCATATTTACTATGTGACAACATTGACTTCATAAGAACAGCTCATCAGATTTCATCTTACTGCCAAACTCATCAGATATTCTATATTTGGCTACCAATTCATTGTGTTACCACCACCTGACTATCAAAACCAACCATCTAAGATCCCTACTAATCAAGAAGAAGTTCAATCCGCTCTTTACAGTGAGCATGGCTGATCGATCAATTTAATACTCTACAGAGTTTGCATGACTTTTCCCACGAGTCATGATTTCATCACCCGTATTACCAGGTGACAGTCTCCATATTGTTGTGCCGGCCAAGTATTTGCACACTTCCTATGGTGTGCTGTCAGGAGATCACTACAAGGTCGTTACAAAGCTCCCACCGACCTGTAAGTACCCACTAAGGTTTCACCGCTAACAGTGATTCCATCACTATAGAAGCTCCCTCTTATGTCACTCAATCGTCCACTGGTGCCTACAGAATCGGAGGAGTGGCTAATTAATTGGCCAGGCCGTATCCATATTGACCTCCTGGTTGTGCAGTTTAGCCAGGTTACATGCTTCAAGAACCGGTCCTGAGGATTCCACACAGGTACAAAACACAATCCAACTATGCATTTCCCGCACACGTGCATACCCCGCACCATCATCAAGCCAACCATTCTGCTAGAATCCTGTCGAGGGTAAATTCCTGACAGTGATTCCGGGGTATGTTGGACAGTGGGTGCGTGAACGGTGTTTCAGGGACTGGGTGTGTCTGTGTGTAGATAATGGATTCGAGGACACCGGGGGTTATACAGGTTCGGGTCTCCCAGAGGATAACAATCATACGTCCTGTGTTTGTGTTATCGTAGATCTCGCTTGGTTACAAACGGTGTTCTAGTAGTTTGCTAGAATTGATCTGCCTTAGTTACAGACAGGGTCCTCATCCCTTTATATAGTAGAGAGATAGAGAGAACTTACATGCGGGTCCTACACAGATGGCCTCTGCTCATTGTAATATCTAACTCAAATCATCATTACGGAGTACCAGGAATGCCAACTTGCTCTGACGACATTGTATATTGTGCTACCGCGCGCCGTCTTTGCTTAGTCCGTAGAGCTTTATCTTGCTACATTTAATGCGACGGGATGGAATGATGCCCTTCTAAACCGTCCCCGTTCGCTTGCCTCTCCGCGCCGTCCCCATCCAATTGCCTTTGCACCGTCCCCATCCACTTGCCTCTCTGCGCCATCCCCGTCCACTTGCCCTGCTGGGTGGCTGACAATGTCCCATCTATCGTGCAGCGGTGCGCCGACTTGTAGAGTCTCACTTCGTAGCCTTTAATGCTACGGGATGGGACAACACCCCCCTGCACCGCCCATGACATTATCCATCGGAGCCGGTGCCTAGTGAAGAGAAGCGTTCAAGCGAGTGCCCAATAAAGACTCTTCGGATGGGTTGCGTCCAATCCGGTCCCGCCACAAGGGGCTAGTCATGGGTTTGTATGACGGTGTAGCGAGATTGGTCGCTGGAGGCCTTGCACTGGTCGTGGTAACCCATCGACTGCTTAGCTTTTTTAGGAGCATGTTCCCCTGGCTATTTACACCCTTTGTGGGGCCTGTTAGCTAGAGTACCCCTTTACTTGATACACCGACAGATCCCTAACTCCATGTTGCTACAAAAATTACCATTCGTGATTTATATTGCATAGATATTAGTCATGTTTAAATTATAACCCAACCATGACAGTGTGTAGTGTATATACCCTATATTTCCAGGACTCATTTGACAGCGACAAGGAAAATCAGACAAATTCTAGTAGATCTTAATCATAGGATTCTAATTTAGACAAGCATTCATGAAGGATAAACAACTAACATAAAATCCTAAAGTAAGTGCAAGATGTTCAAAGACACTTCCCTAGATGTTGCTCATGATATTCGTAAACTAAGTCCTGGAATATTCTGAAGTCTTGACTTTGCAGATCATCGATTCTTGTAGACATGTCATCCTCTACTCATGAAAATATGCAATTAAAAGCAAAACCAAATAAACACAAAATTAAACCCAATTTGCAAACCAAAAGAGGAAAGAACAAAGGGCTGGGGCTTTCAATGAAGAAAGAATTGGGTTGACTAGATTTAACATGAAGGAATCCAAGATGATGGAAACTAGGGTTTTACCTAAGAAGGACGTACAAAGATGTCCAAGAACATTGACATATGAGATCTTATATAATTTTATAAATATTATTTTAATATTGAATTCATATCCTATATGCAACAATATGTGAGCTTTACACATCAAAGCCATCTGATATGCATCTAGCTATTAAAATAATATCTATAATTATATAGTACAACATGACTAATTAATTATCGAACATGAACAAGACTGATTCATTGAAAACTTGCCAAATTTAGATTAATTTACAAAGTGGCTTAGAATTTAGATGAAATTCGCCGAACAAGATTTGAAATGATGAACTCTATTTGAATTATGAAGGGGCAATCGTTGGAACAAATTGACTATAATATGCAGGGGATAACATGTAAACATCCTAAATAGGAAATAAAGACATAAATAAAAGAGAGAAAGGGATGGGGTTTCTTGTAATTGCGCATATAAACAGAGAGGATAGAGAGAGCAGAACAGGGTGACGGCCGACGGTGGGCTCTTGGCGTCGCTGACGTGAGGGGGCTCGGTGGCGACGGCAGTAGGCTTAGAATAGTCGGCCACGTTGCCGCAGACTTGAGGAGGTGCTCGCCTCGGCTGCGATGCGTGGAGGAGCGTGCACGGTGGATGGGATCAGGTTTCGTCAGAGGCGGCAATCGGGTGCGTGACCACTGACATTGACGCTGGGCTTCAGTGGTGTTTCAGCGAAATGAGGGAGGCATTGCGTAGAACGTGGAAAGGCTAACTCAGCAATATGGTTGGTTTTGGAAGGGTTCCTCCGAGGTAGCGGAAAATAGCGACGATTGCTCTCAGATTCAATCATGGCTGCGTCCAGATGCAGCGATAAAGATGTGCACGTTTCCAGAGATTGGCTAAGAAATTTGAGAAACCGTCTAAACAGAAATGTTCATATTTCTTAGGAACACAATTCTATGGCACCGTCTGAACAGAAATGTCCATATTTCTTGGGAACACAATTCGATCAGCAGAGATGAGATGGGTGATGGCTGCTGTTGGCAACCGCGTTCTGGTCGTATCACTGCACAACCACTGGAGGGCTCATAGGGTCACGTAGAAGACTCCATGTGACATGCCATGACATATCCATATGGCTTTTGGATTGACGAGGAACGTGATAGCAAAACTCAGTGCATGCACAGAACGTGACCAGACACTAGACAACGGGCATGGCGACCTTGATCCCAGTGGCGTGGGTGCACTGTTGGCCGACCTGTTTTGTGGGGGCGTGAGGAACATCCTCAAGCACGTGCTAGACAAAGGGTATGGCGATACGACCTCTGGTATGCCAGGGAACGCTGATACCATCAGCATTGGCGCTGCTGTCCGCGACATCGATGACAATGGCGGCGCAAATCGGGCTTTGGCTGGGACTGTGGTTTAGTTAGGGGCTCACAAATGGGTGGAAGATGAAACAGATGGCTCAGATTCAAGGACTATATCTCTACCGTCCGAACTCCAAATTGTATATTTTTAAACTCTATCTTCTAGTACTAAAAAATATCTACAACTTTTGTATTCATTGGAACTTCTGAAAACGCCATCTTAATTTCCAAAAATGTGTCACAAGATAAACTATTTGAACTTAGACATTTCTGTGCAACACTAATTTTGGGGGCCATAACACCTAGCTCCATTATCCAAATGGGGACTTCCATATGTGCAAATCGATGCTCTCGACAAGGCTACAACTTTGGTATTGCCAAGATTTGTATTTGAGACTGTCTTGAACTTCGAAACTGTGTGAGAAGACGAGGTTGTGGGATGACGCCTACTGGGCACTGCTGACTGCGCTGACACATAAGCTAAATGGGTGATGTGGCGGCCACATGGGGAGAGAGAGAGAGAGAGAGAGAGAGAGGGAGAGAGAGAGAGAGAGAGGAGAGAGGGGAATCGGTGCTGGTGGCTCAGGATCATGGTGGGACAGGCAGAGGGGAGCGGCGCAACTAGAGGTGGGGGATGACACACGGGCCCCACAGTGAGAGAGCTGGGCCACGGGGAGAGATGGGCCAAGCCTAGGTTGGGGTGAAGCGTGGGACTGGGCTATAGATAGGTTTGGGTCCGGCTAGGTTTAGGATTTTATGAATTAAACTATTGTAAAAAAAACAGATATAGCCAATAAAATCCAAATAAATAGCAAATACAATCACTAAACCAAAAAAATTCATAGAGGCATTTTGGAAAGTTTTGAACCCAAATAAAATATTTTTTCACTCGAAAACAACTATTTTTAAATGCCAAAAAATAGGAAAGGCTTTTAAATAATAAAATGCTATTATATTGTTTTAAAATGTTCACATCCTAAAATTGAAATTTCGGAGTGTGACACACTATCCAAACCTTTCCCGCTTCTCCTCCATGAACAAATCTCTAACATCAACCCTAGTCCATCGCTCTTATCACTTCACTCACGAATTCCTCATCCACTCGAAGTACCTCTATTATTATTATTCTTTTGGATACTTAAACTATGGATAATTATCCTACCGTTTCGCAATTAGATGCATCTGATACAGTACGTTAAGGGTTGTTGCTCTTTGCCTGTAAGATCTTTTCAATAATATGATACTTATCATACCGTGTTGCTAATATGTAACGTGTTGCTAATATGTTTTCTTCCCTCTGTGTTGCTACTCTTTGCATGTTGGATTTCTCTATAATAGCTTGATGCACACGAATATTAGCTTGGGTGCAATCTTACATCATGTCATGGAGCAGCTTGGGTACACAGTCTTCGGCCTGATAGTGAACAAGGCTCCTTAAGGCAAGTATTGGCTCATATTCATTTTTGTTCAATTAGCAACAGTTTCATTATCGATGGAAAGGCATTGGAACGTCCCTATGACGCCTGAGATAGTGTGCTCATGTATGCACTAATTCACGTGGATGAAATCTTTAGAGTCAAAATTATAGATTTAAACTCTGCAAACTATCTCATTCAACGTGCCAAGTAGAATCAGGCAAAAGTGTAGTGAATGAACTATATTTGTAATGTGGTGAATCAACTTGTGGTAAATGAACTATATGTATGCTAGTTTTATATCTCAACTTGTATTATATTTTGTTGAATGTAACATGTGCATGTATGTGAATGATCTGTGATGTGAACTATTTGTGAAATGTGCATGTACGTGAATGATATATGACATGACATGTGTATGTCACTGCTAGTTCAAGGCTAGACTTGGCAGTGATAGTTGGACTACCACTAGTGGTTCATGTCACCAATCGACAGTGATAAGGACTATCACGGGCAGTTCCTGAGTCAGCAAGCACTGTCAGCTCAAAAACCAGCAGTGAAGCCATTTACGAGCCAACAATGAAAGCCTTTTCTATAGTGGTGTGTGGGGTGTCAGTTCAATAACCGGTAGTGATAAAGGTTATGAACCGATAATGATTAGTATTTCCATAGTAGTGGACCTCATATTCCAAGGACACACTTTCTTCTTAACAACCATGCATATATGTCTTCATAATAGTATCAGTTTTTAACACTTAATTTTCATTTACAGTCTATTTGAGATTGTTACAGTATGTATCTATAGTCGGTGTCAGTCATTAGCTCTTACTGCTACAATTATTTGTACCAGATCACAACTCTTCTTTCTTTTTAGTCTGAATGGGACACATTGGTTGCTTTTTAATTACTTTCTACAATCCTCTCTTGCATGCTCGAGGTAAGTGACTTCATCAACATGCAAGTAAGAGTAAGCATGCATGCATCTCTAAATTGCAAAGATTTCAGGGGAAAAGGAGCAGGCATGTATCTCACACTACAACAGAACAGGTCATCCGAGCTGGGTCATTAGTGCCGATTAGACTAAAATCGACACTGATGAAGTATCAGTACCGGTTTGTAACATCCCACGCTCGATCCATTTTGGTTCCAGGTTGAACCGACACTGATACTCGGTATCAGTGCTAGCTCTTGGAAAAAACCAGCACTAATACTATCACTGCTAGTTTATAATTCGAGCCAGCACTGATGGTTGGAATGGACCCAAAGTTTTGTTCAATCGTTCTTTGGCTCCCATCCGCTCAAATCCGCTTGGCCGGCTCATCTCTGCTCACGTCTCGACCACTCTCATTCGCTGCTCGGCCACTCATCCACTCATCTCTCTCTCTCTCTCTCAATCACTCTCATCTCCGCTCATGTCCACGGCCCCCTCCTCCTCCGCCGCCGTTGCATGAGCCCCTCCTCTTCCTCCTACCTCCGCCACCATTTACACCGTGCCGCCCGACGTTGCCGCCCCCCTCCACGTGCTAGGGTTAAGTGATGGATCAAGGTAGTGGCAGGGGCCTTGGTCGTGGCCATGGTGGCCCTGGATGGATCTCGATGACTCCTCCATCGTCTCACGCACCAGGCGTCCACTACCCTCCATGCGTTCCCCCACCGGCGGTGGCCCCGGTGACGACCCCACACCGGTCAGAATCAAGCTTGAGCATAGTAATCTCTTTTCTTTTTCTCCCTCATTTTTTTCTAGTAATCATTGCATCCTATAAGCTATGATCTGGATGTGGTATTGCTACTTTCATTAGGACATAACAATATAATTGAGTTTATAGTATATTAGGCTAAATTCATATCATCCTATCATGTAGGTGTTGAAACCGATCCTATGGCTCAAAGAGGTAATCCCTCCAATAGGTGGTAATGTACCTTTGGTGGAATCCATTGTAGATGAAAGAAATTTTGTGAAGCTATCAATATCTTTTGACATACATGCAAGGGAGAAAGTATTGGGGATATCACTAGTAGGGCTTGTGGCAATGCATCACTTATTGCGTTGCATGCTGAAAAAACTGTCGTGGAAGGGTGTCTGAAAGCGCTTGAGGAGCATGGGTTCTTTTTGCCTGACTACAACTATTTTCAAATAAAAACGTTTGAAGAGGGCGAAGAGGATTTGGCTTCGATCAGTGAGAAGCTTGCTCAGTTCAATGAATATGATATGGTACAATAATATGTAATCCGGTTGTTTTGATATACATTACTGTTAGTGTGTATTATTTTCATAATTATATTTTCTTTACTTGTAAGATATTTTTGGTGATATCTTTGCGTCAATTAGCTTTCATGCTATCTTAGCTCAAGCCATGGAGTAGCTTGGGTTAAGCTATTATGGCCCTGGAGTGGTCCGCACTGCTGAAGGTAACTTTCAGGCTGATATACGGTTTCATTTAAGGGGAAATGAATCAGATAATAAGACATTATTTAATGTCTATGGTAAAGCATCGGGTTGTCCATTTGAAACGAAAGAGAGGGCACTAATTTATGCGCTAATTTATATCAATGAAGTACTGAGATATAGTATTATAGATTTCAACTATATAAATTATCTTAGGTTAGTTCCCAGGCAAATGCTTAAGTGTAATGGTGTATGGATATTTGGAAAAGTACGTAATGTATGTATAACTGTATTGTATGACTAACTTGAGTTAAATTGATGTTTCAGGATGTATATCTATGTTCTTGAATGTGAAGGTGATAACTATTTGTGATGCATGTGTAATGTTTAGTTAGATTAGCTAGATTCTATAAATTGAGGGGAGGGGCCATTAGTTCCAGCTTGTCCCATAAACCGGAACTGATAATCTAAATATCAGTACCGGTTCTTAGTTATAAATCGGTATTGATACTTATTATCAGTGTCGGTTCACGAGGCGGCACTGATAGTTATGGACTATCAGTGCCGAGTAATTAGTGCCGGTTCAAAAACCATCACTGATAGCGTTTTTGAGTCAGCACTGATGACCCTTTCTATAGTAGTGTCATAAAAACAAATGTACCCCACAATATTTCAAGGACCTGGTGCCATCCATGGCCCCCTCATGATCAAAGATAAAAAATCTCATCCAAATATCCAATCCATCCAAGCTGCACATGTCAATGATTTCAGATATAGTATCATATCTACATCGTCAACATGCTACTACATTTGACTAATTTCATATTTCATTTGGTCAAAACTTGACCATGTGCGCCTGCAAAGATACTCAGATATAGCAGCGAATGCCTGTTTTATTCTGGCCGTGATGTTTCTTCTTCCTTGGATGCTGCTCATGGCACTTTGAGATTCTGCGCGTGGCCATGGACATGGAAATCCCATCTTAGGCACGCCGAAATCTAGAATGGTTTTTATACTCAGATGGAATGAAAAGAAATGTAATTTACTCTTGATGTTGGTTTCAGCCATTTCGTAAAACAGGCATATTGGGTTGTGAGAATACAAGGTGAGAAGTGCTATTGTCACTATAACAGAACTTATCATTCGAGCCGGTTCATCAGTGCCACTAGCCAAGAACTGGCACTGATGAAGTTCTTCATCAGTGCCGGTCCGTAACTTCCCACGCTCGTTTAATGATTGAGCTAGGGTCAAACTGACACTTATACTCACTTAGTATCAGTGTCGGTTCTTAGTAAAAACTGGCACGAATACTTCATTGACGGCTGGTAATCATGAGCCAGCACTGATTCTTTTTATCAGTGTCAGTTGTAGGTATCAACTGGCACTGATATTACTTCCTACATATCAATACCCCTTAGCCGTCTCTACGCCTCCACTCCCTTTCTCTCCCCATCGTGCCCCTGCCCGCTGCCTCGTCCTCGTCGCACACCCCGACCCACCTCCTCTTCCTCATCGCGCCCTGCCCCGCGGCCTCCTCCTCATCACATGCCAGACCGCCGTCTCCTCGTCCTCTTCGCATGCTGTACCGCAAACTCCTCCTCTTCGCATCTTCCTCATCACGCCCTAGCCCACCACCTCTTTCTCGTCGCATGCAAGCCCGCCGCCTCCTCCTCGTGCACTGGCCTACTGCCTCCTCATCGTCTCAAGCCGGGCCACCGCATCCTCCTCCTCTTCGCGCACTGAACCACTGTCTCCTCCTCCTCGTCACCTCCTCGACCTCCCCATGATGAGCAATAGCAGTGGCAGGGGTGGAGGGCGTAGATCCAGGCAGCGTGAAGGTGGCTGCTACATCCTATCCAGCTATCCAGGTCCAAGTGACCTCCCTCGCACTCCTGGCCTCTAGATCCTCGATGGCGTATCCATGCCCTACCTAGAATAGCCACGAAACACCTGGGTTAGTTCTCAAATTCTAGTTCTCCAATTACAATTAGTAATTTTAGTTAGTAATTTTAGTTGGCCATTTTTGTGTCCTGAAATTTGTATTAGCAATTTAGTTGTGCTATCTTGTTTATAGAGATGTTTCCTATAGTTTTAGGTTCTTAAAGATGGTGCAACAACATATGGCTAATGGTAACTCAAAGTTATGTTGCCTTATTATTAGGCCAATGATGATAATTTGTGAGATGTTTCATAGGGTTTTGGGTTCTTAAAGATGGTGCAACAGCATATGGTTAATCGTAATTCAAAGATGATGAAAGTCATCATTGAGTCATTATCCACATGTTGCACCATTTTTATCAAATTTGAGTTACTAAACCCTAAACCTCTATGGTAGTCATTATCTCAGGCCAATTTTGACTTAAACTTCAAATGAGCCAATTGATTTGGCATTGGCATTTTTTTCTCTGGGTATGTAGATGTACCTGTGATTTGTCCCAGGTACATCTGCATGCTCAGTGATGAAAATCCCTTTGCTAAAAATTATAAGAAGGTCAATTAATATTGCAGTTTGCAGTTAACAAATTTTGACACGATTAAATTCAGAAACTGGTATGCCGATTGATGTAGATGCTTCCTCAACTACAATGGCTACTTGACATTATTACAGACATTGGTGGTACACCACTTGTAGTGACGACCACATTGGCTGATAACAATAAAATGAAGATCACTGTCTCTTTTAAGGTTGCAGTATATAAAGAAGGATATATCACTTTAACAGCATCTCACTCTGAAACAGACTAGAGGCTTATAGTTGGATGATTTGTCCATGTGCTTGTACAATAGGTTGACCTGCAACTTGGATATATGTTTCCGGATTACATCTATTTCAAATTGAAAGCACTTGAACAGAATGAGTATGTGCTTACAATGATTCCTAGGCTCTCACGGTTACATGTAGCTGAAACGACTGGTGATATGAACTTGTAGCTTGTAGCTAGGATTATTTCAATAATATTAAGTTTTGCCTCTATGTTGCCGCTATTTGCTTGTAGGATTTTTACTGGAATACCCGGATACGGACGGATCGTAGCTTGACTTCATTCTTACATCTTCTTGCCCATCGGTGGCAGTACACAGTGCTTGGCCTGCAATGCAGGAAGATTTGTGAAGGAAAGTACCAGTCACACCTTGAATTTCGGTGTGATAGTAACAGTTTCATTATCTACGGAAGTCTAATGGAACTTCCATTTTAAGCAACGGCTAGTACGCTCATTTATGCACTGAACCATTTTGATGTAATATTTGGAGTTGAAATTTTAGATGTGAACTAGGAACGTAATCGTCTTTGAAGTAATTTTAGAAATGCTTGTAGCTTGAATTAATGTATTAGTGTTTATTGAGACTGAAATATCTGTTTATGAGTGAAACATCTGTATATGTGCTTGTTATCTGTGATTGAATCATGAGTGAAATATATGTATATGTGCTTGTTATCTGTGTTGTTTCCTGGATGAATGGGAACTAAAACCAGCACTGATAATCAATATCAGTGCCGGTTCATAACAAAGAACTGGCACTGATACTGATTATCAGTGCTGGTTATATAACAAAAACTGGCACTGATAATCAGTATCAATGCTGGTTTATAACAAAAAGTTGGCATTGATTCTCATTATTAGTGCTGGTTCAAAAACCGGCACTGATAGTCCGTGACGATTAGTGTCGAGTAATCGGTACTTGTTCAAAATCGTCATTGATGGTGTTTTTGAGCTGGCAATGATGACCATTTCTATAGTAGTGTGTGTTGATGATGATAATGATTGATGGGAATGTTGATCTCGAGCTTTCGGTTTGCATACCATATTTCAATTGTGCTTGATAATATTTTTTAGCTAGTTGGAGGTGGTGATGAAGAGTGAATTGAGGATGGTAGAGAAACATGTTTCTTGGCTCATGATGTGTAGGTGTACGGATATGACATGGCAGACAACGGCAAGGCAGTGAAGGGCAAGCATTTTTGGTGCTGATGGACCATGCATCATGAAGGGCAAGTGGAGGCTTGGTGCCGACAGACCGTGCGAAGCCGGGTGAAGCCATGGGTGATCCGCATCGCTTACATGGAGGGCGCAAGAAGACATGGTGTGAAGAGAAGGTGATGAAGACAGCGTTAACCAAGTCAAGGCAGAAAGAAGATGGAGGGTCAAGAGGCATCCTACTAGTGGGAGTGCAAAGACTTCAAGGCGTCAAAGACCATGGTGGAGGTCTGACTAGCGTCAACATCGAGAAGCTTGCATAGAGCCTACGCGAGCAAAGAGAAGTCATGCTTTGAGAAGCGTGCAAGGTGGTTTTCCGATTTCTCCACAAAACAGGGGATGAAGTCGGAGGACATGTGGCACCATCGCGAAGCTTGCATGGAGACGAAGCAAAGTCGTGAAGGTGCCGGATCCATCCGATGGATAACAAAAAACTTGGACCATTTTGCCTCTTAGTGGTGTGTATCCTGTATTAGACTTAAGGGGCAGTTTGGGAAATTTTCACTTGCCTATAAATAAGGGAGATGGCTCGATGAAAATCACCACTCCAAGACCATTTTCTATTTTTCTAATTGCTAGGCTTAGTTAGGGTTTCAAGACAGAGAGATTAATGTTAATTGCTCCACACTTGATCTCATCAAGAGTGGAGGATGATGGGCGCCTTCCAAGCCATGTATCCATGAATCTTACTAGATCTTAATCAATTTGTCAGTTGTTTAGAAAATTTGTGGTGCTTTTGTCTCCCTCCTAGTCTCTTGTTCTCGAAGTTTTGGTGGATTTATAATTCTTGCATTTTAGCTACGATTTTGGGTGAATTTGTTGGGACAAAAGGTTGCTAGGACATGTGTGAGAACATATAGGGTGATTTCAAATCAATTTCCTCACACGAGCACCTTGAATTTGGTTTTTCCAAAAAATTACCCTTTTGTGTTTTTGGTCAAATCTACGAAATCGAGGGTGAAATCTTGATCTTTTTGAGGAGATGTTTTGGGCAAAGTTCACCATGTACATGCCGTAGTTTTCTTCTAGAAATTTATGCACATCGGAACTTCCAATATCCTAATCAGAACTTGCGGTGAACACTTTTTCCCGAGCGCTGTTCTTTCAATTCGGGAAATTTGAACTCTTTGGAACTTCCGATCTGAAAATTAGAACTTTTGATTAATTCAATATTTCCATCTCGAGGCTTTGAATTTTGTGTTTTTTGGATATTTCGATTGAGATGAACTTCCAGTGTCGAAATTAGAACTTCTAATTATATCAGTCATGGGGCATCTAGTTTTGTGATTTTCAGATATATCGATCAATTGGAACTTTTGATGAACAGTGTTCGAGCTTTTGATGAACAGTATTTTCAGCACGGAATTCCTTGTAGACATCAGAACTTTTCGTGTTCACCGTGAGCGCAGTTTTGTGGTGTTTCTGCTGTGCTTTATGTTGCGTTGTTGTGATTCATTCTTGGTGTGCGTTGGGTGCGAATTGGACATGGACCTAGTTCTTATTGAAGAATTTTAAGGGCTCCTATTCACCCCCTCTAGTCGTCGTTCCAGTCCTTTAGGTTTTAAAATACAACTCAAGTTTTTAAGGGTTGAAAGGCTAAACAATGTTGTGAGTGGCAATTAATTTGCACCATTTTTGCAACACCCTTCTCTCTCCCCATTGGCTTTCAAGCAAGCAAAATAGTACCAATGTTTGGATCAACGCTGACCATGGTAATGAGGTATCTTGTTCGATCATTTTGGCACCAACCTAAGAAGTTGATGTACAGATTGCACATTGGTTGTTTCTGGACACAAATTATTTTTGACGATGGGTAGTATAAAACTACTGCATCTGGATCCTTTAGAATTTTCTATATTCTCAGGGCATATCTCTATGTATAGGAAGGAAATCCTTAGGTGTATGGAAATACCCGTAGATGCCTAGAATATCTTGTAAACAGGGGAATTTTATCTCTAAGAATGATAAGGAAAGACTCAGAAGTCGTACGACGACCCACTATATATACAGAGTCAGGGGACCCTACTGAGTACAAGCCAATTTGGAAGCCATTCAACCTCATAGAAGCCTTGAGTCCCCAAGCCTTCTACATCATCAACTCTCCACGACTACGCATAAGGAGCCCCTCGACTAGGCTTAGATCTATCTAGGCTAGCCAAGAATCCCCTTGTAGTCAGTCTTGTAGATCAAAACAAGAGAAATAGAACCTAGGGCTATTATCATAAGAGAGGTCTGAACTTGTATAAATCTCTGAGCGTGCCATGTGATTCATCGATAGGAAGTACCCCTACTCCATCTACAAGTTTGTAAGATAGGTGTTTCACAAATCGTCGACAGCTAGCGCCATTCATGAGGAGTATGACCAAAGACACCGAATCTTTGACACACGACATGCCACCAACTTCACCAAAGTCTGCACTAAGGACTGGCTTTCCGAATGAGGGGTTCTATGACAACTTTACCCTCTCGACCGACAACGAGCCGGCAATCGAATGGGTGGATCTCAGTGACGACCTTACTGGCGAGGACTCCAGTAATGAGGTAAGTCATTTCATGGATCAGTGCACCAAGGACTACAGCATCAAGTTCAAACCACTCAGTTGCCAATCGCGTAAGTGATGTTTTCCACAAGCGGAGATCCTCCCCTGCGGCTTCCGACAACATGGATCGTTGAGGTACCAATCTGGAGAATTCCTTGATGATAAATCCATGATGAATCTGGATTCCTCCGGTGGATATTACCCCTGCAAAGTCTTCTCCATCAGAGATGGGGGTGCTGGTCCAATTGATCATGATGACAACGATCTCGCCAACATGGGGGACCCCATCACTGCAGCTTCATGAGACACTAGCCAACCTTTGCTGATCACATCTCCTCAGATCCCAAATCCCAATGGTATCTGAGATTTAGCATCCCCAAACCATCAATTAGGGACTCAACACTTCAAATCTATGATGGCGTAGCTCCTCCTTCTACAGGAGACCCTCTTACGACCCCCTACTGCAGATCTGAATACCTCCGATGGAAAGGCCTGGATCAACTCGGTGACCAGCCTGGCCAAGGAAACCATCATGCAGGCCAAGAACTCTAATCTAGCCACAGCACGAATACCTCTAGTGGGGGAAGTCTCGCACTATCTTTCTTGTGATGACTCAAGCCCAGAAAGACGCAACCCCTAGAACAAGACAGTCCAGAAAGAAAACTGAGTGCCTAGCCGCCACAGATCCTCGCCGATCAGGTACCATCCCATAAATGATCTATGTGAAGTCATCGAGTAATGTAGAAGCTTGAAGACCCCTGAGGAACAGTCGACCACTCCTCAACGGTCTAATCAGAGGATGTCCCGGCAAAAAATGACCTCTTCCGTGTCATACAGATGGTGAAGGAAAGATTACGCAAGTTCATCCGCAGCTTCAACAACACGCGGAACACCATACCCAAGGTAAACGACTATGATGTTATCCAAACATTTACTCAAGTGGTTAGGAGCCAATGATGCTAGAAATGAGCCTAAGACGGTTAAGGAGCTCATGAAGATTGCAAAAAGGCGATCAATGCTGAAGAGGTGCTCCTGTTCATTAATGAAAGGGACCAGGGCATCGAGCGCCCCCAACTCAGACTAGATGACAATGTAGTGAAGAGCAAGCACAGGAAGAACCCCAAGGGAGGTAAGGCCAAAAAAAAACCAAAACTAACAATGTTTTCGCAGATCTTCCCGATACATGTCCTGATAAGCGCTTAGGCTCATCCCAGAGCAAGGGTCACCAGCTGGGCACTAACGAACGCAATGCCAAACCCTGGTGCGACTTCCACCAGACTGATGGCCATAGCCTCCATGAAAGCCACATCTGGCAGAAGTTGGTCAAGGCCGAGATCAACAAGGCCAAAGGGAAGAAGACCCATGTCATGGCCCAAAGCAGGGACTCAAGCTCTAGCAGCAGAGAGGAAGACTCATGCCCGATGTCCTACCAACCGAGGGACAGAACCGTCAACCTCATGTTCGGTGGTTCTGTGACCTATGAGTCCAAACGACAATATAAGACAGTGGCCCAAGAATTCTTAACCGCTATCCCCAAGGGTCTCCAGGCCGTTAAGTGGTTAGATCTCAAAATCTCTTTTAGCCAAGATGACTGCCTAGAAAATTTCATATGGCCAAGCCGCTTCTTGATAGTGGTCAAACCTACAATCAACAATTGCATTTCCCGAGTGCTTATCAATGGAGGAATTTTTTGAACATCCTTTTCTCAGGTGCACTTGATGCAATATAGATCTCACAATCTGCCATCAAGCCGGTTACTCAAGACTTCCATAATGTAGTATCTGGATCCTCAGCCACGCCCATCGGCCCCATCACCTTTGTGAAGCATGGCAACTCTGGACTAAAAATATTTTGTTTGATGTGATCAACTTCGAGATGGCGTACAACGCCATCTTAGGATGATCAATCTTAGCCAAGTTCAAGGATGTCGCGCATTACGCATACCAGTGAGTGAAGATCCCAGGACCCGAGGGAGTCATCACCATCCAGAGTTTCCCCAAGGCACGCCTCTGCTACGACATGCAGAGTCTCGATATGGAGACTCAGCATCAACCCGACAAGAAGACCAAGAACTCGAGGCCTATGGCAGCAGTGAAGTCTCACGGTGAAGTCAAAAACATTCCCTTGGACCCAGCGTAGCCATTCAAGATTGTTCAGATCGGCTCTAACTTGGATTTTGAATAGGAATTCGCACTCATCACCTTCCTCTGGGAAAATGCCGATGTGTTTGCATGGCAGCCATCTAACATGCTTGGTATCCCTAGGGAGGTGATCAAGCACAAGTTAGCTATTTGGCCTAATGCTCAGCTGGTCAAATAGAAGCTCCGGCGGTTGATGCCCAATCTTAAGGAAGCAATCAAGGAGAAAATTGAGGACTCACCAAGGTAGGATTCATCAGAGAAGTGGAGCACCCCTAGTGGCTCGCTAACCTTATCATGGTTAAAAAATCTAGCAAAAAGTGGGGCATGTGCTTAGATTTCATGGACCTCAGTAAAGTCTGCCCGAAGGATGCCTTACCTCTACTTCCCTTTAACGGTCTACTGCAAATTGACCAAATAGTCGAATCCACCTGCGGGTACGACTATCACTGGATTAGTATGCATCCTGAGGATGAGGAGAAAACCTCTTTTATAACTCCCTTCGGAGTATCCTGTAATCTAAAATGCCCTTTGGATTGAAGAACGCTGGCGCCACCTATCAACGAGGCTGCGGATAACTCTTCACAACCAGATTGGTTGAAATGTCAAAGCCTATATTGATGATCATGTCATCAAGACAAAAAAGAAGGAAGATCTTATCACTGGCCTACAAGAGACCTTCAACAATCTATGCAAGCACCGAGTCATGTTTAACCCAGAGACGTGTGCATTCAGAGTCATGCAGGAAAGCTACTCGGGTACCTAATGTCATACCGGGGAATCAAAGTTAACCCTGACAAGATCAAGGCCATTGAAGAAATGAAACCCCCCAGGTCAGTACGAGAAGTTCAAAAACTAACTGTGTTCATGGTAGCTCTTAGTCATTTGATATCCCGACACGGAGACCGGGGGCCTCCTTTCTTCAAGTTACTGCACCAACATGACAAGTTCGAATGGTCAGATGAGGCATTGAAAGTCTAAAGAGGTATCTTTCTTCCTCCTTGTGCAAGCCGCTCCTGACTCAAATGAAGAAATCTTGTTATATGTAGAGGCCGGACCACACGTTGTGGCGAAGTATTGGTGGTGGAGCGAGAAATTCCCGATAAGCGATAAAAGATCCAGCGTCCAGTATATTATGTTCGTGAAGTACTCTATGGTAAAAGATCTAGCGTCCAGTATATTATGTTCGTGAAGTACTCTATGGTCACAAGGAGCGCTACTCGCATGTATAGAAGCTACTATATGTGATACTGATGGTCTCTTGCAAACTAAGGCACTATTTTCAAGCTCATAGGATCACCATACACTCAATATTCCCACTCGGAGAAATCCTCCACAATAGAGACATCATTGGATGAATCACTAAGGGGGCTGTTGAGCTCGGGGAATATGATATTTGCTTCATACCTCGGACAACGATCAAGTCGCAAGTACTCGTTGACTTCGTCGCCAAATTGAAAGAACTTGATCAACCCCAGGACAGCTGTAGTGACATGTACGATGTATGGACTCACTTCTTTGACAGGTCGCAACGCTCCAAGGCTTGGGGCTGGAATCATACTTATCTCTCTTTGCAGTTTGACTTTCTAGCCACAAACAACATAGCCGAGTATGCGGGTCTACTCGCTGGTCTTTGAGTAGCTTTTGCTCTTGGTATCTACCTCTTTCTCGTGAAAGGGGATTTATAGTTGGTGGTCAAGCAAGTCAGCAAGAAGTATCAAACCTTGGACAAGACTATGACAGGTTACCTAGCGAAGAGGAGGAAGTTGGAAAAGAAATTCATGATGTCAAGTATATCCCCAGGAAGAATAGTTGTCTCGCCGATAATCTTGCATGACTAGTCTCCTCACGATTTCTAGGGCAAATCATAGTCTTAATAGAGAGACACTCGAAGCCATCCATGAAGTCATCATATGAAACAACCGAAGGAGTGGAGGTATATAAGACCTATAACCATCTCGGGGCTTGTTAGAATTGATGTCCCAAAAAGAGACATAGGGGAACTTGTGGCTCCGCTTGAGTACGAAGATTCGTGGATTGATTACATCCGTAAGTTCCTTCAAGATCGAGTAATACCTGAAGAAGATGCACTATTCGAGCAAATATCTCATCGATCCAGGATGTACACCTTGGTGGACGGTGTCCTCTATCAAAAAGGCACCCACAGACTATTCATAAAGTGCATCTCTCGGAAGCAGGGTAGAGAACTACTTGAAGAAATCCATGGAGAGGTGTGCGAAGCTCATACTTCCTTCTGAATCCTGGTTAGAAAGGCATTCAAACAATGTTTTTATTGGCCTACGACTCTCCATGATGCGAGTGAGATGGTAAAGACATGTGTCAGCTATCAATTCTACAATAGGCGCATACACTAGCCCACTCAAGCCTTACAGATGGTCCTCTTGTCGTGGTCATTCATGAGTTGGGGGCTGGATATTTTGAGGCCTTTCTCGGTAGCACCCAGGTGCTTCAAGTTCCTCTTTGTTGTAATCGATAACTTCACCAAGTGAAATAATCTAAGCTAGTCGTCAATATCACCTCATCAATAGCCAATAAGTTCATCATGAAAAGTGTCGTGATAAGATTCGGCATCCCAAGTAGGATCATCACCGACAACAAAACTCAATTCTCAAGCATGACCTTCATCGATTATTGTGAAGGACTAGGTAGTATGGTTTACTTTACGTCGATTGCTCATCCGCAGAGCAATGGACAAGTTGAGTGGGCTAATGGACTAATCCTACAAGCAATCAAGACTTGCAACTTCAACTGCTTATCCGCCAACGCTAAAGACAACATTCAGTAGGGCGACGAATTGCCCAATTTAATCTAAGCATTACAGACAACATTCAGTAGGGTGACGGGAGAAACACCTTTTTTCCTAGTTTACAAGCTAAAGTTATGCTATCCTGTTAACTAAAGATCATAACTTCCTGCATCGAGCTATACGCCAACAAGGATGAAATCTCAAGAAGATAGGATGACCTCAACATTCTCAAAGGAAAAAGGACTCAAGTGCTGATACGATCGGCAAGATACCACCAAGCTCTCCAGTGCTACCATGACCAGAATGTCTGGAAGAGATCATTTCAATCCAGAGATCTGGTTCTATGACTCGTACACAAATAGAAAAATAGCAACAAGCTATCTCCGAAGTGGGAAGATCCTTATAAAGTGGTTGAATCCAATCGTCCTGGTCGTACAGGTTAGCAATGGAAGATGGTTAACTCCTTAAGAACTCATGAAACTTCATAAGTTCTATGTGTAAGTACTTAGGATATATTTTGTAATAGTAGTTGCCATAGTACTCGAAAAGTTGAATGAATCTTTGTTCCAACCTTTCTTGATTATAACTCAATGCTTGACAATGAGATAAGGTGCTACTCTGGTACCTACACCTATGTGCGCACTTGAGGTTATGAAAAGTTTCTCAACTAAGGGAAGTTTGATTTTTTGCTCTATCTTAAACTGTCTATCTGAGAACACCTCCCAAATAACCAGTCGGGGGCTTAATGGGTATTCGGTACCGAAGGATGCAAATGCATACCATGCATGTATCAAAATGGTTTCTAATGAGAAGGGATGATGCTTTAAAGTCACAACTACAGGGGTCGTGAAGTTCCTTGTCAAGTACTCGAGTGCTTGAAAGCTAAGATGCTTTTCACTCAAGTTGGACCTAAGGTCCTCCATAATGTACATCATGACAAGTGGTTACCAATTTCCTGAACTAATCAAAGGAAAATGCAACAGGCTAACACATGCTTTCTATATCCTACACTCATGGAGTCTCACATTCATACACAAGCATTTCAGTAGAGATTTCATTAACAAGATTCCGAGTTCTTGTTTTACAGATATGCTAGGGAAGCTATACATGCAAAAAGATGCCCTAAGTCCTAGATTGATACGGTGCAAGGAGAGGAAGAAAAAGAAGATCAGAAGGCCCTAATAGAAGAGCCTATGCCAAAGTTTCCTCCCCCGGTGCAGTTGATGTAGTAGTTGGCTGCTCCGCTGCCGTCGCTGTTGTCGCTTAGGGATGAGGATGAAGTGAAAGCCTTATCCTCCTCCTCCTCCTCCTCCTCAGCTGTCGCCTCCTCTTGTCGTACATCTTCCTCCAAGGCATCCTAGTCCACGTCCTCCTGGCTTGGGGACGATTGCTCGGCAATTGGGGCCTCGCTGTATTGATAAACTCGATTACTGCGGAATTGGTGGCCACTTCCTCATCCTTCTCCTCATCAAAGAAGATGTTGAAAACCTCCACAACGGAGTTGGACTCAGCTGGAGAAGGTAGTGGTGCTGGAGGGGGAGATCTTGGTGACGAGGGCAGAGGACATGCTGATGATGAAACCATAACCCTAACTTCTCGGGAGTTGGAAGATGATGAGGACTGCGTGGCTAGGTTTGGAGGCTAAGGAAGGCTACCAGGGGTAACAAATGCTCGCCACCCAGGGTTAAAAAGGCCTACAGGCTATGAAGGGGCCACGACTCTCCATCTTTAGTCATCGTACAGTGGGCTTGGCCACATAATGATTCGTGGTAAACCAAGTATCTTCCAGCAGTCAAATCATAGCTCACGAGGACAAAAAGGCACTTGACGAATCTCCGATTAGCGTGATAACGGTTCCAAATACAACTCGGGACTATGATCTCTTGCACTAATGCCTTGTCATATTCAATACCTAGAATACTTTTCGATGCACATGGGACATTTCAAACAGTACCCCAGGGAGAATGGTGCACTACTCATTTCTACTCGCACAGTTTCCAAACGTCATCGTGATCTGTTGCCAGGCAAAGATTCTTTTCACCGCCACACGGAATCTCTGCTACGATGAATTCAAACCTAGTTAGCGATATGTCTTTTCTCCCCGTCCTGTCAAAAGATTGGGATAATATTTTCTAGATGACTCGGAATTCCTATTTGGAGGGAATACCTCCTCTGGGACTCGCCTAAGCGCTCGGAAGTATTCAAAATCCCGACTAGATGACCTGAGGACTCCGAGATCCTAGTTATATGTATCATCCTATCCGGGGACCCGAGTTCCACTCGAAGAGGCAGCCGGTCAAAACGTTTATCTTTGCTGACTAAGCTTTTGCTCTGTTCAAGCCCCATTTCGCGTACTGATAGGGGACTTGACGATGGGTAGTATAAAACTACCGTATCCGGATCCTCTAGGCTTTCCTATATTCCCATACCATATCTATATGCCTAGAAAAGGAATTCCTAGGCATGTGGAACCGGCCCGCATGTGCCTAGGGTATCTCGTAAATATAGAAGTTTATCTCTAAGAATGATATGAAAGGACTTAGAAGCCATACGATAACCCCCTATATATATAGAGTCAGGGGACCCTGCAGAGAGCAAGCCAATTCAAATGCCATTCAACCTCACAAAAGCCTTGCCCTCAAGCCTTCTACATTAGCAATTCTACACGACTATGCATAAGAAGCCCCTCGACTAGGTTTAGATCTATCTAGGCTTACCAAGAATCCTCTGTACTCAGTCTTGGAAATCAATGCAAGACAAATAAGATATAGGATTATTATTCTAAGGGAGACTTGAACCTATATAAATCTATGTGCGTGCTACGTGATTCGTATATATGAAGTACACCTACTCCATCTATAAATTTGTAAGATTGATGGTTTACACATCGTCGAATATTTTATTGAGTAAAAGGTGATAAATTTATAGTCACATTATCCATTTATCCATTCATCTTGATTGAGTTCTTGACCCTGCGTTCACTTGAGGCACTCTTTCAGCGAAAGTCCCCAGTCAATTTTCTTTGGCAAACCGTAGTCAACAAAATTTCAGTATTATAGTAAATAAATGTTTTCCGGGAAGCCTACCTGTATCATTTTCATGGGAGATTAATCTAATTAAATGCTTAAACTCAAATAACTGTTCGAATTTGAAATGTGGCTTTTACGAAAACTATATATGGCAATTTCAATATAGATATGTTTGTTTATAAGTAGTAATGCATTGGCTGTTGGGGCTTAAACACGTAACAACTACCATGGAAAACAAGTGTATGGTCGATTGAAAATTAGTACGGCACCAAGATAGGCACATTTGCCAACCTCGTTTTCGCCATAGCTACTGCAACTAAGGATTGGATGGCTCACTAAGGAATGGGGAAAAAAAAACAACTGTGCTTGGAAAGTGAAGTCCATTAGGATAGCATAGCAGCCAAAAAAAAAGTGGAGTTTCACACTGACCTTTGGCAAACCGTAAGAAAATTTGTTATCTTTACGTAAATGCAGCTAGTAATAGCTCTGTTATCCTATGTATGTACCCATATATCTCTACGTGAAAAATAGGCATAGGTGACGGATCATATTTGTTATGGATGACGTCACTGATTATTAGTTATTGGTGACAGGTAAGGACCTATCACTAATGATATCATCGGTGACGGGTTATAACTTTGACCCATCACCTTTGAGCGTCTCCCATGTGCTTTGGTGATGGACATAAGTGACGGTTAATATAGTTACCCGTTAATTATGTTATAATATAAGTGAAGGATAATCTAGTTACCTGTTACTTATGTGTGTCACCCATGTGCTGAGAGAAATACATAAGTGACAGGTAACCTAGGTTACCTGTCATTGATGTGTATATTACTCGATAGGAATGTACTGCTTCCAGACTGCATCCTGGAGCGTAGCCAGGATTTGGCAGCCTTCTTCTCCCTGCAAACAACAACAACATATCCAAATCCATATCGACAAACACAGTTATATAAGAACTCGCTTCATCACAGAATCACAAAGGCTACAAAGTTCCAATCAATTCATTACAAAATCACAAATATTATAGAGTTCCAATCAACTCATATTACAAAAGACCTAACAACATAGGGGTTCTATAGTGAAACTCGCCATCATCGAATCTCCTGGAGTGCACCATCGTTGATAAAAATAGCATTAAATTCTTGCATAATTTGACGCGTCAGCAATGTAATGTTATCATGGAATTAAACTAATTACTAAAATTAGTTATGAATAATCTTGTATTGAACTTACATCGGGGGATTTGATATCCTTTGCTCGGATTGTGAGGATCATGTTCCATGTAACATAGAATCCGCATTGGTTGCCCGATGGTTGTTGGTGGTACTGCTGGAAAGAAAATTTAATGCTAGATCAAAAAGAGAAAAACAACAATAAAGAGTATTTAGTAATATGTTTGGTAGCACTTACCGTGAAGCTGGTCTTGCGTGTCAGTCTGTGGCCGTCTTTCTCGTTGTAGTTAGGTTGAACTCAAATGTAGTTATCAAAGGCCCTGCATAAAGATGGATCAATTCGGGAGCATTTGAATATTAGAAAAGTTAAATATGTAAACTAAGTCAAGTAGAACTTACGCATCGAGGAGTCCTTTTATAGCGCTGTAATCACGCTCTCCAGGTTTGCCTTTGGTCCTACTGGTCTTGACGAGTCGAGGTACAACACCAAGTTCCACTTGAGGAAAATGACCAGTAAGATCCAATGACCACCGGTGTTTTGGGCGCCCATCAAGTACTGCATTTTGAAATGTTGTTGCATTGCCCTGGTCACATGGTCCATAGCATAGTCGAGGTGAAGTTGGATGACCGATATTGAAATGGCCTCAGGGTCAAGAAATGTGATGGGCTCCTTGTTCTTCTTTGTTTCTTTTATCATGTGTCTGCAGATAAAAATATAGTTAGCTTCAAGACTTAGTGATATTAATTAATAAATATTTAGTTTCAAAGGACTTACAATGTGAAGATTTGTAATAACGAAATGACCAGGGCATCAAGGTTGAAGAGGTCATATAAGTCATTGAAACACAATGAAGTAGCTGTCTACATTACTTAAGAGGTGTCGTCATTTGTATTGAATTACTATAGATGTGGCATTGCTATCTCTAGAAGCCTGTATGTAGTAATTATGCAGGTCGACACATGCTTATCCCACCCTTGTTAGGCCATCTACCGTCATCATGGGCTTCCCATATTCAAATTTTGTGTTGGCACTAGTCCACGCTGCTCCAATGTTCATGGACTTCTTTACCGGTACAATAGCCATCGACTTCTTCAACAGGTGCTTCTTAGAGACTTTCTTCTCGGCCTCCTTTTTTTTCTTCTTTGGACTCTCTGGGGGAGGCGGAATTGGATCTGGAAGCGAGGTTGCCGGATGCAGACGAGAAGGCAGTGGAGCTAGCTTCTCTGGAGGAGGAGAAGGCAGTGAAGCTGCCTTCTCTGGAAGTTCGGGGTGCGGTGGCGGTGCACTTGGAGATCGTCCAAACTGAGATGCGCTGGAGACCATGATGTTTCCCCTCTTCCACTGGTTCCTTTGATGAAGCACTTCATCCAAAGTGGTGACTTCATCATTGGCTAGGAGCTCTAACACATGATCGGTGACATTGTTATGTACCATGTCCACCGTAACCACGGCATAGCCCGCACGTATTGAGACTGTATATAAGATAGAGACTCCTGGAAGCACCTAGCCCCTTGTAATGTTGACGTGATACCCGCTAGGCCTAATTACAAGGCTGCAAGGCATGGGCCCTTCTAGCTGGTCAATCATATCCGGCTCAATCACGGCAGCAGCTACTTGTTGCTCGACCTCCTTGAAGGCGCAACTACTCTTCCCTATAGCTCCGGGGCTAGCTTCCGCTGCCATGATAATTTGTATTCCCTGTGATGCAAACTGCTCCATGATGTTTGCATAAACTTTCTGGGTGATATCCTTTGTCAATCCATCCATGTCCACTGCAGACCTCTTCCTCATCTTGTACATCCTGAGGTATTTGAGAAAGCCGTATTTCCAGCCCTGGGAACTTGATGCACCCCACATTTGACTTGGGTGCTCCGGGTTTCCCAGCGCCGCTGAGAGAACAACATTTTCCTTGACCCCAGTAAAGAATCTTTGCTGGCTTCGGCTGCCTTTTCTTTAACTTTTTCTATGACTACCTGGGTTTCGCTATTTCTGAATGTGATTTCCCCGCTTTCGGATAGCTCACCCCTTGCACGCAAATATGACCACGATTGTCTCGAGAATTGCAACCAAGGATTCTCACAGCCTTCTCTGGCTAACTTATCATCCTCTGTCTTCCATTTCGGCCTTTTCCCAACGTATCCAGTTGCGCCGGTCCTATGGTTTTGCTTGTTCCTAGCCCAAAGCTGCTTCTTCTCCTCGCTCTCCTTTTTGAACTGCTCTGATTTCTTCATCTACACAAAAGCATCCCAATCTTCCTATTTCAGGTGCTTGTAGCTCTCGAAGGGTGCCACCCCTTTAGCCAAGTAGCGATTCACAAGCTTGCTCTTAAAGCTTCAGTGAAGTTTAGCGATTGCTTTCATTGTTGAATTGACCACGGCGACCATTTGATGCTCGCTCATGTTGCCAGGGTACTCCAGATACTCCTTCACGACATTATCGAACAACTCCTTCTTTGCTTCGTCACTGAGGTCATAGAACTAAGTCATTATTGGCACCCTTTCCTATGCCATGAGCCCTACGACCCTCCGAAATCTATTCAGGGACTTTTCATCCGTAGGCAGCCCGTCAGCATCGATTCCTGTGATGGTAACCTTGTCCGTCGGCCACTGTGTTTGTGACCTTGCCTTTCGGGCTCATGCACCACTACCAGCTGTCTGGCTTCGAGACTGCGCTTCCGCCATCTAGAGAGAAAACAAGGGGAGTTGACATAAACAAAAAATATTTCTCCATTCAATAAGTATGAAATGCATTGACTCATATCAATACCTCTTCAGCGGGATTATATTCTTCATCACTTGCCCGACATTGGCTCTCCCGCATCAGTGACGGGTCAGGGCTAGGGTTGTGATACTAGCTTTCACTGCTGCCGGAGGAGGACGACGCGTGTGGGCTTAGGCTCCTATCTGCCCTTTCTTGTATCAGGGTGGCCTCTAGTGATAGCATCATTTGTGCTTTGGGTTTCTTATAAGTGACAGTCCTCTTCTTCCCCGTGCTTTCTTAGAGGAAAGAAAAGGAATCAAGGTTAAGGATTTTCTTTCGATCAAGTGTAATATAATTGAATAATATTTTGGACTCCTGTAATCGTCCTTTCTCCTGTCATGGTGTACTCTATCACTCTATCCAAATGTAATATATACAAGAAGATAATGATACTTACAAACCATTGGACTTACAAATCAATGCACTATGCTATACTATAAAAAAGGAAAACTTAACTTTTGGACTAACAAACCATTGGATTTCCTAACTACTTGCACTAGCATTTACTTTAGATAGATACATCCATCCTGCATGATACGAACTAATATGCAGCTTCTAGCATTTTATGCTGGAGGAAGTGCAGCCAAAAGAAAGACAGGATACTCAGTTCCCTCAAGATATTTAAGACCACACAAAGATATTGCACTGGAAGTTCCCTCAAGATATTTAAAAACACACAAAGATATTGCACTGGATATAGAGAAACATGAGGCCTGGATGCTATATATCACATTCTTGCAAAACAACTTGCTGAAAGAAGAACTGTTGTATCATGAGAGGAAGAACAAGCAATCAATTTCCAAGAAAAGGAAATCCAATTTTCACCAAAAAGAATACGAGAGATTAATAAAAGTATCTAAAGAAGTTAATATGAGATTTAGGATTATTAGAGGAATGCTACTATTTAGGCATCAAAGAAAGCCCACCAATGCTAAGATACTTATATCAAAATGAAACCACCAAAAGTTATTTTTGCTAAAATTTATAAAAGGAAGACAGCAATGAGATATTAAAAGAACTGCACTTGAGCATCTATTGTATAATAAAGCATCCATGGTTTTGATGCCAGCTAGTTTTGCAGCTTCAAAGATAACAACAATACAATTTAATACAATGGGTTTTCTGAGGTTTAGAGTTAGTGGTGTGGCACTTCAAATAAGAGTAATAAAAGTGAGTCAATGGTGCAGTTGGACCTCCAAATTCCACATCCAATCTAATCGCAGTTGTTTAGCACACAAGGGACATAAGCGAGAGAGAGGAGGAGCGGCGTCACGGATCTGGGAGCTGACCTAGAGAGATGAGAAGTGGCGTTGCGGAGGCCGGGGTCATCGCGGAGGAAGGCGATTGTGTCGAGTGCTTGGAGGAGGCGGGGCTCTGAGGGTGGCGGCGCACCGAGTGCTTGGATGGTAGCAACGGCAACTGGCTCAGGTTAACGGTGAAGGGCTTGGAGGCGGCAACAGCGGCAAGCTCGAAGGCTCTACGAGTTTGGGCACGGGGGGTCGAGACTTAGAAAAAATGAAACGGGATGCATCCTATATATAGTTACACGGTCATAGATGGTAGGTCAACACTAATACCCGTCACCTATTCTATCTACCCATCACTTATTATACCTCATCGGTGATGGGTGATACTATTCACCTGTCACCTATGACTCTCTTCACCAGACCAGTGAAGACAGTCATAAATGATGGGTGAATAGTATCACCTGTAACCTATGAGGTATAATAAGTGATGGGTGAATAGTATCACCCGTCACTTATAACTTTGATAAAAATTTCAGATTAAGATTCAATAATACTACAAATTTGACATTAATAATTGAAATTTGACATTAATATTGCAAATTTAATATATACAAATTTAAACAAGATCTTAATATTACAAATTTGACATTAATAGTGCAAATTCAAATAACTTTAAACCTAAAATTCAAATTTGACATTAATATTACAAATTCTACAATAAATTTCAAATTCGTTGTTTTTGTGCTTTCTTGACATGGATCCCTTCGTTATGGTCAGAGCGCAGGTATGGAATTTTCTCAGTCGCGAAAGGTGTGGCACGGTTGCAGTAGCAAAGGGGGGATTTCATCGAATTGATTAAACCCCTCGTCATCGATGATGTTTACAGCTTTGATGATGCGTCTTTTCCCACCGAGAACCAAAAAGCGTTTCTTCTTTGTTGTGTCAGTCACATAAAAGACTTAGCGAACATATTTAGCGAGTACGAAGCTGTGAGGAACCGTCCAAATAGTATTCTAATTAATCATCAGGAGGATCATTATTCATAATCACAACCTCGACGATTAACCAGAATACCATTCCGGTAGTCCCGGCACGTGTTTTGTGCCCAGGATCGGAGCACATGCCTTCCAACTCAAATATCACAACACAGTTTAATAGAGAGCAAGTAATTAAACTGGATTACAATTATTAAACATGCAACTGCTTCCACAATTTACAACAAAAGAGGAACAACAACAACTATGCAGCGGAAGAAAAACCTATACAACAAAAGAGTATGGAGCCGTATGCCCTTAGGCTCCATACCAAAAGCGCCGGAGTTCGGAGTAGAAGGTGCTACTCCTACCCGCCACCCTGATCGGCAGGCACAAAGTAGCCGAACACTGCCTCTTCCTCGCCAACCTACGAACCTGAAAGCAACTTAAGGGCAGCACCTCTTAGTACGAAGGTACTAGCAAGTCTTACACAATATGAGTATATATATATTCTCGACTCCAAGGATCATGCATTTAAAGCCGTAGCAAGGATTAAGACATGTTTAGGTTCATTAAGCGGTAAGCAACCTAGACTCTAGGTGTAAGCAACTGACTTAACCAACCACCGACTCAAACCCTGCCAACCAACTGATCAGAACAGATATATAAACAACAAGTGTATGAAAGTAAACCATTCCCACCAAACCACCAACCACATACCGACCAAACCACCCCAAACCAACCATGCCACAACCCACATCGAAACTCTATGACCAAAACATGGTCGCTCAGTGGAGATAAGCGATAGCAATGCTCATGATCGAGAGCGCGGCAGTTCGAACTGATTATACACCCTGCAGGGGGATACTCCTAGACCCACACGACACAGGGACCATACGGCTTGTGCCACCCGCTAAGATGCACACAAGGAGGTACCCATGACAACCTTTCCCAACCAGGCCCAACCATGTGGATCAACCATAGCTCGGCGCGGCGATATTAGAACTACTCCCCGAGCAAACTAATACCGCTAAAAGCCTGGACTCAAACCGGACTCACACCGTCTATGACGAGGCCCACATGACCACGTCTATGAAGGTAATCAGCTTGCCTACCATTATATCAGCATGTGGTGAGTAAGGTAAGTGCTAAAGCCGACTACACCGACGGTCGGTCCTTAACCGGTGCAAGCGGTCAACGGTGTCCGGGTTCCCTCTCCGAACTGCCTGAGGACTCCTCGTGAGCAGATGACACCCCTAACACCGCCCACACCTTGTCTGTCGGTGTATCAGGAACCAGGGGTCCCTGAGTCCTGAGACCGGGCCGGCCATCCGCCACGCGTCACCATCCCGCGAGGTCCACCCTGCAAGATAAGAAGAAGCTAAGTCCCGGGAGAAGGTGCTCGGGGCCGCCGCCTCCGGTTCCCGAGCACCCCAGTTCCCCGATGATCCGCAGAGTCCAAGTACCGGGAAGAAAGTGCTCGGAAGGGTTCTCGCCTACCCCCGAGTACTGTAGTCCCCCGATGATCCAAACAGCCAAGTACTCGGGAGAGAGTGCTCGGGGCTGCACGTGGCAGCCCCCGAGGACTCGGTTCCCCGAAGGTCTCACCGAAGTGCTCGGGAGAGAGTGCTCGGGGCTGCACGTGGCAGCCCCCGAGGACTCGGTTCCCTGAAGGTCTCACCGGAGTGCTCGGGAGAGAGTGCTCGGGGCTGCACGTGGGAACCCCCGAGGACTCGGTTCCCCGAAGGTTCGCGCAAGATCGTCCGACGACCCAAAGGGTCCCATCGTCGGGGTGTCAGCCAGTCAAAGGCCCAATGCCGCATTTAATTGGCACGCGCGGCCTCACATCCTGACATCCTGACATTCTCAGCTGCCCACGCCCTAGTGTCAGATCCTGCCATGCTCTGGCAGGGGGGCGTGGGTCCATTAAATGCACAAGTCCCGTCTCGTTTCACCCGGGTGCCTCGGGATAACATTGCCAAAATCGAAGCACTCCACCTGCCACCCTGCCCTGGCAGAAGAACAAGACAGGGTGGGCGCACCGGGCACCTCTGTGGCTGCCCGGTGGGCCCTCTTAATGGCGCCGGAGGACATCCACAGTGGCGGGTGGTCGGATGCACGCCGCATTTTTCCACCGCCCCTGTCACTTCGCCAAGACGGAATGATGACGCCTTTCTCCGTGGCGCCTTGACATTCGCGCCCCCTCTTTCCCATTCTGGATAAGTTGAGGTCGGCGCGCCTATAAAAGGAAAGGATGGAGAACACATAAAGACATCACGAAGGAAACCCCCGACAACCCTCAAGAAGCACCCGAAGCCCAGATCAAAAGGTGAAGAACATCACAAACAAGCTCAAGCCAAGCTAGAACACGAGAGCCTCAAGCTCTCTGTAGACAGATCACCCCTGTAACCAGATACATCCTTGAAGAATTCCCTTCAAGGAGAGATATAACACTCACACAGGAGTAGGGTGTTACGCCTCCGTGCGGCCCGAACCTGTCTAAACCCCGGTGCACCCATCTTTCTTGCACTAGGTCGATCATCTCCCACCACCAGCCACTGCATTTATTTCCGTTCCCATTTATTTCCCAGACAAGCTCGTTCAGGATCATCCCCCCGGCCGAATCTCTAAAAAGGGGTCTCTCGGGATCCCTGCGACAGGAGTTCATCCTCCGACAGCTGGCGCGCCAGGTAGGGGGGAATATCCCTGGATTTGTTTGTTTCGCTTTTTTCCACAGGAAAAGATGGCTGGTGGGCACCGTCTCCAGCGTTCCGGCTCCACTTCCACTGACGGAGTGCTGCCCGACGCCCGGGAGAGCCCAGTCGCTACTGCATTCTAGCAGCAGCCGCCATCCACGTGCACGGTTTTTCCCGCTCAAGGGGATCTGGGCGCTGGGCCCATCAGGGCCGCCGCCACCGCTGTCGACGCACTTTCCGACACCCAGCAGGAGGTCGGGACCCCGGCCGCTAGGTCCGCCTCTGGACCGCGTCGGGTGCCACCTCGGCACAGGCTCGCATTCAGCGAGGCCGGCCCAGGGAGCGCGCTGCTTGCAGCGCATGCTCTCCTCAGGCACCCGCCCATTCAGGCCACGCCGAACACTCCGGAAGGCCGGTGGATCCAAGATGTCGTCGCTCTGGTTGGCACTGCCCGTCGCCAGGTGCAGGCCGGGAGTCCTCGCACCACCTCTCAGCGTGGTGCCGCCAGAGCCGGCTCCTCAACGGGCAACACCCGCACGGGCCGAGGGGCCTCCAGGCGAAGTGCCGTCCCCCTGGCCGTGTCCGAAGCCCGGGACCTTCGCTTGCGCCTTGACGAGCGGAGGGGCCCCGAGGATGCCCGAGTTACTCTCGAGCGCCAGCGGGAGACCCGGCAGGGGGTCGGGGCAGAGGACCAGGCTTCCTCTCTCCCGGCCCGAGGCCACCAGGAATCCCCGGCTCGCCGCCACTCGCCACCAAGGACCCCTACTCGTACTGCGGGGTACGGCACCGGCTGCCGTGCCTTCACCACCGAGCTCCGCCGGGTCAGGTGGCCTTCCAAGTTCCGCCCCGAGCTGCCGGAGAAGTACGACGGGTCCATCGACCCCGTCGAGTTCCTCCAGATCTACACAACGGCCGTACAAGCGGCCGGAGGCAGCGAAAAGGTGATGGCAAACTATTTTCATGTTGCCTTGAGGGGCTCCGCCCGCTCTTGGCTTATGAACTTACCCCCAGGGTCTATTAGCTCCTGGGATGACCTGTGCCACCAGTTTGTGGCCAACTTTCAGGGCACGTTTACGCGCCCCGGTTTGGAGTGCGACCTCCACGCCGTCCAACAGCAGGAAGGGGAGACGCTACGGCGCTTTATACAGCGCTTCAGCCAGGTTCGCAACACTATTCCGCGAGTGGCCCCCCATGCTGTTATTGTTGCTTTCCGGCAGGGCGTCCGCGACGAGCGGATGCTCGAAAAGCTAGGTACGCATGAGATCGAGACCACTACGGAACTCTTCGCACTGGCCGATAAGTGCGCCAAGGCTGCGGAGGCCAGGGCGTGGCATGCTCCTCGCCCCGCCTCTGACCAGCCAAGTTCTTCCCGCTCCGACAAGCGGGAAAAGAAGAAGAGAAGGAAGCGCGAGGCCGCTCCCGTTGAGCCGACCCAGGTCCCCGCTCATAGGGTGCCGCAAGAGCCCGACCGCCGGCAAGAGCGCCGGCCGGGCGTCGACCGATGTCCCGCCAGGGCCCCTGCTAGGGATCCTCCTCGGGCCTCCGTGCCCACGAGGGCCCCGGCACCAGCTAGGGCACCGGCTCCCGCAAGAGCCCCGGCCCCCGGCCGAGCTCCTGCTCCAGCGAGGGCCCCCGCTCCTGCGGGGCCCGAGCCAGGTAAATGGTGTCCCATACACCAGACCAGATGGCACGACCTCACGGAGTGTCGTACGGTCAAAGGACTCGTGGAGCAGCGCCAGAGGGAGCGCGACGAGTCCCGCGGAGGAGGCGATGTTGAGTTCGCCCCCGACAACGCCGAGCTCGGCTTCCAGGAGCCCGAGCACGCCGTCGCCTTCATCGATGGAGGCGCCTACACACCTTGCTCGCGCAATGGCATCAAGGTCATGCGACGCGAGGTGTGCTCGACAACCCCGAGCGAGGAGGCCGCAAGGCCCCTGAGGTGGTCGGATGCTCCGATCACGTTCAGCATGGCTGATCACCCCGCCAGTACTGCAGCCGTGGGGCGGCTACCTCTGGTAGTGTCTTCCACTATCTGCAATGTTAAGGTCGGCAGAGTGCTGATCGACGGTGGTGCCGGCCTCAACCTCCTCTCCAAGGAGGCTTTTGAGAAGCTGCAGGTGTCCTCCCGACGCCTAAAGCCATCGCTCCCCTTCTGCGGAGTGACCCCCGGGCACTCCCTGCCCCTCGGGCAGGTCGAGTTGCCCGTGACGTTCGGGAGCCGGGACAACTTCCGCACGGAGTGCGTCCTCTTTGACGTCGCGGAGCTCCCTCTCCCCTACAACGCCATCCTCGGGCGTCCGGTGCTCGCCAAGTTTATGATGGCCGTGCATTATGCATACCTTACGGTTAAGATGCCCGGCCCCGCAGGCTCCATCTCCGTGATCGCCGACTCCGGCGGCGCCGTCTCCTGCGCTGAACAGTCATACATGGCTCTGGTCTCAGCGCAGGCCGAGGTCGATGGCTCTACAGGGGGCCCGGGACCCTCTTCATCCAAACCCCGACTCGCCGCTGACACCTCTGTTCCAACGAAGGAGGTCGTGGTGGGCGAAAATGCCACCCAGGTCGTCCGGATCGGCGGTGACCTGGGCAGCAAATAGGAAAGCGTGCTCGCCGCCTTCCTCCGGGCTAACGCAGACGTGTTTGCCTGGCAACCGTCCGACATGCCCAGGATCCCTAGGGAGGTGATCGAGCATCACTTGGCGGTGCGTCCGGACGCCCGCCCGGTGAAGCAGAAGGTCCGGCGACAGGCGCTTGAGCGCCAGGAGTTTATCCGCGAGCAGGTTAGCAAGCTCCTCGACGCCGGATTTATCCGAGAAGTCCTTCACCCCGACTGGCTCGCAAACCCAGTCATCGTCCCGAAGGCCAACGGCAAGCTCCGCATGTGCGTGGACTACACCGACCTAAATAAGGCTTGCCCTAAAGATCCCTTCCCCTTACCTTGTATTGATCAAATTGTAGATGCAACTGCGGGATGTGATCTTTTGTACTTTTTAGATGCAAACTCTGGGTATCACCAGATTCGCATGGCCGTAGGGGACGAGGAAAAAACTGCTTTTACCACTCCGGTGGGGACTTATTGCTACATATCAATGCCTTTTGGCCTGCGCAATGCTGGATCTTCCTTCCAGCGCGCTATTCATATTACCCTTGACTCGCAGGTTGGCCGCAACGTCGAAGCTTACATCGACGATCTTGTGGTCAAAACCCGAGACCGCGCCACCCTGCTCGAGGACCTTGCCGAGACTTTCAACAGTCTCTGCTCTACCCGCCTCAAGCTCAACCCGGAGAAGTGTGTCTTCGGGGTACCGGCGGGCAAGCTCCTTGGTTTCTTGGTCTCTGGCCGAGGAATCGAGGTCAACCCAGAGAAGATCCGGGCCATCGAGCAGATGCGACCCCCGGCTCGACTCAAGGAGGTCCAGCGTCTCGCCGACTGCATGGCAGCCCTCGGGCGCTTCATCTCCAAGCTCGGGGAGCGAGGGCTCCCCCTCTTCAAGCTTCTGAAGAAGTCCGGTCGTTTCGACTGGACGCCGGAGGCCGAACAGGCCTTCCGCGACTTAAAGAAGTACCTCACTTCGCCACCCGTGCTGGTGGCTCCCTCTCAAGGTGAACCCCTACTGCTCTACATTTCAGCCACTCCTCAGGTCGTGAGCATAGTACTGGTGGTGGAGCGCGACGAGTGTTCAGGGCCGGGTGCTGGGTCCCAGCTCCCAGAGGCCCCCGATCACTCATCTGTCCTCACGGCTCCCACTGGGCAAGGGGTCGAGCCCGAGCACACTGCTCCTCCCAGACAGGGAGTCGAGCCCGCATGCCCGACCAGCCCCGACCGTGCCGCCGAACCTGGCGGCTGCAGCAGCCCCCCAGGTGAAGCCGCCGTTCGGGCCCGCCGGGTGCAGCGACCGGTGTACTTTGTCAGTGAAGTCCTCCGGGAAGCCAAGATAAGATATCCCCAGGCGCAGAAGCTGCTCTATGCCGTGCTCATCGCTTCCCGGAAGCTACGCCACTACTTCCAGGCGCACAAGGTCTCGGTGGTTACCATGTATCCACTGGGGCCCATTCTCCGGAACCGGGAAGGCACCGGGCGCGTTGTCAAATGGACGGTAGAGCTGGCGGAGTTCGACCTACACTTCGTCAGTCGCCAGGCAATCAAAAGCCAGGCGCTCTCTGACTTCTTGGCAGAGTGGACGCCCGTCCCCTACATCGTCCCAGAAGAGATCTCTGCCTATCCCGGGCACGACGCGCCCGGGTACTGGGTCATGCACTTCGACGGCTCCCTCTCGCTGAAAGGCGCAGGGGCCGGAGTGGTTCTCACCTCCCCAACGGGTGAAAAGCTCCGGTACGTCGTGCAGTTGCAGTTCCGCGCATCCAACAACATGGCGGAGTACGAAGGTCTCATCGCCGGCCTCGGGCTGCTGTGGGGCTTGGGATTCGTTGCCTCCTGGTCAAAGGGGACTCCCAACTGGTCATCAACCAGGTATCCAAGGAGTACCAGTGCACGGATCCTCAAATGGCGGCGTACGTGGCTGCGGTCAGGAAGCTCGAGAGGCGCTTCGATGGCCTAGAGTTGCGGCACATCCCTCGTCGCGACAACGCTCTGGTCGACGAGCTCTCCCGCCTGGCCTCCTCACGCGCGCGTGTCCCTGCCGGAGTCTTTGAAGAAAGACTCGCACGGCCTTCCATCCTGCCTGCCGAACAGGATGAAGGGGAAACCTCGAACTCAATTCAGGGGACCCCGGCGGTGCCCTCAGTGGGAAGCCCCATCAGGGCGCCGCCGCCCGGTGAGTGCGCTGCGCTTACCGAATGTTCTCAAGATGCCTCGTGGATGTCTGACATCCGAGGATACTTGAACGAAAAGTTCCTACCCGGGGATGAGGCGTCTGCCGAAAGAGTTGCTCGGCAGTCCAGACGCTATGCCATAGTAGATGGGGATCTTTACCGGCGTAGCGCAGGAGGTGTCCTCCTGAAATGCATCTCCCAGGCAGAAGGCAGCGATCTTCTCGCTGAGGTCCACGAGGGCGAGTGCGGTGGCCATTCATCATTCCGCACGCTGGTCGGGAAGGCCTTCCGGCAAGGTTTCTACTGGCCTACAGCTCTCCAGGATGCTTCCGAGCTGGTTTGGCGCTGCAGGGCGTGCCAGTTCCACGCAAAGCAGATTCACCAGCCAGCTCAGGCTCTTCATACCATTCCCCTGTCATGGCCTTTCGCGGTCTAGGGTTTGGACATTCTGGGTCCATTCCCCCGAACAATCGGGGGCTATGCATACCTATATGTCGCCATCGACAAGTTCACCAAGTGGCCGGAGGCGGTCCCAGTCATCAAGGTGACCAAAAACACGGCGCTCCAGTTTATCCGCGGTATCACCAGCCGCTTTGGCGTCCCGAACCGGATCATCACCGACAACGGCACCCAGTTCACAAGTGCCCTGTTCGGGGACTATTGCGAAGACCTCGGCATCAAGCTCTGCTTCGCTTCCGTCGCTCATCCTCGGAGTAACGGGCAGGTCGAGCTCGCCAACGTGGAGATACTGAAGGGCCTCAAAACCCGGACCTATAACGTGCTCGCTAAGCACGGGAAGGGATGGGTGGACGAGCTGCCAGCCGTGCTGTGGGCTAATCGGACTACGCCAAGCCGCGCCACCGGGGAGACTCCGTTCTTCCTTGTCTATGGCGCCGAGGCAGTCCTCCCCTCCGAGCTCACTCTGGGCTCCCCTCGAGTGCATGCGTATTCTGAGGGTGAGCAGGAGCAACAAAGGCGTGACAACGTGGACTACCTGGAAGAGCGCCGGCGGCGTGCCGCCATCCGGGCGGCTCGATACCAGCAGAGTCTGCGGCGTTATCATCTACACCATGTCCGGGCCCGGTCTCTTGAGGTGGGGGACCTAGTTCTCCGATGCGTCCAGTCGCACGAAGGAATGAATAAGCTGTCCCCTGTGTGGGAAGGTCCCTTCACCGTGATCGCGGTCCCGCGGGCAGGTTCTTTCAGGTTGGCGACGGAGGAAGGACTGCCACTCCCGAATCCGTGGAACATCGAGCATCTCCGACGCTTCTACCCGTAGATGGTCGTGCTCGCGGCTCAGGTCAGCAAGGCCGGGGGCTTCTCCCCGCCCAAGCAGTCCGAGGGCTCCGCCCCTTGGGTAAGTCGCTGTCGCCCAACCTTGTAAATATTGCACATCCAGTATTTCAATAAGCAATCGCTATGTCGAAATATTTTTCTGGATTCCGTATGTTTAATCTGTCTGGTGAGGAGCTCGGTTGTGCGAGAAAAAGTTCGCTCTCTCATTTTCCCCGCTGATAAAAGAATCCCAATCGGTATGCAAGCGAGCAGTCGCCGCTGACTTACGTCCGGCATGGTAGGCTGTGGTGTTCGGTGTCGTGGCAGGCTTCCGGGCGCTACCGAGTTTCGGGGTGCTCTGGGTAATCCCATCGCTCGAGCTGCTCGAGTAGTCCGGAGCTCAGGCCCCCGGAGCGGGCTATCGGTGCTCGGTCTGGTTTGTCATACCCGGGCGCCACCGAACCATAGGACCTCTGGGTTATGCCTCTGTCCGCTCTTGTCCGCCGGTTTGGGTATTCAAGAGGTCTCGGGTCAAAAACGAGAGCAGTCTATAGCAAGTACCGCACTAACAGAGCGCACCAGACAAAGAAATTCTATATTCTCTCTTAAGTCACAGGCTGGCAATCACGAGCAGTTCGACCGCGAGAGCTTCGATGCCCCAGTCTCTGGTCGGCCCCAAGGGTCCTCGGGTGGTCCTACCACTTAGGCATGGGTGGTCGAGATCACCCGACCCCAGGAGCCTCGTATGCCTCTGGGCACTCGGGCGATCCGTTGAAAGAACCAAGTCCCCAGGCACCCGAGCTCGGAAGCACACCCCTCCTGGATCGGTTGGCCGGAAGGCCGACAGCTGTCCGGTGAGTGGTTATATTCAGACAAGTCTGCTTTCAGTAAATTTATGTTCCCGAGTCATTCTCGGGGGCTCTCGCGCTTTAATCTGTTCGGCGAGGTGGTCTCCTCGCACGCAAAACCCTGCCGCGTGTCTACTTTTTCCCAGAACGACAGAGCGGTTTGTAGAAAGGAGTACCGCGCGTGCGGTAATGTCTGACCGAAGCCCTTCATGGTGGTCGTGGTGTTCGGTCCGCTTTTAAGGACCCCGAGCGCTACCGAGTCCTCGGGTGCCCTGGGTAATCCTATCGCTCGAGCTGCTCGAGTAGTCCGGAGCTCAGGCCTCGGGGGCGGGCTGTCAGTGCTCGGTCCGGCCCGTTTTAAGCCCGGGCACCACCGGACCACGAGGACTCTTGGTCACATTCTCGCCCGCACGCGTCTCCCGTCTACTAACTGAGTGGTCGCGAAGTGAAAAAGTGTTCACTGGGCACGGCATGTTCCGTGCTGGATCGATCTATCTCCCGGGCAAGGAAGTCTGTGTCTTTGTTTCTTAACTTAGACAATGCGGACTCGTGAGAGCTCGAGGGCCGACTACGCTAGCAATAGCGATCGGGACAACTTCGTTCTCGGGGATGAGAAGGTCGGGAATGGCCCGACTGAGTACTCCCCGGGACTTCCAGGCAAAACATCAGAAGAAACATCAAACACTGAGAGAAATTGGAGTTGCGAGCCCAATGAAAAGCTGCCATTATATTCACAAGACATATACAAGACATTTTCTAAGGTTTCACTCCTATATTTACATTCATCAAGACGACAAAAGAAAGAAAAAAGCTACAAAAGATCTAGTCGGCGGCGGAGGCGTCGGCTGAATCCTCTGAGTCATCCCCGGGGGCTGGCGGCGACGGCACCTCTCGCCTGAAGCCAGCTGCCACCACGGTGGCGGTACTCCAGACCGCTTCCCGGGCGGCCTCTCCCTCAGCCTCGACCACTCCCTCCCGCGCCGGCTCCAGCGGGAAGTTCGGGTCCCTGCTTCGGTAGCAGGCCAGGACGTGCTCGGCCACTGCATGTGCCAAGCCACGTCCCTCCCGGGTGGCAAGTTCCTGGACCGCCCAAGGCAGGGCTTCAAGGCGCTCGCAGACCTGCTGAAGCCCCAACACTTGTCGTGCGGGGCTGTCGCTCTTCTGATCTTCAACGAGCCACCCAAGACCACCCTTCTCTACGGCCCGCCGCATCCGCCGGAGTATGTCTTCCAGCATATGCTGCAGGTTGACCCGCGAGACAAAAGCGGTCTCGAGCTTCTCCTTGGCGGCCCGCAGCTGCGCCTCAAGTCCCTGGTCCCCGACCGGACCAGAAGAACCGCCGACTGCTGCGGAGCCGGCAGCCTGCTTCGTCTTGGCCACCATCTCGGATAAGGCGCGTTCACGGGCGGTCAGTTCCGCCTCGTGCTTCGCGTTCTCCTCCGCCCTGGTAGCAGTGGCCGCTGCCGCCGCAGCAGCCTCGCCCTCTCGACGACTCAGTTCGTCTTCTCGGCGACTCAACTCGCCCTCCCGCCGGGCCAGCACATCCTCCTGCTGGGCCACCGAATCCTCCCGAGCGCCGAGATCCGACGCCGACAACTCATTGTCCACCTCCCGAAGGGAGACGTCCTCCTCCCAGCGGCAGATCTCTTCTCTGATTTTTCGGAGGTCGTCTTCCCAGCGCTGAAGGTCGGCGCGCGTCTTCTCGGCCGCGCCCTCCCGGCGGGTTAGCTCGGCTTGCCGCTCCTCCGCTGCCTGCTCCCGAGCTGCGACTGCTACCTCCCTCTCCTACGCCTACCCCATCCTGGCAAGGGCCTCGGCAGCTTGCTGCTTCGACGCCTCAGCCAGGCGGGCGGCGTCTTCTCGTTCCCGCGCGGCTTCTGCCCGCGCGGTCTTCAAAATTTCTTGTTCCTGCGCGGCTTCCGCGCGGATGTCTTCTAGGAGCTTCTGCTCCCGCGCGGCCGCCGCACGGGCCTCCTCCTGGGCGCCCGCCAGCTGCGCCTTCTCCGATGCCAGGCCGGCGCGCTCGGCCTCGAGCTCCCCCTCCTTGGCATTCACCGCTGCGCCCAGCCGCCCAACCGCTACCTGGACGCCTTCGATGGCGGCCAGGAAGGGGTCGGCAGGCTGGCCGGGCACCGGTGGGGCCCAGGCCTCCCCGCAGAGTGCCTCCAGGGGGTTCGAGCTCCTTATAGGGCCCTGCACCGCCATCCGCCCCGGGCTCTGCCTGCCCGGGGTAGGCTCCGCCGGCGCCAAAGACTCGCACGGCGGCCGCGTTCCCGCATCAGCCGCCCTGTCCGCCGGCCCCGGCAAAACATCCACCTCCACCGTCATCCGCCCCGGGCTCTCCGCGCCCGGGGTAGGTTCCGCCGGTGCCAATGATTCGGACGGTTGCTCTGTCCTCCTCTCGGTCGCCGCCTCCGCCTCTCTCCCAGTGGCCGCCACGACAATTGGCTTCTCCGCCGTTCCTGTGCCCGCCTCCGTCGGCGCAGCCGGTGGGCTCGGCCCTGGCCTTGGCGCCCGTGCCTTCTCCGTCGCAGTGGCACTCGCGGCCGGCCTACGGGAGACAAATGAAAAATGTCAAAGCTTAGTTCGGGCCAGAAATGCCTAGGAAAAAGCAAGAAAGGAGACTCACCGATACTGCCACTTGGCCGCTGGGAGCCTGAAGTCCGGGTCCGGCGCTGGTGGTCCAGATTCCTCCCGCCGCCTCTTCCGCTGGGGGCTCGGCGAGGCCGCTGCGCGGGCCTCGGATGCCGCTGCGCGGGTCTCAGGTACCGCGGCGTGGGTCGCGGGCGCCGGCGCAGGCCCCATCCGCACCAACCGCGGCTCCAGCACCGGGAATGCCGCCACTGCCGTTGGCGACGGCGGAGAATCCGGCACTAGAATCAAGGCCCGGGGACGCTTTCCCCGGTCTCCCGGCGTCACCTCCTCGACGGTTTCATAGGCGCCGTCCTCCCTGGCACGGTGGTTGCCGCCTGCGGCGGCCCCTTCGCCAGCCCGCTCCGAGCTGCCAGCGGCTTCCTCGCCAAGTAGTTCCTCCAGCCCGGGGAGTTCGGAGGCCTCGGGACTCCGGCTTCTCGCCGGTCCACGGGCCCCTGGGCGTCGAACTCCCGCAGCCGCGCCATGATGGCCACCCGGTCGAGGTTGGCGCTGAGTGCCATCTCCGGCCACGGGAGTTCCGCCCGGCCCATGTCCTCCGTTCCGGTGATCACCCTTGTCATCCCCCGCAGTTCCGCCGGCCCCAGATCCTAGCTCGCGCCGATCTGGGTCCTGGTGATGTCCTCCGGCCCGGTGTAGAACCAGCTCGGCCAGGCCCGTTCTTGCAAAGGCGCCAGCCGACGGCGCAGGAAGTCCACGACCACCATGACGGAGGTCAGCCTGGCCTCGCGCAGCTCCAGGATGCGCTCCAACACCGGCTTCAGCCTCGCGTCTTCTGGCGGCGGCGCCTCCCACGTCGATCGCCGAGGTTCCGCCGCCGCCTCTGGCAGTTCGAGGCGCTCGTGGGGGTCGACGTCGACGAAGAACCAGTCCCGTCGCCACTCCTCCCACTTGCTGCGCAGCATCTGGGGAATGTAATGATCCCCCAGGCCGTCCCGGAGCCGAAGGTTGCAGCACCCCGCGACATCCGCCGTGGAGTGCCCCCTCTTCTTCCCCACCGGCCGAAGGACGAAGAAATCGCGAAGCAGCGTCGCCGACGGCGCCACCCCCACGAACATTTCGCAGAGATGCGCGAAGACCGCCAACACCACCACGGAGTTGGGGCTTAGGTGCACCAGTTGAATGCCGTACGTCTCCAGCACTTGCAGGAAGAAGGTGGAGAACGGCGGCACCAACCTCGCCGCCACAAAAGAGGTGAAGAGGATGATCCGCCCAGGGACGGTCGTCGCCGGCGTCAGGCTCACCGGTGTCACCACCACAGCACCTGCTTGCCCCTTCGGCACCAGCAGTTTCCTGATCTTGTCCGCCGCCTCCTCGTTCCTCAGACGAGACTCCGGCAAGATGCTGTCCGAAGCCTTGTCCTGGCGTCCTCCTCCAACCCTCGTCATCTCGGCAAGAATGAAAGGTGTCTTGGCGGTGGAAAGAGAGAGAGAAGGAAGAATGCTCCAATCGCCTTAGAATTTCCTAAGGGCTTCGGAGCACAAAGAAGACAAGAGCGCAAGTGCAAGAAAGCGTAAAGAGGGGGACGGACCGATCCTATCCCCCTTTTATATCTCCAAAGTTCAAAAACTGCCGCCCAAACGGTTCGCTCGGCGAAGCGTCGCCTCGATCGGCGCAACCGCCAGGCGAATCTCCCGCCGATCGCGCACTGTCAGCGGCTGCCAGGCGTATTTTCCTCGATCTGCGCGGCGACCGCGCGTGCCACTCGTACGGTCATCATACCCTTCGGAAGTTGTGTGGACACGCGTCCACTCATTTTCCCGTTGGGGCGTACTTGAGGTCTGGGTCCGTAAGGGCCACCTCTCGAAAGCCTGCCACATAGAGTCTGCGCCAGCCTCGGCCTCGGCCGCGACGAAGGGCCCATCCGCCGTCTCCGTCCCGTCGCCTACCAATGGGCCCGGGGGCTACTGTCAGTGTATGAGGAACCAGGGGTCCCTGAGTCCCGAGACCGGGCCGGCCATCCGCCACGCGTCACCATCCCGCGAGGTCCACCCTGCAAGATAAGAAGAAGCTAAGTCCCGGGAGAAGGTGCTCGGGGCCGCCGCCTCCGGTTCCCGAGCACCCCAGTTCCCCGATGATCCGCAGAGTCCAAGTACCGGGAAGGAAGTGCTCGGAAGGGTTCTCGCCTACCCCCGAGTACTGTAGTCCCCCGATGATCCAAACAGCCAAGTACTCGGGAGAGAGTGCTCGGGGCTACACGTGGCAGCCCCCGAGGACTCGGTTCCCCGAAGGTCTCACCGAAGTGCTCGGGAGAGAGTTGTCACGTCCTAAAATCCGTAATTGTGTGTTTTAATCCTAAAACATGCAATTTCAGCTTCATGTTCCAGTTTGGGTCACTGGAGCACCTCACTTTGAATCAATGAGGTGGGAGAAGGAAAAACTAAGAGAAATAAAAGAGCTAGAAGCAAGTCTGGACTTTCCTCTAGGTAAATGGGGCCCACTTGGGTGGAAAATATCTCTCTATAGGTGGGCAACAACACTCTCTCTCCCCCTAAAAAGCTTGCCCATACGTACTACTCACCCACTCCACCAGATAAGGCTTTTTGAGGAAGCAAGTTGGAGTTGGTTGTCTCTCACTCTCTCTCTTAGGCTCCCTTTTTCCCCTTTTGGATCCCTACCTCTGGGAGCAAGATCAAGGTACGTATGTGGTACTCACGTGACCACCAGCTCAAGGACTACTCGTCCATCCAATTCATTTTCAGTTTCCCCGAAGGAATTCGAGCTGGTTCTGAACTTGTTTGGTGTTCTTTGGGTGAAGCAAGGAAGCAGCAGTTTTTCCACTCTTCTCCAAGCCATTTTCCGTCGTTTCCTCCTTCAACTGGCGCTCACCAATCTCAGCAAAGGACCTTGGGTGAGTCTGCTAGGCTCCCATGGCAAGTATGCTCATTTTTGGTTGGATAGATCTTGAATCTGGAACTAGGGTTGCAAAGTTCTTCAGTCTGGGAACAAATGAGGATTTATGTGGATTTGAGTTAGGAATCATGTTGCTAGACGGTTGAGCAAAGTTTAGACCCTGTACACCCTTCTAGGCATTTTTACCTTTGATTTAGAGAGACTCCTAGGTTAGTTTAGCCTAGTTTTTCCCTTCGTAATAGCTGCTATTCTGGAGCTGCACGAGGCTAATTTTACTGTAGCACCCAAGTACTGTTCACACGAGCACCCGGAGCACTCCCGGGTACTGATCACCCGAGCACGGGGGGTACTGTTCACCGAGCACCCCGGTACTGTTCATCCACTGGGTACTGTTCATCGAGCACCCCGAGCACTCCCGGGTACTGTTCACCCGAGCACCAAACTTTATGAGACCACTTGGAAAATTCTGGTTTGGATAGTGTGATCTGGGAAAAGTATTGTCATGTATTGTGGAGCATATTTTTCTTATATGGTCGCATTTCATACATGCTCATTACATTGCACGCGTTGCTCTCTATAGTGAACGCCGATCCGTCGATCCCGGAGGCCGTGGGCGATCGTGAGGCGTCCCACCTTTCTGATCCAGGGCAGCAAGGCAAGCATCGTTCATATTGCACCGTGTCTACTTGAAAATTTAATATGTTATCTATGCTTATGTATACATTGCATGTGTCGGGTACTGAGTTGGGTAGAACCTATGCCGATGCATTATCCCATTTCGGTCACATGTCATTTGTTGTTCCTAGGAGCCTAGTGATGTCATCGAGGTCTAATTTTAGTTCGCTATGCTTAGTGGTACTTAGGCTTTCCGGTAGAAGTCGACGACGGCGTCCACCGTTGTCGCGAGCCTAGGACTTATTACTTGTTCACACTTATGGTTGTGTTGATGATGAGTCGGTTTGGTGAGTGGTGAGTTGAGACGAGGTGTGGGCGGTGTTAGGGGTGTCATCTGCTCACGAGGAGTCCTCAGGCAGTTCGGGGAGGGAACCCGGACACCGTAGACCGCTTGCACCGGTTAAGCACCGATCATCGGTGTAGTCGGCTTTAGCACATACCTTACTCACCACATGCTGATATAATGGTAGGCGAGCCGATTACCTTCGCAGACGTGGTCATGTGGGCCTCGTCATAGACGGTGTGAGTCCGGTTTGAGTCCGGGCTTTTAGCGGTATTAGTTTGCTCGGGGAGTAGTTCTAATACCGCCGTGCCGAGCTATGGTTGATCCACATGGTTGGGCCTGGTTGGGAAAGGTTGTCACGGGTACCCCCTTGTGCGCATCTTAGCGGGTGGCACAAGCCGTATGGTCCCTGTGTCGTGTGGGTCCAGGAGTATCCCCCTGCAGGGTGTATAATCAGTTCGAACTGCCGCGCTCTCGGTCATGAGCATCGCTATCGCTTATCTCCACCGAGCGACCATGTTTTGGTCGTAGAGTTTCGATGTGGGTTGTGGCATGGTTGGTTTGGGGTGGTTTGGTCGGTATGTGGTTGGTGGTTTGGTGGGAATGGTTTGCTTTTATACACTTGTTGTTCATATATCTGTTCTGATCAGTTGGTTGGCAGGGTTTGAGTCGGTGGTTGGTTAAGTCAGTTGCTTACACTTAGAGTCTAGGTTGCTTACCGCTTAATGAACTTAAACATGTCTTAATCCTTGCTACAGCTTTAAATGCATGATCCTTGGAGTCGAGAATATATATACTCATACTGTGTAAGTCTTGCTAGTACCTTCGTACTAAGGGGTGCTGCTCTTAAGTTGTTTTCAGGTCCGCAGGTTGGCGAGGAAGAGGCGGTGTTCGGCTACTTTGTGCCTGCCGATCAGGGTGGCGGGCTGGAGTAGCACCTTCTACTCCGAACTCCGGCGCTTTTGGTATGGAGCCTAAGGGCATACGGCTCCATACTCTTTTGTTGTATAGGTTTTTCTTCCGCTGCATAGTTGTTGTTGTTCCTCTTTTGTTGTAAATTGTGGAAGCAGTTGCATGTTTAATAATGGTAATCCAGTTTAATTATTTGCTCTCTATTAAACTGTGTTGTGATATTTGAGTTGGAAGGCATGTGTTCTGATCCTGGGCACAAAACACGTGCCGGGACTACCGGAATGGTATTCTGGTTAATCGTCGAGATTGTGATTATGAATAATGATCCTCCTGATAATTAATTAGAATATTATTTGGACGGTTCCTCACAAGAGTGCTCGGGGCTGCACGTGGCAGCCCCCAAGGACTCGGTTCCCCGAAGGTCTCACCGGAGTGCTCGGGAGAGAGTGCTCGGGGCTGCACGTGGCAGCCCCGAGGACTCGGTTCCCCGAAGGTTCGCGCAAGATCGTCCGACGACCCAAAGGGTCCCATCGTCGGGGTGTCAGCCAGTCAAAGGCCCAATGCCGCATTTAATAGGCACGCGCGGCCTGACATCCTGACATTCTCAGCTGCCCACGCCCTAGTGTCAGATCCTGCCATGCTCTGGCAGGGGGGCGTGGGTCCATTAAATGCACAGGTCCCTTCCCGTTTCACCCGGGTGCCTCGGGATAACGTTGCCAAAATTGAAGCGCTCCGCCTGCCACCCTGCCCTGGCAGAAGAACAAGACAGGGTGGGCGCACCGGGCACCTCTGTGGCTGCCCGGTGGGCCCTCTTAATGGCGCCGGAGGACATCCACAATGGCGGGTGGTCGGATGCACGCCGCATTTTTCCACCGCCCCTGTCACTTCGCCAAGACGGAATGATGACGCCTTTCTCCGTGGTGCCTTGACATTCGCGCCCCCTCTTTCCCGTTCTGGATAAGTCGAGGTCGGCGCGCCTATAAAAGGAAAGGATGGAGAACACATAAAGACATCACGAAGGAAACGCCCGACAACCTTCAAGAAGCACCCGAAGCCCAGATCAAAAGGCGAAGAACATCACAAACAAGCTCAAGCCAAGCTAGAACACGAGAGCCTCAAGCTCTCTGTAGACAGCTCACCCCTGTAACCAGATACATCCTTGAAGAATTCCCTTCAAGGAGAGACATAACACTCACACAGGAGTAGGGTGTTACGCCTCCGTGCGGCCCGAACCTGTCTAAACCCCGGTGCACCCATCTTTCTTGCACTAGGTCGATCATCTCCCACCACCAGCCACTGCATTTATTTCCGTTCCCATTTATTTCCCAGACAAGCTCGTTCAGGATCATCCCCCCGGCCGAATCTCTAAAAAGGGGTCTCTCGGGGTCCCTGCGACAGGAGTTCATCCTCCGACATCGTCTAAACTCACCACTCACCAAACCGACTCATCATCAACACAACCACAAGTGTCAACAAGTAATAAGCCCTAGGCTCGCGACAACGGTGGACGCCATCATCGACTTCTACCGGAAAGTCTAAGTACCACTAAGCATAGCGAACTAAAATTAGACCGCGACGACACCACTAGGATCCAATGGAATAACACATGACATGTGACCGAAATGGGAGAATGCATAGGCATAGGTTCTACCCAACTCGGTACCCGACACATGCAATGTATACATAAGCGTAGATAACATATTAGATTTTCAAGTAGACACGGTGCAATATGATAGATGCTTGCCTTGCTGCCCTAGCTGCTGCTCACAGCTACCCGAGTCACGATCACCACTGCGGGAACCACCGGGGACAGCCTCGTTCGCCTCGTCGAAGTTCCCTAAAAGAATCACGCGTGCAATGTAATTAATATGAATGTTATGAAATGAAGGATGCTCCATAGAATGCGATAACAGTGCAAATCTTCAGGGCACGAGTTCTAAAGGATCGAAGATTTTTCTTAAATGGGATTACTGTTAAACTTTTGAACACTTCTAGGATTAATTAAGCTTAACCCTATATAGAATTGTAACAACATCTAACATGTGGGTGATTATTTTTGCTGAACATGGGGTATTAAAACAAGAATAACAAAATTGGATTCACCAATTTTGGAAATACCAAACTTTAACTATGAATTATCAAAGCCTAAACATATTTCATTAATTCAATAATTCACAGCACACATTTCATGGCCACTGGTATTTTTAATGGATAGATGAAGTTATAACAAAACCAACAAAATTGGTTTCATGAATTTTGGAGCTCTACATAATTTGCTATGCATTCTTCAGGATTTCAGCTGATTTATCAACTCAACAGATATTCATTTCGCAATTTCCGATTTTTCCGAATACTTAAACACCCTAAAACCTTTTCTTACTCGGGTTCGGCCAGCCGCTGTGACTGACAGTGGGGCCGGCATATTTTGACCCGAGTCAAAATTGACTCGCGCCCAGAACACAGCGCAGTGCGGCCGGCCGGGGCTCGGGTTGTGCCCGCCGGTGGCGAGCGGTGCAGTCCAGGTGGCGGGGAAGGGCAGCTGTGGCTCCAGCATGTGCGCGTGGATCCATTTGAGGCATACTTGGTCGCCGGCGACGGCCGGAGAATGGCCAGCGGCGGCGGACGGCGGAAACTACACGGCGGCGGCACGGTTTTGACGCGCCGACGGCGAACGGCGGCGTAATAAGCCCGACCGAGCACACCTACGCGTTCTACACGAGCACGTGGACCTAACGGCGTGCTTCCCGGACGACGAGCTCGACGGCAACACGGCCGACGGCATGCGCGGTGAGGCGGCGGCGGTTCGACCATCGCGGACCACCGCGCCGGAGACGGGACGGAGGGAAGACGGCACGCGCATAAGGTATACAGGAGCATGGGGAAGCTCACCGTGCAGCGGGTTGGGCCGGTGAGGCTGTAGAATAGCGGGGCGACGGAGAGGGTCGGAGAGGAGGCTGCCGGCGTTGAGGCAGAAGACTCGGCCGAGCTCAATCCGCACGGGAAACGCCGGGAAAGGAGGGGAAACGGCGGGGAAGAGCTTCGGCGACCCTCCTCTGCGCTTCTCTTGGCCCAGAGTCGGTGGAGGCCGTCGGTGACGCTGTGATTTGGCCGGCGGCCAGTGCGTGTGTGTGTGCTCTGCACTCTGCTTTCCGGCCGCGCGAGAAGAGGAGCACAGAGAGAGAGAGAGAAAGCAGAGGGCGGGGAAGGGAGGATAAGGACACGGCGCCGTGTCCTGGTTTCCGGCGACGTGGCCTGGCCACCGAAGTCAACAAGGGCGGCCGCCGCGTGCTCTGTGAGAGCGGGAGAAGGGGGAGCAGAAAGCTGTGAGTGCGAAGCGGATGACAGGTGGGGCCGTGAACAGTAACCGGCCGGCAAAATATCCCCACCACTTTGGCCATCCACTTGAATGCCTTCCCAAGGTCCAAAATTGGTAAAACAAATTTTGTTTGAAACTAAAATTCATAAGGAACCCATTTGAACTTGTTTGAACCAGAAAGCTTGAGCCAATTTTGAATAAAAATTGTTCAAAGATGCTATCTTTTCCAACTTGTGATAATTTTTATGCCTTCTAAAGATTTCCCAAAAATTTGGAAAAATTCATTTATATTCTTCTCCTAGCATCTACTAATTTCTAAAATTATCATCAGCCCTATGTTCCATAAAAGTTTTGGGAGATGCTTCACAATGCATCAGTTAAACCTGGTTTAACCAACTTCAGTCTAATCCACATTGCATGTCTACACTGCTTAAAACAAAAACAAATGACGCTAATGATGCCCATTAGCACTTAATTACATGTTTAGAAACTCTAGGCCGTGATAAACCTCCCCCCCTAAAAAGAATCTCGTCCCGAGATTCGGTACGAGCCTTACAGGGGACAATGAGCATGCTGTGATGACTTGACATCATGACGCAAGAGATGGGATCCAACACAGATTTTTATTCGATCATAGAGATGAACACATGCATGCGAGAGATTCCAAATACGCTATATTACATTGGCATTACAAATTCTCAAAGAACTCAGGATACTCGGAACGAAGCTGATCTTCCCGCTCCCAAGTCGCTTCGGACTCGGAGTGGTTACTCCACTGAACCTTCAAGAATTTGATTGAACTCCGCTGTGTTTTGCGCTCTGTTTCATCCAAGACTCGCATCGGCTTCTCACAATATGTCAAGTCCAGTTGCAATTCCTCGAGCGCGACATCAACGACATCAGTTGGGACTCGGAGACACTTCTTGAGTTGTGAGACATGGAACACATTATGTACCGCGGAGAGGGACGGTGGCAACTCCAACTGATATGCAACCTCTCCACGCCGAGCTAGGATCTGAAACGGTCCAACATACCGAGGCGCCAATTTGCCTCGGACTTGGAATCGACGAACGCTTTTGAGAGGTGAGACCTTTAGGTACACGTGATCCCCCACCTCAAATGTGAGCTCTCGGCGACGTCGATCTGCATAGCTCTTCTGCCTTGACTGGGCCGTGAGAATACTCTTGCGGATATTCTGGACATGATCTTCTACCTCCTTGACCAAATCCGAACCCAAAAAGGCCCGCTCACCGGATTCGGACCAATTCAGCGGTGTACGGCACCTTCGACCATAAAGGGCCTCGAATGGCGCCATCTCAATACTAGCCTGGAAACTGTTGTTATACGAAAATTCCGCGAACGGCAGGCATATGTCCCACTTCTTCCCATAAGTGAGCACACAAGCACGGAGCATATCTTCGAGAATCTGATTTACCCTCTTCGTCTGACCATCTGTCTGTGGGTGATACGCCGTGCTGTGGAACAACTCGGTCTCCATAGCCACCTGGAAATTTCTCCAGAAATGAGAAGTAAACTGTGTACCCCAATCAGAAATGATCTTCTTCGGCACCCCATGGAGGCAAACAATTCTAGTGAGGTACAATTCCGCATACTGCTTAGCAGAATAAGTGGTCCTGACAGGAAGAAAGTGTGCGGACTTTGTCAACCGGTCCACGATGACCCAAATAGAGTCATACCCACTCGAAGTCTTCGGTAAGCCGGTAATGAAATCCATCCCAACTTCCTCCCACTTCCAAGATGGAATGGGCAAAGGCTGGAGTGTGCCGGTAGGCTTGATGTGTTCAGCCTTCACCCTTCGGCAGACGTCGCACTCAGACACATACCTAGCAATCTCCCACTTCATGCGAGTCCACCAGAAACGGGGTTTCAAATCCTGATACATCTTAGTACTGCCTGGGTGAATGGACATCAATGAATCATGAGCCTCATCAAGGATCTTCCTCCTCAACGCCTCGACCCTCGGAACCACTAGACGGTTCCCAAACCAGATAAAGCCCTGATCATCCTCAGTAAAGCACAAGGCCTGCCCGACCTTCCTCTTCTCTCGAATTCAGGCCATACCCTTATCATCCCTCTGAGCAGTCTTAATCTCATCAATGAGCGTGGACTTGATTTCGAGATTTGCAATAAAACCATCCGGCACCATATCAAGCCCAAGACGCCGGAAATCATCACACAACGTGGAATCCATCGGCGAGGCTATAAGACAGTGACAATGAGCCTTTCGACTCAAAGCATCGGCGACCACATTCGCCTTGCCAGGATGGTAGTGAACCTCCAGCTCGTAGTCTTTGATTAACTCAAGCCATCTTCGCTGCCTCATGTTCAAATCCGCCTGCGTGAAAATGTACTTCAAGCTCTTGTGATCCGTGTAGATACGGCACAAGTTGCCCATCAAGTAGTGGCGCCACATCTTCAGAGCGTGCACAACAGCTGCAAGTTCAAGATCATGTGTCGGATAGTTCTCCTCATGACGCTTCAACTGTCGGGATGCATATGCAATGACTCGGTCCTCCTGCATCAAAACACAGCCGAGACCGATGCCGGACGCGTCGCAATACACATCAAACCCTCTGGTCACATCAGGCTGAGCAAGCACTGGGGCGGTCGTGAGCAGCTTCTTCAATGTCTGGAAGGCAGACTCACAGGCATCTGACCACTCAAACACGCTGCCTTGCTTCAACAACTCAGTCATCAGCTTCGCAACCTTGGAGAAGTTCTCGATGAACCGGCGATAATAGCCCGCAAGTCCAAGAAAACTCCGGATCTCACTGACATTCTGGGGCTCAACCCAGTCGAGCACATCCTGCACCTTGCTCGGGTCAACTTCCACCCCATTCTCTGATAGAACATGTCCCAGAAAGGCCACCTCCCTGAGCCAGAACTCACACTTGCTGAACTTGGCGTACAGCTGATGCTCTCAGAGTCTGCCCAGAACAACACGGAGATGCCAATGTGTTCTTGCTCAGTCTTGGAGTATATCAGAATGTCGTCAATGAAAACAATGACAAACTTGTCCAACTCCTCCATGAACACCGAGTTCATGAGGTACATAAAGAAAGCCGGCGCATTAGTCAAGCCAAACGACATAACGGTGAACTCATACAAGCCGTATCGAGTAGAGAAAGTTGTCTTTGGAATATCCTCTGGCCGGACCTTGATCTGGTGATAGCCCAGCCTCAAGTCAATCTTTGAGAAGACTCGAGCTCCAGTCAACTGATCAAACAAGATGTCAATCCTAGGAAGCGGATACACATTCTTCACCGTGACTGCATTCAGCGGACGGTAATCAACACACATCCGGAGAGTGTCATCTTTCTTCTTCACAAATAGAGCCGAGCATCCCTAAGGTGAGGAACTCGGACGAATGAAACCCTTCGCCGGCAGCTCCTGAATCTGCTTCTTCAGCTCAACTAGCTCAACTGGCGACATCTTGTACATCTTCTTCGAAATCGGGGCCACACCGGGCACGAGATCAATAGAGAACCCCACTGCCCTGCCAGGCGGCATTCCAGGCAACTCATACGGAAAGACATCCAGAAATTCCCACACCACAGGAATGGTCTTCATAATCCTGGCGGGGACAGCCTTTATGGCGAACTGGCAGGATTTGACACCCTTTAGCTTCAACTCGACCTGAGTACCTGACAGACCATTGAGGGTGACGGTCCGTCGAGCACAGTCCAGCACAGCCTTGTTCTTGGAGAGCCAATTCATTCCCAGAATAACATCAATTCCCTTCGAGTTCATCACTAACAGATTGACAAAGAAGGGCACTTCGTTGACAATTACCGCCGCTTTATTCACACACTGGTTGATTAGAACTTTGGCCCTCGGGGCGTCTATAAGATACGTCGTGTGGGTAGCACTGACTCTCAACCCACTCTTCCAAACATAATCCGAAGATATAAAGGAGTGAGAGGCTCCTGAATCAAACAAAACCACTGCAGAAAACATGTCAGAGTTGAAACTCATATCTAACGTACCCATCAGGACGGTGTCACCCTCCTGAACCTCGTCGGCGGTAGTGTGGCGAGCTCGACCACACATGGGAACGTGAGTCGCCTGCGAAGACTGCGGTGCTGACTGAGCCGGCGGTGGTCGCGGGGCACTCACCGCGGCTCCCGACCTCGGATACGGGCACTCCCTCGAGAAATGGCCGACGCTGTCGTAGTTGAAGCACGGACCGCCTGAGCCACCGGTCACGCTCACTTGGGAGCCGGCTGGTTGTGCAGCTTTCCCCTGTGGAGCGGAGAACGCAGGACGTGGTACAAACCACATCGGTCGTGGGTAGCCAGCCGACAGCACCTGAGATTGTGGAGGCTGACCCTCAGTGCGGGCGCGCTGCGAGCTCCCACCCACGGAAGACGAGGAACCCCTCTTCCGCCTCTTCTCCTCTTGGTGGCTCTTATACTTGAGCTCCACCGTGATCAACGTGCTCACCAACTCGTTGAACTCGGTGAACTTATGCGCGGACAACCGGTCCTGCATCTTCGAGTTCAGGCCATTCACGAAGTGGCGCTGCTTGCGCGCATCCGTGCTGACCTCCTCGGTAGCGTATTGTGCAAGGTGGTTGAACACCTGCACGTACTCCATCACCGCCCGACCTCCTTGCTTGAGGCCCTCAAACTCCCGCCTCTTAGCCTCCATAAGGCCACTCGGTATGTGAAACGAACGGAAGGCCTCGCGAAACTCTGCCCATGACACGCGGTGATCGGCGGGGTGCATGGCCAGAAAGCCGGACCACCACGCACCCGCCGGGCCCTGAATCTGATGGGTGGCGAAGAGCGCCTTCTCGTGATCCTCACAGCGAAGAAGGGCGAGCTTCTGCTCGATCGTCCGGAGCCAGTGATCAGCATCCAGAGGATCCTCAGCTCACGAAAAGACCAGCGGTTGAGTCTGCAAGAAGTCCGAGAAGTCGTCTCGGCGCACGGCTCCACCTCCTCCATGAGGAGCCGTGTTGCGCACGAGAGCCTCCAGGAGCACTTGGTTCGTCTGGAGGAGAGCGTGATTCGCTTGGCGGTTCTGCTCGATTTGCATGAGCACATCCGCCATGGTCGGCGGTGGAGGAGGGTTGCTCTGACCGGAACCCTCCGGAACTTCCCCACCACGCCGAGTGACAACCATTCTGAAATGTAAAACAAAGGGGGAAACGTCAAATTCCGACTTAGCACAATGCATTCGCCGGATATACTGTTAGAATCCCATAATACATGAATAAGTATGAATGCATGCATGAATGCCATGAAATGATGCATGCTCGAACCTAGCTACCGCTTCTTTCTCAAAATAAGAACCGCACCTGCAAGCATCAAATTCACAGGCAGTTTATAACATCCAGAACGTACCCTTCGCGCTAGAAAGGGTAAGAACGCGAACGGCCCTTGCACCACATGCCGTACAAGCGACAATCCATACGTCGACAACGACGTATTCACTTCCCGTAGACCCTACGGGACATCTCGTGTAATCGCCACACGAGTAGACGACCATGTCTCCCATCGCATGGTGGATGTTCATACGCTATCGCTAGCATATTCACTTCCTGTACGGATCGCCGTACGGGACACGCCGGGCCCCTGCCTCGCATCCGGCTGAGCCCTCGGTGATTAACCGCCACCGAGCGTCGTACCTTACCTTCCGACGATGCAAAGCCGAAGATGCAATGCTCAACATGAATCAATGCAGGGTCGAAAGCGAAACAATGTGGTATAAGACATATAAATGCCACTCATAATACGCATTTTAACTTAGGGGCATAAATGATAGCAGTTTAATACATATTAAACATGAAGAGGCGTAAACATAAATTGTGGGTTGTTTAGGTGGAGTTGTCGACTTACTAAACAACGCACTAATTATCTTTAGGCTACTAAATTAAACCAAGCTCTGATACCAAGCTATGAGGAACCGTCCAAATAGTATTCTAATTAATCATCAGGAGGATCATTATTCATAATCACAACCTCGACGATTAACCAGAATACCATTCCGGTAGTCCCGGCACGTGTTTTGTGCTCAGGATCGGAACACATGCCTTCCAACTCAAATATCACAACACAGTTTAATAGAGAGCAAGTAATTAAACTGGATTACAATTATTAAACATGCAACTGCTTCCACAATTTACAACAAAAGAGGAACAACAACAACTATGCAGCGGAAGAAAAACCTATACAACAAAAGAGTATGGAGCCGTATGCCCTTAGGCTCCATACCAAAAGCGCCGGAGTTCGGAGTAGAAGGTGCTACTCCTGCCCGCCACCCGGATCGGCAGGCACAAAGTAGCCGAACACTGCCTCTTCCTCGCCAACCTGCGAACCTGAAAGCAACTTAAGGGCAGCACCCCTTAGTACGAAGGTACTAGCAAGTCTTACACAATATGAGTATATATATATTCTCGACTCCAAGGATCATGCATTTAAAGCTGTAGCAAGGATTACGACATGTTTAGGTTCATTAAGCGGTAAGCAACCTAGACTCTAGGTGTAAGCAACTGACTTAACCAACCACCGACTCAAACCCTGCCAACCAACTGATCAGAACAGATATATAAACAACAAGTGTATGAAAGTAAACCATTCCCACCAAACCACTGACCACATACCGACCAAACCACCCCAAACCAACCATGCCACAACCCACATCGAAACTCTACGACCAAAACATGGTCGCTCGGTGGAGATAAGCGATAGCAATGCTCATGATCGAGAGCGCGGCAGTTCGAACTGATTATACACCCTGCAGGGGGATACTCCTGGACCCACACGACACAGGGACCATACGGCTTGTGCCACCCGCTAAGATGCACACAAGGGGGTACCCATGACAACCTTTCCCAACCAGGCCCAACCATGTGGATCAACCATAGCTCGGCGCGGCGATATTAGAACTACTCCCCGAGCAAACTAATACCGCTAAAAGCCCGGACTCAAACCGGACTCACACCATCTATGACGAGGCCCACATGACCACGTCTGTGAAGGTAATCAGCTCGCCTACCATTATATCAGCATGTGGTGAGTAAGGTAAGTGCTAAAGCCGACTACACCGACGGTCGGTGCTTAACCGGTGCAAGCGGTCTACGGTGTCCGGGTTCCCTCCCCGAACTGCTCGAGGACTCCTCGTGAGCAGATGACACCCCTAACACCGCCCACACCTCGTCTCAACTCACCATTCACCAAACCGACTCATCATCAACACAACCACAAGTGTCAACAAGTAATAAGCCCTAGGCTCACGACAACGGTGGACGCCGTCGTTGACTTCTACCGGAAAGCCTAAGTACCACTAAGCATAGCGAACTAAAATTAGACCGCGACGACACCACTAGGCTCCAATGGAATAACACATGACACGTGACCGAAATGGGAGAATGCATAGGCATAGGTTCTACCCAACTCGGTACCCGACACATACAATGTATACATAAGCGTAGATAACATATTAGATTTTCAAGTAGACACGGTGCAATATGATAGATGCTTGCCTTGCTGCCCTAGCTGCTGCTCACAGCTACCCGAGTCACGATCACCACTGCGGGAACCACCGGGGATAGCCTCGTTCGCCTCATCGAAGTTCCCTAAAAGAATCACGCGTGCAATGTAATGAATATGAATGTTATGAAATGAAGGATGCTCCATAGAATGCGATAACAGTGCAAATCTTCAGGGCACGAGTTCTAAAGCATCGAAGATTTTTCTTAAATGGGATTACTGTTAAACTTTTGAACACTTCTAGGATTAATTAAGCTTAACCCTATATAGAATTGTAACAACATCTAACATGTGGGTGATTATTTTTGCTGAACATGGGGTATTAAAACAAAACAAGAATAACAAAATTGGATTCATCAATTTTGGAAATACTAAACTTTAACTATGAATTATCAAAGCCTAGACATATTTCATTAATTCAATAATTCACAGCACACAGTTCATGGCCACTGGTATTTTTAATAGATAGATCATGTTATAACAAAACCAACAAAATTGGTTTCATGAATTTTGGAGCTCTACATAATTTCCTATGCATTCTTCAGGATTTCAGCCGATTTATCAACTCAATAGATATTCATTTCGCAATTTCCGATTTTTTCGAATACTTAAACACCCTAAAACCTTTTCTTACTCGATTTCGGCCAGCCGCTGTGACTGACAGTGGGGCCGGCATATTTTGATCCGAGTCAAAATTGACTCGCGCCCAGAACACAGCGCAGCGCGGCCGGCCGGGGCTCGGGTTGTGCCCGCCGGCGGCGAGCGGTGCAGTCCAGGCGGCGGGGAAGGGTAGCTGCGGCTCCAGCATGTGCGCGTGGATCCATTTGAGGCATACTTGGTCGCCGGCGACGGCCGGAGAATGGCCAGCGGCAGCGGACGGCGGAAACTACACGGCGGCGGCACGGTTTTTACGCGCCGACGGCGAACGGCGGCGTAATAAGCCCGGCCGAGCACACCTACGCGTTCTATGCGAGCGCGTGGACCTAACGGTGTGCTTCCTGGCCGACGAGCTCGACGGCAGCATGGCCGACGGCGTGCGCGGGGAGGCGGCGGCGGTTCGACCATCGCGGACCACCGCGCCGGAGACGGGACGGAGGGAAGACAGCGCGCGCATAAGGTATACAGGAGCATGGGGAAGCTCACCGTGTAGCGGGTTGGGCCGGTGAGGCTGTAGAATAGCGGGGCAACGGAGAGGGTCGGTGAGGAGGCTGCCGGCGTTGAGGGAGAAGACTCGACCGAGCTCAATCCGCACGGGAAACACCGGGAAATGAGGGGAAACGGCGGGGAAGAGCTTTGGCGACCCTCCTCTGCGCTTCTCTTGGCCCTGACTCGGTGGAGGCCGTCGGTGGAGCGGTGATTTGGCCGGCAGCCAGTGCGTGTGTGTGTGCTCTGCGCTCTGCTTTCCGGCCGCCCGAGAGGAGGAGCAGAGAGAGAGAGAGAAAGCAGAGGGCGGGGAGGGGAGGATAAGGACACGGCGCCGTGTCCTGGTTTCCGGCGACGTGGCCTGGCCACCGAAGTCAACAAGCGCGGCCGCCGCGTGCTCTGTGAGAGCGGGAGAAGGGGGAGCAGAAAGCTGTGAGTGCGAAGCGGATGAGAGGTGGGGCCATGAACAGTAACCGGCCGGCAAAATATCCCCACCACTTTGGCCATCCATTTGAATGCCTTCCCAAGATCCAAAATTGGTAAAACAAATTTTGTTTGAAACTAAAATTCATAAGGAACCCATTTGAACTTGTTTGACCCAGAAAGCTTGAGCCAATTTTGAATAAAAATTGTTCAAAGATGCTATCTTTTCCAACTTGTGATAATTTTTATGCCTTCTAAAGTTTTCCCAAAAATTTGGAAAAATTCATTTATATTCTTCTCCTGGCATCTACTAATTTCTAAAATTATCATCAGCCCTATGTTCCATAAAAGTTTTGGGAGATGCTTCACAATGCATCAGTTAAACCTGGTTTAACCAACTTCAGTCTAATCCACATTGCATGTCTACACTGCTCAAAACAAAAACAAATGACGCTAATGATGCCCATTAGCACTTAATTACATGTTTAGAAACTCTGGGCCGTGACAGAAGGGTTCAGACTTGTATCCGAGATATTTGGGATTAATGCTAGTGAATCCGTACTTGTCATTAGTGACACCCTTTGCACCATGTACCCAACGGCACCGAAATAGGGCTACCTCGAATCCTAAGTAGTTCAACTCCCATATCTCCTCTATTTGATCATAGTATGTGCCCCTCTGCATGTCGTTGTCATAAGCATCTATACGGACACCACTGTCCTGGTATATACTCTTCTCATCTTGGGAAAATATGTAAAATGTGTATCTGTTTATATCGTACCCTTGATATGTCATAATTGTACATATAGGGCCCGATGCCAATTTTTTTATCAGAGCACTTTTAGGAGTACTTGATTGTCTGATTCGATCTTGAAACCAAGTCATGAACCTTTGCATATGTTGCTTCGGTCTACCCTAGATTCTCTTCAAGTAGCATCTTCTTGTGCTCATCAACATATGGGCACACTTCGCTCAATTGTTGTAGCACGAGGAAATAAGCTTGGTCATATGCCTTCAAATCAGGAGTTATTGCCATCTTACCTAGGACCCCTACACCTGTGAGCCTCCTCTCATGGCGAGACTTAGGCACGCCAATTGGGTTATTTTGCTCAATGTAATTAACAGACCGCTCCAATGCCTCCTACGTCGTGTAACCCTGCACTATGCATCCCTTAGGAAAGGATCGATTCCTTATGTACGACTTGAGAACACCCATATATCTCTCATATAGAAACATGTGATGCAGGAACATAGGGCCAGGATAGTGTATGTCCTTCACAAGGTGAGCAGTGAGATGTACCATGATATCAAAAAATGATGGTGGGAAATACACCTCAAGAATACATAGAATCTCAAAGTGTCATTTTTCTAGCTCCTCCAGCGAATCTGGATTGAGCACCATTTGTTCAATTGCATTCAAGAAAAAGCACAGCCTTAGGATAGCCTTGTGAACCTTAATTGAGAGGATGTTCCTAATAGCTACTGCAAGCAGTGACATCATCATCACATGGCAATCATGGGACTTCATCAAGGCAAAATTCATTTTCAACTCTTTCACCAAAACAAGTCTTATGATGTTAGACGAGTAACCGGAGGGAACTTTCACACTGTGCAAGAACTCACAGAATTCTTTTTTCTCCTTCTTGGAGAGAGTGATAGCTACTAAGGGTAGGTGTTTTCCTTTATCCGTATCATGTGCATGGAGCTCCGGCCTTAAGCCCATTTCATCAAGGTCAGCTCATGTGTTCTCATGATCCTTTCCTTTTCCCTTCATTTGGAGCAATGTACCGATCAGACTCTCGTAGATATTCTTCTTTACATGCATGTTATCGAGTGGCGAACATCAAATTTTCCCAATACTCTAGCTTGAATAGTATTAATTTCTTGTTCCACATTCCTAACTGTTCATCACAGTTGGTAGATTATTTTCTCTTGCCAAGGACAATATTGATATTCTTAACCTGATTGTTGACATCTTCCCCGTTGAATTGCCTCGAAGGTAACGCTTTCTCTGTTGTTCCATTGAACTGCTTTTCCATGTTTCGATACGGGTGCTTCCTAGGAAGGAAACATCAATGCCACATGTACACTATTTTCTTTGAGTTGTTCAGCCTCAAACTGCATGTGTCATCTAAGAAATGTGGGCAAGCTTTACCTTTTCTTTTGCTCTGACCTAACAAGTTACGAAGAGCTGGCAAATCATTGATGGTGACGAACAACATGGCGTGCAAGGTAAAGTGCTCTTGCTTGTACTAATCCCAAACCTCGACGTCTTCCGACCAGAGTTTCTTAAGATCATCGACTAAAGGCCTGAGGTACACATCAATATCGTTGCCAGATTATTTCGGTCCAGATATCAAGATCGATAACATAATGTATTTCTGCTTGTTACAAAGCCAAGGTGGAAGGTTGAAGATCAACAATACAATAGACCAGGTGCTATGTGAGGTACTCATGTTACCGAATGGATTCATGCCATCTGTGCTCATGGAAAACCTAATATTTCTCAATTCTTCAGCGAACCAACCAAATGTCGAATCAACGATTCACCAACCAAATGTGAAATCAACGATTCACCATTGATCCGAATCTGTCAGGTGTCGTATCATTGTATTGTTCTTACGACCCTCCTTATGCCAACGCACCAATTGTGCCTCATTTCTGTTGGCAAACAGACGCTTCAGGGGGAATTATAGGAAAATACCACACCACCTTCCTAGGACCACCTTTACTTTTCTTGCCTCTATCCCATCACGACCGTCATTTCTACGCTTATACCGATGAGTTCCACAAACGGGGCATTGATCCAACTGTCCATACTCTCCACGAAACAAGATGCAATCTTGCTTACATGGATGTCTTTTTTTCTATTTACAGTCCTAAATGACAAATTATCTTCTTCGCATCGTAGACGCCCACAGGCGCCAAGTTCCCCTCCGGTAGCATGTCCCTTAGTAGACCCATCAATGCTTTGAAACTCTTGTCATTCCAACCATGGGTTGCCTTCAGCTGTAGAAGCTTTAGGCTCCCAAATATCCACGTGTACTTCTCGTTACAGTTGGGATAAAGGGGCGTCTTGGAATCCCGAACAAAGTCCTGGAATTTAGTAAACTCACCATTGTTATACTCATCATGTTACTCGACATCCCGCACCATCTCGTCCACATTCTCCACAAAATACTCAAGATCATTATCATTGAAACCTAATATATCCTCATAACTGAGATCATGATCTATTTCATCAGGCGTAAGTCATAGATCCATACTGTCGGCATGGAGGGTCCGATCCAACTCTCCCTCGTTAAGGCCTTCCTCACCATGATTGTTCTAACATGTATAATTCTCTTTAAATCCACGCATGACAAGGTGTGCATGTATATTGTCTAGTTTCAGGAACTTCTTATCATTCTTGCAGTCGCGACATGGACAATGCATTGCCGTTTTATCACGATATTCCATACCGGCCAAGGAAGCATTCATGAAATGCTTCACCCTGCTCAGGTACTCCGGATAAGTCCGAGTCTCAAGGTACATTCAACTGATATCCATAAACTGCAATTAATATAAAAACATTCATTCTTTATTAACAATTACCTTAATTTCATGGTTAAGCATTTGATTAAAAATTCAATACAAATACACTAGATCTATAGCATCCTGTGGTAGATCGGGCAAACCTAGTATCAAATCTATTATAAATACAACTCACTTGTATTAAGATTTTGGATAAAGATGCAAAATGATAGATTACAACTCAAAGCACAACAAATCTACCAAATAGGGATTATAGGAGAAGGAAATGAGGAGAAAAGGGGAGATGCAAACCTTGAAATGCCTAGCACCAATTCAAACTTCAAATCAACAAGATATTAGAAAATCTCTACCGGAGCCGGTGAAAATCGCTAGCACTATGTGGGCGGAATTGTTGAGTAACTGTTCACTCACACAGTGGCTGGCCATTTCTTTAAACAGAGCTAAGTAATAGGTGACGGGTGATAATATTACCTGTCACTTATTATTTATTATAAGTGACAGGTCATGTTACGACCCGTCACTTATAACTGGTCCAGGGAGACCCGTCACCTTTACCAAGTCATAAGTGACGGGTCGTAACATGACCCGTCACTTATGACTGGTGCAGGAAGACCCGTTACTTATAACCAAGTCATAAGTGACGGATTTAGTTATTACCTATCACTCATGTTATAGGTGACGGGTAATTACGACCCGTCACCTAATATTTGTTATCTGTGACGGGTAAATACCTAGTCTCGACCGCGACATAAGTGATGAGTTGTGTAATGACTGTCACTTATTTGTATCTACTTTGTCCATTTTCACATAGTGTATAGGCCAAACATTCTCTTTTGAAATCCAACTTCACTAAAAGACCCAAATGCATATCTTATAAGCTTGAACTGTAAGAAAATTTGGCAAGACACCATATCTTGTTTTCTTTTCAATACTCCAAGATTAATATCTCTTAATGATTAAGTATATTTATGTTAAGAATATTATGACTTTAGTACATTATATTTTTTTAGTACCGTATTAAGTACTTTTTAATAATTTATTTGAGATTGAAACTATAATTTTAATGGTTTTAATTTTTCTATTTTTAATACTAACATGGGACAAAGATACCGTCCACAATAGCTGCAGTAGCTTTTTTGTAGCGTCGCCATGTATTGTGATCTAAAACCTTGATACTCGCGCTCCATGCCCACGACAACTTGGAAAAACTTGTTCAAGTCCATGACTCGAGTAATGCAACTTATTCATAGATATTTTCATCAGGTACCAAACACCACCACATAATCAGTGAAAGTAGACGGTGTATCACATATAGTTTTTTAAATCCATCACTAACAAAATATCCAAAGACGGTTATTAAGAAAGACATGTCTGTAACATGATCACCATCTGAGTGTGCTTGAACTCACAAACGGTTTTTACAAATCTATCTGTTACTATCATACAAATATAGATGATGTTTAGAAAAACTCATGTCATATTGTCACAAATGATTTCTTGTAAGATTCGTCTGTGTCTGTATGATATATATAGATGAATTTTATTAAAACATGTCTGTATTTAAAGATCTGAAAACTATGTTAAATTTGACAGCTCATCTCCCTTGGCTCTTTTAGCTTTCCACACACATAACAAGTTCGTCTCCCTTGGCTCTTTGGCTTCCCACACACACAACCCACTCGTCTCCTCTCAATATAAAGTGTTCATCTTCCTCGCTCTACTCGTTACTATCCGAGCGTTCATCTTTCACACACAAAGCTATGGATTTTTTCGTGTCGGAGAAGCGAGATCTAGGGGCCAAACCGTTTCACTACACTGTGGTGAGTATCGTAGGATTCCCATCGTGGTTTTGTTATGTTTTCTTAGGGTTTGCTTTGATCTGTGTAATTAGGAGTAATGCCTTATTTCTGTCATAGATCTGCAATAGCTCAGTTCAGGGCAATCAGGCAGTAGCAGGATGGGGTTGTCCCTATGGCTGCTTCCACGGTGCGAATGCTTGGTGTCGACTTCCGTCGGGTGGACTTTGTGTTCTTTGCTACTATGCAGGGCAACTTTGTGGACCCGGTTTTTGCTATGAATCACGATCTTTATTCTGTTCTTGCGGATGGAAATTTCACTATTGCTATTCATCACAATGGGGACATTTTCGTAAACTGTAAGATTGGTTTGAACGCGTATTTCTTGCTTAACTATTGCTGGTGGTTTGGCAGCAACGCAGCTTGGTTCTGGCTCATGCGTGAGATAGTTGAGATGGAGTCTGATCCAGATGACTGCGAGATGCTCATTGAAGATGATGCTTGAGTTGACATTGTGCTGAAATTCAAGCGCCTGAGATAATGTCAAGCATTTCGTCTTTTTGGAAAATGGCGTCAACCGATGATGTCGATCATTTCATCGTTTTGGAAGACAGCGTCGCTATGATGACAAGCATCTCATTTTTTTGGAAGACGGCATCGCAAATGACGTCTATCATGTCATTGTTTTTGAAGATAGCATCACCAATGATGTATATCTAGGGATTTGTATAGCTAGTTAGGTTTATGTGTTCTGAACAATATCTGATGTGCATCTATGTGATGTTCTTAACCTTTGTGATATGTAATGCCTATGTTGAGGTTATAAACAATGTGTGATCTATGTTATGATCAATGTGTTATTGATGTTCTGAACAATGTATCACTGTGTGATATGTCAATGCATTGTGTCAATGCATGTGATGTTGTTTAATTTGTAAATCATAAAGTGTGTATGAAATATCATGAGGGCAGCTAAGAAGTAAAATTATTTATAGGGGGGAAAGTGTCACATAGACGGGTTTCAACAAAAACTGTCTGTAACTCTTACTACTTACAGACGGGTTTTAACAAAAACCGTCTGTTATCCTTAATACGCACAGACGGTTTTCCAGAAAATTTATTTGTGTGTAACTCTATTATAGATAGAGTTGTAACCGTCTGTAATAAGATCGATATCACAGATATTTTTACAGAGACGGAACCTATAACCGTCTGTGATAAGGTTTAAAATCTACATGTAATAATCTATTTTGAGGTAGTAAATGGATGTAACAAATTTCAATAGGTAATGCTTGCGTACTCCATGCTCTACAACAGAGATCCTAGCCCCGTAAAAAAAAACCAAAAATAAGTATATCTTAAATGGATCAACCTCTATATCTTTTCTTCTCTTCTGTTTTTTTGTGATGAATACTCTATCTTTATCTTTTCTTTGCAGAAATGGTAATTTCTTCTTTTGTATTTCTGTGCCATTTTGTTTTGTTTTTTTTTTTTTTTTTGGAGAATTGCGTTTCAGTGGCATACATTGATTGTTCCCACTATCTTGAAAGTAGGGAACCTAACTTTCACAAACTCTGAACATGATTGAAGATTTGAAGTTTTTTGTTTGGCTTATGGCAACTCCACAATATAAGGAAAAGAGATGCCGCATGCATGTGGCATGTATGAGTTTTCTTTCCTAGGATAAAGAAGTTGTTGTCCATCTGATGGTTTGCAATCAGCATATGGTGCTTTGTCTGTCAAGTCAACCAAGACACACTAACACGAAACTTTCCACATCACTAATAATTTGGCATCATTCTCAAGCTTTGTGGCGCACTCTGCTTGAGGATAGGTAAGAGTTGTTATGTTTGTTCTGTTTAGCTATCTAATCTATTGAAACAAAGTGTTATAAATCCTAATTAAAATTATAGGTAGATTATGATATGTAAACAATTTATATACTTCAGGCTTTCATAAATGGATCAAAGTGATGATTTTAAATTATAAATTGCAAAATTGTATTTCGAATATTGAATTTAAGCAATAAGATAATTGATCTCATATTACTTCTGGCACTCAAATAATGTTATTCCACCATTTTGTTCAATTACTTTTATGATCCATTCCGTTTTTTTTTCTCTGTGTGTGTGGGGGGGGGGGGGAGATACTGTTCTTTGGATAATTTTAGCAATTTACATTGACTGAACTGTTCATTTACAGCTCTTGCAAGTTGCAAATAAACCATTTGCCCAGATATCAAGCTGAGAAAAATCACCATATGGTTATCTCAGAATTTTCTACATAAATAATATTATTTTCACTGTACCTAATAATAATGAATAATATTATTTTTTTCATTGTAGCTAGAATTTATTGAATTGGGTCTGTCGCTGAAAAGGTGGTACGCCGGACCCAAACGGCTTTCATACCTAGTCGTAATATAATGGAAGGAGTTATTATTCTCTACGAGACCATACATGAGCTACATAGCAAAAAGCTAAACGGTGTGTTCTTGAAAATTGATTTCGAGAAAGTATATGACAAGGTTAAATGGTCCTTCTTGCAACATGCATTGAGAATGAAAGGATTCTCACCACAATGGTGTTAGTGGATTCGAAGTTTTGTATCTAGGGGCCATATTGCATAAAAGTCAATGATGAGATCGGCCTTTTTTTCCAAACTCAAAAATGACAGACAAGGGCACCCCCTCTCTCCCATATTATTCAATATCATTGCGGATATGTTAGCGATATTGATTTTCAAGGGCTAAGAATGATGGACATATTGATGGAGTTGTTCCACATTTGGTGGAGGATGGCTTGTCAATTTTGCAATATACAGATGATACCATAATCTTCTTAGACCATAATTTGGAGAATGCAAATAATATAAAGTTACTTCTATCTGCCTTCGAACAATTATCCAGACTGAAAAGTAACTTTCATAAAAGTGAACTTTTCTGTTATGGCAATGCTATAGAATATGAAGACCAATCTGCACAATTATTTGGGTGTGATGTTGGTACTTTGCCATTCAAATACCTAGGCATACCTATAATCCATCATAAACTATAGAATAGTGATAGGAGAAGGATGGAAGAGCGCTTTGAGAACAAAACTGAGCAGCTAGAAGGGTAAGCTTATGTCTACAGGGGGCTGATTAGTGCTCGACTCTATATTAAGTAGTCGTTCGGTGTTCATGTTGTCATTCTCCGAAATTCTCCGTGGTGTTTTAAAAGGACTTGATTATATACGGTCGAGATTCTTCTATTAAGGGGATAATCATAAAAAGAAATATAGACTTTCTAGATGGGATATTCTCTGCCAGCCCTGTGATCAAGGTGAATTAGGCATTACTACTCTTATGATACAAAAAACATTTACCTCCTTTGTAAGTGGCTTTTTAAATTACTAAACGAGGATGGGGTCTGGCAAGGACTACTAAGGAATAAATACCTTGGTAGAAAAGCTCTCACCCAAGTTGAAGGAAAGTTAGGAGATTCTCATTTATGATCTGGGTTGATGAAAGTTAAGGGGAAATTTCTTAAATTTGGTTCATTCCAAATACGAGATGGAACAAAAACAAGATTCTGGAAAGACACATTACTACAGAAAACCCCTTCATTGTCAGCTCCAAAACCCCCTTCACTGCCAGTTTTGGAGCCAGTAGTGGGCAAGAGGCAGTGATAGTCGAGTTCTATCAGTGTCAGCTCAGTGGACCTACAGTGAAGGGGATTATCACTACCGGCTGAAGGATTCAGCTAGCATTGATACCCAAGGCATCACTGCCGGCTGAAGTATTCAGTGGGCAGTGATTCTTTGCCATCACTGTCGGCTGTATCCTTCAGCCGGCAATGATGCCTTTGGTATCACTATCGACCGAAGGTTTAAACCGGCAATGTTTTCCCACTCCCCCCTCCACGGTCCTCCTCTCTGTCCTCTCTATACTCTCTCTCTCTCCTCAATCTCCCCGTCTCTCTCTCAATACATGCATACAATGATACACATATTTACTGTAAATCAATAATAAAAACACCTTCATTAATATATAGTAATGAACACATATTACAAGTCAGGCATTGACAAACACACAATATTACAAGTCACCCACTGAAAAGTCCGTTGAGTTGAGCCAGTCGGTATCCCTCAACCTCTCCTGCGATGAGGACCGTTGTCAAGCCCCTTGGTAGCCTTCCTCCTTGTCGCATACTCTCTGCTTGAAGGTAAGGTGTCATCTGAAGGTCTCGCACGCGTGGACAGCATGATCGGTTCATAAAACTTGACATTTGGGTTGATAGCATATTTCAATAAGAACCCGGCCATATGTTCTTGAAGGGCATGTATTTTAGTAGGTTGTAACACACTTGTGCGTAGTTTGGAGCATTGCGTTTGAAGAATCAAAAGAAATAGTCCTTGAACCAGTGTAGAAATTGAAAAAAGGCATTGATATGTTATTTCATACCTCAAGTCATTGAACCCAAAAGTGTCTCCGTCCGAGCTGAATGCGTGCATGAAAGTAAGAACATAAAATAAGAAGAGATTGTTGCCGGGTGGCTGCCTCATACACTTCAAGAGGAAAGGATCTGTCAGTGGAATGAATTGACCCTTTTTATTAAGTAGGAAATGTAAGACATGAATATGTATTGTGTACTGGAAAGTCAGTTTTTATAGCGTACTCCTTCCTGAATGGAAAGTGGATAACACTCTTCTTGTGGTATCTTGTGTACACCCTATACGTGAATATGAATACTAATTAAACTTAGATGCAATAGTCGAGAAGATTAAGTAGGCCTCGGTGAAGTCTGGATTCTTCGTTACAAGTTTCTCGTTCACAAGGCTAGGATCGATGAATCCTACTTTCTTATCTAAGTCTTGTTCGTATGCTTGGATCTTCATTCTACGAAAGAGAGAAGTTAGCTATGCAATTACAAGGTGCAAGATCATATAATGTGAATTATATGCATACGTGAATATGAATACCAATTAAACTTAGATGCAATAGTCGAGAAGATTAAGTAGGCCTCGGTGAAGTCTGGATTCTTCGTTACAGGTTTCTCGTTCACAAGGCCAGGATCGATGAATCCTACTTTCTTATCTAAGTCTTGTTCGTATGCTTGTATCTCCATTCTACAAAAGAGAGAAGTTAGCTATGCAATTACAAGGTGCAAGATCATATAATGTGAATTATAGGCATAAGTCACTTATAGAGTCCATGCTCTGACTATAGCCACATCGAGGGCATCTTCCTTGTTCAAGAATTCTAACTAGAAGAAGTCATCCCCGTTGAGGAAATAAATGCCTGAAAACCCTGTCTAGACTGCTCCAAGTACCATCGATGTAATCGATGCATTTGACTTGTAAGGTTCCTTTCTATATCTGGTTTGGCCAAAGGTTTGCCCAACTCAAACGGTCATATAACATCCGACTTTGATATATCCGCTCCCATAGTAAGTCGTGCTAGTTCTTCTGCTGCTAATCTAGAAGAAGTCAGGAAGTCCGCAATGCTTGGAGCATCCTTAATGATTGGGCCTGGTTTGCTCTTGGCCTGCATCTTGCTGATGCATTCATAGTCAATCGGCGGCTTACTTGAAGTTGACCCCATCAATTTAGCTTTCGCCATTTTCATGAAAAATTTCAAGGCATCTTCAGGCACAACAAGTTGCGGTGGAGGTGGTGGAGGATGCAAAAGAGACGTGACACTGGTGTCCACAACCTTTTTTGTTTCCTCAGCAGTGAGTGAATAGACATCCTTGGGTTCTGCCAACTTCTTAGATGCCACTGACTTCTTAGATGATGTCATCTGCTTAAATGTTGCAGAAGATGATCTTGTTTTCCGAGCTGATGGCTGGCTTCTTGATGGTGATGGCTTCTTGAGCGATGGACTTCTTTGAGGCGATGGCTGAGGAGGTGGACTTCTTTTGGGAACTGGCTGAGGAGAGGGAGATCTTTGAGGCGACGATGGCCCGGGGTGTAGTGGAGAGTATATAGTCTCGGGAGCTATCCCTGGTGGACACACTATGTAGACCTTCTCCCACGCGATGAATGTGTGCTCGTTCTGTCATATAGTGTTCGCCCCTTCCTCTGCGGGGTAGTCCACCTCAACATGGCAGTACTGGTCAACTACCTCATCTACTTCGACCGCAATGTAGCCCTCCAGTATCGAACGTTCGTGCAAATATTCAAGGGAGCCACGGGGATAGGACTCGCCGGGAGCCACCTTGATGGTAATGTTCCTAGCACCAATGTGTAGTTCACACGATATCTATGCTGTGATGAGGTCCACGGGATAAGTGATGGTGTCAGCTCCTGGAAATCCCGTGGATGCACAGCTACTCCGACGACTGCCGGGGCTGGAGCGTACAACCTCAGGAGACGTTGTCGGCTGTTCCTGTTGGCTCACAATGGTGCCTGGTTCATACATGAGGGCTTGTGCTACTGCTTGTGCTATTTTTTCTTCTATATGTTCCCTCTTCTTTTTGAGCGCTTGTTCAAGCATTTTCATCATCCTAGCTTGTTCTGCCTCTCGTTCTGCATCTCGCTCTGCTTGGGATCTCTTTCGGCTCTTGTAACTATCGACTTCGCCTGGGAATCCATATTTCAACCATCATCCCAACTCCTTGTGTGCGACCACTATGATCCTTGTTTCCCAAGGCCAAAGTGATCTCATCCCTATGAAAGAGCCTTGTGCAGACTTCTTGTGAGCTTCCACAAGCTTTTTTGCAAGCGTTTGCGTCACTTTCTGGTCTTTGGAGGTCGTAAAGCATAAGCTTCCATCAGACGAGTAAGAAGCACCCCTCCCAATAAGCAAGCGCATCAATCGATCGCTCCAGCCCTCCACCTCTGGTGTGACATCTCTCTCTCGCAGTTGATCTAGCTGTTGTTGAAACTGCCATTCTTTCCTCACGTACCCACTGTTGCCGACTTTGTGGGGGTAGAGGTTCTTCTTTGAGTTTGATTTGTTCACCACACTTAAACCTCTGTGTTTCTTTCGACTACTTGTACTCCGCAAAGGCTTGCCAATGATCTTCCAATTGCAGCCACTTGCGGAAATCTGGCGTTGTAGCTTTCTGCACATATGTCCTGTTCAGTGTGCCCTTCTAGTTCTTAAATGAAAGGCCTATGATCATTAGCATCTTACGCTTAATTACTTCCATATCTGTCCCTTCAGGGAAGTTGAACTTCTCTAATATCTTGGGCTACAAGATTTCATTCTTGATCGAATCAGGAACCACATGCGGATCACCTCGTGTGCCAGTCCATAATCTATAGCTGATGGGCACGTGATCCTTAACAACAATCCCACAGACTGACTTGTATGGCCCCAAAAAATCTCTTAGGTGCAGTTAGCTCCTCTGCTGGAGAGACCTTCGTGATCACAAATCGCCCGGTAGGCATCTTCGAGGGACCTCGGACACGATGTTGCGCCTAGGATTGCTAATTATCGTGACCCTCAGGAGCATCAAGCATCTGCGCAGATGCGAAAAAACTATTGGGAACCTATACGATAATATGTAGAAGAGATGCATTCATCTAATTCTGAATTACCTCATCAACTCCACAGGCGCCTATTTGTTTCAGGTTGAGGTAGTGGCTTGAGCTACCTTCTTCAATGTTTTACGGCGGCACTACATCTCCTTCTGGCACCTGGGCCGGATCGGTGGTTGGTGGTGCCATTCCTTCCTGGAAGTTCTGCATACGATGACGATGAAAGGTTGAGTAGTATACATATAGAGAGCTGAGGAAGGATGGAGGTAGAGATGAAGCCGATGAGGGAGGGAAAGAGGTTGTCGAAAGAGTGAGATCACCATAAAGGAGTCGATAGATAGAATGCATACACATACAATATTGCAATTGAGTGCGCTAGAACCACATTTAACCAAAAAAAAGTCACATCTAACATAGCAAAATAGGCATAAGGGTACTGACAATTGACATATTGTTCTTTCAGAGAATATTCAAAAATGATATATTACAAACTACCCTAACACCAAAGAACATTCTTGCAAAAAATTATTAAGCTCAGTGGCTTTAGCAAATAGCCTTATTAGGACTTCAATATTGATTACATGTTCAGAGAGAAAGCATTCTTCGCACGTCTTCTACTAAAAAAATTGTTTAGGCCAACCACAGATAGAACGTCCAGCTCGTCTTGAGAGAAGCTGCTCTCTGAACTAGTAGGACAGGCACATAAATGCTAACTTGAGAAGAATGCTTTCTCTCTGAACCCACGAAATCATTACTAAAGTCCTAGAAGTAATAAAGAAATACGGCCTTGAGCCATATCATCATCGCCACTATTATTTGATTGATCCACATCAGATTATGGAGATAATTATATATGACTATAAGCTCAACTAGGATAGTGAAAAGACATGCAAGGTGCATGTGTAATAATCATCCTAGTCGAGCTTTGCAGTCATATGCACACAACATGCTTGGCCTGGTACATGTTTTCTGGTAACACAATTTCCTTTGGAAGTAATTTCTTCAAGAATAGTAACAACTCTGTGAAACTTGTATCAGATCACCCGGTGCTTGCCTTCAATTGTAGTAGTGAAAGCACGGTACGCAACTTTGTGTGTTCCTTCTTGCAGCCCGGGAACAATGGTGTTTTAAAGTCCTCTAACATACATTGGAACTTTTGAAACTCTCTTTCATTGGTGAGGTTCCCCTGCCCATCGCGCAACATCTACTCCAGATCATCGACGTCAGCGTCGGCCAACATCTCCTCTAGATCATCATCGGCCAATGTATCTTTGGCAGGCAGCATATCGATTTATTCGTTGACCGGCATATCGGTGCACATATCTTTGTTTTCTCTTTCAATGTATTGCCCTTCTTATACGATCTCAGCTTCACCGTGCTTGGTCCAACAGGTATAGCCAGGCATAAAGTCTGTTGGCATCAAGTGGGAATGTATCTACTAGCTGGTAGAGAATTGCTTCTTGTTCTCGCAATCGATGCATGGACAGCACATGTATTAAGACTGTGTATTTGACTTGTGCGTCGCGGCTTGTAACAGGAAACAATCCACGCTGTTCTTGTACTCTGCGCTCACACGGCTTGCATTGTACATCCATCTTCTATCCATCTACAATTTTATCATTATTATAAATCGAAATTCGTAACATCTAGAACATTTTGCGATCACCAACAAATAAATTACCTCGTCATCTTCTACCGGCAATTGGCCGGGCTTGGAGGAGCCGCCTTTTGCATGCTTTCGCGTCCGCTTCTGATCAGTATTTGTTGGTGCCATCCCTAGAATTTTCTTTATTATTCAACACATTATCTATGACTCATTAAGGAAACATGAAAAATAAATATGCTCATACATAAATATAATTATATCTTGCTACATACCTAAATATCATGGATAAATTTTCTAATTCATTAAAAATCAAACTAAATACGCTCATACCTAAAGTTTCCATATTGGGTACATCCTAATTAATTAAAATAGAAAAAATATAATTAGAGCTTTCTACATACCTAAATATCATGGCTAATTTTTCTAATTCACTAAAAATCAACCATAAATATGCTCATACCTAAAGTTTCTATATTAGAGATTGCTAATTAATTTAAATATAAAAAATATAATTGGAGTTTTCTATATAGCTCGATATCATGGCTAAATTTTCTAATTCAATAAAAACCAAAAATAAATATGTTCATACATATAGCTAATGTAAATCAATAATAAAGACACTTTCCACCAGAATTGAAGCTTCCATATCATAAATGAGGTATAATTGCATCTACATTGTCTCAAAACATCATGGTCATAGGTTCATCTGCATCATTTGAAAATTTAGAGCAATTTAGCAAATAAAATTCAAATAGAAATGGATTGGAAAGGAAGTTACACACCTTAAAACACCTAGGGCATGAGGATTCCTCAAAATTTTGAAGCCACCAAGATCCTAGTGAGCAAAAATGGCTGCAACCGAGCAAGAACAGAACTCCTCTCTGTTGTGCTCGAGCTTGCGGAAGGAGAGAGCGACTTTTATATAACCGGGACATCACTACCAGCTCATTTAACTAGCCGGCAGTGATGTTATGCTATAGCCGGTCGGTGGATTATGCCGGCAGTGATGAGGGAGCAGGTCATCACTGCCGGCTCAATCCATCGACCAGCAGTGATGACCTTTATCACTACCAGTTCATAAGCCATGATGGCTGATTCTTCCCGCGCGGCTTATGAACCGGTAGTGATGGGCCGATATATAATGTCAGTTTTGTAGTAGTGACACATGGTTGGAAGCAAAGACACTTAGTGACCAATTCCCCTCTCTTTATAACACTATAAAGAGAAAGCAAGACATGGTAGCAGAGGTAATGAGATCAATACCTCTAAATATTTCCTTCCGTAGACCTATTGCTGGTGACAGATTAATCGCCTGCCAGATGTTAGTGTTTAAAATAATACATGTTGACATAACAAACAAAGGAGATACGTTTTGATCGGGCCTGCATGCCAATGGATAATTCGCTATATAGTCCATATATTGTAGGGTGATTCATCAACGCATTTCCTCTCCATCACGGCTTTGGAAGCTTAAGCTCTCACTAAAAATAAAGATATTGTTATGGTATTTATCTAAGAGGAGTAATTTTGACCAAAGATAATCTGGTCATAAAAACTGGAATGGGAACCTCAAATGTAGCCTTTGCAACCACAATTAGAGTATACAACATTTATTCTTTAAGTGTCATTTTGCTAACTCAATTTGGTGAATTATATAGATTGCCTTAGGAATTAATATTCCTAGGGATATGAACCATATTACAGGTGGTTAGATAAGTGATATGAGAGCTAATAAAAAGTAAGTGATTCTGATTGGGGTAGTTGCTCTATTTTAGGAAATTTGGTTTTGCTGCAATAATATGGTTTTTAATAAAATAGCAGCAATATCTTTTTTTAAAGCACTCTTTAGGGGCACCTATTGGTTCAGATTTTGGAGATTGTTATAAAAGGAGGACAAAAGGGAATATATCAGACTAGCTTGCCAGAATTTGGAATTTGTGGCTATGGAGCTTTTTCCCGAGAATGACTGGTGGTTTATTCATAGATTATGTGTTGTATAGTGTCATGTAATATCTCTAGTTTTTTAATCTTTTTTTTTCTATCAGCAATAAGCTACATGATATAATAACGCAACAAACGCTGTACGCATTCTAAGATAAAAAAGCCGGAACTTTATCATTTTTCTAAAAAGCTAGAATTTGTTGTTGTAACAAGCATGGTACGTTAGTTGCCAAGGCTATAGGAGGACTGTTCAGGACCTGCACTACGGGTACCGTCACGAACGACGAAGCGAGTTTGAGAAAATCTAATAAGGGAAAACATCGCCTACCTTTTGTTACAAGATGATGTCTACACCAGAATAGTGCTAGTCTAGAGAAGTTATCTATTATGCTATCCTCCGTGACATAGATAATATTAAGCCTTAGTTCAAAAGACTTGCATAACTTAGTTGATTAAAGTCCTTGCGGTAGAACCTATTCACTTGAATTCGAGTCCTTTAATTGGCATAAGTGCTCGTATTTTCTTTATTAAATTTTGAAAGGAATAGTATATGTACATATATATATAGGTGCATTCAGTGGTCCAAGCGTTTGCCCGTGCTTATATGAAATTATCTTTCTAATCTTATTTAGACGTATGATAAGATATACTCACTTGATTGTATATGCACACGTACATAAATATATGTGTAGATCCAACTTGTGCTTTGAAAAAAATCTTCTACTATGTTGAGCCCACGGTAAAGTATGGATGGGTCGCGCTAATTGTTATTGGTGATTAAATCTTTGACTCTTTTTGACTATTTATTATCAGTTCATAATCCTTATCAACGATACATTTGCGATGACCGCCTGCACTTTTTGAGAATAAAAAATAATCATTTAATGTTCGGGCATCTGCAGAGGATCCTCCTTGGGTGCGGGATGATATCTATAATTTCATGTCAGAGCTGTATCTTTCATAACATACTGCTATCTCATTTTTCTTTTTTTATTGTTTGACACATTAGTAAGAAATTCTACATAATATCTCATGATACCCTTCACTGAGAGTAGCCTAATAACCTGTAAGGTCATGATTATACGTGGGGCCATGCCTTGTCAGACAAGTATTTAATTCTAGCTAGCAGTGTCAACATCAGACTTTTTAGTGGTGGATGCGGTTACGACAAAAATTATAGTAAAGGAATACTAATGCACAAGGGTTAGCTTAGTGTTAGCATAACCCACATGTAGTCAAAAAGGAGCTAGCAGAAAATGGCTTCACGAAGGTGGGTGTCATCTTGTACAACTTATAAACGTATATACGCATTTATTCCATCAAAAAGTAAATTTAAGATCCGATCTCGAAAAGATAAGGATACAAGGACCTCCGCTAACTATGTAAGTCGTCACTTGTATGGTTGTCCACCATATCTTTACTTGGCCCTTGTAGTTTACAGCCTTTTAGCCTTAGCTACGACACAGGCTAGCTATTAACCTAGCTTCCTCGGTTAGGCAGCAATTATATCCTACTAACGCTATCGGTTTGAAAATTTTACTAGACACCGTCGGTAAGGCCACAATATGGCCGGTAATCGGCAGTTACAAGAAATTTTCGGCCGAAGTTGTTTAAATTTAATTCAAATTTAAATTTCTTTTTATATGGAAAATTTAAATTTAGAAATATAGATAAATAGAGTCTGAAGTTAGACAACAAACTGCAGCTAGCATGGTGAGGTTGAGTGCTTAGCGCTTTAGCGTGAGGCTGCGGATCTATTAATGCCGCGCGTAGAGTAACGTGGGGCCCACATGTCAGTGCAGCAAATAAGAATAAAAATCAGGTGCTCAGGTAAGGATCGAACCCAGAATGTCACGTATATACACCACGGCGGCAGTAGTGTTACTTTGTCAATTGCAGGCTCTGTATGCCGTTTCAATTCAGATCTTGTATGACATTTTAGTGGGCCCCATCAGTAAGACCCGTTAACGAAATTTTGGCAAAATTTTGAACTTCTAACTAAATATTTGGTAGAAACAGTAGTTCATTTTCCAAAACAAAAGGTTAAGATTTCATTTTGGCAGATACTTTAGTTGTTTACAACTGTGCCACAGGGGACCTATAGCTAAGCCGTTGTGAGCTTCTTGAGTTTATTATCGTATAGGTTGTACATGCTAGCAAAAGCTGATAGCTGGTGGATATTGTTAAGAGGTTGCCCTAATTAAACTAGTATGCTACGATTTTTTTCTGTTAAATTCTTCGTGCAACATTCTTTTCCTGATAGCTAGTGGTGGATGTTGAGATCATTACTAATTTGGTAGAATAAAATAGCACATTTTTCATGGTATACCATGGATTATATATGATGGCACTCGCAAGATCTGTAACATCGATACGTTGGTGGTTGCAACTTTGTGATATCCAATGTAATCGTTGATTCATTTTTGTTCTAGCAAATTAATAAAGCATATTTTATTTTAAGGGGAGTTATTATCTCGTGTCACATAGCAAGTAGCATTTTGTAACTAAAGGTAAAGTATGTTTTAGACGTTCTATGGAAAGAAAATGTTTATGCTGTACATGTCACTGGAATATCGGCTAGCCAATTCTCTTGCATGAATTAAGCTTTGGATAACACCGGATATCATTTGCAAATGTTTGAATCAGAAAGAGACACGTACAACGATCTCAAAGAAAAAAGACAGATAGAACTACGGCTCATATCAATAACAAATGTACAGTGGTTTGGACAGGGAGAATATGTTCTCTTCACCGAATTTCTTTTGAATTTTCCATTATTAACAATAAAGTCTCTAATGATTGTCCACTTGGATTTTACTGCTTTCCTTATTTTTTAATGTAAGTAAATGTTCCTTACATTAGCCATTTTTGATATATGAAGCATGTTGGGGTTACATTGATTGATCTATTGATTTGAGTCATTTCAAAAAAATTCACTTTCACTTTATTCACATCTACTTACATCAATTATACTTGGTAGTCAAATTAAATTAATGTTACTAAATTATACATAAGCGAGAGAGCAAGTATCACACATAATCTGATTATGAAGTTACCGCCTCTGAACAAATTAATAAATATAAACCTAAAAGCTTAGCAATTGATTTGTAGTCCCATTAAAGTTTCAGTCCTAATTATATTATTTAGTAGAAAATATAGTCTACAAATTGCTATATAGTAACACATTTATACCCTGTGAATTTCTCCCGTGACAACATTTCAATAATCACAAAATTAAAATAGCTACCATGGTCCAATTTTTTCCACAACATCTCTCTGTTCACTTCGACACAGAGAAAAATATGGAAAAAAAATCTCGCACAATACTATTGAGCAGTGAAGGGCATTATGTCGAAGACCATGACGGTGAGCTTGGCGTCTAAAGTCCGAATCTCTTGAAGACAATGAGACTGTGTAGAGAAATCTATACATGGATAAGTGATAGAAGGAAAGTTGTGCCTAGCCTTCAGTACATGTATGTGAAACTAACTATGCACGATGGCACAAAAGCTAGAACATGGGACCTTAGGTTATGATTTACAGTACCGTGATGTATGTAGTTAAATTACAAGGTTTCAATTGCAGAGACACATGGTGGATATACAATTTTGGAGGAAGAAGATTGGTTTAGGTTGTCAAAAACCGGACCTTCAGCTAAAGGTTAAAAATTTTCATGGTGGCACACAAACTTCTGTATGACTGAAGTAATATGTTCATCAAATAATTGTTCTTTTTTTAATAGTTATTATAAGATGTAATTATCCAATAGGGAAATAATATACATGTACTCAGGAGCAATAACCGACAATAACTGGGTATGACATTTGTTCATGTAAATGAGCCATTGGAAATAGGTTTATCGGTTTAACCCAAATGGGACGACATTCTGTTGATAAGCGATTTACATGATGTTGCCGTGAGAAATTATTTCCCTAATTATGTGGACCATCAAGCACATATGCTTGAAGGTCAACCATCAAGATAAATATCCCTATGGCACATATGCTTGAAGGTCAACCATCAAGATAAATATCCCTATGGTCTTTCACCGATCCCAGACCACTGGCAAAGATCATGATTCTGGTAGGGAAATTAAAGCATGCCCAATGAAAATGCCAGGAGCAAAAAGGTCCAATGAGAATTTTACGGCCTGTATAAAAAAATTCTAACAATATCATCATTATTATGTTCGTTGTGACACACATTCAAAAATAGGCTACAGAAAGTTAGTGGTGTTTTAAAGATTTAATTACTTGTAATTACAAAATGATTCTTGGTTCACTCCATCAAGTTGATTATACAATTATATATTCTTAGTCCACTCCATATATTTTGAAAAAACGTTATATGCATATAGGGATGTATTTTTATTCCGACCCCATGGCACATATGGCTGCTGGGTACCCCTTTTGTTCATTTTCCTTTCATGCATCACTGCAAGAAATTTGATCATTTATAACTAAAATAGTCGTGACAAAATCTGAAAATGCCATAAAATGGGGGTTATTTGGTGACGGTTCAAGAAGTTTCTTTGTAAGTCCATAGTGGGGCAATTTCGTCAGATGTGCCTATGATTAATTGCTATTGTCGTCATCGAAAATCCACTGTTTTGTGACATTACTATATATCATGGTCCAAAAAAAATATGAGACGGTGTCTAGTACACCTCAATGACAAAATCTGTTTTGTCACGGAGCCGAGAGGTGGGAGGCAAAAAAATTTAGGCGCATCTGAAATCCAACATGTGGCAAATAGATGTAACAAAATCTCCTTCCCAAAATCCCCCGCATGATGCCTCCCCAAAATCCTCAGCCTTCAGTACGCTACTGCCATTCCACTCCCCTATTCCAATCGAGCCACCATAGATCGCCGCCGGCAGCTCAATCTCGTGCATCCTCCATTCACCTGTGCCCCACCCACTTCACACCCCAGTCAGCATGTCCCAAGCTCCGTCGTCACCCTAGCCCACTGCGACCCCAACCTAGCTATCCGCGCACTAGATCCGCTACCACCATTAACACCCCACGATCTGATCGCAGCAAGCCCACCGCTGCTTCATCCCTTCCTGGCGCCGCACTTCCCTCCATATCCCCTCCCAGCGTGGCTCCTCCCTACCGGTGCCACCCCGCCCCAGCAAAACCAGCATCGCTCATCCTCTACTAGAGCGGCACTACCCGACCTCCCTCTAGCCTGCAAGATAGTTTATTTTCTCATCTATTTCCTCTTCATTATCTTAGGTTTAAGCATGTGCTGAAATAGGTACTAGGTAAATTGCTCTAGATATGGATTTTCTACTAGAAGTGTTCCAGATGTGGAGTTGGTACCAGCTTCTAGATGCATTTGCTCTAATTTGGAGGTATTGTGTTTTAGGGTTCTTAAATTTGCACTGTTCAGACTGTTTTCCCTACTTATCGCTTGTTCTAAAATGGTGTCTGCTGCACTCGGTCTTAACACTTTAACAACATTTTGCACTTCTCTATATGTGAATGCATAGTTGGTGATTGCTAGAAGAAAAACCTTGATTATTTCCATTGTAAGAAATTCTCTTGTCAATTTTGTGATTGTTAGAATAAAAACATTACTTTTTGTTATTTGTCATTGCCTATATGAAAATGTGACATCTGCAGCTGATTGCATTCAGGAAGTTTTGTGAGAATTGAGGACCTAGCTTGCATGGTCAAGGTATTGCTATTCCCCCTCTTTGTATTTATTTGCCCCTATGATTCCTTAATAACATATAATAGGGTGTGCAAGGTCCAAATTAGTGATATGCTTCGTGCTATAGCTGTCTATGCTAAATTGCAATATAGAAAGCAGAAACTTTGTGTTCTTGTAAATTAAGTACTAGCGGCCAACCACCTGTACTTGTTTTCTTTGTATTAAGTACTAACGGTCTGTGTGCATGCTTATGTGTAATGATAGTTTATGGTTTCACTGAACTTTCAACGACACAGATGGTTGAACCTGCAAACACTAATTTTTCTTGTTTAATTCCAGCAAGGATAAAGCTTAAATTCCTCTAATCCATTGTTGTTATAGAATGTAGAAACTTTGTATTCTTGTAAATTAATTCCTCTTGTGTAATTCATGTATTGCCAAACTATAAAAATAATTCCTCTTGGTGTACAATTGATGCAATTTTTTAGGTGAGGTTGGATGGCTCAATAAAACTGGAGCCCTGTGCCATCTCAATCCCTTTCCTTCCTTCACTTCTTGAAACAGATAATTGAGACATTGTGCCTGGCCAGGGTTCTGACCATCGCCCTGTACACGGGGCCGTCAATGAGCCCAGTGAACCACCACCACGCCTTCATGAGCAGTGGGCATCAAGAGACTAGCAGCAGCAGCAGCAATGGGACATGGATCAAGGGGGTGTTCCAGGTGCGAAGGTAGTTTTTGAAGTCTTTGAAGAATGCATGGTTCATGTTAATCATGTTTTCAGTAGAACATGGTACAAAGTACCTTTTGAAGTCTGTGGTGATTGTATGCATGATAAGATGTAGATATGCTTATATTTTGCACATGTGAACTTGACTTGAGACGTATATATTTTTGTGAAAGATTATGTGACTCGATGTAATGAGATGGTCTAAATGTTTAGATTGTTCTGTAATGTATTTCTATATTGCTAATGTTCTCATGAGATGTGTGACGATACAGAGAGACTTATGTGATGATTTCTTTATTTTGTCAAAGACAAGCTGTGGCTGTGGGAGTTTTAGTGACAAGACATGAGCCAATAATGACATTTAATCTCACATTGCATGATAATTAAAATATCACCGAATAGTCTCTCTTCCATGAAGATACTATAATCATCTATGTTTCATGGGGATTTTGTCGACTTCGTCATTGAGTACATTATATGACGCAGATTCTGTGACGAAGCGAGTGACGAGAAAATATGTCATTATTATTATTGTGTGACAAAAATCATTAGATCGAGACGATAACCTGTCATCATCGATAGCCAGATTTCTTGTAGTGATGGTGGAGGAAAATGGAATTTGCTATTTGATCGTTGAGACACATCCTCTGAAAAATTGTTGAGTTGTAGGGTATTATAAGCCTGACACCAATTTGTAGGGTATTATAAGCCTGACACCAATTTGATGAGTTGTAGGGTATTATAAGCCTGACAACAATTTGATGAGTTCAACAAATCTCGAGGATTTTTGCTACCTGTTGTTATCTTGATAAGAAAGGATCACCAATATGATCAGCAGGTATATTTAATTCGACCAATAAAAATATTATTTATTTAGGTTATAGAGAACGGTTTAAACAATCCAATTCATCTACCTGGTGTCTTGTTTCACCACAGCTATTGTCATTTCTATGTGGTGAAATTTGATATGTAGCTCCCATGCTTGCTCACGTACTTAACAAGAGTTATTTGTGCTAAGCTGACTCTAATTGTCATCATGCATGCTTTCTTTTGAAACAAATAATATGCCAATAATACAATTGGTAAAAAATTATTGTGGAAATAAAAATATAATTTCCCTTCTAGAAAGGCAATTTATTTAGTGTTCTTAATTTTTCTTTCATTATGCAAACTTTAGGCATCCCAAAAACACCAAGTTTATTCATTGAACGTAAGTAAACGTTGCTTTACTGGTCAACGTACTATATTACCGGAGAGGAACATTAAATTCATCAGTCATTTTATTGGAAATGAAATTGCCACTCTAGAATATCTTTCACGATATATATACTATTTCAACAATCCTAGAAAGATAATGTTCGTCTCTATGTAAGGGGTTAACCTAAATCATAATCTGGTGCATCTCCCTATAATCTTTTTTTTAAAAGGATGCAACGTTGGAAACATTAATAGGATGTAGTTGTTAGATATTTGAATTATAAAGTTCTGAGAAGCTAGAGTTGATATAATTATACACATGAAAAATGAGTTCCCAGTGGTACGGATATGGCGTGGGAAGCAACGACGTACCTGGGTTGCATCCCAAGGCTGTGGTAGTGTGGATTCTGCCTGCCTCGATCTAACAAGGTTAGCTTGACCCAAAGTACATATAGATGTGCAAGTGGGATCTACGGCAGTCTTTCTAGACATCTCTAAGTCTTGGACTGTAATCATGCGGTTTTGTATTCTTCCGCGATTCGCGTTTTTGAATAGGTTTTTTTCTGATTCTTTTTTGAAAGTTAGAAGATATTTAAGGGGCTGGCTTTTAGCCTAATTTGTGGTGATTTTTGACTAGACTGTGGTTGAAATAAATTGAAGCTGAGAAACAGACTGAGAGAAGTTTTTTTGATTTTTAACGTGTTAAAAAACTAAAATTTTATTTTAAAAATTAACAATCAAAATTTAACAGTCTTACAGAAGCTCTAAAATCAGAACCTCCAACCAGTGCGTAAGTTTACCAACTCAGCCGCATCGCCGTTTCGACTTGGAGAAGCATGCCTATAGTTTTGGCGCTAACTTGGTTCGAGTCAGGTCAAATACAATTATACGGAGCAAACTTGCCATGCAAGCTGTGGGTCTATTCTATTTGATTAACGAAATTGTCCGTGTCCACGAAAGTAGAATGAAAATGGGCTGCACGGAATGCGACGTGCTCATCGTTTGTGAAGCCATATAGATGGTTCTATCCATCTCACTAAGAACGTGATTGTCTAATCTATATGTAATATGTATGTCTGAGTGTGTGCATAGGTACTGAGTGTGTACGCGTATGTGAAGGGTTGGTATGTATGCACATGTTTAGATACTATAGCTGTACCGAGTTTAGAGGAGTAAAAAAAAGAGCTGCAGGTGTGATTTTAGTAACATCTGAAAATAGTGGGGGCAAAATGCAACTTTTCAACTTGCAAGGGGCAATCAAAATCTAGACTACTTGTGGGGTTTTCGTGTTATATATTTTACCATCTACTAACAACTTCGACCTCCATCACCGTAACCGATAAAGGGTTATATGTTACCATATTTTGTAATTTGTTTATTGCATCTTGGCCTCAAAACTCTTTAACTATTAATACACTTAAAATGGTTGTCTGAATCATTTCAAAAGGGGAAAAAAAAATTATTAAAACATTACAAAAAAAACTGGGTTCTTGCTTTCATCTCCTGCAGCTCCTGTCACGCATACAAGTCAACAATAGATTGATATGTAGCTAGTTCGATATTTAAAATTTCTAATAGAAATTGCCTATTAACTTTTTTTCATATATATTCATTACTGCATAAACTTTTAACATTGTCGGCTCCAAAACACTATTCATTATCGGTTTTAGAGCTGGCAACGGGCAACGGACAGTGATATTCCCTTACTATCACTGTCGTTCCAGGGACCGGTAGTAAAAACATTATTACAGTCAGGTGATGGTTTCGGTTGACAGTGATTGCTGGTCTCCGATTCAATGTGTTTGTGTCTGAAAAAAGCAAAAAATATTTTTTGACATGTCTAACCATCTCACCTCCCTTTGACTCTTGAGTATAATAGCAAAATCAATCCTTTTGACCTCTTCTGATCGAATGTTTGAACGGCTATTTGCACATTTAAATGATCCTAAATAAAAATATTATCAACTACAAAGTAGTACATCTCATCAAGTTCTACAATGTTAATATAAAGTTTGCCTCAATCCAACTCTGTATGAAAATGTTTGTGTCCAATCCGTACAATGTTTAGTAAAACAGTCATAACTTTTACATACGGAGTCCGATTTTGACGTTTGACCTCTACTTTAGAAGCTAACGAGGAGACGCATCTGAATATATATATATATATTATATATATATATATTTAGATTTGTACCTTTCTTGAAAAAAAAGCTCAGAAGACTCTTGACAGGATCTCTAAAGTTTTTTTGTCAAAAATTGACCTTCTCCGATTTGTTTGAAATTTTTTGGAGACATAGTGCTACATCTGAAAGTTAGTGCTGCAAAGACGTTTTATCAATCCTAGTTACCAAACTCATAATAAAAATCTTTAAATTTATAGTTTTCAACTTTGTAGTCCTGTGCGTGTCCTTTTCAATGATTTCTACTAGTGTTTTACTGTTGATCCAGGCTAAAAGTTTATGGTCAGGTACGTGGCTCCCTTTATACTAGCTTTAAATATTTATTTGTGCATTTATATATGGCTTTAAATAAGAAAATTATCAAGTACAAAGTTGTAGATCTTGTCGAGAGCTATAATTTTCATATAAAGTTTGTTTTTATCCGACTTTGTATGAAAATATTATGAATTTTTTAAGATAAGCTGTAATTGACTACGGCTAAAACTTTGTTAAGATTATTTATATATTTAAATAACCTCAAATTAAAAAGTTTTCAACTACAAAGTTATAGATCTCGTCGTGACTATAATTTTCATATAATGTTTTTCTCTATCTGACTTCATTGAAAAAATTATGAATTTTTTCAAATAAACTATCATCCATTATCACTGCTGGCTCGTCACACGAACCAGCAGTGATAATATGTATCCGGCAGTGATACTTGATGAACTATTACTACCGGGTCATAGCTAAAATCAGTAGTGATAGTTCAAGTAGCATTGTCGGCTGATGCTTTTACCCGACAACGAAGCATCACTACTGGCTCAAGCCATCAACGACTAATGATGCTTCCTGTGCAGGTTTTGAATCAACAGTGATACTTTATCACTGCCGGCCCATTAGTAACAGGCAGTAATGGGTCGACATATAAGCCCGATTTTGTAGAAGTGACTGTTTCACCTTTTTTTTTTGAGTCTGGTGTTGATTTCAAATTTTCCCTTGTACAACTATTAATCCATAGATAATGTAAATAACTCTGTGACTTTTACAACCCGATGAAACATTAACATTGCACTTGTTGCAGTAGCTAGGTGACTCTTCTTTGAGAATAAAGTGACAAAGCGAAACACTTATTAATTCCATTTTAACAGAAACCTAGAGACTTTAGGGTGAATAAATGCATGTGGCAGTATTATTGTTTTTAAATACATTCGTGTTTCACAAAGCATCTTATTCTCCATTATTTATATTTTTCTGAATATTTAAGGAATTCCACCATGCATGAATACATAATCTAAAAAATTGCAAAATCCTCATCCACTCAATACCAAATCGTGGAGCAAATTATTCGTGTCATTTATTAGTTGTGGAATGCCACATCAAATTTAGTCATTACTGTTTTACCCACTAATGTGACGTGGCTTGGTGGTGATCAGTGTTGTTAGTTATGAAAAAGTGTTCTCAAATTCCGAAATATATAGTATTCTAACCATGTAAGTGTATGCCATCAATTTAAAGGAATCACTCCCTCTCTAATCAGTATAAGTTAAATTTTGAAGTTATATATAGTCAAAACTTTCTTGTATTTGATATTAATACCTCTCTGGACTTAGCTTTTAGATTGGACATATGAAATAGTATTATTTTTTATGTTTTTATCAACAAATGAATTTAAATTAATATTATAATTTACTCATTTAATAATAGAGAGATTTAACAGTGCTGGGAAGTCATGATAGCCGTACATTTAGACCAATTGAAGGATTAAGAACAGAGAGGTACCTGCTGAAAGATACTTTAAGTTGTGGGTTGATACCAAAAAGCGTGGGCCAGATACCATCTTGAACAATAAGTCACAGGGTAGATTAGTAATTTTGTTAGTAAGATCCAATTAGGTAGAGGGGCAGTTTAGTAATAGCACATCCATGGGTATTGATAAATTTAGTTCCATATCTTCTGTGTCGATTCAGACACTAAATTGGTCGATCCAGCTTGGCATCGTGCCGCCGGTCGTTGCCGTGTACTCCGCTTCCCGCCTCATCCACCTGCACCTCCGGCGCCGCGGTCTAGCTTGGCACAACGCATCACCGCTGCCGCGTACGTACTCTGCCTTAACCACCTCCACTTCCGGTGTCGCAGTCCGCCTTGGCACGGTACGCCGGCGGTCGCACGAGGCGCTCGCCAGCATGCCACCGTTCTACTATGCACACGGCGTCATGCACGCGCCCAACTCCAAGGACCTCCTTCTTGCCATCCCCAAGCTGGAGGCCACCGTGTGGAGATGGTCGCCTGTGCAGTGCCCGTTGTCCACAAGCTCCTCAGAGCACAGCGACCACTTCATGTGCATTTCCAACCCGGTGTACGAGTGGCGCGGCCAGATGCCCGTGGCCACCAATGGGGACACCCCGTTGTTCAAGACGCCGAGTGAGTCGCTGTCACCGTTTGGGATTATAGAGGAGGACGAAGAGGGGGAGTTCTCGCCGCCATTGTTAGCGATGAGGAAGCTCCCACCATTAGACGTCGCAGCGTGTCCCCTGCCGACGCTGAGCTTCGTTGATGACAGGTCGTCGTTGAAGGTGACTGTCGGAGGGTGAACTCCTAAAGCAGGGATCCGGAGGGACCCCCTTTGAGATTCGACCGGGGGGATGATTCTGAATCTGTTTTGCGGGAGAAATAAATGGGCGTAAATGCGATGGCAGGTGGAATGGAATGATCGGATGCAGAATGCAGTAAATGCACTGGAGGTTTTTAGATAGGTTCGGGTCGCACTGAGCGTAATACCCTACTCCTGTGTGGATGCTATAAATGCACTGAGAATGTCTCTCAGGGATGTTGCTGGTTACAAGAATATTTGTCTATCCTAGAGCTTCGGGCTCCTTGTTCTTCTGTGATCTTAGCTTCTGTGCTTGTACTGGACCTGTCTTCTTCCTTGGCTTTCTCCTTGTCTGAGACTCAATCCCCTTTTCTGTGTCGATCGGCCCTTCCTTAAATACTTCACCGGCGGTAGCATGCCCAGAAAGGGAGGGCACGAGCTCCAAGGAGCCATAAATGGAAAGCAACCATCATGGGCTGCTGCGCGAAGTGACGGGGGCGGGGGGTTGAAAACGCGCCCCCGTCCGGTCTCGTTCGTCATGATGTCGTTCTGCAACGGGCGCCGCGGAGAGGGCCCACCGGGCAGCCACTGAACGGCCCGGCGTGCCCTCTCGGTCTTGTATGCCTGACACAGCAGGGCAGCAGACGGGGCGCCTTGGGTCTCGCGATGTTATCCCGAGGCGCGCCGGATGACGCGGGATGGGACTCGTGCATTAAATGTCCCCACGCCTCCCTGCCAGGCCGTGGCAGGCACTGACACCGAGTGTGGGTAGGAACAGTTGGAAGTGACAGGCCACGCGCCCTCTTAAATGCGGCATCGAACCTTTCACTGGTTGACACCTCACCGCTGGACCTCTGTGGGGGCCACCGGCGAAGGACTTCTTAGGCCGTCGGGGAACTGAGTGCTCAGGGGTCACTGTTCACAGCCCCGAGCACTCTCTCCCGAATATACCCTTTCTTGTTCCTCGGGGAACCGAGTGCTCGGGGGCCATTGTTCACGGTCCCGAGCACTCTCTCCTAGAATTGACTGTTTAGGTCCTCGGGGAACCGAGTGCTCGGGGGCCGCTATTCACAATCCTGAGCACTCTCTCCCGGAACTAACTTCCTTGGGTCCTCGGGGTACTCGGGTGCTCGGGGGCGACTGTTCGCAGCCCCGAGCACACCCTTCCCGGTACTCAGTTTTTCTGGTCGTCGGGGGACTTGGGTGCTCGGGGGCCACTGTTCACGGCCCCGAGCATTCTCTTCCCGGCACTTGGTCTTCTCGGATCATCGGGGAACTCGGGTACACGGGGACCACTGTTCATGGCCCCGAGCACCCTGTCCCGGGACTTAGTCTTCTCGTACCTCTCGGAGATGATCCCCGCGGGAGGGCGCCACGTGGCAAACTACTGATCTGACCTCGGGACTTGGGGACCTCTGGTTCCTGTGTCACCGACAGCAGCCCCCGGGCCCATTGGCAGGCGATGGCCCAGAGACTGCGGATGGGGCCCTCTTCTTCATCGAGGCCGATCCCAGCACCGGCGCCACGTGGCGTGTTTTTAGGCGCTGGCTTCTCTGGCCCAGGCTTCGGGTATGGCCCAGCGGGGAGCCGAACGGACGCACGTCCAGCCGACTCCCGAGGCGCGTGATAACGAGGCAGGTGGCACGCGATAACGAGGCAGGCGGCGTGCGTGGTAACCGCGCAGATCCAGGGTAGTGCGCCTGACGACTGTTGACAACCGCGCAGACCGAGGGAGATTCGCCTGGCGCTCGTGTCGGTCGAGGAAATTTGTCTCGCCGAGTGCGCCGCGGTAGGCGTCGTTTGAAAACCCTAGGATATAAAAGGAGGAGGGGAGCGAACCGTTGCCCCTTTATGCCATCTTCGCAATCAAGCCTTCTTGCCTTCTTCTTCTTCCTTGCGCTCCAGAGCTTTCGCCCTCCCTTAGGCATGCAGCGCACTCTCTTCCCCCCACCGTTCCAGCACACTCCCCACCCCGAAACAATGCCGAGGGCAGGAAGCAGCCGCCATGACAAGGGGCCTGACACCATACTTCCGGAGTCGAGGATTGTCAACGAAGAGGGGGTGGACAAGGTCCGCAAGAAGATGGTGCCCGAAGGCCAGTGGGAGGCCTCGCTGGTGAGGCTGACGAGCTTCCCGTACGTCATGGACTGGTCAGAGCGCATCGTCATCTTCGTCTCCTTCGTGGCGACTGGGATGCTGCCACCATTCTCGACGTTCTTCCTCCAAGTCTTGGACACGTTCGAGATCCAGCTGGCGCACCTCAGCCCGAACTCGGTGGTCATCTTGGCCATCTTCGCGCATTTCTGCGAGATGTTCGTGGGGGTGCCGCCATCTGTGGCGCTGTTCTGCCACTTCTTCGTGCTGCGGCCGGCCGGGAAGAAGAGGGGTTCCTCCACCGCGGACATCGCTGACTGCTGTAACTTCCGGCTGCGGGACGGCTTGGCGGAGCTGTACATCCCCCAGGTGCTGCGGAGCAAGTGGGACGACTGGCGGCGCAACTGGGTCTACATCGACGTTAGTCCCCACGACTGCCTCAAGTTACCGGAGGTGGTGGCGGAGCCCCAGAGGTCGATTTGGGAGGCAACTCCGGCGGAGGATGAGCGGATGCGGCCAGTCCTGAACCGCATCGACTACCTACGCCAGGCGGGACTGGTGTCGGTGATGGTGGTGGTAGACTACCTGCGCCGCCACCTGGCGCCCCTGCGGGAGTGGGTCCGCCCCAGCTGGATGTACACGGGCCCCCAGGACATCACCAGGACCCGGATCGGCGAGGACGGGGACCTGGATGAGGCGGCGCTGGTGGGCCTGCTCCGGGTGGTGACCGGCGTGGAAGACCTGACCCGGGCGGTGCTCCCCCGAGAGTAGTTGGCACTCTGCGTGGATCCGGGTCGGGTGGCGCTGCATGCGACGTTGCCCGAGTTCGACGACCAGGGTCTGGTCGACTGGCCAGGGCGCCGGAACCCTGGGACCAACCAGATCCTCGGGTTGGACGAGGTGACGGGCGGCGCCCGAAGGACCGGCGACGGGGATGCCGCGGATGGCAGGCCGCTGGCGGGTGGCAGGGAGGTCGCGGGCGGCCGAACGCAGACCGGCGGCAAGGGTGCCGCGGGCAGCAGGTCGCAGGCCGGCCGTGGGGCTGCCGTAGGCAGCAGCCATCAGGCCGGCAGAAGAGGCACTGTCGGCAGCAGAGCGGCGCCCCCGGGGACAAGGGAAAGCTCCCCCGGACGTTCGTGCCTCAGCCGTCGTCCTCGTCGTCGCCGTCGCCTCCACAGTAACGGCCGTCGGCGGGTAGCACGAAGGAGGGAGGCCAGGGCGGTCAGTCGTCCGGAGCGGAATCCACGACGGAGGCGAGGTCCAGGGCGCGGGAGCCTGAAGACCAAGGCCGGCGCGATGGCTCTACAGCGAGTGCCCAAGCCGACCCGCCGCCGGAGACGGGCTCCATGGCGGCCCCTCAGCGGCTCGAGGGACAGAGCCCCCCACCGAAGAGGAGGGCAGACTCCGGGCAATACCGCGGACCAAAGTCAGCGTGAGTATTGTCCTTTTCCTGAGCGCACTTTGCCCGGAGTAAGTTAGGGGACTGACCTTTGTTTGCTTTCAGGCCGCCCAAAGACGTCGTCGGAGACCAAAGCCGACCGAAAGTGCCAAGGCCGGCTCCCGCCCCTGAGCCGAGCGCGCCGACCGAGCCGGAGCCGCAGGTGCCGCCGTGCTCTGAGCCGAGGGCAGCGGCCGCGCCCGAGCAGCCGGCGCTGGCCGAGCCCGCCCCGGGCACTTCGAGGGCCGGGCAAGTGGCCGCGGCGAGGGCGGCACCGACATGGCAGCAATCGGGGACCCCGAGCGCCTCTGCAGAGAGGGCTCGCAGGGGACCCAGCGCCCGACCGTCGTCCAGCCAGGTCGCGGAACCCCTCCCGGACGTGCTAGGAAGCGCCTGGGAGGTGATTGAGCAGCTGGAGGCGGCCGTGGCGGGGGAGCGGCCGCAGCTCGAGGCGGACCGTGCCGCCCTCGTCGAGGAGAGGGGGCGTTTGGAGGAGGTCGGCCGGCTTTTGGAGGCCCGCATTGCTTCGCCCCGCGCCACCCATGAGAGGGCGATACGCGCGGTGGCCGAGGAGCAGGAGGCCCTGGAGGAGGTGCGCGAGGAGGCTGTCGCCGCGCAGGAGGAGGCCACCCTCTTAGGGGAGATATTGCAGCGGCGGGCCGCAGAGCTGCTTGCTAGGGAGCGGCTGGTACGTGCTCAGGAGGAGGCCATCGTGCAGCGCGAGAAGGCTGTGGAGACCTCCCGGGCAGACTTAGACCGCCAGAACGACGAGCTCGTGCGGTGTCACGCTGAAGTCCTCTTTCGGGAGGAGGAGGTGACGGTCTGCAAGACTGACGTCGAGATCATGGTGACGGCTCAGGACGCCCGGGAGGAGCAGCTTACCCTGCGCGAGGAGGAGGCTGCCACGGCGTCGGTGGCCCTAACTGCTCGGGAGGAGCAGGCCGCCAAGTGGGAGGCCGAGCTGGCCGCCCGGGAGCGGGCCCTTACTACCCTTGCCGAGCAGGTGAAGCGGGGCCAAGCCCCGGTGACCTGCGGCATCCCGACCAGCGCGGTCGAGGGGATTAGACTCAAGGAGCGGGTGCAAATCGCGAAGGACGAACTCGAGACCGTCGTCGCCGAGCGGGCCAATGTCAAGCTGATGATGCGAGACATTCTTCGGCAAGCACGGAGGTCCGTGAGGGTGGCCAGGCTCGAGCGAGTCAATGTGGGCGAGAAGGGGATGGATCGAGAGACCATCGGCCACATCGCCCTCGGCTTTGAGGAGATTAGCCGGCGACTGAAGGCTCTTCCCCGGGAAGGGTGCACTCTGGCCCAAGCGGTGGCCGAGCACGTCCTGGCCTGCTACCGAAGCCGGGATCCCAACTTCTCACTGGAGCCAGCTCGGCAGGGGGTGGTCGAGGCTGAGGAAGGGGCCGCCCGGGAGGCTGTCCGGGGCGTCACCACCGAGGTGGCGGCTTGCTTCACACGGGAGCCACTGCCGGTACCGATCAGTGGCAGCAGCAGCGAAGACTCCTCGCCGCCTCCAGAGCCCGCCGACCTAGATTAGGCTTTTGTCTTTTGTTTTCTTTTGACTTCTTGTAAATATGGGAGTGATCCCTCTGAATGGCTCTTCTTTTTTTGAATATAATGAAAGCTTTTCCTTGGGATTGCAACTCCAATGTTGTCTTGATGCTTGATGAAGTATTTTCTCTTTTCACTTGATGTCCCGAGGTGTACTTAGCCGGACCGAGCCCGACCTCCCCCCCCTGAGAACGAAGTCGCCCCGACCACTCCTCGTCCGAGTAGTGGGACCAATCCGCGCGTTTAGCCCCTGAGCCTTTGCGAGTCTGCAGCGGCTAAGTCAAGAAATAAAGGCACGAACTTCCTTGCTCAGGAGATAGATCGATCCAGCACGGAGCACGCCACGACCAGTGAACGCTTTTCAACTTTGCGACCACTCAAACAAGAAGACCGGAGACACGTGCGCGCGGAAATGCGACCAAAAGTCCCCACGGTTTGGTGGTGTCCGGGCTAGGACGGACGGGACCGAGCATCGACAGCCCACCCCCAAGGTCTAGGCTCCTGAACGCTCTTTGCTCAAGCGGTGGGATTACCCGAGAACCCCAGAGGCTCGGTAGTGCCCGGGGTACTGCCAAGCGGGCCAAACACCACGACCACCATGAAGGACTTCGGTCAGACATTGCCATTCGTATGGTACACCTGTCTACTGTCCGTTCTATCGTTCCAGAAAAAACGAACACGTGGGCAGGGTTTTGTGCGCAAGGAGACCATCTCGCCAAATAGATTAGAATGCGACGGTCCCGAGTATAGCTCGGGAACAATAGATTGCTGAATAAGTAAGAATGTAAATTCGTATGACTTTAGCCACTCACCGGACAGCTGTCAGCCTTTCGGCCGACCGATCCAGGAGGGGTATGCGCTCTGACCTCGGGGTGCCCGGGAACTTGGTTCCTTCAGACGGAGCGCCCGAGCACTGGAAAGCATGAGAGGGAGCCCGGGGCCAGGCGGTCCCGACCACTCATGCCCGAGCGGTAGGACTGCCCGAGGACCCCCTAGGCTTGAGCAGTGCCCTAGGCACGGAGGCCCTTGCGGTCGAGCTATTTTTATTCTTGGTTGTTGATCTATAAGCTTTGGGAAATAGGAAAAGATTCTTTGTTTGGTGCGCTCTGTTAGTGTGGTACTCATTATTGACTGCTCTCGTTTTTGACCTGAGACCTCTCGAATACCCGGACCGGCGAAGTATACAAACAGAGGCATAACCTAGAGGTCCTATGGTTCGGTGGCGCCCGGGAAGGACTGACCAGACCGAGCACCGACAGCCCGCCCCTAGGGACTAGGCTCCCGACCACTCTTTGCTCAAGCGGTAGGATTACCCGAGAACCCTAGAGGCTCGGTGATGCTCGGGGTACCGTCATGGCACCGGACACCACAGCCTACCACAACAGACTTAGGTCAGCGGCAACTGCCTGCGCGCATACCGATCGGGATTCTTTTATCATTGGGAAAAATGAGAGAGCATGTTTTTCTCGCACAATCGAGCATCTCACCAGACAGATTAAACATATGGATTCCAGAGAGAAAATAAAATTTGAAATAACAACTGGACTATGATAGTATATATTGACAATTTTGTACAAGATTGGGTAACTTACATGGTTGATGGTAGCCCCCGGCCAACTTGGGCGGGGGAGGACCCCCGGCCTAGTTGGCTCGAGCACAAACATGCCCACCTAAGGATATAACTTGTGCAGATGCTCGATGTTCCACGCGTTTGGGAGCGGCTGCCCATCCTCTGCAGCTAGCCGAAAAGAGCCTTCTCGCGGGACACCGATCACGGTAAAGGGGCCTTCCCACATAGGGGACTGTTTATTCCTTCCTTCGCGCGATTGAACGTGTCGGAGAACTAGATCCCCAACCTCGAGAGACCAGGCCCGGATGTGACGCTGATGATAGCGTCGCAGGCTTTGCTGGTACCGGGCTGCTCGGACGGCGGCACACCGCTGGCGCTCTTCCACGTAGTCGACATCGTCGCGCCTTCGATGTTCCTGTTTGCCTTCGGAATAGGCATGCACCCGAGGGGAGCCAATTGTGAGCTCGGAGGGGAGGACCACCTCAGCGCCGTACACGAGGAAGAATGGCATCTCCCCGGTGGCACGACTTGGCGTGGTCCGGTTGGCCCATAACACAGCTTGTCGCTCATCGATCCACCCTTTCCCGTGCTTTGCGATCACGGCGTAGGTCCGGGTTTTGAGCCCCTTTAGTATCTCAGCATTGGCACGCTCGACCTGCCCATTGCTCCGAGGATGAGGACAGAGGCGAAGTAGAGCTTGATGCCAAGGTCCTCACAGTAGTCCCCGAACAGGACACTTGTGAGCTGAGTGCCATTGTCGGTGATGATCCTGTTCGGGATGCCGAAGTGACTTGTGATACCGTGGATGAACTGAAGCACTGTGTTCTTGGTAACCTTGATGACTGGGACCACCTCCGGCCACTTGGTGAACTTGTCGATGGCAACGTAAAGGTACTCATAGCCCCCGATTGCTCGGGGGAATGGACCTAGGATGTCTAGCCCCCAGACCGCGAAGGGCCATAACAGGGGATGGTGTGAAGAGCCTGAGCTGGCTGGTGAATCTACTTTGCGTGGAACTGGCACATCCTGCAGCGCCGAACCAACTCGGAAGCATCCTGGAGAGCTGTAGGCCAGTACAAACCTTGCCGGAAGGCCTTCCCGACCAGCGTGCGAAACGATGCATGGCCACCGCACTCGCCCTCGTGGATCTCAGTGAGAAGCTCACCACCTTATGTTCGGGTGATGCATTTCAGGAGGACACCGTCCGTGCCACGCCGGTAGAGACCCCCGTCTACTATGGCATAGCGTTTGGACTGCCGTGCAATCCTCTCGGCAGAAGCATCATCCCCAGGAAGAAAATTTTCTTTCAAGTACCCTAAGATCTCGTCCATCCACGAGACATCTTGAGAACCGCTGGCAAGCGCAGCGCACTCACCGGGCGGTGGCACCCTGACGGGGCTCCCCACTGAGGGCGCCCCCTGGGTCCCCCCAACTAGGCTTGAGGGTTCAACTTCATCCTGGTCGGCAGGCAGGACGGAAGGCCGTGTGAGCCTTTCTTCAAAGGCTCCGGTAGGGACGCGCGCACGGGAAGAGGCCAGGCGAGAAAGGTCATCAGCCAGAGCGTTATCGCGGCGAGATATGTACCGCAGCTCCAGGCCGTCGAAGTACCTCTCCAGCCTCCTGACTTCCGCCACGTACACCGCCATTTGAAGATCCGTGCACTGGTACTCTTTTGACACTTGGTTGACCACCAGCTGAGAGTTTCCGTTGACCAGGAGGCGACGAATCCCGAGGCCCACTACTGCCCGGAGGCCAGCGATGAGGCCCTCATATTCCGTCATGTTATTGGTTGCTCGGAACTGCACCTACACGACGTACAGAAGTTCTTCACCCGTTAGGGAGGTGAGAACCACTCTGGCCCTCGCGCCCTTCAACGTGAGGGAACCGTCGAAGTGCATAGCCTAGTACCCAGGCGTATTGTGCCTGGGATATGCGGAAATCTCTTCTTGGTCGATCTCGGGGACGGGCGTCCACTCTGCCACAAAGTCAGAGAGCACCTGGCTTTTGATCGCCTAGTGGCTGACAAAGTGCAGATCAAACTCCGCCAGCTCCACCGCCCACTTGACGATGCACCCTGTGCCTTCTCGGTTCCGGAGGATTGGCTCCAGCGGATACGTAGTAACCACCGAGACCTAGAGACTGCCCGGGGCGGCCGGGAGCTGCGACCCAGCACCTGGCCCTGAGCACTCATCACTCTCTACCACCAGTACCATGCTCATGACCTGGAGAGTGGCTGAGACGTAGAGCAGCAGAGGCTCGCCCTCGGAGGGGGCCACCAGTACGGGCGGCAAGGTGAGATACTTCCTCAAGTCGCGGAAGGCCTGCTCGGCCTCCGACGTCCAGTCGAAATGACCGGTCTTCTTCTGGAGTTTGAAGAGGGGGAGTCCTCGCTCCCCGAGCTTGGAGATGAAGCACCCGAGGGCCGCCATGCAGCCGGCGAGGCGCTGGACTTCCTTGAGTCGAGCCGGGGGTCGCATCTGCTCGATGGCCCGGATCTTTTCTGGGTTGGCCTCGATTCCTCGGCTAGAGACCAAGAAACCGAGGAGCTTGCCCACAGGTACCCTGAAAACACACTTCTCGGAGTTGAGCTTCAAGCAGGTAGTGCGGAGACTGTTGAAAGTCTTGGCCAGATCTTCAAACAGGGTGCCGCAGTCTCGGGATTTGACCACGAGATGATCGATGTAAGCCTCGACGTTGCGGCCAACCTGCGAATCAAGGGTAATGAGCACAGCGTGCTGGAAAGATGAACCAGTGTTGTGCAAACCAAATGGCATTGATACATAACAATAAGTCCCCATCGGAGTGGTGAAAGAAGTTTTTTCTTCATCCTCTACGGCCATGAGAATTTAGTGATAACCAAAGTTTTCATCTAGAAAACATAAAAGATCACACCCCGTGGTTGCATCTACAATCTGATCTATGCGGGGTAAAGGAAAATGATCTTTTGGGCAAGCCTTGTTTAAGTCAGTGTAGTCGACGCACATGCGGAGCTTGCCGTTGGCCTTCGGGACGATGACTGGGTTTGCCAGCCACTCGGAGTGGAGGACTTTTCGGATGAAGCCGGCGTCAAGGAGCTTACTTACTTGCTCCCGGATGAACTCCTGGTGCTCGGGCGCCTGCCACCAGACTTTCTGCCTCACCGACCGTGCATCCGGGTGCACGGCAAGGTGGTGCTCGATCACCTCCCTAGGGATCCCGGGCATATCGGATGGCTGCCATGCAAACACGTCGACGTTAGCCCGGAGGAAGGCAATGAGCGTGCTTTCCTATTTGCCGCCCAGGTCACCGCCGATTCGGACAACCTGGGAAGCGTCTTCGCCCACCACGACCTCTTTCGTAGGAACGGAGGTGTCGGTAGCAAGTTGGGGTTTGGATGAAGTGGGTCCCGGGCCCCCTGGGTAACCCTCGACCTCGGCCCGAGCTGAGACCAAGGCCAAATATAGCTGCTCGGCACAGGAGATGGCACTGTCGATCACGGCGGGCACGGAGATGGGGCCTGCAGGGCCCGGCATCTTGACCGTGAGGTATGCGTAGTGGGTGACCACCATGAACCGAGCGAACGCCGGGCGCCCGAGGATGGCGTTGTAGGGGAGGGGGAGTTCAACGACATCGAAGATGACGTTCTCTATCTGGAAGTTATCCCGGCTCCTGAATGTCACGGGCAGCTCGACCTACCCGAGGGGCAGGGAGTGCCCGGGCGTCACCCCGTAGAAGGGGAGCGACGGCTTTAGGCGCCTGGAAGGCACCTGCAGTATCTCGAAGGCCTCCCGAGAGAGGAGATTTAGGCCTGCACCCCCGTCGATCAGCACTCTACTGACCTTCACGTTGCAGATGGTGGGGGACACTACCAGGGGTAGTCGCCCCACGCCTGTAGTACTTGCGGGGTGGTCGGCCAGGCTGAACGTGATCGGAGAGTCCGACCATTTCAGGGGACTTGCGGCCTCTATGCTCGGGGTCGCCGAGCACACCTCACGCCACATGGTCTTGGCGCTACGGCGGGAGGAGGGCGTGTACGCGCCTCCATCGATGAAGGCGACGGTGTGCTCAGGCTCCTGAAAGCTGAGCTCTTGGTTGTCGGGGGCGGCTCTGTCGTCGCCGCCCCTGCGGGGCTCTTCGCGGTCCCTCTGGCACCGCTCGATGAGACCTTTGACCCGCGCGGCATTCCTTGAGGTCATGCCACTCGGTCTGGTGGATCTGGCACCACTTCCCCGGCTCAAGCCTCGCAGGAGCGGGGGCCCTTGCGGGAGTAGGAACCCTCGCGGGAGCTGGAGCCCTCAGAGGGGCCAGAGCCCTTGCGGGTGCGGACCTTCTGTCGGCGGCCGCCCGGCACGCTGGCCGGCTGTCAAGCTCCTGGGCTAGCCCATGGGCAGGGCCCTGAGCCGGCACGACAGGGATAGCCTCGCGCCTTCTTCGCTTTTTCTTTTCCCGCCTGTCAGAGCGGGAAGGACCTGGTTGATCGGTGGCGGGATGCTCAGGGCGCGGAACATGCCATGCCTGAGCCTTCGCCGCCTTGGCGCACTTGTCGGCCAATGTGAAGAGTTCCGCGGTGGTTTCGACTTCATGCGTGCCCAGCGTCTCGAGCATCCGCTCGTCGCGAACACCTTGCCAGAATGCAAAAATGATGGCGTTGGGGGTTATCCGCGGGATGGTGTTGCGGACCTAGCTGAATCGCTGTATGAAGTGCCGCAACGTCTCCCCCTCCTGCTGTTTGACGGCGTGGAGGTCGCACTCCAGGCCGGTGCGCGTGAACGTGCCCTGAAAGTTTGCCACAAACTGGTGGCAGAGGTCATCCCAGGAGTTGATGGATCCGGGGGGTAAGTTCATAAGCCAAGAACAGGCAGAGCCCCTGAAAGCCATCACCTTTTCACTGCCGCCAGCCGCTTGGACAGCGGTGGTGTAGATTTGGAGGAACTCGACGGGGTCGATGTACCCGTCGTACTTCTCCAGCAGTTCTGGCCGGAACTTGGTGGGCCATTTGACCCGGCGGAGCTCGCTGGTGAAGGCGCGGCAGCCTGTGCCGTACTCTGCTACGCGGGCGGCGCCCTTGGGCGATGAACGCCGGCAAGCCAGGGAGCCCCCGCAGTCATGGGCCGGCATGGAGGATGCCTGGTCCTCAGCTTCGGCCTCATGCCGGGACTCCCGTTGGCGCTCAAGGTAAACACGCGCGTCTTTGACGGCCCTCTGCTCATTGAGGTGCAAGCGTAGGTCCTGAGCTCCGGTAGTGGCCAGGGGGGCGGCACTCCGCTTGGAGGCCCCCCGGCCGGTTCGGCCGCCACCCGAGGATGGATCGGCCTTGGTTGTGCCACGATGGGAGGTAGCGCGGGAGCTCTTGGCCAGCACCTGACGGTGAGCCGTGCCCACCAGAGCGGCCACCTCCTGGAGCCAGCGGCCTTCTGGGGTTTCCCCCGCCGCCTGGACTGGTGGGTGCCTGAGGAGAGTTTGCGCCGCAAGCAACGCGCTCCCAGGACTGGCATCGCAGAAGGCGAGCCTGCGCCGCAATGGCACCTAACGCTGTCCAGACGTGGACCTCGCGGCAGGAGTTTCTGCCGCTTGCTGTGGGTTAGGCGGTGCGCTTGCAACGGCGGCGGCGGCCCTGCTGGGCCCGGCGCCATGGTCCCCATGAGAGGGAAGCGCCGTGCGAGCGGACCGTGGCTAATGCTAAGGAGCAGCAGCGACTGGGGCCTCCTACGCGAGGGGCTCTATTTCCTCACTGGAGCTGGAGCCGGTGCGTCGGAGACGATGACCACCTGCCATTTTTTCTTCAGGAAAACAAAACAAATTTAGGGATGCAACCCCCCTACCTGGCGCGCTAGCTGTCGGAGGGTGAACTCCTAAAGCAGGGATCCGAAGGGACCCCCTTTGAGATTCGGTCGGGGGAATGATTCTGAATCTGTTTTGCGGGAGAAATAAATGGGCGTAAATGCGATGGCAGGTGGAATGGAATGATTGGATGCAGAATGAAGTAAATGCACTGGAGGTTTCTAGACAGGTTCAGGCCGCACTGAGCGTAATACCCTACTCTTGTGTGGATGCTATAAATGTACTGAGAATGTCTCTCAGGGATGTTGCTGGTTACAAGAATATTTGTCTATCCTAGAGCTTCGGGCTCCTTGTTCTTCGGTGATCTCAGCTTCTGTGCTTGCACTGGACCTGTCTTCTTCCTTGGCTTTCTCCTTGTCTGAGACTCAATCCCCTTTTCTGTGTCGATCGACCCTTCCTTAAATACTTCGCCGGCGGTAGAGTGCCCAGAAAGGGAGGGTACGAGCTTGAAGGCGCCATAAATGGAAAGCAACCATCATGGGCTGCTGCACGAAGTGACCGGGGGGGGGTTGAAAACACGCCCCGTTCGGTCTCGTTCGTCATGATGTCGTTCTGCAATGGGAGCCGCGGAGAGGGCCCACCGGGCAGCCACTGAACACCTCGGCATGCCCGCTCGGTCTTGTACGCCTGACACAGCAGGGCGGCAGGCGGGGCGCCTCGGGCCTCGCGATGTTATCCCGAGGCGCACTGGATGACGCGAGATGGGACCTGTGCATTAAATGTCCCCACGCTTCCCTGCCAGGCTGTGGCAGGGACTGACACCGAGCGTGGTAGGAGCAGTTGGAAGTGACAGGCCATGCGCCCTCTTAAATGCGGCATCGGGCCTTTCACTGGTTGACACCTCACCGCTGGACCTCTGTGGGGGCCACCAGCGAAGGACTTCTTAGGCCGTCGGGGAACCGAGTGCTCGGGGGCCACTATTCACGGTCCCGAGCACTCTCTCCCGGAATTGACTGTTCAGGTCCTTGGGGAACCGAGTGCTCGGGGGTCGCTGTTCACGGTCCCGAGCACTCTCTCCCGGAACTAACTTCTTTGGGTCCTCGGGGTACTCGGGTGCTCGGGGGCCACTATTCGCAGCCTCGAGCACACCCTTTCCGGTACTCGGCTTTTCTGGTCGTCGGGGAACTTGGGGTGCTTGGGGGCCACTGTTCACGGCCCCGAGCACTCTCTTCCCGGCACTTGGTCTTCTCGGATCATCGGGGAACTTAGGTACTCGGGGACCACTGTTCATGGCCCCGAGCACCCTCTCCCGGGACTTAGTCTTCTCGTACCTCGCGAAGATGATCCCCTCGGGATGGCGCCACATGGTAAACTGCTGTTCTGGCCTCGGGACTCGGGGACCCCTGGTTCTTGTGTCACCGACAGTGACCGACACGAATCGGGCCTCCTCCTCCTCGTCCAATCTCACAGCTCATTTCTTCTCTTCATGGTAATTGAAGTAAGATATTAAGAGATTACTCATTCAATAGTATGGTGTAGTGTGAGTGATGTGCTTGTTACCTAGAACTTGATTTGATTAATGATTTTGCTCCCTTGGCTGAACCATATTGTGCACCGATTTTCTCAGTAGTATGATTTTCTCATTACTGTATTTGGATATTTCATCTCGTTGAATAGGCTAGCTAGAATTGGGTTGCCAAAGAAGAGATGCGATGAAGGAGCCAACCGTCGGCATGTGTTTGACCAAGGCTCGACGTGGGCGGCCGAACCCACCGACCCTGCCACATCGCACGTGCGGCGCATTGTTGGCGATGTTTCAAGCAGGGAGGTGTTCGGTCCTAGGGTGACAGCCTTTGGTGCGTGGGCTTCACAAGGAGGGTGCCTGTTGAAAGGATGGGGTGGAGGAGGCAGCCATTGTCAACGTTTGGAGCAGCGACGTCGTTGACGTTTGTACTAGGATCGAGAACTGTCCCTATTCCGCGATGGGGAATACCAGTGGCATTAGAGATAGTTACGAGAGTACAATTAGATCGAAGATCAATTACTAAATTGCCCTTATTTATATTTATTCAAGTTCTTAACCTGCCCTCGTAGAAATCAATGATGATCACAATTCGGAGGGACAGGAACCAAAGGTTCCCCAAGTACAGTAACAAACCTCTTAATAATATATTACAATAATAAAATTTAATTGTAAAATCTATGCTTTTGGCGACTGGTAGAGTATTGTCAAACATCACTAGCTTTGACTTGCGGTTTTACGTGAGAAATGATTGTGCAGCAAATTAAGGGGCGTACGTAAGTTGAGAACATTAAGTTTGGGACCCAATGCAAGAGGTGAGCTCTCTGGTCACAAACATTTCTGTCATCGACATAGTCGATATCCTTGATGTAAATTTTTTTCTTGAAATAATACTAGGAGCTCTAACTTCACTTACGAAGGAGTTGTGTGTCCAAGTTCGAGTCTGGACGGACGGAGAGCTCAAGGTCCCATCTACTATCCGAGCAAGCACTCAGTCCCAAACATAAATTTGATTACTAGGTTCTACAATAATATATATTATCATAATATTTTTTAGACAAAACCTACTTAATCCACCTATTTTTATATGGATACAGTAAAAAAAGCGCCTTCACCTCTGACTCCAAAATCACTTTTACGGTGAGTTTTAGAGTCAATAATAAGTAACGGATAGTGATAGTTAGTCACCGAATCGATATTTTTTTTCCCGACTAGCATCCTCAGCTGCACCATCGCAAGTATAAAGTCAAGCGTTTTTTCGCGATAAATACGTGCATGTGCTTTTCGTGGCACTCAAACTCAAGACCTCTCAGCTTACGCAATAGGATATGCTTTATCATAAGATATGTTTTTATTTTGATCATTATTTCCTAAAACTTTATTATAATTATTTGGGTATTTAAATAACTTTAAATTAAAAAAAATTCAACTACAAAGTTGTAGATCTCGTCAAGGGCTACAATTTTATAAAAGGTTTGTCCCCCATCCGACTCTGTATAAAAAAGTTATAAATTTTTTAAGATAAGCTGTCATCCATTATTACTGCCGACCTGTGTTGGTGGTGATACCCATTATTACTGTCGATTTGTAACACGAATCGATAGTGATACTTGATGAACTATCACTATCAGGCTAGAACTAGCAGTGATAGTTAAGTTTCACTGTCGTTTTATTAGAAGGACCGACATTGATACTATCACTACCGGTTCGCGGCTAGAGCTTGCAGTGATATTCAATTATCATTGTCAGTTTTTTTTAATGTACTTTTAGTATTGGTCCTTGATATTAACCGTTACTGATATTCTGTTACTACTGACTCGTAAGAAACTGGCAGTGATAAGCTAGTAGATAAGACGTATTTTGTAGTAGTGATAGTAACAAAATTCGTAGTCCTATTGCCAGGAGCAGAAGCCGAGCTAGGTTATAGAGCGTGGGTGCGCATCCACCCTCCTATAAAAAAACTATTAAAATTAGCTTTCATAAAATACTGTAGCTCTAATAAATAGTAAAGAACCATACACCTCCTTTCTGACGCTAGCTTAGCCCCTGGCCAGGAGAGCATGGTACCCTGCACCTAACAAAGGGTCAGTTTGTTAGTTAGAAAACTACGTCGATCAAATGGCTGAATTGAACAGTAATAAATGATTAATGCCTCTCTAGCTTAATTAAACCAATGCACTTCTTTTTGTGGATGGGAGGTATAACTAACTCAGTCGATCGACACATAGCATGGCACGAACCAGGACTGGTCACGTTACGGCCGGGGCCAGTGCATTCATATGTAGATGCTCACATCACTTTTATTTCTGGTGGCACATCTGGAAGGAGCGTAATAGAAAGATTTTTCAAAACAAATCATTGCTCGCTCAAGGAGTTGCATCCATGATACAGGACTCGATTATGACCAGAAGATTTGCGTGGAGAGATCAAGCTGTAGAAGCAAATGACGATTATTTCCCTCCTGAAGCCTAGCCGTCTGCTGCCTTCACCCTCTAGCCTGTTGTTTTTCCTTCCTTTGTATGTGTGCTTATTTGCCTTTCTATCGTTGAGGCCTCGAGTTATTCTTGGCCGGTGAGGCCCGAGGCAGGGTTGCAGGCGCATGGTGTTGCGCTGGTCTAGTAGTATTTTGTATGAGACTCTTGCTTTCCTTTTTTTCTAATCTATGAAAAAATCAGCAGATCTCCTGCTGCCTCTTCGAAAAAACTTTTGATTAGAATCTGTGCGTCGCTACACTACACTCCGCGCTGAAATGGCGGCAGGAGCCATCCATCTCCGATGCGATAGCATCGATGCCGTGTGCCAACTATGGCCTCTCACTAGCTCATGCATACATGCCTATATGCCGCAGTGGCGCTTCTTTTGTGTCTCACCTTTTTCGGCAAAAATTTAAAATTAGATAATATATTTGAACTTATTTGTTGAAATAAATAACATGCAGTTATATTTATTAATTTATCATCCATATTTCACACACATTATAAAATGGATTTTCGGTACACCATGTATAAAGCCATTTTTGGTACAAGATGTGCCGAATACACCACTGTTGCCCGTATTCGATACATCATGTACCGAAAATGGACTGTATTCAGCACACGGTGTGCCGAATACGGAAAAAAAAACATTTTTTGGTATACGGTCATGTCGCGTCTGTTTTTTCAGTACACGGTCATGTTGGTACCAAAAAAGTGTTTTTCGGCACACGGTGTGTCGAATACGATACTGTTGTCCGTATTCGGCATATCACAATCCATTTTCGGCACACGGTATGCCGAATATGAGCAACAGTGCCGTATTTGGCACACCGTGTACCAAAAATGACTTTTTCGGTACACGGTGCATCGAAAATCTATTTTCGGTACACCGTGCGCCGAATACGGATGCTAAATTAATAAATACGACTACATGTTATCTATTTCGGTAAATACATTTATATATGTTATCCAATTTTAGATTTTTACCACTTTTTCTGATCTTCAATGATCAGAGGGTATCACTATCATTTCATTCCATGAGAAATGTATTGACGAGCCACTCCCGCACTATGGATCGTCCCTCACAAATAGGAAAAATGGCATGCCAAATATTTTATAATGGTCGGACCTCACAAAGAGGAAAAATGGCATGTCAGCAGATCCAAACTGCTTCAAACAGGAGTAAACATCTACCAAATTCTAGTAGACTCAATACCCAAGAAACACTGCACAGCTGTCCTAAAACATGGGTGGTGGGACGTAAACGTTCTTCATCACCTGTAAAAGTGCTTCACTAGTTTGAGTACTACATACTAAACATATGTGAATTATGTATGGGTGTTTGAAGATATTGGCCAGATTGAACATGAAAAGGTTTTTTTTTTTTAAAAAAAAACAGATCTTAAAAAGGATAGGAATTATGTATGTCTAAAACTCAAAGAGAAACTACCTAATTAACCTGCTATGTCTGTTGTAATAATTAATAAGCTTCAGAACAAAATTACAAAGTTCAATAATTTTGCTCAAAGGCATCAGAATGAAGTAATTATTCTAAGAGAGATAAAAAAGGGCTGGGTGAAACACATATGGGAATATATATTTACTGAATGTATCACGTTGGACAACTGGAAGCACATACATCACCCACACGCAATCTGATAGTAATAGGAGCCTAAGTCCTAGATAACGCCTGACTAGTTACAGTAAGTCATTAACTAGACGTGCTTGTTAGACAAGCAAGCAGCTAATCCCGTAATCCGACCGAACAGACGAAACCTAACAAGATCTTTCGACAAAAAATAGACGCATTGTTCGTCCCAACAGGCCAACACACTAGCGATCTGGCTGTGTCGATGCATGCAGCAGCATCTGGACTCTGGAGCCATCACCCGGCCGTATCGTACTTAAATTAGCAACCAGCTTGAAATAGCACAGCTCATCAATCACGACAAGCCCAGCATCCGGTCCTAACCTCGGAAACAAATTTTATAGAAACCTGTCAAGAATTTTTAGGACGGATCCTATATAATTTGTTTTTAGAACCAACTTCCCGTGCTGGTTGATCCATCTCCGATACGCCAGCATCGATGCTATATGCCCACCATGGCTTCTCGCTAGCTCATGAGACATGACTATGTACATATATGCACCTTTTGGCTCTTCAATGATCAGCGGGTATCTCTCTTCATCTTTTCATTCCGTGATAGATATATCGGTGAATCACTCGATCACTATACGTCGTCCTCGTCCATCTTTCTATGCCGTCCACGTCTTGGAGCAAGGCACTTAGAGTACAAAGGGACAGACTCTAACCATAGTACAACCTTCGCACGATGACATGTGTACGTAGGGTAAGTATGTTAATTAGGTTGAAGTTTTGAGTTGAAAGTGGGGGTCCTAGGAGATGTGTATGTAGACCTTTAACCCCTTTGCTTTGGGGGAAAAATGAGAGGTGCGCGCGTGTGAATATTAAAGCACGGTGACTCGAGAGATGCGGGCACATTAATTGTCTCCTTCAAGAAGGAAGGATTTACGTTAAAAATTTCCAATGCTTGGAGAGGTCCGTAAGGAAGGTTTACGTTAAAAATTTCCAATGATTGGAGAGGTCCGTGTGAATATTAAGTACTTTTTTAAGAACTGAGCCCTCTTTAACCAGAGCCTTTGTTAGAGGCTTAATCAGGGGAGGTACGACACCGGGATTTGTGGGCTAGCTGCGTCTTGCTGCCTTGCCGTTGTGCTCCAGGTACACTTGTAAAAAAAAATTAAGTACTATAGTTTCTTAATAACTGAATTTAGTCCTATTTTAGAATTATAGTAAACACAAAATATTTTACTATGATTGGACTTCACAAAGATGAAAAATGGCATGCCAGTAGATGATCAAATTATGGAAGGTGAGCTAATTAAACATGGACCCCACAAAGAAGAAAAAATATATATTACGATTTGATCTTCACTAGTTGTAGTACTTCATACTAAACATATGGGAATAATGTATGCAGGTTATTTGAGGATATAGTCCAGATTGATCATCAAAAAGTTCCTTTAAGAACATTAGGTTTTGAAAAGGATGGGAGAATTATTCCAGAGCACGCAAACAGCAACCTAACCTGCTTAATAATTAATATGCTTTTCAGAGCGAAATTACAAAAGTTTCAATAATTTTTCTCAAACGAATCAAGTTGAAGTAATTATCCAAAGAGCGAAAAGAATTGGAAATGTGTGTGTGTGTGTGTATATATATATATATATATATATATGAATTTTTTCTGAATTTATCACGTTGATCAACTGGAAGCGGATACATCAGTCGCAGCAACTAATCATACGTGCTTGTTGAACACGCTCCTAATCCAACAGAAGAGGCAAAACCTAACAACATCTTTCGACCAAAAAATAGACGCATCATTCGTCCCAATTAGCCAAAATAGACACTTGCGATCAGGCCGGCCGTGTCGTTCTTGACTAATCAGCCACCCCGAAACTGCACCAGCATCAATCACGACGCGCTCAGTACCCCGAACAAACCCCAGAACCGAGTGCCGGGCCATGGGAGCCATACGCAGATACCGTGCCGGCCGGGCAAGCTTTTCCTTTCGGCACCGCGAGACAGTACGTGTGCACCTTCCATCTGCGGGGAGGCTCGATACACATGCGCCGCTTGCCGTCCCATTCTCGTCTTTTAGGCGTAACCACACATAACTTAGTTACCTCGTCCTCGGTCTGGACCAGACCATAAACCATAAACTCGAGAAGCTTCTCACGTTAAATATCTGCGTATCTATATTTCTCGCAAAGGTGCACACGGTGTATCCGTCTATCTGGACGAGATGTAGAAAAGCAGTTTTTGGTGACGGCAATTGTTCACGCGGAGCCATCGACGCAGGGCACGAAGGGAAGAAAATGTACAGCACTAGGATGGTGCCCAACACACATCACATGGGCTGATGGGCATGGGGTCTCGTACCGTATGATGCACAGAGCAAACGTTAGGCCGCCCCAGTGCGATCGATGGGTCGGTCGATGTGAAGGCTTGAGCGGCAAACGAGACGACGTGTGGCAGACGCGCGGAACAGCCAAACGCAGGAGATACACAAGCAATATCCTGCATGCATCATGCTGTCCTTGATCTCTCTCCAGGTGCGTGCGTACTTTCCATATCGCTGGCCGGTCTTCCTGTGCTTGACCACTTCCAGAAAGCATGCCTGCTTGTGCTGTTTAAAGTGACATGAGAAGCGAATGTGATATGATATGTATGTTTGTACATGTATACAAATTTTAAGTACTTTTACATCAGATTATCAGTAGGAATACGCACTACTACAAAAATCAAAACTGCAGTCGGTTTAAAATCGGCCACGACATTCGGTTTCTAAAAAATGCATGTAAAAACAGCTATTTCAGTCGGTGTTTTTCCTCAACGGACCTCTAGATAATGCTAGTCGGTTGAAAAGAAATTATCCTAGTATATTGTTATAAATAACTGACTAGGATAATATGATGCATTATTTCAGTTAGTTTTGCCCTCAATCGACTTGGATAATACCTTTCATCCAATCGGTTGCACTTACAAACCGACTAGATAATGCTAGTACTATATAGTAGCAGCTTTTTCCCCTAGCAGCCATAGTTCAAACAGAGTAGCTACTGTCTGAATAATGGATGCTCAGGGTGCTCCCTCATTATACTATAAGAGGCTGCAATAGGAGCAGATTTTGGAGGAGGAGAGTTAATGTAAGTGATGTACCTAGCTTATTGATTTCTTAGTTTAGATCTATATTCATGGTTAGTTTTCCTTAGATTCATACTAGTTTGCCCTAGATTCATACTAGTTTGCCCCAGCTTCATGGTTAGTTTGCTCTAGAGCATAAAATTTAGATATAATTCTTGATTCATAGAAGAGATCCACTTGAATCTAGCAATCTTTTCATGTATAGATCCCAAATCTTGCTCCAATTTTATTTTAATTCATTAGATGTAGATGGGATCTAAGAAGCTTTATGAATGAGGAATTTAATTATTTATGTCAATATATACGCTAACGTAGCTAGTAATTTACGTATAATTCTTTATGGATGGAAGAGATCTATTTGAATTTAGGTATAATTCTTGATAGGTATTAGATTAGAATTTTATTTTTCATCTCATTTGGATGCATTTTTGTAATTTGTATACCATATTTAGTTAAAAAATTATTAAATTGATAAATGACACATATTTTTCCACCTAAATTTGTAGATAGACAGAGGATGAATGTATGATGTGTCAGGAGTTGACGAAGAGTACATCAATGGCATGATTAGTTTTGTAAGAGTCGCTGATGAGGACATGCTGAAGAAGGGGAATCAGCATATACTTTGCCCATGCATTGATTGTGAGAATAAGAAGATGCGGAGTGAACCCAAGACTATTAAATTACACTTGATTCGAAGGGTTTTTATGGAGAAGTACACAAGTTGGAGCAAACAAGGTGAACATCAAGAACACAGTGACAACATCACCGACAATGAAGAAGATCTCATTGAAGATACGTGTTGGGGGAAAATAAACTAGCCTGAGGATAATGGTTGAAGATTACTATCCAGGTCCCTACGGAGCCTTGATCTCCAGACCCTCAGCTAAAGACTCGACCATTGAAGGCATCGGGCTCCTTCGCGCCATCTCCTCGTACATGCAAAGCCATCCCTTAGCTTAACCAGCCCGACCTCCCGAAGGTTCAGCCTCCCAAAGCCCAGCCTCCCGAAGCCTGGCCCCTTGAAACCTCGGTCTCCCAAAGTCTCGATCCCTCGAAGCCTCAGCCTCCCGAAGCCCCAGCCTTCTGAAGTCCTGCCTCCCAAAACCCCAGCCTTTCGGAGTCCTCCCTCCCAAAGCCTCCATCTCCAGCTGCTCGAGCCGGCTTCCCGGAGGCTACAGGTGAGTCATCAGGCCTCAGGAAAGATCTGCCAGAAGGGGAGCACCAGTCATACTTTGCCTGCGACGAAGTGACTGGCATTAAACACCTAGGCTGGTGGATGTTGCTCTGACACCCCAGCGTAATGGAGACTATCCTGACACCTCTAACAGTGCGGCGCCGAGCCGCAATTGGCGATTGGCTCGCCCCCTTCAGGGGGCAGGCACCACGATAGTTACTACAGTGGATATTTATCTCCCAGGTAGGGTAGGAAGTAGTTATCTGGCATAAGACCCAGTGCTCCAGTAATTTGGTCAGATCCCAGATATTTGTACATTGTGATAACTGGTACGCCAAGCTACGCATGACCCTATAAATAGGAGCCATGGTTGGCTGGGCTAAAGGAGGCAAAAACGGCAAAAGAACATAAAGGTGAAAAAGCACCAAGTCACGCTGTGATACTCCCCCAGGTTGATCCATTATTTCTACCATCAATACATTCGTGGTGTTCCTTACTCTTAAACTTCATTTCCAAGCTTGAATCTCCTACTTAGAAGAAACTCTCGTCATACTTGCTGGGGCAAGATGAACTCTTGCTCCAACAGCGCACCGACTGTGGGGATTCGAACACAGAAGTGCTAAGAGAGGTAGGAATCCACCAGGAAAACCACCAAAGTGCTAGCCAAAACTGCCGTACCCACCGTTGCAAGCATGCAACCATATGCATGGCTGTCTTAGCCATGCACACCGTATGCATGCTCCAGCCCCGCTGCCGTGTGGGACGACGTTCCTCTGACTTTGGCCAACCCAGGACCTTGGGTCGGTATAGGAACTCCAGACGGCACGGAGGCCTTCCAGCCTTTGCACAATGAAGACCTCACCGCCTCAGGAGAGGACGCGGCCGAAGCGACAGCCAAGCAGGCCGCCTTCCAGTGGTTCTGGGAGGTCAAACCCAGGAGTGTTCCCGCCTGGGTTTGGTCCCCAAGTATCCCATTGACAACACCTGGGATACCCCAGGCGAGCCAACATCTCCAAAAAGTCTATCAACCCAGCGTCCTCCTTGGGCCCCTTAGGCGAAAGAGGGTTCCAAGGAGACGCAGGACATCGAGGTGCGTAGACCCCGCCAGTGCCTCTAACGCCACCCTCGCAATGCCAACCGCGCGCAGGGAACCCCAAGCCCACCTCGTCTGGAAGGCATAGTCAGAACCACTTCGGCTCCAAACGCTGGTTCACTGGACATCCTCGATGGTCTCCCGAAGGGGAAGGAGATCCCAGGGAAACCACAGGCTCCGGGACACACCGCCTTAGGCAGTGACCCCGATGACAACTCCAAGCTTTGGTGCCCTCAGAGGCACACGGGTGCATCCTGCACGGACCAGGGCACGACCACAACACCAACGACTACCGCACCCTCATGACCTTCCAGGAGGAATACCATGGAAGGCAAGTAGGATACCTGGCTGCAGAAGGAGCCAGCGAAGGACGACGCAGGGTTCGGAGGCCTGGGGCAAACTCTCGGTTAAATCCCTGGCCCCTCAAACCTGCACCATCACTACTAACCCTATTACCAATGGTACTATATCCATCAATGAGAACTGAGTCGGGGACATACCGTCGCCATGCTCTGAACGGATTACCTCCGGAGCCGGGCAACGGCTAAGGTCCAAGGCAGTCGAGGACCGCCTCTCCCGACTAGCCTTCAGCTAAGCCTCCAACATACCATCGCCAGGCTCCGGATGAATTACCTCTAGAGAGAGGCAACAGCTAAGGGCTGAGGGGGTCAAGCACCACCTCTCCCGGCCTAGCCACAAGCTTCGAGGCCTCCAAGCCTCACAATAGAGGCCTTATTTCTACAAAGGTACGCCCACCATTGACTATCGGTAGTTTACCTAGTGATCTATCTTTCTTACAGCAAGGTTAGAGTATGTTGGAGGCCTCTAACCTTACTGCTAGAAGCCTTCTGCAATAGATAGCCATTAGGTACGAGCAGTAGAACTTAAGTTACATCCTCATTTAGCATGAATAGTTATATAACCTAGCTATGTTTTATACTACAATCAACTTCTTATTGCCAATAGTAGACTGCAAAACTTAGCTAGTATAACCATGCAAAATCCCTACACTCCCGCAGACGCATCGTGCCTAGGTCGTTTGGGGGGCGGGTCTGCCCAGGTTTCTTGGAAGGCATTGTGCAGCCTCGAAAGTGTAGTTGTCACGTATCAAGGGATTTCCTTGATAGACCGTGTTGCGGCACCACCCGTGGGATATCTTCGGGTGGCGTGACAAGCTCACGTACCACGGACGTAGCATGCCTAGGTCACCTGAAAGGCAAAACTGCCTAGATTTCCTGGAAGGCATAGCGTAGTCTCAATAGATAGTGAGGCCCACACACCGTGAGCACCGCTTATGCCTAGTCACCTGGAAGCCAGATTATGCCTAGGGTGCCCTGGAAGGCACTGCATAGCCTCGGGTGTCGAAGCCACGCCCCGGGGGATGTTCTCAGTGGTGGAGATGTGGTGCTCTCAGGAATGTTACCGCAAGGAATCCTCGTTACACGACATGCCTACACACCGTGGGTGTAGCATGCCTAGGTCACCTGTAAGGCAAGACTGCCTAGGTTTCCTAGAAAGTATTGTGTAGCTTCGATAGTGTGTAGATGCTGGTTATCAAGGGGTTCCTTGGTAATATAGTTGCGGCACACCCGAGGGATTTCTTCGGAGGCGTGACAGGGCCACGCACCAGTAAGCATTGCTTACCTAAACCCAAGGTCACCTGAAAAGGTTTCCCGGAGGGTAGGCTTTACCCTGGTAGGCAGTGGAGCCCACACACCATAGGTGTAGCATGCCTAGGTCACCTGCAAGGCAAGACTGCCTAGGTTTTCTGGAAGGTATTGTGTAGCCTCGATAGTGTGTGGACGCCGCATATCAGGGGATGGCCCTGATGTGAGGATGTGGTGCTCTGAGGAATGCTGTCGCAAGGAATCCTCGTTGCACGACATGCTTATATACCGCAGGTGCAACATGCCTAGGTCACTGCTAGGGCATCAAGCCTAGGTTTCTTGGAAGGTATTGAATAGCTTCGCTCATATAAATGCCATGCTCCAGGGCTAATCCTTGGTGTACAGTGTTGCGGTGCACCCCGGGTGTTTCCTCGGGAGCACGACAAGTCTACGCACCTCGGGCATAGCATGCCTAGGTCACTGTCGCTAGGCTCCGGACGGAGTACCTCCAGAGCTAGGCATTGGCTAAGGGTCGATGGGGTCGCGGACCACCCCTCCTACCTAGCCTTCAGCTTCGCCTTCGACACGCTGTCGCCAGGCTACGGACGGAGAACCTCCGGAGCCGTGCAGCGGCTAAGGGCTGACGGGGTCGCGGACCACCTCTCCCGCCTGGCCCTCGGCTTTGCCTCTGACACGCCGTTGCTAGGCTCTGGATAGACTACCTCCGAAGCCGGGCAGCGGCTAAGGGTCGAGGGGGTCACAGACCACCTCTCCAGCCTAACCCTCGGCTTCGCCTCCGACATGCCATGGCTAGGCTCTGGATGGAGTACCTCTGGAGCCGGGTAACGGCTAAGGGCCGAGGGGGTTGCGGACCACCTCTCCCGCCTGGCCCTCGGCTTCGTCTAAGACACGCCATCGCCAGGCTCCGGATGAAGTACCTTCGGAGCCGGGCAGTGGCTAAGGGTTGAGGGGGTCGTGGACCACCTCTCCCGCCTGGCCCTCAGCTTCGCCTCTGACACGCCATCGCCAGGCTCCCGACGGAGTACCTCCAGAGCCGAGGAGCAGGTAAGGGCCGAGGGGGTCGCAAACCACCTCTCCCGCCTGGCCCTCAGCTTCGTCTCTGACACGCCGTCACCAGGCTCCAGACAGAGTATCTTCGGAGCCGGGCAGCGGCTAAGGGCCGAGGGGGTCGCGGACCACCTCTCTCACCTAGCCTTCGGCTTCGCCTCTGATACGCCGTCGCCAGGCTTCGAACGGAGAACCTCCAGAGCCGGGCAGTGGCTAAGGGCCGAGGGGGTCGTGGACCACCTCTCCCATCTAGCCTTCGCCTTCACCTCCAACATGTTGTCACCGGGCTTTAGACGGGTCACCTCTGAAGCCGGGCAGCAGCTAGGATCCCGAAGGGACGCAGTCCATCTCCGAGAGCTTGTCTCCAAGAATCCCAACAGGGCCTCGTCAGGTCGAAAGTCTGAAAAAAGATTGGAAAAAGGCCCAGCCAAATGCCAAACCCGGGGAGAACACGATGGCTAGGAACGGCGAAGTCACCAACACCTCACCCATCCATGCTTAGCAACCCTGAATATCTACCATAACCAGAGCCCCAAGGCCACCTCTCTCCAAGAAGAAAACGAAGCCAGTTACAATCTATGAAAGGTCTCGATACCCCGGTCATCCGAAAAACTGGCCACGAAGAGGGCAAGGAAGTACGGTACGAAGGCACACATAGATACGGTCACCTATTCGAAAGATCCCCTCGCGCTCTGATATAGAAAGAGACACGACCATCCCCAAAGGTTCATATTATATTATTAAACAACTATTACATCCGAAGGACACATAAAAAGAGCGACAGTATAGAGATTGCTTTGAAGGAGATAGACCCTGACAGAGCAAACCAGGGGGAGAAAGAGTACAAGGTGACTAGGTTAAGCCATGGGCCCACAGCAAGGTCATAGTCGACCATGAGACATGAATGTCTCGCGACTTCACCAAGAGCTCCCTCCAGAAGACCACCTTCACCTCCTACTGGTCCCAGCAGGGGCCACGCATGTGGTGATGTATGCGCCTCATCTGCGGCCTACCGCTGCAGAGGCCGATACAGTAGCCGGCTCCCGAGCTGTTGAAGGATGAAGAAGAGTTCGAGGAGGTCACCGGTGGGGCCTTCTCTCTCACCTTCCCAGCCTCTTCCTTCACTGTCAAAGTCGCCATCATCTCCGCAGAAGCCTGCTTCTCCTCATCGCTCTCCCCCCACAGGAGATCCTAGTTGGTCTCCTCATCATCGTCGGAGATATCGATGATCCCGACGGGTGTGGCCTCCCGAGCCAAGGGTCAGGCCGGAGCAGCAGGCAGCTGCCTCCCCTGCAGAGATGGAAGCAGCATGGCCACCGGTGCCTCTATCAATGACCGAAATGGTCCGGCTCCCGAAGAAGCCGTCGAGATCATTGAAATCTCCGAAGAGGATAAGGAGGAAGACGACGCCATACTCAAGTCAAGGTTAACTGCTCACTCGTAGGGCTGTGGAGAATCCAGCCAGGTGACCCCAGCTTATATCCAGGCCAAGCAGCCATGTAAGCTCAGGAGATGAAGCGGAACTGATGCAGCGGTGTCCCCCATTGAATGCCTGAGGGGACCTTGGCCATACCCGGTCGTTCTGCCAACATGTGGCAGCGTTCCATGACAAATGCCTCATTTTCTCGCATGGACGTCCCGTCACATTAATAGCCCAGACAGGGGCGTGTGACAGGGGCGTGGGGTCCCCCGATCCTACACGTAATCTCTACTATGGCGACCTCAAAAGGCAAGAAGAACCATTACCGGAGAACTCCGGATAGCCTGTATTGACCTCGGCATGGACCCCGGAGTGCACCACCTCCATCGACGCCCCTCTGACCTGGGGTCCTAACACCGCGCATGCCAGCCCCGACAGGCTCCGAAGCATATCGCCACCACCAGTACACCATCAGCCTTGGGCGTCGCCATCAATGCCCATGGTTCCCGGTGAAAAAACTTCTTAAGTACAGGGAGTTGCCATCGGGCATCCTTGATACTATACCAGGCTGAAGTTGGTTTTCCTCTACATCCACTCCCCCCTCCAAAACATCGGGGCCCGAGAATGAGAGGGTACTATTGGGGGAAAAAAACTAGCCTGAGGATAATGGTTGAAGATTACTATCCAGGTCTATCTGGAGCCTTGATCTTTGGACCCTCAGCTAAAGGCTCGACCTCCGAAGGCATCGGGCTCCTTCGCGCCACCTCTTGCTACCTGTGAAGCCTTCCCTTGGCTTAATCAACCCAGCCTCTCGAAGGCTCCACCTCCCAAAGCCCGGCCCCCTGAAACCTCGGTCTCTCGAAGTCTCAGTCTCTCGAAGTCCCAGCTCCCAAAGCCCCAGCCTTCCAGAGTCCTGCCTCCCGAAGCCCTAGCCTTCCGAAGTCTTGCCTCCCAAAGCCTCCATCTCCAGCTGCTTGGGCTGGCTTCCCTGAGGCTACAGGGTGGGTCATCAGGCCTCAGGAAAGATCTGCCAAAAGGGGAGCACCGGTCATACTTTGCCTGCGAAGAAGTGACCGGCATTAAACGCCTAGGCTGGTGGACGCTGCTCTGACACTCCGGCGTAATGGAGGCTATCCTGACACCCCTGACAGTGCGATGTCGAGCTGCAATTGGCGACCGACTCGCCCCCTTCAGGGGGCAAGCACCACGATAGTTACTACGGTGGATATTTACCTCCCAAGAAGGGTAGAAAGTAGTTATCCAGGATAAGACCTAGTAATTCGGTCTGATCCCAGATATTTGTACATTATGATAACTTGTACGCCAAGCTACGCACAGCCCTATAAATAGGAGCCATGGTCGGCTGGGCTAAAGGAGGCAAAAATGGCAAAAGGACACAAAGGTGAAAAAACACCAAGTCATGCTGTGATCCATTATTTCTACCATCAATACATTTGTGGTGTTCATTCATCTTAAACTTCGTCTCCAAGCTTGAGTCTCCTCCTTAGAAGAAACTCTCGTCGTACTTGCTGGGGCAAGACAAACTCTTGCTCCAACAATACACTTATGGTGGACAATGACATGCTTTATAATGAGGATGAGATGTTGTGCGATGCAGAAGCTCTGTTCAAAAGAGAATGGATTCAAAAAATTTGAGGTATTGATCGAGGACTCAAATATACCTTTGTATCTGGGTTGTGATGAGAAGTATACGTTGTTGCATTATGTGCTCAAACTTATGAGAGTGAAGTCAAGAAATAGTATATTTGATAAAGGTTTCATTGACTTGCTACATCTCTTTTAAGACATGCTTCCAAAAGGAAATGTGTTGCCCACTAGCATATACAGAGACAAGAAGATTATTTGTTCATTAGGATTGGATGTGCAACAAGTACACACATGTTGGAACTATTGTACCCTATATTGCAGAGAGTACGTAGAGATGATTGAATGTCCTGTCTGCAAAGCACCTTGATACAAGGAAAAGGATGGATCTGATGATGATAGTGATGCCATGAAGAAAGGAATATCTACCAAGATCATGCGATATTTCTTGTTATTCCTCGCTTAGAGTGTTTATTCGCGAACCCAAGGGACTCTAAATTGCTATGGTAGCACTCCGATAAGCGTAAGAGAGATGGAATGATGTGACACCCTGTTGATGCTATCCAATGGAGAAATATCAATGATATCTACCTAGCCTTCAGCGCGGAACCAAGGAATATAAGGTTTGGGATGAGTACTGATGGAATGAACACATTCAATGACATAAGCAATGCGCATAGCACCTGGCATGTGGTTCTCTGTATATACAACCTTCCTCCTTAGTTGTGCATTAAACAGAAGTACCTTATGATGACGATAATTATACCAGGGCTGACGCAACCTGGCAACAATATAGAAGTGTTCCTATGACCACTGATGGAAGATCTTGCAATGTCATAGAAAGAAAGGGTTCATGTGTGGGATGAGAACAAATGAGAATACTTCAATCTATGTGTCTTGTTGTTCGTGACCATTAATGATTGGCCATCCCTTGGAAAACTAGTTGGACAAACTAGCAAAGGATCCCGGTCTTTTACACAGTGCTATGATGAAACTAAGAGCCTATTGTTAAATATGTCATACAAAATAATGTAGCTGCATCAGTAGTGGTTCTTACGCAAGGGTCACAAATACCGCAAGCTAAAGAAACAATTTCTTGGAACAAAGGAGGAGGATTGAGCTCCAAAAACTCATAGCGGGCAACAGGTCTATAATATGGTTATAGGTGTCCAAGTTGTTCTTGGGAAGAGGAAGGGTGCACCGAGCAGCGGTGAGATGCTGATGTGGAAAAAGAGATCAATATTTTGGGACTTGCTTTATTGGAAGGATCTAGACATTCATCATTGCATCGATATCCTGCACATAGAGAAGAATGTGTGTGATAGCACTATTGGGTTCTTACTAAACCATTTTGGCAAACAAAGGATTTAATCAAAATATGGAAGGACTATATAGATTTGAATATCAGGCCAGAGCTACACCCTCAAGACAGAGGCAATGGTCGAAGGTACCTTCCCCCAGCATAGAGCTACAATCTAAACATGGCTGCAAAAACCGAAGTCTGCCAGTGCTTGCATAGTGTGTAAGTTATGATGGGCCACTCAACCAACTTGAAGAAAAAAGTTTCAATGAAGGATTTCATGCTAAATGAAATGGCATGAGGTCTCATTATTGACATGTGTTGATGATAGGGCTCCTTCCTATTGCAATAAGAAGTATTAAGCTAGAAAAGGTCTGAGTGGCAATCACATGTCTCTGTCACTTATTTAATGTAATTGCATAGAAGGTCATTAATCCTGAAGGACTAGTTGCTATGCAGGATTACATAGTGGAGACTCTATGTCTATTGGAGATGGTATTTCCTCCATCTTTCTTCGATATCATGGTGCACCTCGTTGTTCACCTTACACATGAGATAAAGTTACTTGGCCTCATATTCCTACATATGGTCATTCTCATGTCCTACATATGGAACCGTACTTAGCCAGAGGGAAGGATCATGTAAGGTTATCACACTGAAGAAGTTGTTGAGTGGTGCATTGATTACATAAAACGCATAAAACCAATCAATGTGCTAGAGTCTCGACATGAGGGGAGGTTAACTAGGAAAAGAAGAGGGAAAAAATTATTCATTGACTGTTAATGAAAGAAAATGTCTTCCACGAACAAGATGTGGTGAGAGTCTTTGCACAAGAAAGGCTCAAGCTTGAGGACAAGTGGAGAGGAAGTGAACACCGTGAGGAATTAGGAAAATCTTGCTCTGCCCTTGGCTTGATGGCCAAGGGTCAAGATTTATACTGATATTAAGAATGTAAATGTACAGGTATATCCCTACGGAGCGGGTAGAGATACAAGTTCTTACTGTACAACCAGAGTACAGGGCTAGCCCTTTAAAATATCATTACGACTAGTGGCAGCAGTTATTACAACAAGTGGCCCTAGCTGCTGGTCGCTTATTATGGTGCCACACGGTCTTGTGTCAGGTCGGTGGCCGATCAGATCGGCATTAAATGCCGGTTGCTTCTCTCCAAGTGGAGGGCGACCAGTGGCCCCCCCTCTGGCTGATCTTTTGGAGGGACCGATGGCTCCGGGGGCCATTGGTCTTCCGGGGCTCCATAGGCTCTGAGGTCGGTAGGCTCCTGAGGTCGTGGCCTTCGAGGCAGCTCCGGAGGCTCAGGGCTCCGGAGGCCGAGAGACTACGTACATTGGTCGAAGAAGTCAAGGGCGTTGGGGGTCCTTGAAGGTGACCCCTAACATTGACAATGATAATATTTTGTTAGAACAAGTCCACTGCATAGTCTTGCAACAACTTCAAGAAGTAGAGCCGTATATCGAAAGACACGTGGATGAGCTACGCACAAGTAATCTAGGATGCTCGAATGGTTGGATCATGAAATAGGTTAACCTTTAATTCACCAAATGGTTTAAGGAGCAAAGACCAGAAGATGAAACACTATTGTCACTGGCACAAGTCCCATCAAGTACAATTGCATCATGAAAAGCATACGATGCCAGTGAGTATACATTTTATACTAAAGCTCGGGATGATAAGAGCATGGTCCAAAATAGCGGTGTACACATAAATACATATGACACCGAAAGGAACAATAACTCCTACTATAAGTTCATAGAGGAAATTTGGGAGCTTGACTATGGCCGTTGATCTCTGAAGATCCCAGTATTTCGGTGCAAATAGGTCAAACTCCAAAGGGGTGTCCATGTGGACAATTATGGATTCACTATTGTGGATCTCAATCATGTCGGCTACAAAGACTACCCCTTCATATATGCTAATAATAAAGTTGTGCAAGTCTTCTACATAATCGACCCAGAAGATAAGAAGAAGCACATAGTTCTTCCTAGAAAAATAAGGGTTGTTGAAGAAGTTGATAATGTAGAGGATGAGGAAGAGTACAACCAATTCTATTATATGCCATCTTTTAAATAGTGCAATACAAATGTGGAGTAGTTTAACCTATTCTACATGAATGGTAGAAACCACATTCATCTTCAATAAGATGAATAATGTTTTCTCTCATTCATGTAGAATAATGCCATTATTTAAGAGAAGACAATTGACATGGCAGGGCAAATTTTTCCAGCACGTAAGATGAAGGACATGCATCATATTTTCCATGAGTATTGTGGGACCTATGATTTCAGGTCTTTCACCATGCATGCCATAGAGATTACCTTGAGTCATCTCGTAGGAAAAGAGTTGAATAGTAGTACTATAGTTTAGGGTAAGATTGGACTATATCGATGGGAAGAGACACTATCATTTTTTACAATACTTAGTGTATCAAGTTTACCAATACTTACACTAGTAGTTCCTCTAAATGATACCCATGTACATTTAAGGAGACGCTATAGAGCCCTCACGGCAACTAGGCACCATCCCTAGCCTGGCTAGGAGCAGGAGCGTGAGGGCGAGCTTGTCAAGGAGTTGTAGCCCCAGAAGCATCTTTAGCCTAGCAAGGAGGTGCCCGAGCCCATCCTCCAACAACAAGGTTCTAAATTTAGATGGTTTTATTTAATTTGAATGGTATAGACATTTATTTGAAATTGATAATTTCACTTTCCTTTGTTGCAATTAGTTGTCCCTGCCTCAGGCATCAGAAGATGAACCTCAAATGTCATCTGAGAAATGAAAGTGGGGGCAGCGAGGTAGGAATAAGGAACTTGAAGGCCGATATACCATAATAGAGGTCGATGCTAAAGGGATCCTTGTTTGACCTTTCAAGGCCATGGTAAAATATCGGACAATGTGTTGCACAATTTAAGGGATAATGTCCCCATCACCATAGACAATCGGAGGTTGGTGGATTAGGTGGAACCCAGTTTGAAGAAAAGGTTACGGACTCCGCTTCAAAAATATTCTGTGTTCCCTTGAGAATTGCTTGGAATAGTCCATCAACACGCTTTGATCACAATGATCCAGTCATGGAGGAATTGGAAATACGAGTTGAACCGTGACTATGTGAAGAAAAACTTGGAGCCGTTTAGAGAGTATGGCAAGGTACGACTGGTGTGGGATGCTTTTGTGGTACAAAAGCTATCGGAGGAAACCAAGAAATAATGTACGGTCCACAAGGACATCAGGAATCAGAACAAGCACTAACATAGACTAGGCTCGGGTGGAAATGAAAGAAAAATACCAATTGAGGAGAAAAGAAGAGGATGCTCATGCTGTAAACCCTAATCCATTAGATGGGATGGAGAATCAATGCAAATTTTGGGCCTATGCTCAGTCAGAAAAAAGAAGTGTGTTTGGGGGGATTATCCTTCAAAAACTCTGTGGACCAAGAAGTGACTCAAAGATTGAAAGAGCTTGATGCCGACTATTTAGATGGGTCTTTCAAACCTTACAGTGGCCCTTGGCAATAAGGAGCACTCGAGTTGTACTCTTACCGTGCGTGCTATGGTTTGCTGAAAGGACGGGTTCCTAGAGGATCGTGACTCGTATAGGAGTCGAGAGATATCTAAAGCCATGCAAGAAGATGAAATGAATGAAAAATTGGAACAACTCGAAGCAAAGTGGATGGCGACTCTCGACCAAGACATAGAATAACGGCCAGCATAACGTCTCAGTGGTTAGTTACATCGGGCTTAATTGTTATGTCCAGCCTCCTAGTGTTCGTAGTAGTGTTGGTCCACCAAAGGTGAAGTAGACACCGGTGTATATCCGGTAGACCACATCCAGAAGGCAACACCATGTAAGCTCAATGTGCCTGTTGAAAATATTTCAATCATGGCTGCAACAAGGAAGGCTATTCCTTACCCAAGACGGATCATGCACAACCATTCAATACCCACCAGCTACGCAAAGGTTGATGTGAATAGGGTAAATAAATCCTATCGTGAAATTAGGGTAGGCATACACATAGATGACAGGGTCACATCTTTAGGGGATGCCCCCCACAATTACATTCTATGGTGCAAATAGCATATCATCTTTGTAGATCCAACACTGGCCTGCCAGAAACATGTGATGCTGGCCACTCCTATTTATCTATCATTGCCTCTCCTATACATTCGCTGCTAGTCTCTTTGGGCCCTCATTTTTCTTTGTCTCCTGTTCCACAAAGATCATCTCTAATGCATCGAGGGCCAGAGAAAGAAACTAGTGTGAGGACTACATGGGATAGGAAGTTCGGGGCCATAACCTCTCATGTGAAGCAATGGCATCGAACGCAAGCCGATATGGTGAAGAAGTCAAAGGGAAACGAGTCTTCACCTAAGGCAAAGGGTGAAAAATTGCGGAAAACCACCAAAGACTATGACAAGAAAGAAGTTCCAAAGGACTACGTGTAAGGGTACTCATTCTGCACGGAGGCATAGCTAGCATTGATGCCATGGGAGTTGCCACAAATGCATCAATATTGCATGAAAACAACCAATGAGTTGGGCATGTATTGCATCGTTACGACGTACAAATACAAGCATTTCTTACTCCCAAAGGGTAAATTACTGATATCTTTCAATGACTTGCATGCTATGTTCCATTATGACAAACTTGATGCTCAGCTTATGAGAGTCTGGACACTATAAGTACCTAAAACCTCATCGTTCACATAACTCTCAATAATTGCATGCCTAACTACTTTCTTGATTATAGACACATGTGGGTGCAATACAAAGCCCTTAAAGGGACTGGTAGATTGCTTGACCCCTAATCATTATGCTAGACACAAGTCCAAATAGGAACCACTAAAGTCATAAAATACGTGACACTTGCGATGATCTAATTTCAAGACAAGTATTACATTGTTGTCGCCTACGGTTGTAAGTAAGTGTTTCAATGAAAATACTTATGATTTGGCACTTGGTTGTGAACCTAACCAAACTCTCATTGCACTACTACAAAAAAAGTCATCACTACCGGTTAAAAAACGTAAAGCGGTAGTGATACTCGGTAATATCATTGCCGATTTTGGAATTAGCAGTAATAGAGTTATCACTGCAGGTAATAGAGTTATCACTAGCAGTGGTAGTCGGTCTCAAATATGATATTTTTAGGATCAATTTTTTTTTAAAAAAATGGCCCCGACCAACCCCTCTAGACCGCACACAATCACAACTCACAAGTCATACAAGTCACAAGTTTTTTCGTGCGAATTATGTGTGCATGCAGTTCGTGGGAGTCGAACTCGAAATATCTCACCTTGCTAAGAGCAATGTGATATCTTTTCCTTTTGACCCTTGTTAATTGAAAGTTGTAATGATTATTTGGTCATCATAATATCTTCAAATAAAAAAGTTGTCAACTACAAAGTTGTATACCTCGTTGACAGTACAATTTACATATAAAGTTTGTCTCCATCTGATTATTATATGGGCATCAAAATGACTTTTCATACACTATTCGGTAAAACAGCCATAAGTTTTTCATACATAGTCCAATTTCAACGTTCGACCTCCACATTCGTAGCTAATGAGCAGGCGCATCTGAAAAAAAATACAGTGTTTACACAGGTTCCTTTCTTGACCGCAAAAAGGACCAAAAGACCATTGATAGGACCTTTGAAGTTTTTGGTCAAAAATTTACCTTCTCCAATTTGGCAAAAGAAATTTTGGAGACATAGTGCTACATCTGAAAGTCAGAGCTGTGCAGATGTTTCATCAATTCGAGCTACCAAAATTGTGATAAAAATCTTTGAAGTTGTAATTTTCAACTTTGTGTCCTTATATGTGGCTTCATTCATTTCTACTACTGTTACAACATATCCGGCAATTTATTTTGTGGTCCAGTGTGCGGTTTTTTTGACTTTTCCTGCAAAATTTTTTGGATGATTATTTGTGCAGATATATGCTTCAATTATAAAAGTTATCAACTATAAAACTCTAGATCTCATCCAGAGCTACAATTTTCATATAAAGTTTGTCTCTATCCATCTTTGTATGAAAATGTTATGAATTTCTGGAGATGAGTTGCATTTTATTGTAACTGCCGGTGAATATAATAAACCAACAGTGATAATTGAGCCATTATCACTGTCAGTTTGGTATATTAACTGGTAATGATAGTCAAGTATCACTACTGGTTCATATAATAAATTGGCAGTGATAGTACCGCTACTAGTTTTTAATTAAATTGGCAATGATAATCAAGACTACGTGAAAAATAGACAAAGGAGACACGAAATTAGTAACGGGCCGTAATATGACACGTCACTTATGATAATAGTGACAGGTCGTAACATGACTCGTCACTTATGTCAGGTCATAAGTGACAGGTCACAATTTGACCCGTCACTTATGAGTGGTGCAAGGTGACATGTCACTGATAACAAGTAATAAGTGACGGGTAACAATTTGACCCGTTATTTATGACTGGTCTAAGGTGACCCGTCATTTATCATGAGTAATAAGTGACATGTCACCTTGGGCACTCATAAATGACGGGTCAAATTGTGACCCATCACTTATGACCTGACATCAGTGACGGGTCATGTTGTGACCCGTCACTAATGATAATAGTCATAGATACTTAGTTCGCTAATATTTTTTATTCTTCTCTTATTTTTTCTTATTTTTTATCATCTCAGCAACATTAGAATAGGAAATATATATAATTTCTTCTCAAGTTTGATGTAAGGGGTGGCGGCTATAGACACAAATGTACGCTCCGAAAACGGTGCATAAACTTATAGGGGTGAGAACTCAATCTTCCAAGCCATTTTTGGTCTGAAAAAACGGATGTAACTTTTTCTGTAGATGTCCGTAGAGTAAAAAAAATTCGAAATCAGAGTTCGTATGCAAAAGTTATACCCGTTTTACCGGAGGCACTTTGGGACACCTATCAATTGCGATCGTTTGCATGAGATATTTAGAAATTCATAAAATATTAATACAATTGTATAGATAAATTATAACCAGTCACCTATCAAATTTTATATGTAAATATTAATACATATTTTATATGTAAATATTAATACCAATTTTATATGTAAAATAAAAAAATCAGTCATCAGTGATGGGTCAAGATTACGACCCGTCACCTATAACCTTCATAAGTAACGGGTCACGGTTATGACCCGTTACTTATGACCTTCCGACTGAGATGGTAAAAGGATAAAATATCCGATGTCCATCACAAACACGTGATAGTTGAGGTGGTAACGCGCGCGCGAGGGGAGGTGGCGGGTTGGATTCCCGCTTGATGTAAAGACTGAAAATCGTGCTAAAAAAATAGAAGTGACCCGTGGCCAGTGGTGATAAGCATGTATTGGGATGGCTCAAGTAAAAAATATTTTTTTGACTTTTTTCTATCAAAAAACATGAAAAATGTAAATCAGTCATAAGTGATGAGTCATAACTGTGACCCGTTACTTATGACCATAATTAGTGACGGATCAAGTTTTGACCGGCCACCAATGATATTATTGGTGACGGGTCTTTATCCGTCACTTATGACTAGTTATCAGTGACATGTTCGGGGCGACGAGTGCGGCACCCGTCACCTATGATGATTATGACCTGTCACTTTTGAGCTTTTTTTCACGTAGTCAGTATCACTGCCGGTTTTTGCTGGATAGACTATTACTATTGGTGTTTTGATAAAAACCGGTAATGATACTTTATCATTGTTGGTTATTTCTGAACTATTAGTGAAAGAGGGGCACGAATGACCCTTTATATAGTAGTGTTGGCTATGATACATATTCAACCATCACTGGATTATGGTTATGCTAAGCCACATCAGAGCTTGATGGTATTCTTTGACTCCGTAAATATCCTGAAGTCCTCGTACCAAGAACTAATAGACCTTTTGCAAAGGTAAAAAAAATTCTCTATAAAATATTTAGTTATGGTTGGTGATAACAGTTTAAGCTTATTTATATACAATGCTTTCTAGAATTACGTCGATAGAGGTGAGAAGCACGACTCGAGCAAGAAAAAATTCACTGTTTATGTTGATTTGTCAATAATTACAAACACTTATGCATTTTACTTGTAATTTATAAAGATAAAGACTTCACAAATAATAATACTATTACTATATTATATGTAGTGCAACAAACAGCCACCAGGCTCCATGCACTGTGGGATTTGATGGACACGGTGAGTTGCGGCATATGTGGGTAGATAAGAATATAGGATGCATCCATGGTCTCTGACGCACAGCTGATCATCTCCGCGTACATACAGACAAACAGTATTGTGACGTGGCTTATTACCGGTTGGCATCATTGAGCACATATATCCCGGGACACAGGACACATCAGAAGCAACCCTTTGATCTCATCTGGTTGCATTAAACGGTGGCCGGTACACTCCATGCATGTTTGACCGTACCAGTTCTACTGGCAAAACTGGGGGATGTTTGTTTCGGCGAACATATATACGTCGTTGTTGAAAATACATAACCGAATTTCCAAAAGTTTCGATAATTTGACATGTACGTACGTATATACGGATAGCTTCTGAGTCACCGGTCTCATACCATACCCGGGCGGCCGCAAACACTAGTGACGTACGTGACTTAAACATTCTCGAAGCGCGCGCGGGAAACAACACGAGAGTCAAGCACGCAAGCCTGATCTTATCACTTGATCCCCAGACCCGGCCGGCTACTCCCCCATTGCCGTTGCCCTGCCGTTCCTATCACATGATATAGTTTTTCGTATATTGATGGTGGCATATACGTTCCATTCCTGACCAGCCTGATCGTCTTTGCCATCCGTCAGTTGTCTTGGTTGGCGCAGAGATCTAAGAACATCGATCCTTCATACTAGTCGACTTGGTTTCTTGTTTGACTACTACAGATTGACTTGGAGATATATATAAATATATATGGTTTATCTCTCAGGTGTACATACTTCACTCTAATGAGTGCCTAAAAAGGAGTATGCACATCTTAAAAACTAGCATATTCAATTCAGAAGAATATATATGTCAATTATAAAGAAGTATATACATCTCCAAAAATAGTATATACATCTTAGAAAGTAGTATATATTTTAGTTATAACGGGATCAGTTATGAATCAAACTGGGAGTTTGTACTCTCGGAAGTACATATACATATATATATATACATCTATATATACATATATATATATATTATATGCCTAGGCGTAACGTAGTTCACCTATGCGCACAATCCCAATTACGATCCCAAAAAGTAGTATAGTTGTGATCTACAAGATATGTCAGTTACTACAAATATACATGGTCGTAATTCAGATACCTAGTCGTAATTATGTACATTTTGTCATGTAATCGTAACTTGTTCATCTCTGCGCACACCCCCAGTTACGATCCCAAAAATAGTATAGTTGTGATCCACAAGATAGATCAGTTACTACAAATATATATGATTATAACTTGGATATCTTCTCTAGTCGTAATTATATACCTATTGTTATGTGATCGTAACTCAACTATCTGTGCAGTCGTAACAGACTATTTTCTTAGTCGTAACTGACAGTTTTTTGAGTTGTAACTAGAGGTAGTGCAACAGTGAACTACAATACGCCTAGGTGCAGAATAGACTCACCGTGTGTGTCTATATATATATATATATATAATTGAGGAGAATTGAGTTTAATCTAATTCTCTCTTGCTTGCCCTAAATAAGCTCGACCTAACCCTAAAACCCTATATACATATATATATATACATATACATATATATATACATATACATATATATATACATATATATATATATAACTAGTGAGTTAGCGAGGAGAATTGAGTTTAATCCATTTCTCTCTTGCTAGCCCTAGATGAGCTCGACCTACCATGTACACTACTACAAAAAATATCATTACTGTCAATTTTGGAACCGGCAGTGATAATTCATGATTATCTCTGCAGGTTACAGAACCGGTAGTGATCGTACATATCACTGCCAGTTCATGTAATAGACCGGCGGTGATTACCAAACTATCACCGCCGGTTCATACAATGGACTGGCAGTGATAACCCAAGTATATATAGATATATTACGTTAGAACAACACATTAGTGATGGGTGATAACCGTCATTAATGAGGGGTCCGATATCTATCACTTCGAACACGTCACTAATGATGGCACATTAGTGACAGATCCCGGCCCGTCACTAATGATGGTCATTAGTGATGGATCACAGTTTAGATCCGTCACTAGCGTGTGTTTCCTATGGCCTCTCGGGGTCGGTCGCCCATCAATAATGACTGTCCTTAGTGACGGGTGGACACAACACACATCACTAAAAAAGTCATTAGTGATGGCTATGTGATGGACGCCTGTCACTAAAGACACTCATTAGTGACAGGCTTTATGAAGGAAGCAGTTACTAAAGACCCTCATTAGTGGCGGGTTCTGATGGGAACCAGTGACGAGTTCTGAAGGATACCTTCAGAACCTGTCACTAATTAGCTACATTAGTGAGTGTTATAATTTGATCCGTCACTGATGACCTACATTAGTGACGGGTTCTCATTTTACTCGTGACTAATGTGGTAGGCCCCCCTAGGGAGTCTTCCCTGCATTTGGCTGCATCCTGAAGCAAAGTCAGGATTTGGCAGCTATCTTCTTCTGCAAACATATCCACCAGCAAACAGTTATATCCACCCACAAACATATCCACCATATCGACATATGGATAGAACATCGAGGTCACTCAAGTTTAAATAATAATGTACATAAGTCGAACAGGGGACGATAAAGTACATCAAGATCACCTCAAAATAACTACAAACTACATAAGTCAAAAATAGAACCAGAAATTACATAAGTCAAACAGGGGACGATAAAGTACATCGAGATCACCTCAAAATAACTACAAACTACATAAATCAAAAATAGAACTAGAAATTACATAAGTCAGTATGCCCTACAATGGAACTCATCTTTTGAAGAGACAACTTCGGTCATTATGAACGAGGCGATCCGTCCTCGAATGTTGAAGAGTGTAGACTCCTCGATGTTGCTGTCCAGTACGCTGAATTCTTGCTTAATGAAAATAGTAATGGAAAAAGTATGCAATTAGCATGAGAAAAATCATTTTATCATCGTATATTAGTAATGAATGAAAGCAGTTATGAAAGGACTATGCAATTATCTTATATCTGGGGATTTCATATCCTTTGCTGCCATGGTTAGCAGCATGTGACGTGTAATGTAGAAGCAACAGGCGTTGCCCAGTGGTTGTTGGTGGCACTGGAAAGAAAAAATAGTCAGTTTGAAAGAAAAAAAAAGGTAGTAGTAGAGTATTTGCAAATATGTTTGCTAGCATTTACCACGAAGGCAGCCTTATGTGTCAGTGTGCGGGGCACCTTTGGATTGTACTTTGGATCAGAGCAATTACACATGGCGAAAATGCTACATGCAAAGAGGGATCGATTAGTCAACATTTGGAAAAAGTTTGAAAATTCAATATGTAACCTAAGTCATGGAGAACTTACTCATCGAGGATTCCTTTAACCAAAGTATAGTCATGTTCTACCTGTTCGCCGTCATGACCTACTACTGGTTTTGATGAATCGAGGTACCATACCAAGATCCACTTTGGGGCAATGACAAGTAAGATCCAATAGCCACCCATGTAATAAGCGGCCATCAGGTAGTCTTTCCTTAATCTTGTTACATCACCGATACCGTCATCGTTTAGGGGTCCAGGAATCCGAAGGGCTCATTCTTCCTCGTTTCTTGCACCAAGTGTCTACAGATAAGAAGTTAGTTAGATTGGAGAATTAGTGGTAATAATTAATGAACGTCCAGTTTGAAAAGGCTTACAATGTGTAGCATCGTAATAACCCCACATCTAGGGCATCGAGGTTAAAGAGGTCGTATATGTCATCGAAGCCCATGAGGAAGTAGCCCTCCCAATTCAAGAAGTGACGATTCTGGTACTCAAGGACAATAGAACTCTTTTTTGCTATACAATGTTGCAGGTAGTAATTATGCAACTCGACACAAGGTTGTCCCACCCTCCGAAGTGGACCTGCCATCAGCAAAAGCTAGTCCTTCCCAAGCTGGAATATTGGGTAAGCCTTAGTCCAAGCTGGCCCTATGTCGCGCTTCTCGACGATTGAGTCCTTACCAGAGGACTTGGACTTCTTCGGCAATTGATTCTTGGACCCTGGCTTGGACTTCTTTTTCTTCTCTGGGCTACCCTCAGGTTGCCTAGCTGCAGATGGCAGAGTGGGCAAAGGCGACGCAGCTGGCTCATCTCAACGTTGAGGTTGGGGTAGGGAACTCGGTGCACATGAACATCAAGGTGGATCGCTCCTAGATGGTTCCATGTGCACCACAATGTCCCCCTTCTTCCATTGAATCCTTTGAAGATGAGCTTCACCCAGTTTTCAGATCTCATCATTGGTGGGATGGGCAAATCTGTATCCACGGCATTGGCATGTACAAAATCAACAAAGACCATGTGCCAGAACGTATCGAGACCATATGTAACACCTGGACCTCTTGATGCACCTGGCCCTTTGCAACCTCAATTTGGTAGCCACCAGGTCTTATGAACAACGAGCATGACGTGGGCCCATCGAGAAGGTCAATAGTATCTGGCTCCATGGATGGAGATAAGACATGTTGTTTGATCTGCCTTGAGGCTTGACTACTCTTGAGTCTAGCAATGGGGCTATCACCCGCACGTGCACTAGGAATTATGATTCTATGTGCCGTTAACCTTTGCAAGAGGTCTTGATAAACGCTCTCCATGATTGATTGGGTCAATGCTTGCACATCGATTGCACCCGACCTCTTCCTCTTCTTATACATCCCGATGTGTTCATGGAAGCCTAACTTCCAGCCCTAGGAACTAGACATGCCTCGCGTGAGACCTAGGAGCTTAGGGTTTCCTAGCGCAGTCGAGAGCTCGTCATGTGCCATGACCTTGGTGAATGAACCTTCGGAGGATTGGGCTGCTATTTCTTTCACTTTTTCAGCGACTGCCTCAGTTTTTCTAGATTTGAAGGTGATTTCTCCACTATCTGATAGCCTACCCCTCGCTCGCAAATACGATTGCGGTCATCCTATGAATTGCAACTAAGGATTCTTGTGGTCTTCGTTGGCTAACTTTTCATCCTCCACCTGCCATTTCTCCCTTTTCCCCACATACTAGCCTGTGCCCAGGTTGTGGTTCTGCTTATTCTTTGCCCGAAGCTGCTTCTTCGCTAAACTCTCTGTTTGGAACTCATCTGAGCTCTTCAACCTCACAAAAGCTTCTTAATCCTCCCTTTTCATATATGGGTACTTGCTGAAGGGCTCCAACCCTTTTGCCATATACTCATTCACAAGCTTGCTCTTGTGGCTTCTCCATATACTCATTTCGGAAGGGTCAATGGCACCCTCTCCTGAGCATTAAGGTCTGCGAGCTTCCACAACCTCTACAGGGCCTTCTTCTCCTTAGGCATGCCGTCATCATCGATTTTCGTGATGGTAATCTTGTCCATTGGCCCCTTTGCTTGTGCCCTTGGCCTTCGTACCGTTGCTCCACTAGGACCTGGTTGCGCAAACGTTTGACTAAGAGCTTGTCCTTTGTTAGAGGATCTCGATGAAGATTTGTTGGCCGACATCTAATAGATACGAATATGCAGATACAATTGTATAAGTATTAGTAACTATATTCACTTTTAGGATTGTCCTATAAAAATATGATATATTGCTTATCTATGGCGAAGGATCCTAGCTAATTTCTACATAGGTAAAGATAGGTCCTAATCCCATTCGACAATATATGGCCCGAGTAGGTTTCTATGCTCTTGTATGGTTCTAGAGAAAATTTCAGCAACATCTCCCCACTGTTCTCCAAATACACATCTCGACAACGAGCCAAGAGGATATGTATCTGGTGAACAACAGGGAGATGCCACTGAAATTCTTTCAAGAACCATAAAAGAGCATAGAAACCTACTACTCAGGCCACATATCCTTGAAATGTCTAAAGTTCATGGACAATTCACAAGCATCTTCTTATAAATATGGGAGACGTAGGTTATGCTTGTACACTAATTCACTTTTATGATTTTCTTACAAATTTAGTTTTAACATTGTGCAAACTTTACTATGGAAATAATGGCACTACATAGAAGCAGAGCATATATTTAGAGATATGATAATAATATGATAGTAATGGCATAACTGAATAAAACAGAATCGATATCATGTAAAGGAGCCATACAAAACATGAAACCAAATCTGGACAGTGGGATTAAATATAATCATGGCTCTCAGTTTGATCATTAAAGTTTGCCGCAGGGCTAAGAAATCCCTATGCCCTAATTATACAAGTTTGCACATCATTAATTGGCAAAAATATAAGACCTCAACTTCTAGACATAAATAGAGCACAGATGCAGCTGCTATTCTACAGAAAAAAGCACCAAATTCTATCCACAAATAGATCTGCTACAGCCGCATTCAGTTCATCAACATATTATCAAGCTAGGTGCAAGTTCTGAATATCATCAGACATGAGTAAACCACAATTGCACTTAGAATCTTACCCACTTTCAGTGTCTTCACATCATCATCGAGCATTCAAGCAGTAGATGACCACCAATGTATCCATGTCAAGAGAAGAAAGAAAGAACTCATAGTGCAATGTGGCAGGCGTCCAGGAGGAGGTGGTGGCGGCAGCGTCTAGGAGGAGGGGGTGGTGGTTGTGGTGGTGGCGGTGTCGGGCGACGGAAGATGGGGGCGGCGAGCGCCCTCGGGTTGGCGATGATGGATGGGGCGGCGGCCTCGCTCAGGTTGGTGACAGCAGGTGGGGGCAGCGGGCTCCGTCGGGTCAGTGACGCTGGATGGGGGCGGTGGTCTCCCTCAGGTCAGTGAGCATGGATGGCGGCGGTGGGCTCCCTCGGGTCAACAACGGTGGATGGGGGCAGCAAGGAGGAGGGGGTGGTAGGTTCCCTCGGGTTGCCAACAGCGGATGGGGGCAGCGAGGGGGAGGGAGCGGTGGCTGTGGAGGAGGAGGCGTCGGGCTTGGACAGGAGACGAGGCGTCGGGACTTAGGCAAATTCCTACGCTAGGGTCCCGACCCACTTTTATATAGGTGGTCAATAGTGAAAGGTCATTAATGTGTTATTCACAAATCACATATACACATACACGATAAACATGTCATTTACAAATTTTCTTGGTTGGATATTTCACTCACAAATCACATACATGATTAACATGTTAAATCACATTTCATTCACAAATAACTCTCTAACTCACAATTTATTTCAGAAATCTCACGGTTCACTTGAAACATTCATGCAAGGGAAACAAATAAGCGGTTCAACCTTTCTTGCTACCTGAAGTTGTCAAAATTGGCAAGTCCCGAGTGCTCAACGAAGGAAGCGCTTTATATGCCAGATCATAAAAGTCACATTTCGGACCTATCACTTCATCATTTATGAACCTAATAAGATGTTCTTGAATGGCATTGAGTTGATGTTGCAGAAGTTTACTTGTGTTCGACTTAATTACCTGTCATTAAAAGAATTGAAGAAATCAATCATGCACGGGTAGAAACTGAGAAGCTTGTATCAATATGTATTTATATAGCTCTGCATCATCTTGGAGCACCCAATCGCTGGTGAATGTGTGCATGAACTCACATACATAGAAACCACATAAATTGTTGCCCTGCTCCTACCTGTTATATTGAAAAAACATATTAAACATTAGCAGCATGCAAGTAGTCATTTCGTAGGAATTTGAGACATGAATATTACTATCAATGATTGCTAAATCGCTGATCTAACGAACTTGTTGAAGAATAGGGGGATGCTTTGAGTAGATGAATCATAAGGGAAACACAAAGGATTTTTTAGACAGGTTCGGGCCTCCCTGAGGATATGTGAGATCATGTGATGAAAAATTGGTTGAATAATGAAATTAGCAGAGCAAAGTGATTTAGCATAATGACATTAGGATAATGTTTATCAGTTGCTAAGATGTTGCTTAGATATGCTTATACACTGGTGTCAGCGTAGAGATGATTCAATATACTCTTGTGAGTAGTGTTGCGTGAACTTATCTTGAGTCAAGTCGGGAAGGATTTGTGCTCGTACATGTTTGTTGTTTGATTCATGTGCAGGTGTTGCTCGAAGGCGACGTGGTCGATGACAGATCGGTGAACCAAGTTCAGGGAGGAACTAAGGTTCGACAACGAAGTTTAGGAGGAACTGAGGTTATGGTGATCGAGGATGTCATGCGGGACGTTTGAGCTAAGAGAACAAAGCATATGGAGACAAGATTTCACGATGGATGGAGGAGGCGATCTGATCGTGAGAGGACGTGAAGACTAATTCGTGTTCATGTCAAAATAGGCACGAGGGAGTCATGTGGTGACTAAGCTTGAGACAAGAGTTAGTATCAGAGATGGACTCCAAATGGGTTACGTACATGCATGTATGCATGTGTGATGCTGCATGTATGATAACGTGAGAGTTGTTGGCTAATTAGCTTAATTAACAGAAGTTATTTGTCCTCTTGTTACTAGAGGAGGATAGAGACCAGGTTGAGTACTACTTGGAGTTGTAGTTCGATTCAGTTACATTTGTGCATGTGGTTATCCAATAAATAGAGTGGTCTGTTGTATTGGGTAGACAACACGGCAGAGAGAAAAATAGAGAAACCCTAAAGAGGGCTATTTTGGGATTTTATGAAAATCCTTGTTGGATGCATTGGAGAGTCATCTTGTAAACTCATCTCTGCCATTAAAATCAAGTTTCATAAGTTGATGAGTTCCTAATTTGAAATTTTCTCTCTATTCTATATTCTACGTGCTTGGTTTTGGTTTTCGATTAATTTTGCGTTTTTTTTATCAATTTTATTCTGAGAAAATTTTGAGTGGCTTCGGTTTTATCTCGAGTAGATTTGTGGTCAACTCGACTAGGTTTTGATCTACTCAATTCTAGTTGATTCAGTCTACTTCGACTAGGCATAATTCTCAATCCATATATCCGATTGACCTGATTCTTGATGTATTAGTTTTTTATTTGAATCTAGTTTCTATTGACCAAATTTTAGGGAAACCATACTTACAGATCTTACTCTACATTGTTTATACTAGAGCATGTACAATCTGTCTCGAGTGGAATACCAAGTTTAAATTATTTTTTTATTTGGGTGAGTTAATATTTGAATTTGGTTTTCACAATCATTCATCCCCCTCTAATTGATTTATTAGAGTTTAATCGATCCTACAAGATAATAACCTTACATCATGTTTATCTTGTATTGATCTGAGCCTGTTATAAGGGTGTGTAGCTAGCCTAGATAGATCTATACTTAATCGATGACTTGTTCCTTGGATTCTTTTTGCTTGTATGGGCATGTGGAACTCGTATCACTCGAGATGACTTGTTCTAACTTGTTCCTCCGCAGGACCCAATGGTTCCGTATATATATGAGGGTGTCATATGTCTTATGTACTCTTCCTTCCTATTCTTGGAGATAGACCTTTTCGGTTATGGAACGCTTACGAGTAGTTTCCTTTCTTCTAGGGATCCCCTTCAGTACGTGAAATAAGGCTTTAATGGTTCAAGTATGTAGCTAGCAAAGATAAGCTTTCTGTTCGACCGTTTGATCGAGTAAACTGGGACTTTTGATTAGGATAAAACATCTAACTGGGTTTCATGGGTTTTTAAGATCACCTACTAGGGATTTCGAAGGCCTCCGAGTTCTCAGGAGAGTTCACAAGAAGGTATTCCATCCGGGTAGATTTTCTAGTCGGCCCAGCCCTTTGGAAAAAAGTTTGTTCCTGGTAAACTTTGAATTTTGAAATGTCACAGCGGAGATTTTAGGTAGTGGTGAGAATCTTTTCCTGCCATATTATCATGATTACAGTAGCTATGCAAGGTGGTAAACTATGTAGGGTACGGCGCCAACTGCCCTGCATGCGCCGGTCATTAAATGTGATGTGATAAAAAAGAGGGAGATCATGGCCTCAGGTTATGTCACTTCGTCAGCCGGACCGCCATTTCCGAGAGCCTCCTATCTGCATAAAGGCAAAGGAAAGCCTGCTTCAATGTCCATTCTTCCGTCATTGACTAGTTTCCATTGCCCTCATCATTCTCCTTGCGCTTCTGCTCCAAGAACCCTCTTCCCCCAATCTCTACGCCGCCATGGGCAAGAAGAGGATCAAGAAATAGAGCTCCTCCAACGACGAGGTGTTGAGCGCAATCCCAGAGTGGCAAGAGTCAGAGATCATGGAGGAGGTCTTGGAGAAGGCCGAGAGCAAGAAGGTGATTCCGCCCCGGATTTTGATCCCTTGCACACTAGCGGCGGAGCAGATGATCCCGAGCCCAGACACCCACAGCTCATTGGTCTTCCTTGACTTCTTCCACCGCGGGTTCGGCTTCCCTCCTTCCAGCTTCTTACTTGAGGTGCTGGCCTTCTATGGCCTGGAGCTCATCTATTTGAACTCCAATTCTATCATCTTGTTAAGTGTCTTCGTGCATTTGTGCGAGGCCTATCCTAGTTTCCGCCGCTCCCTCGACCCCTTTCGGTATTTCCATTTCCTGAAGAGGCTCTAGAACAAGGTAGTTGGCGGCGCTTTATTTCGGCTCCTAGAAGGAAAGTCAACAGAGTACATTGAAGTTGCCGCCAAGTCCTCCTGGTCGACTTGGCACAAGTTTCTACTTGCAACCTGGACCGAAGGGAATCCCTTATCGGGGCCTAGCACCGATGTCAAGGGCCACCTGGACAGAGGAACCATTGATGACTACCCTCCACCAGAATCTGAACAAGGAGATCTCACTCTTGAAGGAGAGAAATTTGACGGTGTACAACATCGCCAAACACTTCATTAAATGCTACCTTATTCCTCTAAAATCGATAATTACAGAGGCTTGGCATTTCCCAGCCAGATTGGATCCAGATTGAAATGGTGAGATAGGCACTTCCTTACCCCGAGTAGTTGTATGCAAGGGGTTTGGAAGATCTATCCTTATTGACTGTTGTTTTTTCTGGCAGTATACTCATTGGACATCGCCGATAAGAAGGTTAAGGTGCTTTTTGAAGCCATCCCTTCTTCTAGTCACAAAGACGTCCCGACTCCTATCATAGATATGGACCCCAAAGCTCAGATGATAATGTAGTCGGTAAGTTCCTTAGTCCTTCTCGATTATTACTTTAAGTAGTTGTACTCGGGGTAACAGCCGTCATGGTCTTGACTGCTTCCCAGATGCGGAGGGCCTGATCCAGAGTCCGAGAAAGCGGGAGGCCCTGCTACAGACTCAGATGATGTTTTCATCACGGGTAGTACGGGTCCAAGCGGGACTAGAGGTGATGGTGAAGCTGAACCGAAGGGGGATGACGATGTGGGAACCGAGTCATTGGAGGGCCCCGTTGTGACACAAGTACTCGGAGTGGTGGCCTTGACCTTGGTAAGTTAAGCTTAAACTCAAGGTTTTCACGGCCGATTTATTCTTTTACTCTGGGCGTTTTTTAGCCTTCTGCCCAGGTGCGTGGGAAGGTTCTCGTCCCTATGAGTTAATTGAATAGTGCTCCCCAAGCTCCTAAGGGTTCGAGAACTAGTAGGAGCACCCCGGAGAAGGCTCTTAAAAGGCTGACGTCCTTCTTAGTCCTGGCAAAGCCATGCCTTATCAAGAAATGGTCTAGGTATGAACAACTACCGTAGATCATTATCTTATTTTAATAGAAGTTTTAGTGCCTAAGCTTCCTTATCTGCATGGTTTCTGAAGCACCACCAACGATTCCCAAGCCCCAGCCTTCATAGGGCCTGGTCGTAACATTTTACGGAGGGGATGCGGGGAGGTTTAGCAAGCCCTCAACATCGGTCGGCAATGATCAGAAAGATGATCTTCCGACTCCCGGGGCCCTTCCTGCTAATCTAGTCCATGGGCTTTCTTGGGATTTGACTTGGAGGGAGATAGTCAAAAGACCTCCTAGTCGCGATCCGGACAAAATCTTCTTGTCTTTTAATATGGTAAGAGTTCTTTCTTGCAAAAATAATCATTTTTGTTGATGAAATAATAGGTCCTAACCTAAAATCATGCAGATATACACGATGCAGCTGAAGAGACTCCGAGATGAGGCCTGAGAAGCCAATGTTCGAGTGGCCACCCTTGAAGAATATGCCACTGCAATGTGCCAGCAACTTTCCCAGGCAGCCACAGAGAAGGAAAAGGCGATCCCTTCCGAGAGAGAGAAGGAAATTGCCGAGCTAGAAAGATGGACCAAAGGTACGCTTCCTGGGATTCTCGACTTGTCGTCTTTCCACAGTTCCACTCTAACATTCTTATCCTCTAGAACTCTTTGCTGCCCGAGAAGACTTGGCTCAGGAGGAAGCCAGATGTCGTCCACCCACCAACAGCTTGTTGTGTCCCAGAACGTCTTCCAAGAGGCACTTGTCGAGGTCGGGATCTAAGTGGAGGCTGATGGTGGTGATGACCCCACCAGTCTAGCCTCCCAGGTGACCAGACTCGTCGATGCATTTGGGGGACTCCAAGGGAAGGTGGCCAAGCACATCTCGAGTCAGTCTTAGTAAAGTGCAGAGTAATTGGTGGCCTTTGCCTTGGCTATCCTGATGACCCACTACCTGGAGATTAAAACCGACGTTCTCCAAGAGGGCTTCGGGGAGGAATCAGAGGACTCAGTGTAGAATGCCGGACTCTTTTAATAGCATATCGTGATCTCCTTCATGGCTGTTGTCTTGTAATTAGTTTGGGATGCATCCATCTCTAGTCGGAGCGCTTATTATGACCAATCTTAGGTCTGCTTGAGTGGGAGGCATAGTAGCCCCCAGTCACTCGTGGAACACGATAAGGAGTGTTTTCGCAACCCCGAGTTCACAACGCTATGGTCCTTCTCCTTTCGTTGGAAGGTACACAATATGTGGTTTTCGGTTTCTAGCACCAAGTACTTATTAAGCCCCTGACTGCCTAGTTGGAAATACAAATTCTAGGTAGGCAATTAAAATATAAACTCATATTGCCTTTGGATCGAGACAAGCTTTTTGTTGCCCTGGGTGTGTGTTTGGGATGAACTACCCGAGAAGCGACTAACCACATTTATCAGGCATGAGGATACGCGGAAAGATAAGGCAAAAAAAGAAAGTTGATCGACCTCTTAGGCAATATGATCTTTCTTATTACAAAAAAGTACTCTGAAGACTTACTCTTAGAAATTACAGAAGATCTTGACGACCCTCGAGCTATGTAGACCCATTACCTTAAACCTAAATGACACAAACTAAATTAAATTGATAAGCAGTGACCCTTATTGTTTTGAGGGCAGCGTAGATGCTATTTCGTGAGATTCAGATGAGTCATGAAGCCGAGCCCCCGAGTCTTTTAGGTGTACGTCACGATGCGTTGTGATCATGGTTACGACTGAAGCTTCTTATCCACCTTGATCCTTGAGCTTTTAGGTTTCTCGCTTGGTTGTTGTTGTACTGCCATATTGAGACTTCTCTTGTTGCAATGGAGACCTGCTGTAGGACAAACCCGGACATTTATTACTACCTCAGGTCCTGGGATCTTCACACACTGGTAAGGATAGTGCATGGCTGCCACGAATTTTGTAAGAGTAGATCTTTCTAAGAGGCATTGTAGGCCGTCTTGAAATCGCTCACATCAAACATGATTTTTTCTGTTCAGAAATTATCAGGCTTCCAAAAGGTAATGGGTAGCGATATCTGGCCAATGGGAGTGGCCGAAGATCCAAGTACTATACCTTGGAAGGCTTGAGTAACTGGTTTGATTACAGACCATGATATATGGATCCCTTTGAGTGAATTAGTGAATAGGTTGTTTAAGGAACTTCCACCATCGATAAGGATACGGGTTACGCTACAATTATCTATCATCAGCTCGACTACTGTCAGAAAGTGGCCCAGTTGTACAAAATTATCAGGGCAGTCTTCTTGGCCGAAGGAGATTTCTGTCTCTAACTACTTCATAGCTTGATGACCCTTTGAAATAGTGGCTAGGACTTCTCGGGCCACTATCTTGTACTATCTCTTGGACTCATATGATGTGGAACCACCGAACACATGGTCGATCATCCTCTCGCCTAGCTAGAAAGGCATCGTGTCCGTGTCATCCCCGCTACCATCCGAGTCAGAGTCCCTCCTTTGGGTCGCTACCTGGACCTTCTTTCCCTTTGTCGCATTTTCGACTTCCTCCTTGACAAACATTTTTCAGAGACAGCATTCGTAGATGCTGTGGTTGTCAGTTTGGTGGAAGTCGCACCTAGACTTCTCATCATTCGCCGGAACATGGTATAAAGCTTCTGCTCCGAGAAGGACCGTAGTGCTGGTTGGGAAGAACATTGGGCAAATCTACAAAAACTTCATCACATTTAGCTTTCTTGCCCTTACCTCCCTTGGTGTTCTTCTTGCGCTTGTTCTAGACCTTCTTGCCGCCAAGCCCGGGTTGAGGAAGCTCGATGCCCTGAGTCTTTTCCTTGACGTAAAGGAGTGCATCCTCGGCCCTAGCAGACTTATCGATAATCTGTATGAGGTCCTTAATAGTTTCGGGCTCCTTTTGGGTGATATCCTCGACACAACACCGGCTATTAACCCCTTGAGTGAATGCCTCGATAACGTTGTGGTCACTAATCTTGGGGATAATGTTAAAGGTGTTGCTGAAGCATCGGACGAACTCGTGCAAGGTTTCATTCGTCATTTGCTCACAACGGTAGAGATCGTTATTCGTACAGGGCCGAACGTACGTACCCTGGAAGTTAGTTCAGAATATTTTGTAGAGCTGCTTCCACGAGTATATTGTTCCCAGTGATAGATTGGTCAAGCAAGTCCTCGCTGCCCCTTCAAGGGCCGTGGGGAGGTAATTTTCCATTATCTTTTCATCCCCACCGGCTACTTGGATGGTCCTGATATAGATCTCAAGAAACTCAATAGGATTTGTGCTTCCACTGTATTTCCCGATCATCATGGGGTGGAACCAAGCTAGCCAACTTACATTCCGTAGATCGGGAGATAAGCCCAGGCATCTATTGATGGTGCCTTGCTTAGTTCTAGCGCCCCTTGGACCTTTTCCACAGCAATTGGAGAATGGTCTCTATTTCATCGATGTCGGGAAGTTTCCCAATTAGATCTATGGGGTTAGAAGAAACTTCTTTCGAAGCACTCGAGCATCTTCACCGACTGTCGATGAACTAACACAAGTCATTGATTGGAAGACCTTTGACTTGTGAGGTATGATGACGATTGTTTGCTCAATTTTCATCCCAGGAAGCCCTATTCCTAGAGTTACTCCTGTCTGGGTCAGATACATCTCGTGAGAGAGGATTGCTTCGTCTGGCCCGCTTACACTATTTCCAGCCAGGGCCAGATGAGAGTTCTTGCCCTGGAGCATGGTCTCCTTTGTCAAGTCGACTGCTGAGCTTACCCAATTCTTACCAGCTGGGGTAGCCAGATCTGTGGTCGCAGGGCGCATGAGGGCCTCTTGTAGAAGGAGGATCCTCTTTGCTATTGCGGATTTAAAGTGGTTAGCCCCCTGTTGATGATCAAGACATTGTATGATCGGGGCACCAATAAGGGCCGGAGGTGTTGTGTCCGTGTGAAGCTGACCATTGCATGCCGCCAGGACCGAAGGACCCTCACTGTTTTCATGGTCATCATCATGACGATCAAGATCATCACCCCCGTTTCCAATGGCGAAAACTTCTCAGGGGTAACCCCTGCTGGAGGAGGTGTCTAGATCCATCATGGATGCTTCATCAGATTGCTCCGGATTGGAATCTTGACAATCCATGTTGTTAGAAGATGTGGGGATTGATTCTGACTTACTATGAATTGGACATCCATAGTTGTTTTGGGAACCGAGTGGTTCAAACTCAATAACATAATCTTTGGTGCATTGATCCATAAATTGACTTATCTCACCGGTTGAATCATCGCCAGAAAGTTCATCGCCGAAATCTACACGATCGATCACTTGCCTGTTGGTAAGAGAGGCAAAGTTGTCGTAGAACCCCTCATCCGAAAAAACCAGTTTTCAAGGATGCTTTAGGCGATGTCAACCGCATGTCATGTGTACACTCTTTTAACGCCTTTTGTCATGATCCCCACGAATGGCGTCAGCTATCGATGGTTGCTAAATCACTGATCTAATGAACTTGTTGAAGAATAGGAGGATGCTTTGAGTAGATAAATCACAAGAGAAACACACAATAGTTTTTAAACTGGTTTGGGCCTCTGTCGGGATACTAACCCTACGTCATGTTTGTCTTGTATTGATCTGAACATGTTACAAGGAGGTATAGCTAGCCTAGATAGATCTATACCTAGTCGACAACTTCTTCCTTGGCTTATATTGGCTTGTATGGGCTTGTGTAACTCGTATCACTCAAGATGACTTGTTCCTCCGCATGGCCCCTTAGTTTCGTATATATATGGGGTGTCGTATGTCCTCTGGACTCTTCATTCCTATTCTTGGAGAAAGACCTTCTCAGTTACAGAACGCTTGCGAGTAGTTTCTATGCTTCCAAGGATCCCCTTCTCAGAGATAAATATATGCTCCGAGGATTATGGGACACCGTGGGGTACCCGAATATGGTAACTAACCATTATTCATCGTCAATTACATATGTGCCAAAAAGTTGGTTCGGACAATGAAGGTCTTCTAGTATGGCTGGAATCAAACACTGTCTTGATAGTATCTTGCAATTGCCCTGTGCATAATTATGAATATTATTTCTAGACATAGATTCAATAGAATGGAAGATTACTAGAGTGAATAATGAAATGGTTGACTTAACCTATTTAGCAAGTCTATTACAGGTTGAAACTGTGTTTTGGTCTCATGTGGCAGTCAAATACAACGATCTTGCTCATGTTGGGATGGATGACAAGGAGGATCTAGTGATACCTACAAATATATATCAAATAGTCCTAACATCAAGTTGTGCATAAAAGAGTAGAATGAGCATGTAAGGAAACACATACAAAAAGTTGTAGGGTAGAACTATGTATGTCTTGTATTGTAGCTTGAGCATAGCCTTTGACACATATATCTCAGTTTTGTGTGGTTTGTCTCTGACAAGCTCTTTGTTGATAAGTGCTGGGTAGAGGAATCCTACTTTGTGAATACACTCTTTTCTGCATATCTGTATCTCCATTCTACATAAGAAATAAGTTAGAGATGGAATTAAATGGTAGAATAATATAAATCTAAGACACTTACAGTGTCTAGCAACTCAAGATAAACTAGTCGAGGGTGTATAGCTCATAAACGTTGTAAAGTTCCTTGAATTCCAGCCATAGTATGTCGGGGCTGTTGTGGAAATCTTCATCTTCGTACTTGGCGGGGATCATTTTTCTACCCTTTTTCATCTCTGTCATGTACCATTGATGGAATTTCCGTATTTGATAGGGCAGATTGACCAGTACATCTACTTTGACCAGTGGTTTGCCCAAATCAAACTCCCATGTAAGCTCTAGAACATCAATGTTGTAATCCCGGCTGAGAATTTGGTTAGGTGTAAGTCTGGTTTCGGCAACAAACGTTTTGATCAATGCCTTCTTCAAGTAAGGATTCTCCTTGATGTGCTTGTAGTTTGATTTTGGCTTTGGATCCAGCGCTCCCATCTATTTTTATTTTGCCATGGATATGAAAAACTTCCGCACTTTAGGATCGACTAGATCCTTCATCTTAGGCTGAGCCAGTTTGAAGTGTGCAGTTACACTAGCGTTAACTATCACCTCAATTCCTCAGGAGGTGCCGACATTTGAGGTGATGGTAGCTTCTTAGATGGCAGTGATTTCTGTGATAAAATTGACTTGTTATATGTTGCATGTGCTGGCGGCAGAGGACTTGGACCTCTTGATAGTGCAAGTGCTGGTGGCGGAGCACTCGAATCTCTTGGTGGTGCAGGTGGTGCTGGCGGAGGAGTTGGAGATCTTCTACCTGGAGGTGACTCAGGGGTCAGAGATCTTCCGGCTGAAGGGAGGTGTCCATGTGAGCTCATATCCTCTTCTTCATTGTATGTGTCTTTACCAAACAATATGTAGCGCTTGTGCCATGGGATGAAATTACCAATGTTTGCTCCCAGTTTCTTCTATCTATCTCTTCGGCGATATCCATGTCCATTGTGCAGTAGATGGGTGGTACAATATCCACTTGGACCTTTGCACATCCCGGTAGTATCGGGCGATTGTTGAACTGAGCCTTGACTTGCACGGGCCAAGCCAAGCCCAAAACCACCTTGGTGGTAATGTTCGTAGTGGGCACGACAAGCTTGCACTCTGTGGTGACTGATATCATCGATGGGATAACAACATAAGTCATCTTCGGGAATACTCGTGGATGCGCAGCTACTCCAACGAGCACCAGGGCTGTGGAGAAAAGAAACATTGTCTTGTAATGGCTTCTTTTACAGCTTGCCATATTTTGGCCTCCGTCGTCTATCTCTCTTGTTCATCATCGACTATGACCAATTTGATGACCTGCCTCCTTTTGAAGAGAATGTTGAACTTCCTCTCATTGATGACACTGAGGAAGCTACCTACATATGCCGTGACCATAATGAAGCATTAATCGTTTAATAAAAGCAGCTTTCATGTATTTGGTGACCATAACAAGGAGTAACTTTTTGAAAGTTCAGATCTGAGTGTCGGACCAGGCGATCGGACTTATGTGACACCACACTTTTCTCTTGATGGAAATCTATATTATTAAGTTTGTGTATGTTTGAATTGGTTAAAATTCAAATTGGATTAAAAGGAGAAAATTAAATGAAGAACTAAAAAACACAAAGTTAACCAAGATTAACATAATTAGTTTCACATGTTTTTATATGGATATTTCATAATCTCATTACAGAATTAACAAATTATACACTTATTAATAAATTAAAGATAATTTAGTGCACATTTCATGCATGCAACTATTTTAATCATGTAGGCGATAGTAATACAAACTCAACAAATTTGGTCTCATATTTTTCTCAACTATAATCATTTTTCTATGAATTTGAAGTTCTCAGCGAATTTAACAATAGAAGAATATTTTCAGGAAAACAAAAGTATCGGTTCCGGTTCTAAGTAGCCACCAGCACTGATGCCCCACATATCAGTGCCGGTTAAACCTAGAACTGGCATTGATACATGTATCGGTGTCGGTTATTACTAAGAACAACATTGATACATTGCCTATATAGGCAACACTTGGCTGCTGCCCTCACTCGCTCCATCCAGCAAACACTTAGCTGCAGTATCTGCGCTCTTCTCCTGACGCCGCCGCCTCCTCCCCGACGCGCTGGCCCACCGCCTCCTCCCCAACACGCAGCCGCGCAGCCTCCTCCCCGAGCGCCGCTTCCTCCCCGAGCATCGTCTTCTTCCTAAGCATCGCCTCCTCCCCGACCAACCGTCGCATCATCCCCGGCCGCCGCCTCCTCCTCGTAGGTGTGATTTTGTCTATTTTAGGGTAAATTTTGAATGGTAGGGTGCCGCATGAAACATTTGTGATATTTAGGGTGCCGTCGAGTCCATTTGTGATGTTTAGGGTGCTGCCTCCTCCTCTGTATGATGTTTAGGGTTTCAAGGATGTCTGACCATTGTGCCGCCAGTAGCTATACAATTGTTGCACAATCATGTGTTGTGCCGATGTGCTAAATGTGCTGCTCATTAGATAGCATTACAATCATGTATAACAAAGATATATTTCTTACATACCTTTGATTGCAGCCGTCGTAGCTATACAATTGTTTTCTATTCTAGGCATTTACAATCACCTATAAGCCTCCATTATTTTTGCTAGTACTATTATATATATGTATATGTGAGTCTTTGCTCCAAGTCATAGCATCATCATTAGATTCAATTGCATGTGTTATACGAATTTGCTATTGATGCGTGCTTCTCGATCAAATCATGCATAACTATGAATCATTTCATGCTATATATAGATACATTTAAGTGAACCCATATGTAAAGGGATGAATATGTATACACTGCAGAAAACAAAAGGGTAACACAAGTATCTCCACAACTAAACACATGAAGACATCAAGGTTTATTTCCCTCCTACACAATGACTAAAGTTTCACTTAGTTTATGTGCTCATTACATGCATGGAAGATGGCGAACAATAAGTATAGGGAAAACTGCAAACCCCCCCCCCCCCCCCCAAAAGTCACTTGGATTTTGACTTCCCCCCCCAAAAGTTGTTTTGTTGCAAAAAACCCCCCAAAAGTTTTACTTTGTTGCAAAAACCCCCCTAAAAATTCAAAAACATAAAAAATCATTAAAAAAAATTCTAAACAAAACTAGAGACAATTCTAAGACCTTCTGTGAAATTTGTTTTCAAAAATAATATCCTTTGCATCATATTTCATGGAGAGGAAGTTTGGAAAAAAAAGAAAAATGTGCAGCTCATTTATTAACTCATGTTATTTTAACTTTGTCATGTCTACCATTATTTTTCCTACACAAATAATTGTTTAAGTAAACTAATAAAAGTGGTTTCACTAATTTTGGGGGTGTTATGGATTAGTTATGAATTAATCTATCTGCAACACATTTACTCAATCCTGCACGTTACAATAACTATTTCAAGATTTCATGTATTTTTACAAGATAGAGGATCATGTGAGAAGACTAAAAAATTTTATTTCATGATTTTTGGATTAGTAAATAATTAACTATGCATTTAACTCGAATTAATAAATGACTTGCACGTTTTTCTTTTTTTTCAAACTTACTCTCCATGAAATATGATTCAAAGGATATTATTTTTGAAAACAAATTTCACAAAAGGTCTTATAATTGTCTCTAGTTTTTTTTAGAATTTTTTGTGATTTTTTTTTAAAAAAATTGAAATTTTGGGGGTGTTTTTGCAACAAAATCAAACCTTTGGGGGGGTTTTTTGCAACAAAACAACTTTTGGGGGGGAAAGTCAAAATCCAAGTGACTTTTGGTGGGTTTTTGCATTTATCCCGTAAGTATATATTATGCTCTTTATAAACAGGAATGTCTTTTATGTACTATAGAACATGGGAATAAAAGATATATACTAGGCAAAGTTGTCCAAGTTCTTCAGATAGGCCAATTTTGGCTCATATTCTTAGCTTATGGAAGTCTTTGATCATTAAAATTGTTGACTTTCATGTTCACACCCACGGGCAGAGTTCAATGGATGCTATTTCTCCTGAGCTTAATCTCGGAAGTTAGTGGTTTTCAGGCAGATGCTAGCTGTTTGATACCATTGGGTGGCACCTATGAGGAAAGCCATCCTGCGAAAGCGAAATGACGCTGGCTCCATACCGGATGGTTGGCCCTTGTGAATAGCTTGATGCACTATCTCCCTTCAACCCTTTGAGCGAAATGTGGCAAAAGGAAGGAAAATCCATGGACCGACCCCATTGTCTCCACCCCGTAGGAACTACAAGATCACCCCAACTCCAATGGAGAATCAGAATGAGGTTGGAAAGGAGGAAAGCCCTTCCGCAGGGGACACCTCCCCAGAGGAAAAGATCGTCCTCCATATGGACGATGACGAGTGGGGGTTCCTCGATCCTATTCAGGAAATCCCCAAACTGAACCACCTCCTTCTTCCCTAACCCAAGATTGGAGAAAGAAGATCTAAGAGGGACCTATGGAGAATGTGGTCAGAAATCCATAATAGAGTCCGACCACAACGACCGAATTAATTAGTCTCAATTAAGAACGGCGATGATCTACGTTTGACACGGCGCACAATTCCATGGATGCGAAAGATAGTTCCCGTAAGAATTCCCAGGCGAGTTCCGAGTGGAAATCAAAGCATAAGAGCCACGGCTTTCTTTATTGAATCAAGCGCCCGGTTTAGGATGGCCTCGTGTTTATCCTTTTTTTCAAAATCGTTTTTTAGAACCCATAGGTTCTCAATAGTGAAAGCCTTATTTTGGCTTTGTAGAATTGTCTCAACTAAGTAGTGGACACGGGCCTCTTCCCGGAGAGGAATGGCCCTCCCTTCCCCTCGATCTAGTTAAAAAAAATCTGTTGTTTTTGTCTCTGCTTTGCTAATAGATAGAAGTAGTTGGTTTAGACAAGGAACAAAGAAGAGAAAAAAGGAATTCTGTTTCGGGACCAAGCGAAACTGGATTTAGAAAATCCGGATGTGATTAAAGCTTTCATTCACATTTTAACATGAAGATTCCTGTGATACCTCACGGAGCTCAAACTCTTTTAAAAAAGCTTGGAACTTATTCGCGAAGTCAGTAAACCCTGCTTTAACTATATTAGGAGTACTTGTCTCAATTCACTCAGACGGGAAGGGCGTAGCAAGCGACGAAATGCTTCGGGGAGTTGAAAATAAGCATAGATCCGGAGATTCCTAAATAGGTCAACCTTTTGAACTCTTTTGTCAATTATGTACCAGAATCTCATGATTGTAAGTCAAGTTGACGATTTTTTCCTGCAAAATAGCATATGATTTGTCCTCATTTTTTATTATGGCTTGAAGTACTTGACATATGGTTTGAGTAAAACATCAAAGAAGTTAGTAATTTTTTTAAGATTTGGGTATGGAGGTTACTTTTGTTTGCTGGTGACTCAAGGACAATAGCTACTTCACAAGTTACTCTATACACATACACATGCAATTAGTTTAATGAAGAATGTAGGCCATATTTGGCATGGTTCCAGATTCTCTTAAAAATGTTTTGGATTCAGTCTCTCCTAGGTAATGTTTGGTGAATCAGAATCAATTTATACAATCGTTTATGTAGTTCAGTGTAGATTTCTACTATTTTGCTTGATATATACCTGTGGAATGGAATGCCATTATGTTCCATTAGATATTTGGTTTCAAACTTCTAGATGTGGATATCAGAAAACCTCACTTTTCGAACAATGTATCGGTTCTGAGCCAAATCTATGTATCTGTGACCTGGGAGAATCAATGAACTATCTTGAAAATAGGCCTTAACGTAATTTGTTTCATTAAAAATTGCTAGCTCCTTAGCTTCAGTTCCATGTTGGACTTCGAGAATTGCTAAAATGGATCATATCTGCCATTCTGAAGATAGTTAAGGCCCATGATTACTTTGCTTGACAATTAAAAAAATGCTCTGATCATATTTTTGCTATGCGAGTGATGTTGGACCAGCAGCAGCAATGCTCAATTTTGGGCTTGAAATATCCAGAATCTAGCATTTGGGCTTGTAGACAAATCTCGGAGTCTTAAAAAAAACTTCTTAGCTAATACTTGACGTGAAATATCACTATAGGCTTCTATCCTTAATGCACACTACAACTATCATGTATTGAAAGCGAACGGGCCAAAATTGTTATATTGTTATTTTAGAAATCACCACTTGTTCAGAAGATCCAGACATCACAAGTTTTAATTTTTAGATAGCACTATTATGTGTATATAGACTAGTAAATGGCAAATGAACTTATGCATGCATGGATAGTTCTTCTATATGAGATTTTGTACTAAGTGCTAGCCTTGAGATTCTTGCCAATATAATGTAGACAAAAAATAGCTAAAAGGTATGTGCAGAGACCAGCTCTTGTAAAGGTCATTGGAATCGATAGTATTGGTTAATGATGGGCAATGAAACCATTGGATGAAAAGATGCGGATAAGAAAAAAAATGCTCTTGACTATAGGAAAAACACTTGAACTAATAAGACTAATGCATGTACCATGCAACAATAAGTGGTAGAGATGGTTTACACATAATGTCATAATGCAGGGGTGCAAGATATTATGTTTATAGCTTGTAGAAAAATAAAGATCTGGCAAGAGCAATTAGCTATTGAAATCAAGAATAAAAGTGAGTCATAATATTGCGGCAAGGAAAAAGATATATTGCATGTTTGTACCTTCTTGAAATTGAAAATAAGTGCAGAGATAAACATACTAAGTCAAAATCAAGTGCATGTTTGTACCTTCTTGACCATAATTTAATTACATATCTCATTAATTTTAATTCTAAATGAAGTGTTTTTTGTGCCTAAAATTTTTATGTAGGAATAGCACATACAAAAGCCAACCACCGTGCACTGCCCCGTACCATCCCCCCTCTGATACATGGCCCCTCCTCAGATTTGGCTCCAGCCTTGGTACAAGATGAGCCTGCAAACATGGAGCTGGACTAGACAGGAGGTGGTAGCCCGAGTGTGTAGCTGAACATGGATCAGTTTGAGTTGGAGACAGCCGCTGAGGCTGCGCAGGGCAAGGTCGAAGATGATGCTCTGGAGGGTCAGATCGATCCTGATGCTGATGCTCCGGAGGGTGACGAGATGACAAGAGAAGAGAGGATTGGACAAGGTGCCAACAGGATGCCCGAGGGATGTTCCATCATCACGGAGGTCGATTTAGTCGGGGAGCCCACGAGACCTAAAATTGTTCTGGGGCCGTTCAAAACAGCAATTGGGTGTCTAATGAGGGACCATATTGTAATCACATATAGAAGTTGGAGAGGCAGATGAGATGACATGTGGCTGGTTCCCGATAACATCAAGGATCTTATGTGGGGCAAGTTGGTGGCAAAGTTTGAATACATTGAAGGATGCAACATGGCCACAATGAAGCGTCATGCCCTATCAACAATAGCCATGCGTTCAAGAATTTCAATGGTAAGCTGTGGAGAAATTATTACTTGGTGGGCCAAACACCGAAATAGGATGATTATCCGACGGTGGAACCATTTTGGAATGATTTTGTAGAGTACAAGCAGTCAGAGGAAGCACAACGACTAAGTGATGTAAACAAGGCCAACTCCCACAAGAACGTGTACCTCCACAAAAATGGCTCGCGTGGATATGTGAGAAAATACGACGAGTGGGAAGAGATGGAAGAACAAGTAACCCGCAGTGGTGCCACACCTCAGATGGCTAACTGGATTGAACGAGCAAAGCACTATCTGTACGCGAGAGGGGTGATTTGTCAGTAGATTGTAGCCTAATCTTCAAAAGCAACAAATAATAGAAAGTGACGCAAAGAATTGCATATGCCCACGCCCAGTCTTCCCAAGGCTCTTTCAGGCTAGAAAGGGAGGAAGACCAGCTAACCTTTGCACTGGGAACCAAGGAGCACCTAGGTCGCACCAGAGGCAAGGGTGTGGTGCATTGGAAAGAGGGACTCCTAGAAGTCGTCGAAAGTTAAAGGAGTCGAAAGAGAAGGAGAGAAGAATTGGAAGAGCTGCTGGCTATAGTATGAAAAAAACTTGTACAAGAGCGTCAGATGACAGACGCCAAAATCAAATAAGCACTTCAGCAAGGAAACAGACAGTAGCAAGGCGAAGAAAATGTTGTGAGCCCTGGTGGTTGTCGGAGCAGCTGCGCGTTTGCAGGGTTTGCAGAAGAAGAATCAGCCCGTTACCCTGTGGATGACATCACAGAAAGCAAAGTGAGCAAGCTTGTCATGCCCACCTTTAACATTACCACCATAATGACTATGGGGCAGGTCGACCAATGCGTGGAAGGAGCTCTCTTCAACGATCTTCCGATACCACGGGGATACGGCAAGGTCCACGTAGACTCCGTGCAAAGGCTGTACTGTAAAATAAACATGGATTACCTCGGAGGATCAAGTTCTAAGAAGCTCAGATCAAACATGCGTGGCTTTGTTTTGTGGCCCAAGCGCTACATAGTGTTTGAAGATGAGACAGACGAGTCGTCTGATGTGGAGTCGGACACACTACATAGAATTTCTTCGACTCTTCCACGGTCGCCACCACCACCACCGTTATAAAGAAAAGAGCCAACTCCTCCACAACCGCCATCACCACCACCGTCACCCAGAAGAGAGCCAACTCCTCCGTTACGCAAGTCGCCACCAAGGGAGCCAACTCCTCCTCCTCAGAAGTCAGCATCAGAGCCACCAAGAGAGCCAACTCCTCCCCCTTTGAAGTCAGCACCACCACCACCAAGGGAGCCAACTCCTCCATCTCCGAAGTTGACAATAGCTGCACAGTCTAAGAATTTGAGTTCCTCTCAAAAGTTGGCTTCATCCCAGAAGAAAAGGGCACCTAAGAATGTGGCAGCACTTGAGAAGTTGCATTAGGAACAAATACCATAGGAAACCAGAATGATAGTGGACACCGGTGTCAAGAAATTCTTTCAAAAGCCAGAGCCTGAGAAGAAACTACCAATCTGTGCAGAAACACAGAAGTTTTTCTTGAAGATGGCCAAACCTGTTGAGCGTAAGAGTAAATCAGACTACGCGGCCATCAAAAGAAAAAAAAATACTTGAAGGAGTCTTCTATCAAACAGATACAACAAGAACAGAATTTAGAAAGATTTCTTGAAGATGCTAAAATAACAAAAGAGCAATTTCTAGAGGAGTCTAGGGAACCAAAAGCAGCTGAGAGGCGGCAATTTAAGCTGGGTGAACTCTTGGTCACGCCAAACATGTGGAACAAACTGACCTATCAACTTCGAAAATTCCATGCGTGGTATATGAAGGAGTCACGGGATGGTAGAGAAATGTTCGAGGCCAGATGCATGGATCAAGATTTCCTCCACGGGGATAGATCTATTTATATTTTATTTGAGGAAATATATCAATTGTACCATCAAGATGCCCTCGACATGTCTATCTTGATTTGTTGGACTCTAGGAGTGTCGTATACGTATAATTCACAGTATACATTCCATTGGATTGAATGTCTTAACTTATTCCTTATGTAGAATGAAGGTACAAAGATGCAGGATGGAGGGCATCGACCATGTGGGATTCATCAACCCAAATCATGTAAACCCAACAATGATGCAATCCGATCCAAAAGGAACCGAGGACTATGCATTGAAGTGTATTTTGGAGCTACAATTGAAGAAATACATACTTTTGCCCTACTACTTTGGGTATGTGTTTCCCTCCATGAATGTTCTACTCTTTTGAGCAATACATAGTTAGAAATTAGGACCAACTAACCTATAGTGACCTATGTGCAGTTATCACTAGATCCTCCATGTCATCCAGCCAGATATTAGCAAGATCGTTGTCTTTGACTCACAAAATAATCCAAAAGAAACCTACCAACTCGTCATTGACTTGCTACAAAGGTAAAACCCGACCATGTCGTTATTGCTCTAGTAATATTTGATTTAATTGAATCTAAGTCTACTTACAGTAACAATCACACACATGCAGAGTGTACCTACGATACATCAAGAAGAGTGTTAGACACTGGTCATTCGCAAAAGAATGGATTGTCCGACATGACTTTCCTTGTACGAAGCAGGGCCCGGGCAATAATTTATGTGGTTTTTATGTAATGGAAATCATGAACGATTCAACGGAGATGCATCATATCAGGTGGTCGATGCTGAGGTGTGCGACATACATCTTGATGACTAATTTTTAGGTTTGACACGTGTTCATAAGGATTGATTTCTTCAGTTCTTGAAATTGCAGCTCCTCATGCTGTCCAGAGATCGACTCGTGGCCATTGAAATCAACGCACATCAAGAACAACTTGTCAGGTTCATCGATAACCAAGTCATCAATCCAACTGGTGAGTTCCATAAATTTGGCTCCTCTCTCTCGTTACCTTCATCCAACAAGAAAAAGTAAAGTTCAAAACCTTGGATTAGCAAGAAACCTTAAACTCTTTTTGATTGTTGTAATGAAATCTCAGATGTATGCGTTGTATATATACTGTGACGAGACTTGATGTTTTAAAAATGAAATTTATATGTGCTTGTGCATATATGCTATGATAAAACTTGACATCTAGTAAATTAAATTTATATGTACGTGTCTATAAATATATCGCATACTATTGCCGATAACGGCCAAAATTTGAAAATGCCACGGTATTAGCGGCAACCACCACATTTTGAAAAGGGCGAGAACTACCTATTTTTACCAACTGGCATTGATATGTGTACTATCAGTGCTGGTTCGATCCACGAACTGGCACTGATAGTGATTTTTAGTGCCGGTTCCATACCCAGCACTGATAGTCATAGAGTATCAGTGCTGAGTAATCAGTGTCGGTTCAAAACCCGCCAGTGATGGTGATTTTGAACTGACACTGATGAGGGTATCTGTAGTAGTGCAATTTCGGCTCTGCCTCCAAACAACTTGGGCCATAGCCCATTGCCACTTTGGGCCTATGGTCGCCCACCATGCGCGGCTGATAAAAGGGGTGCAGGAGACGGTTAGGGATAGGGTTTCCCCCGCGCTCCTCTACTCCAACACGACGCCGCCTCGTCCGCAATGCCATCCTCACTCGCTCCCTCCACCTAGCGAGATGCCACCTCCCTTCCACCATCGGACCACCATCTCCCTCCACCACCAAAGCCCCTCACCCGCGGGGCGCGCGCACCCATCCTCCTCACTACTCTGTCCCCCCTTAGTGTCTCCGTCACAGTCCGCTTCACTCCTGAGCAAGCGAGCTGGCTAGCCAGCAAAGGAGGGAGGGAGGCAGCCACAAATCGAGCTCAATCCTCCCCTACTCACCAAATCTATGCGGGGAACGATACTCCCGCGTGGTACATGGCACTCAAATCGGGCAGTGCCTCGGGTCCAAGGTGGTGACGGGTGGCAGAAGCACTTTGGTGAGTGCTCGGGCGAAGATTCGTGCTCTAGTGAGTGCAATTACTTCGGATCTACCTCCCTCTTCACCAACAGATTCAGTGGCCACCTCCACATGCTCCTCTCCGTCGACGTCTTCACCTCGCGCAGTTCTGGCTCACCGGCGTGACCAAGGACTACCTCATCCTCGTCTCCAACTCGAGCCTCCTCATCATCCTCGAGTACCGCACTGACTACAACCGCCTCAACAAGAGAACGGCCAAGGACCTCAAGATGCCAGTCACTTTCATGCTCCCGATGCTCCAGCCATCCAGGTACCTCGCTTTCCCCACTGCACTCTTGCTTTCCTCCCAGCGGTTACTGCTGGAGGAGGAGAACGAGGAGCACATCACCACCTTCCTCGTCTTCCAGGGTTCACGTTTCTGTGTGAATAATTTACAAAGACGGGGTGAATTTTCTGGGGGAACCAACTGGTGTCGAGTTGTGTAGATTGTGGGGTTAGCGAAGGTGATGTTGAGCTGTTATGTCCAGGTCAATGGGCTGGACGATGCCGTTGATATTGTCAGCACTGGTGGCGATGGCGCAGATACCGTCAACTTCTCCACAGGTGCCACCATCCTTGCCGCTGCGGCCGGTGCCAAGGTCGCCAAGGTATCATATTTTCACACTTTCAACTCTTCCAGTTTGGGTATAGGCGTAGGCGGTTGTACTGTTTGCTCGTTTTGCAGCAAGGAAGCAAGGCGAGCTCGTCAGCATGCGGTAGTGCCGATGTGTTGGAGGCGCTGGTTTCATCATTGATCTGGGGCCAGAGGTATTGCCATATTCTTCATCGTGTGCCCAAAAATTGGATGTAACTTTCCAGGATGGAGCAGAAGTAATCGCAGGCTTTAATTGTGTTGTTTGACTGTCTATTTCTTAGCCTCCTATTTATCCACTACATATGAAGTGCGAGGTGCAAGTTGTCATACTCCAAAGAATGTGCTATGTAATGGTTACAGCCTTACTGGATGGATATGTAGATTTGCCATAATACTTGTATCTGTGATGTTTCTTACTCTATGGTTCAAATGCATGCAAATGTCAGCACAACTTTCTTGATGTTTTAGTTTTTCAAATCTGCACCTCAACCTTTACTGTTCTCCCAATTACATCCAGTTTGACAACATGCTCTTTTTGTTAGGCTCATGTGTAGTTCATGCAGCTCATTCATTAGCTGATATCTATTATTCTTTGGGTTGATTAATTCTCTGCATTTATAAATCATGGATCTTAAGTATCTTTCACATGGACCTCTGGTTTTGCCACTTGCCATTTAGTTTAATGATTTTATATTAGCCTTGGATTGCGTAATAGATGAATGGTGAAGACTAGGTGGAGCAGAGAAACAAATCTTGTATTTGTAGTCAGTTTCCTTTTTTTGTTTTTTAAACACACATCAGTGACGGATCTGGACCTAACCTATCACTGATGTATAGTCATTAGTGATGGGTCGGGTCTAGACCCGTCACTAATGTGCACTTATCAGTGATGGGTCTAGACCCGTCACCGATGAGTCCTCATTAATGACACATTCAGAGTGACGGGTGTGGCACTTGTCACTAATACGTTTTTCCGATGTAGTGCTCATCAATTACTTTTTGAACCATAATATAGGAGGAACCACCTACATAAATAGTACATGCATAGAAAATGAAATAAATATTTTTATGACTATTCTACTAAATAAGATTCTGATAATCTAGAGATTTTCTAAAATATTTTTACATCATTGTCTACTAAGATGCTAAAATAAAGTTTATTATGGAGATTTGCGGTGTTTTCTTCATGCTTTTCTCATCCAAAAGTGAGACAAATTATATCATTTTGTTTGTCCTATTTCTATTGCGAGAAATTCATGTTTTTACTACCCTTGTCTTATATCATAATATTACATTTTTCTCCTAATTGATATGAGAACCTGATAGTTGCCTAAAATTGATATGTGAAGGTAAGTGACCTACATACTCTGTGAGAGCGCAAGGCCGCTAGGGAGGGTAGGGGCAGGTCATCATGGACAAGGAGGCTGAGAGAGAGCGTGGGACATCGGTGCTCAGGTAGCCTCCACAACCACCCACCCTGGATCCATCGCCACCATAGATCCAGCCATTCGCCATGGGGCTCACTAGGGAGTGCAAGGTCAAGGGCGCCAGGGAGGGCAGGGGTAGGGCATCAGGGATGAGGAGGCCAGGAGAGAGTGCAAGGGCAGGGTCCCTCAGATTGCAGCGTTCACAGCCACCCGCCCTGGATTCACCACCGCCATGGGGCTCGGTAGGGAGCGCGAGGTCGAGGTCATCGGGGACGCACGAGGGAGGGGCCCGGGGGGGGGGGAGAGAGAGAGAGAGAGAGAGAGAGAGAGGGGTAGATAAAGAGGAGGGCAATATGAGGCTAAGTGTCGAGGGAATGTCAATTATAAGTACTTATCATGGCTGGCTTGTGTAAAGATCTGGTAGTGATACATCACTATTGGTTCATGCACCAAGCTGGTAATGATAGTCACCTTATCAATGTCAGCTTGTGTAACAAACCGATAGTAATGTGTCACTATCGGCTTGTAACATGAGCCAACAATGATAATTAGTATCATTGTTGGTTCATAAGGGATTAATCTTTGATTGGCCATTGAACCATATAAACTAACACTGATACATTATCATTGCCGGTTCTAGCCGAGCCATCCATGATAGGTCGGTAAGGATGGGGTGTTCCATAGCAGCAGTTAATTTGGGAAAAAAAAAGAAACAAATCGCAACTATCCTACTAACTTGTTTTGATCTATTTGCATCGTGGATTCGCAATCCAAAGGTGTCGTGTGTACGGTCCAGCTGCTCCCAGACATGGATTACTAGTACTCTAGCAAAAAAATCATCAATTTTTCACTATCACCTTTGTTCCATGTGCTCCAAGAAAAGTAAAGACTAAATTTAACAAAAAAAATAATCCGAAAAGAAAATAAAAGAGAAAAGGTGATAGATTAGACCGGACAAACCCACCAGGCTAGATGGTTGTGCATACGCATATGTGCGGGCACTACTACAGAACAAATTATCACTGCTAATTTAAAATTAATATCATTGTCGATTTTGGAACCAATAGTAAATTAGCAGTAGTGATAATCACGGTTCCGGAACTAGCAATGATAGTAAGTATCACTGCTGATTCAAGCCTTGAAACGGAAGTGATAACCCAACTATCAGTGTCACTTCTAGCTTTGAACCGGAAGTGATAATTCATCCACGTTTAAAAAATACTCTACCAAGAACTTTTCAGCATAAGGATCTATCTCAAGTTTGATCTCAAACTTGGGAAAAAGACCCCATGCCAAAATGTTCATGGTAGATATTTTATATCTAAATCTAAATTCACAGCAGAATCTCAATCAGCATTAGTTTCAATGTGCTCTCTGGTGCAAAACTGATCAGAGCTCCTAGCTCCTAGTAGAATGATTTTGCATCACAAGGCACGCTGATCCCCATGCTCAAGCTTGATCCTCATTTGAAACTATAATCTTCTTGAAACCTTAATGACAAATAAGAATGGATGTTGCAAAACTGCTCTACCAGGATTTAGTATTGCGGTATTGCAAAACTGCTTGGGATCTAGTATTGCAGTATCGCACCATACGTCGAAGAGCTCCTGGTAGAGCAGTATTGCACCATCATTTTACATCTTGTGCTATCTGAGTGAAAATAGTAAATCTAAACAAATGTCAAAAATACAATTATCTTGAAGTGAATGTGGTTTGTGCTACTAGTTAGATCTATCTATTGCCACAATCTTGAATACTCAACTTACCACTCATTTAGTTGGAGAGACGGATAAAGGGAGACGGGGAGATGGGGAGATGGGCTCAGGCAAAGGGGAGATGGGGAGATGGGCTCAGGCAAAGGGGAGATGGGGAGGCGACTCGAGTGACAGGGAGATGGTTTGGGAGGCGGCACGGCATGGCGGCGCCGAGCGTGGCTACAAGGTCGGTGACCTACTCAGGAGACGGCGAAGATGACTCGAGCTCAAGGAAATAGGGAGGCACGGTCGCACCGAGCCCAACTGCAAGGTCGGTGATGAGCTCGGGAGACTGGGAAGACGAGCTTGAGGGGTATAGATAGTCAAAGTGACGATGGTGATCATCACACCACTTCGACTTCTACTACCCCTTGGGACCGAATTTTGGAGATAGGGAGCGAAGTGAGATGGGAGCAGAATGAGGTAGACAGGCTCAGGATTTATAGAAGGATTATCACTGCCGGTACATATTCCAAACTAGTTGTGATACTGTCAATATCACTGCCAATTTGTATTGGCTCAATTATTGCTTTGTCGATGAGCTTATGAACCGGCAATGATAAGGATTACCATTGTTGACTCGTAGCTAGAACCGACAGTGATATCATCTATCACTGCCAGTTCTTAACGGTTCAAGATTAGATCTACCGATTCATCTTATGAACCAGCGGAGTGATATCTTATCTGAGAAACCAAGTTGAAATGTGCCTTGATTTACTTGTGATGAGTGATTGACATTTTCATTTATTTGGTTTGATGATCTTCGATTTTGCATGATCTTTGATGCGATTTGAATTTATTTGGGATTTCATTTGAGCATATTGATTATGGACTAATTGGAATTGGAGTTGGAGATATGTGTTTGCTTATCTCATGGCGTGCAGGTGATGGATGCAACTTGGCGTTTGACGGCGGGATGATCAGGGCCAAGCGGAGTACTTGGTGCCAGACGATCAAGGAGGTCGGACGAAGTTAAGAGTGATCCAAGCTGAACACGTGGAGCTCAAGCAAAGCATTGAAGGCGGATGGAGACAGCGTGTTGATAAAGTCAAGCGAAGGGGATGCCGGTGCAAGTGACAAGGCGGCCCGAGGGATCAGAAGCGGGAGAGACTTGCCATCGGTCCGGATCGCATGATGGAGTACACACGTCAACATCGAAGCGCTTACTTAAGGTTTAAGCAAGGCTCTGATTCAAGCTTTGAGAAGCGTGCAGGTGGTTTCGCGATTTGGCCTCAAAACCATGGGAGGAATGAAGGAGTACGTGGCACCGTCGTGAAGCTTTCGTCGAGGTGAAGCTAAGTCATGAAAGCGTTGCGGCCGTCCGATGAATGGAGAAGAAAATGGACTAAAATGCACTCGGTGGTAGATAGGAGTGTACTACAAGAGAGGGGTATTTTGGAGAAAAGTTAGGAAACTTAGGGGTCAAGTTTCCTAGGCCTATAAATATAGGAGTAAGGCTATGAGAGAGTTTGAATCAACCATTTGAGCCCCTTGTGCCACCCATATGAGAGCCTTGTGTTAGAGTTTTAGTAGAGAGAAAGATGAGTGCTTAGCCTACGTATTAGGTGAGAGTTTTGTAAGGAAAAATCTTTGTAATCCACCTAAATAGGGCTGACCTCTGCTGCAATGAAGTTTATTTTTCTTTATATTATCGTGCTCACCTCCTTCTAGTTTCATTATATTGGTTCCCTTGCAAGTTTGCAAGTTTTCGGTGTTTCTTTGTAATTTTCGTTTTGATTTTTGAGCTAAATTTTCAGCACCTTTGGAGGTTACTCTTCTTGTTCCTAGATGCATAAAAATTCACATACGAGTGTACACTCATGGGTCTTGAGTACCCTTGCCTCTAGATCATCAACTTGGAGAGGTTTATTCTCCGGTGATCTTTTCTTTGAGCTGCAGTTTTTCACCTTCACAGAGTTGTTCTTCTTGATGCTAGTGGCTCAAACACTCACATACTCATGTATTTGAGTGGGTCTTGAGTCCCCTTGCCACTAGATTATCATCTTCGAGGATAACCTTGTCCGGTGACCATCTTCTCTAGTTTCTTTGAAAGTTGCGAGTTTTTGTGCACAAAGACACATGGAATGGTTTTGAATGGAACCTATGGTTCATATTTCATCCGTGGAGTCATGTTGCCATGGAACTAATCTTCTTTCTTTGTCTCTTTAATTCTTTTACTTCCGCTTGAGCGTTTTGAGGTGCGTTGGGTGAGAAATAGGAAAAGGTCATCTATTTCGAAAGAAATTTGTTGAGGCGCCTATTCACCCCATCTAGTCACCATTCTCGGTCCTACAATTGGTATCAGAGTCGGTTTGATCACTTATTGACCTTAACTGGCCTTGTGATCTGTAGGTGACATGGAGAGAAGTAGTAAGATTCCACTGTTTGATGGCCGTAATTTCTCGTACTGGAAGTTGCGGATGGTGGCTTATCCCTTAATCCAAGGAAATGCAATTTGAGAGGTAGTTGGTTCAAATCGAACAGCATGAGTCCAGCAATAAGGCCAAAAATATTTTGTTCACAAGTCTGAGTTAGAATGAGTTTGACAGGGTTCAGCACCTCCATATTGCTCAGGAGATCTAGACTACTATTAGTGTCTTTCATGAAGGCACTATCAGATTAAGGCCAGATGCCAAAGCACATACAACCAAGAATATCAAATATTTGTGCAAGGCTATGGAGAGTCTTTGGATGATATATTTGCTCACTTTGATGGAATTGTTAGCAATCTTTGATCAACTGGTGTTTTACCCTATTCTGACTACGAGAGAGCGATCAAGCTTCTCTATGCTTTGGATCGTAGCATATGGGAAGTGAAGATCTCGAGCATTTAAGAGTCATCAAGTTACGACATATTAACTTGTGATGAACTCTTCAGCAAGCTCAAGTCCATCGAGATAGCCAAGGCGGCTCGAATCAGTCTCGGAAACCCCTTGTCTCAGAACATGGTGTTGGTTTCCGGATCTGGTGGTGGCAATCAGTCTGCAGCTGGCTTTTCTTGTGCTAACATTTCATTGAGTGGATTTTCTTTGTCTTCCTTGGTTTCTGTCATAGAGGAGCAGGTGGACGTGCTGGATGATGAGGACCTTGCGTTGATTGTGAAGAACTTCACCTGCTTCTACAACAATAGCCGAGGCTGGAGGAGGGGTGGTTCTCGTGCCTGCTCTGAGTGTGGTGACACTACCCACTTCAAGGCGGACTGCCCCAAGCTCAAGAAGAAGGAGGATGATGATCACAACTACAACAAGCACAAGAAGAAGAATAAGAAGCCCTTCTTCAAGAAGAACCACGACAAGATAGCCAAGAAGGCAGCCAAGGCGGCTTCTAGGGCGTTCTTGGCGGCTCTCAGCAACATCGACACCTCTTTTAGCGCGTAGGAGAGCTCGGAGGAGGATGAACTACAAGCAAAGAACAAGAAGAAGGCCAAGGACTTCACCGGCCTCTGCTTCATGGTGGACGACCACAATGACGATAGCGACCTCGAGTTGGATCCCTCTGAGGTATTGCCTTCTTATGACCAGCTTTGCATCCAAGTTGATACCATGAATGATACTCTCGTTAGGCAGGATAGGTTACTTAAGAAAGTTGTGCGTGAGTTAAAGGATCTTTGACCTAAGTTTGAGTCTGTCTCAACTGAACTTGCATTGTTTAGGTCTAGGCCCGATGTTGAGGAATGTGAGAGTTGCTTGATTGTCATGGCTGAACTTGCCGAGCTTCGTAATGTGCATGCTCAAGTCGCCAGTCGGCTTAAGAGTACTGAGAAGAAGCTCCTTGAGGAGGAGTCTAGGTCTACTCTCTTAGGTGCTTGTAAAAATTGTCCTTTGCTTGCAAATGATGTTGATCTGGAAGACAAGCGCCTGAAGGACCTAGAGTCTAGATTGGAGAGTGCTGGGAATTCTAAGGATGTGCAGCCGAATTGTTCCACCTACACCATCTTTCAGGACAAACTCAGCCGGGTTAGAGGGCAACTTCAAAAGCTTCTAACTGAGAATGAGTATCTCCTTTCTCTGGTGGAGAAATGTTCAGAGGGCAAAGTGAAAATAAATTTGATCTTAGCCAAGACCAAGATGTGTGCTGACATGACGGGTTTGCCTCTTGGGTTGGGTTTTGAGAGAGTGGCTTACAATGGGGAGAGTAATACTGTGTTCACCACACCTACTACCCTAGAAGCTGAGAAGTCCAAAATCAATACCACACCACAACCTATGAAGAAACCAATTCCATAACCCACAAAGAAGAAGCCCACACCATAACCCAAGGGAGCTCCACAGCCTAAGATGAGAGAGCCTATAAGAGAGCCCCGAGTGACCAACATTCGAGTTCCTGAGAGACGCTACCACTGCATATACTGCCAGAGAGATGGTCACTTGGTTGGGTTTTGCTTTCGCTGTAGGAGAGATGAGCTGTGTGAGTGGGAATGGAGCATCCAGAACATGTACCGCCCCTCTGTTGGTGTACATGAGTCTTTTCCTCGCTTCCACTCATGAGTCCCTAGCGCTTTTCAGTCTCTTCCTAGAGGTGGTGCCCGGCGTGGATTTTACCATGATTCATATACTTTTGGTCCACGTGTAAGAGGCTTTGAGTCCCAGCGCTTTGGCAAACCACATTTTCCTCCTCGTGGTACTCGCCCTCAGCGTGTTGGTGTTGAGTTACCTACTGTTTCTGCTTCAAGGCAGATGACCCAGTACTGGATTCCTAAGAGGTTTTTGACTAAACACAGTACTGAGCCATCCACCTTCTATTCTTCTCATATGTAAGTAGTAGGGAGAGGCCTGGAGAACAATTGGCTCATCGACTCCGGTTGTTCGCGCCACATGACTAGAGATTCATCATAGTTCTCCAACCTCACCTCTATGAAGCGACATGAATACATCACATTCGGGGATGATCTAAAAGGAAGGGTGAAAGCCAAATGTATGATAAGGGTGAATGAGAGTTTCACTCTCAAAGATGTGGCTTTATGGAGCATCTGGGATATAATCTTCTCTCTGTATCTCAGTTGCTAGATGAGGACTTGGAAATGCGTTTCAAACGCAATACTTCTTAAGTTCTTGATTCTTCTGGTGCTTTGATTTGCAAGATTTCTCGAGTTGGGAGAGTTTTTGGAGCTGATTATTCTCAGTCTTCTGGTTTTTCTTGGTGTTTACTTGCTCAACCTTTTTCTAAGCTTTGGATGTGGCATAGGAGATTAGGGCATATGAGCTTTGATTTGCTTACTCGTTTGGGTGCCCTAGGCTTGATCCGAGAATTGTCCAAACTCAAGTTTGAGAAGAACCTTGTGTGTGCTACTTGTCGGTAGGTTGGCATGTCGGCATGGCATGACTGAATGACCGGGAGAACTTCTCCATATGGACACTGTTGGTCCTTCTCGGGTTCGTTTGGCAGGTGGGAAGTGGTATGTTCTTATCATTATTGATGATTTCTCTCACTACTCTTGGATTTTCTTTCTTGTGAGCAAGGATGGAGTGTTTTCACACTTTTGAAGCTTAGCTTTGAGATTGTTCACAGAACTCCCTAGTGCATTGAAAGCAATTCGCAATGATAATGGCACCGAGTTCAAGAACTATCTCTTTGATGCTTTCTGCCTTGAACATGGCATTGAATATCAATTTTCTGCCCCATGCGTTCCTCGGCAAAATGGCGTGGTTGAGAGAAAGAACAGGACTTTGGTGGAGATGGCTAAGATGATGCTCAATGAGCATAGGACTTCTAGGAAGTTTTGGGCTGAGGCCATTAGGACAGCGTGCTACATCTCTAATCAGATTTTCTTACGCTCGATCTTGAATTTGATTTCTTATGAGTTGTGCTTCAGGAGGAAGCTGAAGGTTTCACATTTGAGAGTTTTGGTTGTCGTTGCTTCATCCTAAAGCGTGGCAATCTTGACATGTTCGAGTCGCGTTCTTCCGATGATATTTTCTTGGGGTATTCTCTTCATGGTCATTCTTACAAGATTTATAATCTTGACACTAACACTATCATGGAATCCTGTGATGTGATTTTTGATGAATCAACCCCCTGTGCTAGTTTTACCTTTAAGTATGCAGGTGATCAGGAAATGAGCGAGAGCATCTTTGTAGATGGTGATCTTCCAGCTCTCAGTGATGATGAGGATGATCCACTACTTTCCTTGACCACACCTGCTCCAGAGTTGGCTCCTGCTTCTTCTACTCTAGCAGAGGGTCATGTAGCCTCTACTTCCACTTCGGCTGCTCTCGAGCTTGCACCCGCACAGGTTGAGGGGGACTTCACCTCTAGGCGTGAGGCCCCTCAACACATTTAGCAGTGACACCCTCCACACATGATGATCGGAGATCGGTAGGAGAGGGTAACGATGTCCAAGTCTGCTTCTCATGCTCATTTTACTGATTCTGCATTCATTGCTTCTTTTGAGCCCCATGATGTTGGACATGCTTTATCTGATTCGAGTTGGGTCAATGCCATGCATGAAGAGCTTGAAAACTTTGAGAGAAACCAAGTTTGGGTCCTTGTAGAGCCACTCCCTAATGTTCACACCATAGGCACCAAATGGGTTCTTAAAAACAAACAGGGGGAGGATGGGTCTATATTAAGAAATAAGGCTAAACTAGTGGCTCAGGGTTTCACTCAGGTAGAGGGGATAGACTTTGGAGAAACCTTTGCACCAGTAGCTAGACTAGAAGCCATTAGGATCCTTCTTGCATTTGCGGCATCCCGAGGTTTTAAATTGTATCAAATGGATGTTAAGAGTGCTTTCCTAAATGGATTCATAGAGGAAGAGATCTACGTCAAGCAACCCCCAGACTTTGAGCACCCTAAATACCCACATAGAGTATACAAGCTTCAGAAAACTTTGCATGGGCTTAAGCAGGCACCTAGGGATTAGTATAATAGGCTTAGGTCTTTCTTGCTAGGGCACGGGTATCAGATATGGTCAGTTGATAAAACTTTGTTCACTCTCAGGCATGGCAATGATTTCTTACTTGTGGCTTTTCTAATGCACTTGTGGCCAAGTTTGCAGAAACTATGAGCAGGGAGTTTCAGATGTCGATGATGGGCAAGCTAAACTTCTTCCTTGGACTACAAATCAAGCAATGCAAGAAAGGTACATTCGTCCACCAGATGAAGTATACTAAGGATTTGCTGAAGAAGTTCGACATGAGCAACGCAAAGCCATTGGCGACACCGATGGCTACCTCGACCGTGCTTGATCCGGATGAAGATGGTGAGGAGGTGGATCAGCGAGAGTATAGGAGCATGATCGGCTCCCTTATGTACCTAATGGCGATAAGACCCGGCATCCAGTTTGTTGTCTACTTGTGTGCTCGTTTCTAGGCTTCACCGAGGACGTCTCACTGCCAAGCGTTGAAGCGCATTCTGAGGTATCTCAAGCACACTCTCAAGTATGGGCTTTCGTTTCCTGCTTCCTCTTCGCTTTCTCTTCGAGGTTTTTCAGATTTGGATTTTGCTGGCTATAGAATTGACAGGAAGAGTACCTCCGGTACTTGTCATTTCTTAGGTATTTATATTGTGTGTTGATCTTCTCGCAAACAGTCTAGCATTGCGCAGTATACTATTGAAGCTGAATATGTAGCTCCTATAGCTGTTGCTCACAAATTTTATGGATGGTTGCTACCTTGAGGGATTTTGGGTTGGAATTCAAGAGTGTGCCACTTTTGTGTGACAACATTAGTGCTATCAGCTTAGCCAACAACCCAGTTCAGCATTCCAGAACCAAGCACATAGATGTGAGATTCCACTTTCTGAGAGACCACAGTAAGAAGGGAAACATTGAGTTGAGCTACATTGATACCCAACACTAGCTAGCCGACATATTCACCAAGCCTCTAGATGCTACAAGGTTTGCCTTTCTAAGGGGAGAGCTTAGTGTGTATCATCCCTATAACATTGTGTGAGGGGGAGTTGCCTTTGTACATACTCTATCTTCCATTTGTTGCATTTGCATTACATAGCATTTTTGTAAGATAATCACGTTAGCAAGTTTCACTTATATGTTCTTTACACTTTCTTGTTCTAGTTGTGAATTTGTGCTAAATATAGTGGATGTATAACAATTTATGCAAACTTAGACTCTTAGTGAAACATGGCATAAAATTTGTTAAGCAAGCTTGTCTTTTCTAAGAATAAACTTGAAATGTGAACATAATCTCTTGTCATCCTCTAGTGTTTGCTTTAGCTTGATCAGTGCTTAAATTAGGGTAGTTCTATGAAAAACTTTTTCTAGGCCACTTTATTCAGTTCAGCGGATTGGGGTCTTTGACCTTTGTCTATGTAAATATTTAGCCCATGATTAACCTTTGGGAGAGCATGTGCTCTTTTTTGTCGCAAAGTCACAATTTGTTTTGGCTTTGTGAAAAATTACATATATTAAATCCTATATTGAGTCAATAAAATAAATGATCAAGTTTTGAGCTAAAATTGAATCCAATACAGTGGCTTAAGGCTTCATGTGGTTTGCCAAAGAAGTGAACCTATGGTTGCTTAAACCTCACTTGGGATAGTTAAATGATCAAATGAGAAAGTTAACTTATGCTTTTTAATGTGCTAAGAATGTTGTTTTTCATGTTGTCAAACTAAGGCTTGTATTGATATGTGGGTGTTTGTATAGCCTGTCGGGTTGAACTTGGTCGCCTAGTTTGAACTTGACGTAGCACTAGTTTCTCTAATCTTTGCACTGATCATGAAACTCTAGATGCTTTTGTGGTGACTTCTTTTGGATAATTGAACAACATGGTCAAAACTTGCTTCACTCCCAGTGGTTGTGACATGAACTCAATTCGAGGCTTTGTATGTCTTTAAGTTACATTGTTTACTTCTCATAGTGCTTTGATATCTCTAGTTCTTGCAAGTGCTTTATGATCTATATGTGAAGCTTTATAGGTTTGCATTTTATTTGCACATCTTTTGTATAGTTTGCTATCCTTGATGTTTGCATTGTCAAAGGGGGAGAAAATATGCCCAAAGATATTTTGTACAAATATTCAACAAAAGGGAGAAAATTGCATTTATCTAGAAATGAAAGGGGAAAAATGGAAAATGTGCAACATCAAGGAGGAGCATGTGTTTTTGGGTTTTTTGAGTTTTTCTTGCTCTTTTGAGGTTTTTGGCTCGTCTTTACCTCTCTTAGGGTTTTTTGCAACCTTTCTTATGTGAAGTAACATATTTTGCTCTTTCTTGAGTTTTTGGTCACTTCGACGAGCTTATATTGTTTTAATTTCTTCAAAACAAAATCTTTATGCTTTGAGGATTGTCAATGCACTCATCAAGGGGGAGATCGAGAAACCAAATTGAAATGTGACTTGATTTACTTGTAATGAGTGATTGATATTATCATTTATTTGGTTTGATGATCTTCTGTTTTGCATGAGCTTTGATGTGATTTGAATTGATTTGGGATTTCATTTGAGCATATTGATTATGGACTAATTAGAATTAGAGTTGGAGATATTGTTTGCTTGTCTCATGGTGTGCAGGTGATGGATGCAACTTGGCGGTCGACGGCGGGATAATTAGGGCCAAGCGGAGTGCTTGGTGCCAGACGATCAAGGAGGCTGGGCGAAGTCAAGGGTGATCCTAGCTGAACACGTGAAGCTCAAGCAAAGCATTTAAGGCAGATGAAGACGGCGTGTTGACAAAGTCAAGCGAAGAGAATACCGGTGCAAATGACAAGGCAGCCCGAGGGATCGGGAGCGGGAGAGACTTGCCAGCGGTCAAAATTGCATGACGGAGTACACGCATTGACATCGAAGTGCTTGCTTAAGGTGTAAGCAAGGTGGTGAGTCACACTTTAAGAAGCGTGCAGGCGATTTCACGGTTTGGTCTCAAAACCGTGGGAGGACTGGAAGAGTACATTGCACCGTCGGGAAGCTTGTGTCGAGGCGAAGCTAAGTTATGAAGGTGCCGTAGCCGTCCGATGAATGAAGAAGAAAATAGACCAAAATACCCTCGATGGTAGGTATGAGTGTACTACAAGAGAAGGATATTTTGGGGGAAAGATAGGAAACTTAGGGGTCAAGTTTCCTATACCTATAAATAGAGGGGTAGGGCTATGAGAGAGTTTAAACCAGCCATTTGAGCCCCTTGTGCCACCCATATGAGAGTCTTGTATTAGGGTTTTAGTAGAGAGAAAGATGAGTGCTTAGCCTATGTATTAGGTGAGAGTTTTGTGAGAAAAAATTCTTTGTAATTCGTCTAAAATAGGGCTGATCTCTGCTGCAATGAACTTTTTCTTCATGTTATTGTGCTCACCTCCTTCTAGTTTTCCTCTATTAGTTCCCTTGTAAGTTTACCAGTTTTCGGTGTTTCTTTGTGATTTTCATTTTGGTTTTAGAGCTGAACTTTTAGCACCTTGGGAGGTTGCTCTTCTTGTTACTAGAGGCATAAAATTCACATACGAAAGTACACTTATGGGCCTTGAGTACCCTTGCCTCTAGATCATTAACTTGGAGAGGTTCCTTGTCCAGTGATCTTTTTTTTTAGCTGCAGTTTTCACCTTTGCAGAGTTATTATTCTTGATGCTAGTGGTTTAAACACTCATATACTCATGTATTTGAGCGGGTCTTGAGTCCCCTTACCACTAGACTATCATCTTGGAAAATAACCTTATTCGTCGACTATCTTCTCTAGTTTTTTTTAAAGTTATGAGTTTTTTGCACAAAGACACATAGGATGGTCCTGAATGGCACCTATGGTTCATATTCTATCTGTGAAGTCATGTTATCATGTAACTAATTTTCTTGTTTTGTCTCTCTAATTTTTTTACTTCACTTGAACGTTTTGAGGTACGTTGAGTGAGAAATAAAAAAATATCATCTATTTTGTAAGAAATTTTTTTGAGATACCTATTCACCCCTCTAATCGCCATTCTCGATCCTTAATTATCACTACCGATAATTTTTGAACCGACAGTAAAAAAAGAGCAGCAAGACACTTTATGTAGTAATGGGGTTTATTGCGCATTTGCCATGCACTGAAAGTTTAGAGCTCTCTAATCTAAGTCTAACGTGTGTGTAAGATGCATACGCTTCTGTCATGTAAGTGAGGTTTGTGTCGATTTTATACGTTCTACATGTACCTTAAAAAAATATTACACCAAAAAGTGTGCCGTGTGCATGACATTACAACAAGATGAGAGGGGGAGTGAGCGAGAGTTAGAGAGATAGAGATGGAGGCGGGGCCCACTGCCCACGTGGTCGGGCAAGGCCAGGCACCAGGGCGCCATCTCCTCTAGTTAAGCAGCCCTTTAATGTTTTGCTGAGGTCACGCCACATTCAGTCGTCACTCATCAGCTCTTTCGTTTCTTCTTCCTCCTGGCGCTAGCTTTCTTGATCTGCCTCCTCCTAATCAAGCCACACTATTGAAGTGACGATGATCTCCCCTGACACCATCCGCACAGTAATCGGCGTCATAGTTGAGTTGCCGCCGTCGCGGTCGCTACATGCACTCAAGCTGCATGGCACCTATATACGCACGCACATATACATCGTCGATGATGCACAGCGCACACCTCGCAGCAGAATTGGTTGTTACGTGATAATTTGTGGAATTGTGGTCCAAATTGTATTGAATTGACTTTTTTGGCATCTTTTTGTGTCTATCCTGCAGGCAATGGGACCGCTTTTGTGCTCTTCCTCTCCCTAGTGTAAGAATCAAATATCAATTCATTCACTCATAGATGAAACTTAGAGAGCATCCGATTGGTAGCAGAAAGACAGAAACTAGACAATCGTCTCTGTGCACACACACGTGCCGCACACCAAGAAGATTACAAAAAGAACTATACTGAAAATAACATAGCAAGTAAAATACTTGTAGTCAAAATCATTAGTACGTACAAACGTACTTATAATTACATACATACACAGTCTTAATTAAGGCGTATATGCATACGTACATGTATACAGAGGCCGACGTTCTACCGCATCTGGAAGAAGGGTTCGGTGGAGCAGCGCTCGCCGGTACCGTACGTGGCGACGCTTCTCAACTGCATGATGTGGGTGCTGTACGGCCTGCCGCTGGTGCACCCTCACAGCATGCTCGTCATCGATCACCATCAACGGCACAGGCATGGCCATCCAGCTCAACTACGCCACGCTCTTCCTCCTCTACTCCGCCGGCGCGCGCTGCCCGCCGCAAGATCCTCGTCTTCCTCCTCGCCGCCGATGTAGCCTTCGTCGCGGGCGTCGCCGCGCTCGTGCTCACTCTGGCGCACACGCGCGAGCGCAGGTCCATGGTGGTGGGCTTCCTTTGCGCCGCCCTGTCTCAGTCATGGTACGTAGTAGAAGTGTACAAATACTATGTTACTAGGTAGCTGCATGTGACTAGTATGATTTGGTATTATTTAATTATTAATTGGTTGTCATTAGAGTGTCAGCATCAGGAGATTTTTTTCGTTTTATTTATTGGTTGATTATATAACTTCATGCGGTAGTTGGAATGGGAAGAAGCATAGGAAAAGAAGAGTGGGTTATTTTAGCTTTCATGACAATAGACAAGTATCAACGTTGTCGGAGAAAAAAATAAAATAATACTAAGAGCATGTGCTCACGCAGATATGATCCAGTCGCTTCTTCAATTATCCTCTGGAATAGCATATGCAGTGTTTCCATTTTATTTCACCGTGTCCAGTCTTCTTACTATTTTGTTTTATTTAGTTTTCCCAATGACTAATTTCCGAGCATGCATGTCCACGTCGCTCAGCATGCACGCTCGGATCCTCGTTCGTTCTTCATCAGAGTGACTAAGAATACACGTGCGCGACTAAGATACGGCGTTGGAGGCGTGCGCGACTGAGATACGCGCGTCCGTCTTGCTCCTGTATACCGGACCCACGCGTCAGCGAAGTTTAGTCACGGAATCATCGAAGCGAGTCCTTTTTCAAACATCGGGAACCGCGCTAGTTCATTTCGTCGCTCTCGTCGTCTCTCCAGGTTCGTTGCTCTCGTAACCAAATATCAAGTTGTGTGCTGTGTTTTGCCTCCAAATCCGTCTGAATGTGCTGTGTTTTTTGCTTCTCTTCGCGCAATTAGGGTTTTCTGATTCGCGTTTCTTGTTGATCCAGTGCAAATCTGTAGCGCGGCAGGGAGGAGGGTTGCACAGGAGGTGAGTTTTCCCCCAAATCCGTCTGAATGTGCTGTGTTTTGCTTCTCGCACATATTTAACTGTTCGAAATACGTATGATCGAGTGCAAATCGCTTGTAGCCGCTCGTGGATTCCTCTGAATGTGCATATATTTGGTTCTCTCGCATGCGATTTTTTCTCCCCAATCTTTGTACCTAGGGTTTCTTGATTCGTGATTTTGCATAGATCCATTGCAAATCAGTAGTGCAGGGGGGAGGAGGTTGAGGATTGCACAGCAAGGTCAGGTTCTCCCCAAAATCCGTTCTATATTTTCTCTTCTGTCACATATAATTTTGCTCGGGAACCAAATCGTTGATAACCTTGCATGCATGCCTCTGAATGTGCATATTCGATTCTCTCAATGCAATTTTTCACCCCAAATCAGTCTCACGTAAGGGGTGGGGTTTCCGATTCCCGTTTAGGGTTTAGGAAGTCTAGTTTCTTCGCGCACAACGCATGTTTTTGCATTTTTGATTTCGTCTCCCGCTCCAAAATTGATTTGGGATTTTTTTTCGTATTTGTGCCCCCCTCTCTCCGAGTTTGATTTGGGGATTTATACGGTTTCAGAATATCATTTTGGGGTTTGATTCGTTCTGGTATCCTTTTTCAAAACGCAGCGGAGCATGAAGCTATGGTGGGGGGCTGATGCTCGTGCATTGAGGTGAGCGCATGTTTTCGTCCTAGTTTTTTGAGTTGTTTATCTAATCGCGCACTGTGGTGGGGATGGCCAGGTCCTTAGCATTGCCTAAATTCTAAACGTTTTCGGCATTGAAATTCCTGAAATGCAAACTAGGCCATCCCAGGTGCTAAACTAAACTGCATAGAAATGCTTGGAAAGTGTGCATAAAATTGCCTAAAACACAACATAGTTATAGCCTGATCCATTCACTCTTCATACAAGGTTTTTATGCTCACTTTTTTTTACATACATATATACAAGGTTTTTTAAGGTCAACAAACATTGGATGAGTATTATTTTTCATCTTTCATTCTTTTTTATAGGCAAAAATGGCTATGGATGAAATACATATGACAAGGCATGTTATGCGCTAGTTGGGTATCAATTATAGGCAACAAGCATGCCTTATTCGTACCATGGCTACAAATATCCGGCGCAATAGTTTGTTCAATTCTTGTTTTGTAGCTAGCCATGTCCTAGGGCACAACCTGTTCACAGTTGCTATTGATATGAGTGGATTTACATTCATCCAATGTCTAAGCAGGGCTGATGCAAAGGTTCTCCACAAAACGAGCTACATGTGGGGTGTCGAAGTTGTCTCCTTCCAGCGCATGTATTACGCTAGCTTATGGCCAGTTGACCCTCTTTCAAAAGTTGGTGTACCTCAGAGGATGTAGCAGAATATATAGAGTAAAATAGTATTATGTAATGTAGGAGGAATGTCGATTATAAATTCCTATGGTTTTTTTCTTTATGTCATTTATGTATTATCGTCGAATGGTTAAAAAACTTTGTTATGTATTTACTGAATCCTCACATATATATAATCCATGTGGTTCCTTTTTTTTCGACATCTCCCCTGATGCTATGTTTTATCATTATTTTTTTTAACTCTTACTGTGAGGCAATTTGTTTATGTATTATAAGCATTTTAATGCTTTTACTGTGTAGCCTAAATTGCTTATAGTATGATAAGCAAATTACTTTTTTTTATTACCAAATTTGTTTTAGCAGATAAGTAACATTCCACACACATACATGGTGATCTTCTTGTTTAATTATTCATCTTTTTTGTTCTTCCATTGTTTTTCACACAGCTCCTCTGATCTCCATGTGTCTTTTTTTTTAAATGTTTCATAGGTAATGGAAAGGCAAAAAACAAAAGAGGATGTGGCTTCTACATCACGTAGCAAGCATCGTTGGCAGTGTGGGGGTGTGTATAACAAAAGTCATTTTATTTTTTGTTTTACTTCAGTAGACCCCTGGTCTCTATAATTTTGCACTATGTGATCTGACTTTTTTGTTCATCTAGTCTTTGGTGTGATGGTGCCACACTCCATTTGTAAAGATTCACTTTTAGAGTAGTTCTATGATAAGTATTGATGCTGATCAAGTACTGGTTCAAATAGAAAAAGCCTGAATTTCTATCTGAACAATGTTAACTTGCTTCTCTGCTTTTGAAAGAGGATACAACATGGAAATCATGCCTATTTTGACTGCTATAAGTAATGATTTTTAAGGGGAGTATTGTGTTGCAGTGTTCTTTTAGTTTTCCTATAGCGTGGCTTTTTGTATAGCTTTTTTCTTAGTGTTGCATTATTTTTGTTTAGTTTTTAAATGATGCCATGCCCCATACTCAAGGTGCCAGGAACAGAGCTTTACCATCAAGATTGGTTAAGCTATAGAAATGCATGTCATATGCACAGCGTGACATGATTACAAAAGTTGGTTTTGGAGGGTTGCTCAATATAGGGACAAGTACACTACCATCTGATCTTAGCAAGTGGGTGATAAGGAATTTTAATGTTGAATCCAATGAGCTTGTGATCCCGGGGAGGGGGAGGATCAGTGTCACAGCTGAATCAGTTCATAGGATTCTTGGCTTGCTAAAGAAGGGAGACAAGGTGTTGTATGACTTCAATGTAAAAGCCACCAACTTTATACATGAGAAATATGATACTGAGAATGCACTGAAGATTGGTTCAATAGTGAAGAGACTAAAAGCTAACAAGAATGCTGATCAAGATTACCTAAGGACATGGCTTATGTTGGTTCTTTCATCATTTCTGTGTCCAACCACCTGCCTTGGCATCAGTCCGAAATGTTATCCTGCACTAGTCAACTTATCCAAGGTTAATAAGTTGAATTGGTGTCAGTTTGTTGTAGATTTGTTGAGACAATTTGCACATCAAATGCACAAAAGGAATTCTATGAAGGGTTGCTTATTTTTCCTTATGGTAATCCTGTCCTCCATTTTCTTTTTCTTTTTCTTTTTTCATCTTTGAACTCCACAAGATAATTTCTTTTCTGTCAGTTTGTGATTTTTTAATTCCTTTTTATATGTACAGTTCATGTATGTAGACTCTTTGATCATTGACGGATATGAAATTCCTGATTGCATTCTAAGAATTGGGGCATGGAAGAGGACAATCATCGATAAAGTCATCAAGCTTGACAAAAACAGAAATGGGTCATTTGGAAGCTTAAGAGTGAGTGAACTTTATTCCCAAATCTTTTTTTTAGTTCAGATTAATATGTACAAGTTCTTGTCCTGCAAGAGGGTTCACAAAATCTCACTTTTCTTTCGTGTTGTTTTGTCTCCTTTTTTTTCAGCTTAAAAGTTCATGCCACTCAGTTGTCCAGGAGTCACTTTTGGGACATATGGATGATATTGAAAGCTTTGTTTCATCTAAGGCCACTCCAGGCTTATCAACTGAGGTCTGTCCAATATTCTTGCTATGCACCTTATTAATTGAAATCATTTCAATTTTGTCCTCTCAAGCACTTTAATGTTAATTCTCAAGCTACACCTACTCTTTACAACGGCTATGAATAGGGCACTAGAAGTATTGGATCAAAGCTACATATCCGATGATAGGCAAAATCATAATGAAATTTTTTGTCTCAATACTCCAATCTGCATCCAGCAATTTTGTAGTAACTGTAAAAGCAATTTACCAGGTGTATAAAAGCAATTTATCTTGCTGGGAGCTCAACCTATACTTTCTTTTTTTATTAACTTTAAGCAATTTTAATGTGTTCGAAAAACATTTAGTAACTTGGAGAAGCATTTTCTGGTGTAAAAAGCAATTTTGTTATTAACTTTAAGCAATTTTAATGTGTTCGAAAAGCATTTAGTAACTTGGAGAAGCATTTTCTGCTGGTGTTGCTTAAAACTTAAGTTTCAACTTTTGCTGTTTGTTGGAATCAACATTGTTTCAAACCTTATCCTGTATTAGGGTGTAACAACCATGTCGAAGTTTTATGGCATTCTATGCATTTTGTGATATATTGTTCGCTTGTCATGCTTTCGCCCATCAGGCCATCACAGCGCTCCAAAAGTATTGAATTTTCAATGTCATAATTTGTTGGGCATGTTTTGTTTCAAGTTGCAATCTTTATCCTGTAGGTGCACTGATTATGTCTTAAATTGAATACTTCTATGATTTTTTGTTTGTTTGTTGTCTTTTAAACATTGGTCATACTGTATATTGTAAAGTAGGGTGCATTTCAGATTTCCGAAACATCTAGTTCGCTACCTACTGCTACCTTTCCCAGCTTTCGGTGCCTTTTCCTCCCTAAATATCTAAAGGTACCGAAATTTACTAAGCTTATGAACACTTGAACAGCCAGTATGTGTCTTCCGTGTCAGACAGTTCATTTGTCGTGGTGAATGAATGTCACATGAAAGTATATTCATTATGTCATTTTACTTTTGTACCTGATAATCATCAAGTGATTTCTACACATTTTAGTGCAACATATCTTGCAATTTAGTCAGGCCCTTCACTCAGGCCTTATTTGAACTGATTGTTTAAGCAATTTTGTTAGTAACTTCAAGCAATTTTAATGTGTTTGAAAAATATTTAGTAACTTGGAGAAGTATTTTTACATGAATTCAATGCAGAAAAAGAGGAAGCTCTCTGAAGCCGTCAGCAAAGTATGCATTGGCATCACACAAATGATGGGCAACTTTTTAAGAGTAGTGTCTGAAATCATGGGGGAACACCGATCTTCTGTGTACCATGATCAACCAAGTCAAAGGAAATCCAAGCAGAGGAGGATGAGTAGAAAATATGAAGACAATGATGAACATGAAGACAACGACGATGAAGATGAAGACTATGAGGACGAAGACTATGAGGATGAAGATGAAGACTCCAGCGAAGATGAGGAAGAGGAGGAAGGTTCAAAGAGCGAAAATGAAGCATGTGTAGGTCATGAGGAGGAGGACTTAGGCAAATATGATGATGATTTGAGTGAGAAGGAGTGCAACAACGAGTCCAGTGCGCATGCAGAATCAGAAGAGCAGAATCTGAGAGGTCATGACAAGGAAGAACAAGAACAAGATAGGAATGATAGTGAAATACATATTGAGAAAGACATGGAGGAAAAGGAAACACCTCTGGTTAGGCGAACAAGGAAGGACAGAGGCGTGGAGCAAGGACAATATGAACTAGATAGGGAGCAAGGAACATCCGGAATGGCTGCTGTTCATGAGGAACAAGGAGTTTGAGAATTGGCTAACAACAAAGTCACAGAGCTACTGTTACCAGAGCATCTAGAAGATGTGCAGCATGGAATAAGTAGCAACACTAAGAAGAGAGTTGCTCAGCAAGATGATTGTAGTGAGAAGCTTCAGAAGAAATTGAAGAGGGAGAGGTTAAGGCTACCTGTCCCAGTAGATAGTGTGAAGAAGGAAAACTTCATTTTAAACAAGAGCAAATCAACAGATAATGTCCTAGAGACAAAATATGTTACACCACCTATTGCTAGGAGCAATTCTTGGGATTTCCTGGCACCAGAATGTAACATCATGAAGTTCATTGACATTGAATCTGATGGGATTGAGGATGAACAAAAAATTTTAGAGCAAACAATGGTTGAAGAAGGCCTAAGGAATATCACTGTACATGATACAATAGCCAAAAAAGACACACCACCACAATTTGAATGCAATAACAAGGAGGATTCAGATGATTCATTTGCAAACATATATGAGGAATTACTACAGAAAATAGAACAAGATGCAAGAAGGCACATAGAAGAAAAGAATGCTGCAAACAAACCTGAGGAATTACTACACAAAATGGAAGAAGATGCAAGAAGGCACATAGAAGAAAAGAAGATGCATGAAGCTACAGCAATTATGCAAAGCATTGCAGTAGTTCAAACTGATGAAATTGGAGAAAAAACCCCAGCAACAACCAATCTTGAATCTGCTATTGCTCTAAGTACATCTGGTACAGCAGCCCCCAGAAGGTTTCTGACGATCCCAGCTACAATGAGGTCTCCATTTATTGACTAAGATAATAAGAACAACTTTAAATGCAGCAATGTTGTTTGCATGGTATACAACGCGGTGTGCAGAGCCACTGGAAGGACTACAAGGTCAAGCCAAAGTTCCAATAAGACAGAGTATGTATTTCTCTATTGCTTATTCATCACCATTCTTTTTCATACCCTGTTTTTTTTTATCAGTTGCTAAGCATGAATAGTTACAATTTTGTATAAGCCTTTCTTTTTTTTAGCATAAAAAGTAATTTTTGAAAAAGCAATTTTAGTAACTTGGAGAAGCATTTCTGTTGTCTATCTACAAGCTAATGCATGCATTTTGGAAAAGCAAAATTTTCATACTCGTATAGCAAATTCTATACAAGTCGAAGCAACTTTTTAGAATTTTCAATCAATAAGCAAAATGACAATAAACTGAAAGCAAATTGTTCCATGTTCATAAGCAAATCCATACAATTGATAAGTATTTTTGTCCATGTTCTTGAGCATCTGACCTTACCAAGTGGGTCTTTTTTTGACTAAGTTAAGCATTGCTATTTTACATGAATTTGTCCTCTAAAATTTTATCAGTTGCTCAGCATGAATAGTTGCATTTTTGTATAATCCTTTCTTCTTTTTTCTAATGTTGATGCAGTGATATTATAATCAATATATGGGACTTTTGGGTCACCTTAAATCATCTCTCAAAGTCAGTCAGACCAGGGCGGAAGTTAATTAACACTGTAGCTGAAATTGGGATTCATCTCTTGAACGAACCTGATAATACAAGCCCTGCTAAACGTGTACTGCCACTAAGGGTTGTTGTGAGTATTCTTTTTTTTTTTGCCTCTATACATCCCCAAGAAAAGACACAACATGGGTTTCTAAATGTTTTAAATTCTCCCCTGTATTCTTTTCTATGTGCAGCATTGACTCCTGAGGGGCGAAATGGATCATGGGGGAGGCTTGACCCATCTTGACATATCTAAATTAGTAACATTCTTTCTTACTTTTTTTGTTCTTTTTCTTTTTTCCCTCACATTTTTGGCATTTCTTAGACACAATATATTTTTATCTATTTTTTTCCAGGTATTATTCCCTGTACTTCAAATGTGGGAGGTCGAGGGTCTCCACGAAGAAGTTGGGCACTACTTTCTATTGTCCTTGAACTTACGGGAACAACGGTTTGAGGTACTTTCTAAAGTCATTATGTTCATTATCAATAAGGTCTTCTATTCATATTTAGCACAAGTAACTTGTATCATTTTTGTGCTTTGAGTACTTGACTCAATGAGGTCCTTACATGATAACAAGCTGAAAAGTTGCTGCAGTACTTTGGTATCTGCAATCAAGCATCTGTGGATCACATATTATACGCAATTGAAGAAGAAGATAGATAGCTATCAACTAATAGACATCAAGGTCCCGTTGCAGAGCAATATGTAAGTTATCATAATGCTTTTTGCAACTTTGTTTGATTTTTTCATTGGCAATGTGTAAAGATTTTTTTTTCACAGATATGACTGCGGTTTTCACATGCTTATGCATTGTGAACACTGGGACGGTCGTAAGCTACCCACATTCAAGGAAAAAGATATGCCAAACATACGCAAACTACTGACATACAAATGGCTAAGTCACCCTAAAAACATGACGCCCTGGAAGACAAAGCTCGACATCATTTAGGTAACATGTATCTTCTTTTTTTCCTACCCGCTGCTAAAATGTAGTTGACTCTGAAAATATATTTACCTGTTAAGAAAGCAAAATTGAAAATGCATTTACCTATGTGCTTTTGTTAGGTACTTCTGTAGTTGTTTTGGTGAAACGGTGTGGAGGTCTATCTGCTGCCTTTTTTTTTAAAGCAGCCCTCATCGTTGCATTAGTAACCTGGGTCATCTTAGCTAAATATTTAGCTCGTTTCTTTGTAAATGTGTTGGTACGTTTGTTGGAACTTGCTGTAATTTCGTTGCTCTAGGGAACTCCTCTATGATCCCATTCCTGCTACTGCTGAACTCTCCTCCCCAATTCCCATCCTCTGCTGCTCTAATGCTATCCTCTGCTAGTCCTATCCCTCTCAATTTGTATCCAGCGAACTAGATGACTCTTGAGCTTGCTATATGTACTCATTTTGGTGCATTGATCTAAGTGATTGAGTGTTCTGGATTTTTGTGTTAATTTGCTTACAAATTAACACAACATTGCAATAAAAAAAGAAGTAATATAATCCTCTAATAAAAGCACTTTAATAGTCTGCAGAAAGTACTTTTAGTAGATTGCAGAAAGCAGTTTTACTACTCTGCACAAAGCTAATTAACACAAACTTTTTTAAGCAAAGTCCACTCCATACATTCCTCCTGCCATAGACCTAAACAAAAGTAGTTTACTAGTCTGAAAAAACAAATTAACACGACCTTTTTAATCAAAAAAATAAGTAACATAATCCTTTAATAAAAGCACTTTACTAGACTGCAGAAAGCAGTTTACTACTCTGCACAAAGCACATTAACACAAACTTTTAAGAAAACTCCACTGCATACATTCCTCCTGCCATAAACCTAAAACGAAACATACTAATGTCATGTGAATAGCTGCATCTCCTTGCTTGGAATTCTTATAGTTATTTTTCCAGGACATTTTGTAGCATTGTGATTCTCAGTGTGACAAATGCTGCATTTGTTCTTTCTCTTTGGTTGCACATTCTTCCCATTAGACAACCTTTTTGACTTCTTCCTCCCTTTAGTTAATGATCTTGGCGGATTCCTTACTAATCTTGAACTATCAAGATATGAAGCATCTTGAAAATCTGTAGGAGCAGGCACATTTGGGTTAGGAGTAGACATAGTAGCTATAGTGCCATGACCACGAGGTGAAGTTGTCGTAGCTGCATTACAAAGAGGCTGAGATACATTTGCAACAGCAAAGTCATTGCTAGGAGTAGCAGTTATCTTCTTCCTCTTCCTCTTCTTTAGATCTGCAAGTTCAGATTGCATCATTTAGATGTGCTTAGTAATAATAGAATGAGCATCATCTGAATTTGAACCTTCACGTGCAAATTTTGCATGTGCAGAAGCAAGGTTGCTAAATCTCAGTGTTTTCTTGTTCTGCAAAGACATACGACTAGCCGTAATATCAACAGAAATATTTGCATCAGCAGACATATCTGTGTCATCAGAAATTGCTTGTTGTGTCCATCTTTTCAATATGTATCTTTCAGGCAGGGTCTTCACACCAAATCTGATCAAAATCTTCATGATGTGGAAGCAAATTATCCCATCCCTATCAAACTTGCTGCACTCACAATAGTAACTTGTTTCTTCTTCAATTGCTGTCACAATATATGACCTAGTCCCATAGTCTTCAATAAATTTGTTATTCGGTACTAGCTTGTATTGGTAGGGCACTTCATGCTGTTGCACATCATATTCTGCAGTCCTTTCAAATTCCTTTGAGAATGTATAGAAAATACCTTTTGTGTACACAGTTGAAGCATATTTCTCAATAGGGTACTTTGACCATGTGTGCCATTCATTATCATCAGTCCTAAAGTCCTGTCCATCTTGAGCAACAAGGCACTTTTGCTGAATTTTCTCATACTCACAAATAACAATATTGATAAGTTTGGATTCACATATCTCTTCAGCACTGCATTAAACTCTTCACTTCTCTGAGTTGATTGGAGGAAAGGATAGAAACAATGCATATAGTATGCTTGAACAAAACTCTTTCTAATGCTATACAAATGCTGAAAATGTTGTATGTCCCCCAGGTCATGCTGATTAATCATAGCATCCCATTTCGCCTCAAATTCTTCAGGTGTTACACTGTAATTAGTATAGTCTGTAAACTCATCCTTTAATTCTTGATTAGATGAAAGGTATGGACTAATTGTTCCAGAAGCTTTATCCATTATGTGCCACCGGCAGTTTCGATGATTTGTATTAGGGAAGACAAGCTCAATTGCCCGCCTCATAGCCCCATCCTGATGTGTTATTATATTAAGGGGAGCCTTGCCTTTCATCGCTTCCAGGAATGCTTTGAAAAGCCAAACAAAGCTATCTGTCTTCTCATCCCTTAGGAATGCGCATCCTAGCTGGAACGATTGAGCATGTCTATTTATTCCAATGAAGGGGGCAAGGGCATGTCATACATATTAGTCATGTATGTCGTATCGAATGAAACACAGTCACCATATGCCTCATACTCCTTCCTTGCTGAACCATCCACCCAGAATAGGTTCTGAATCTTATAATCATCGTCCAACTTGAACTTGTAGAAGAAATCAGGGTCATCTTGCACTTTCAACTCTTCAAAGTAGTCTAGTGTTTCTTGCATGTCTTTGTACTTTTCAGTGGTACGAAGTGTGGATCGGAAGTTACTCACATCTTTGCCTACGTATGGTACTAGTTCAATGGAGCCATAGAACTCAGCCATTAGCTGCATAATGCACCCTGCGGCCCTGTGGTGATGTTACAGCCATGCAGCATAGTGATGAAAGACTTTACTTCCTTAGATATGCCTTTGTGTGATCTAAGCCATTTTGTTAGTGAGGGCTTCGTAATGAGTGGATGATTGTGCTCAGCTATGAAATAAATTACATGCCACCTAGCACCAATTAGCTTCACAGTCATCCTTACTTTGCATTGTGTATACTTCATTTTCTCCCTTTTCCTTTTCTTGCCACCATGTCTCCCCCCCCCCCCTTGTTTAATGGCTCGCTCATCCGGTAGATCAAGATCATCTTGTTCAGAATCATCTTCATGTGAATAATTTGTAGGCTCCTCGGTATTTTCATCAGTTTTGCTTTTCTTCCCTTTCTCTTCTTTGTTGCAGACAAACTAGATTTTTTGCAGCACTTTTGTAATTCCTGATTTGTGCGAGGTATTGGTCCTTATTGAGAAACCAATTCTCTTAGCATATACATTGTAGTATTCCCTTGCTTCTACTACACTACCAAATGCCATACCAGTATAGGGGACTTGTGGCAAAGACCACACCTCACCCTCTTCATGCACAACTTGTCCAGTAATATCTGAACAACAATATCCCCTACAGCAATCAGTGTGTTATCGGCATTTTCTTGCTGAATATCTTGTAAATGTGTTTCTTCCAAAGATAGTCTAACATCAGAAATGCTTGGGGAGTCTTGCTGGATAGGAGGAGGCTGAGTGCAATTTTTTGGATTGCTCTCAATTGCATCTTCAGTATGTCTTGAGATGAATTTTTTGGATTGCTCTCAATTGCATCTTCAGTATGTCTTGAGATGAAATCATAGTCAAAATCAGGTGGCAGCTGATTTAGATCCATCTCTTGAAACCTACATAAAAGCTTTTTCAGTAGTGCATATCTACATCAGCAAGAAAATTATGCATGGTTTTTCTTTTTTTCACGTAGTACAATCATGCATGCTGAATCAGGTTTTGTGTTTTGCAGCACAAGTAAATTGTATCATCGAAGAATTCATATACATACATCTGGAACCAGATTAGGAAGCAAATCTAGGGTATGTCCCTATTTTTGAAGTACAATTTCTATTCTTGTTTTTTACGGTCATTAACCATCTGAGAATCAAATATGCACAAAACTATATTGTGTTCATTCAGTGAAGCAAAACATGCAGAAAAAAAACTGACAGGGTTGAACAAATTTTAGAAGATGCAACTTTTGAAGATAGATACAAGCTTCTTTAAGTAGATACAAGCTATTTTGATGACCTGTAAAGGCAGATCTAATGTCTTCATTAACATTTAACCAGTTCAAAGAAGCAAAATAGCCAGATTCTATTGAGCATAAACTTTTTCCTCTTTCTATTACATTTGTTTTGTAATTTACATCAAATAGGAACAGGGATATCTCATTCTCATATGCAGTTTTTCCCCAATTTGAAGATCTGTGTAGTCAGTAGCATCAGGTACAATAAGAAGGTAGCAATAGGATGATAAAAGCAAGTTTGTGTGCTCTTTTTTCCTTGTGCAGGTAAGTTATGATACAATTTCAATCATACAGGCTAAATGTTGTTTCCAGGAAGCAAACATGTAGATTTTGGTAGAGGAAATCCATGCAAACTTTTCAGTGTCAGATGAATCCCTGTCGGTTGAACAATTTGTGTGTTCCCTCTTTTTTTTTTCAAAAACGATGTAAAGCTGATCAAAGATCACAGAATCTGGGAAAACATAGCTACTAAAGCATACCTGATCTTTTAGGTAAATCTGTTTAGCTTGTGCTGCTCTAATGGAGATTTTTTTTGCTTTTTTCGCTGGAACCCTAGCTGTGCCTCCGCAAGTTTTGCCTAGGCCTGCTGGAGGCGGCACGTGGTTTGGGCAAGCCAGGTTCGAGTTGCCTCTGATCGATTTTGGTGGGCCCAGCATTTGCCAGGCGTGCTCCGCGCGCAAACGCGCTCCCGCGCGGGAGGGAAACAAGGCCTAGGCCATACGCGTGCTCAGCACGCGGCAAAAAAAGAAAGGTATCCTTTTCTTGTGTGCGGACAGGATGCTAATAGCATGCACGGCCGTGCATTAGTCGGTTCGTGTTAAAGCATGTCGTGATTTTCACCAAAACTAAATCTATTGTATCATTTATAATAAAAAAATTATAACTATTGTGCCTAGTAACATAAAACTATAACTTTTGTACACTAATTTCACATATAACCTAATTTTCGTTATCTCTGCTGTCGAAATTTACTATTCATCATTACCAGTTACCAATAAAAAATCAGTGGCCTTCTGTTTCTCCAACAATTCTAGAACTTTATGTGCATGTTCCACAATCCTTGTGCAACCTATTTTAACTAGATTCACCCAAAAAGACTATAGAATTTAAACTAAAATTCTTCAAAAAAATACTACTTTATAACTTCTAACAATTTTTAAGATCTCAAATAAAATCTCAAAAACCTGGAAAAAATCACTAATATTCTTCTTATATGATGGAAGAATTTCTAAAATTATTTTCGGCCCTATTTTATATGGTGAAAAAATGGTTTCTTTTGTAATACTTTATTTATAGAGCATTACAAACGAACTAGATTTTCCACCACCTAGGGCTCGAAATAATTTTAGATTTTTAGGATTCTATTTGAGACTCTAACAATTGTTAGAAGTTATAAAAGTAGTTTTTTTGAAAATTTTAGTTTAAACTCTACGCAAGTTTTTTGGTTGAATCCAATTAAAATATATAGATTATGAAACATATAAAAAAGTTCTAGGACTTTTAGAGAAACAGAAGGTTACTGATTTTTATATCGATGAATATACTGGTGAACAATGAATTTCGACAACAGATATAACAGTATGAAATTGGTGTATATAACTTGTAGTTTAGTGTTGTTAGGCACAATAATTATAGTTTTATATTTCAAATTGCAAAATAGTTATAGTTTTGTACAATTCACTTATTTTTTTCTCATACTAATCATTCATTTTCTATTTGTTTTCATATGTGTTTCAGGAAATGGTGATCCAGAAGATAAGTGTTGAGTACATGCCCCTGTTCTTGTCCCTGGCCTCCCTTGTCAACGGCATCTGCTGGACTGCCTGCGCCCTCATCCGCTTCGACCTCTACATACATCACAGTAAGTGATCGATAAATCCTTAATTTTTTTTACGTATTTTACTAAGATTCCTGCATACAAGATACAACACCTTGACCCGGCCGGTCTGGCACTACTTCAGAATTAGTTATAAGTGTCGATTCATCGGTATCGGTTTAGCCAAAACCGATACAGATAAGGTATCAATACCGGTTTGTATCAAAACCAGACATTCATGCATCCATTTAGATAAAAACTAGAACTGATAAATAGTATCAGTGTTAGTTTTTAATACTAATCGGGATTGATGCCATGTCTAACTGAAAAATTAATTCAATCGAGTTTTGGTTCATCACGTCCGCCTTCCGCAGCTCTCTCCATCCTTATCTCTTCGCGTCACATTTGGCTCCCTCCCCATTCTCTCTCGCTGCTACCCTCCCCATATCCTTCTCCCTCCCACCGCCGGCCTCCACACCTCCCCACCGTCCTCCTCCCCTCCACTTCTCCTTCTCCCTCCCACCGCTGGCCTCCTCGCCTCGCCCCTCCCCACTTGCCTCCTCCCCTGGTGACTCCCCTCTCTCTCTTGTCTCTCTTATCTCTCTCTCTCGTTGGATCCAGGACAAGCAGTTGCTGAGCACGAGCGGCGACCCAGCAGTGGTTGAGTAGTGGTAGAGCGGCCGCCGCGGAGGAGGAGCAGAGCAATCGTGCAGTGATTCTTGTTCTTGATTGATTTCTATAATCTATACTCATGTGATGATGTGTGTTAGGCTCGACGCTGCAATGGAATGTATGTTGAGGATGATGGTCCGAAGATATTTTTCTGTCGTTGGATTGGGACTCCAATTGGTTGCCGTGGGTTTTTTTGGCGGCGGCCTTCAAGCCACCGTATTGGTAGGTGTGCCCAGTAGTGCCCGCGGCAGCGGCAGTGGTAGTGGCATCCGAGCCGTTCTCATCGCTAATTTTCTCTTTTTTTATTATTTGAAAATACCAATAGTGTCGGGTGAGCAACCGATACCGATAGTTATCAACTATTAGTGTTGAGTATTTTATATCAATTGAAAAACTAGCAGTGAAATCGATTTTTAACCGACACTGTTAGGCTTTTTGAAGTAGTGTGGCCTCGGCTGAATTCCGAGGCATGTCCAGTTTGACCTCATGGAACCAGGACATGGTAGGCTATAGCATGGTCATTCATAAGGAGCCATTGCTTAGGGGTCCTAGCTGAATTCTTGAATACCTAACCAGGGACAGTGACATTGTGGTTTCTCGGTTGGCCGCGGATACGAATGAGGGCGGTGATCGCGTACGATCGATTGCGAAATGTAACGGCCCGGGGGAGATGAACTTGCGCAGGTTGAGACTCACGGGGCTGTCTCAGCTGTTCGTTTCACCATCGCACTTGCTTGGCCCTGAGCTGTCCTTGCAGTCCTGGCTCCCGTGTCACGATCTATAGGAGTACCATAACTGATTGGCTCCATGAAAACGACGAAGCTTTTTATTCATTTGTGAGGAGATCAGGAAAACATTTTCTAGGTCTTACAGCTAGTTGAATTAGCTGAGGTGAGAATTTAGGGCATTTACATCAGTCCAATTATCATTCACCTAAGTTACCTTATTTGGGAGAGCATTGCTCCTACTGATTAAGAATGGATTACGCCAATAGAAATGACGATATCCGTAAGAAGAAACAATTTAATTTCATTGCTGAACTGAATCTTTTTTGTGTATTTATTTTTTTATGTACGTTTTTTGCATACAGATTCCGACCGGTCTGGGGGTGCTGTTCGCGGTGGGGGTACCTGATCCTGTACGCCATCTACTACAAATCAACGCAGCAGATCATCGAAGCCCGCAAGCGCAAGGCCGACCAGGTCGCCATGACCGAGGTCGTCGCTGACAGCAAGGCCGGCCACTACTGATCGAGCAGCTGAGCTGCGCGATGATGACATGTTGCTACACGCAGCTGGGGGTTATGTATTAGCAGTGTCCTTCCTAGTCCCAAAGGGATGACGATATGTTGTCGTGTAATTAAGGGAGCAGCTGAGCTGCGCGATTCGCTTCATTTAGGTGGGAGAAAGGTAGGGTATTTTAGCTAATTCCACCTTAGAGGCGGGTAATCGTTCTTTTCCTCGACCAGGCTTTATATTGTTTTTTCGAGGAAAAAACCAGGTCTTCTTCTGCTTCTCGATAGCTGAAGGAGAAGGCCTTTGGCAGCAAAACTGTGGATTCAAACATTTCCACTTTATATATGTTTGAATTATTACACCATTTGTCTCAAATTGTTCAGACTGCGTATAGCATGTTTTGAGGGTCAGAGGTACTATGTAACACACTTGTACAAAGATAATGTGAAGTATTATTGAGTTGATGATGTAACACGTGCAAATTGTTGGAGTAGCAGTACTACTATAGGTGTGCTTCCATTGATACTATGCAATTACTTAGGCTGTTAAACTGCACCTGTCCTTGCCGGACTGGTCAAGGGATGCACATGTTTCCATTCGTTGTATAGCTAACGGCCTTATCGTTTGTTTATTTTTTGTAAATCCATACAATATTAGCGCTATCTTTGATGAATTGTTCAGCCACCCAGGGGCCGCTCGGGCTACACACTTACACGCCCAATCAATCAATAGCTATACAACGCATTCATAGTACCAGACAACCAACTGATAGATCCAATATATACACACCTTCCTCTGCTCCTCTCCCTTAGTGACCAACATATCCAAGCGAGCGGCCTTCTCGACGAGAACCATTAGTGCTACCGCATTATCATCATCAACATCTCAAAATTCGAGCTTCAACTACTCCTTTTGGTACGAGCTCTTCGTCGTTGATCTCGGTGTAACATCTACCTCCAAAATTTACTTACAGCTAGTCCACATGTGGAACAGAACCGTATACACGTAGCATCATTTTTACTTTTTCGTCTTCAATTTGTGTAAAAGGTTTAACTAGAAAGTGTTATGTTTGGATCGTAAAGACTTATAAGTTGATCCGAAGCTATCAAGGTGGTACTATACCTACTACTCTCTTCGATTACAGATGTATGTCGTTTTAGACTTGTGCACAGAGATTAAGAAAGTAGATCAAATAACCTTGTTGCCCTTTATTTATTCTGCATTAGAAAAGACAACTTATTTATTTGTGAGAGTGGTAGCATTTATTAAACAAGGGTAAGAAGGGAATAAAAAAGAAAAAAGTGCATAGAAGTTTGAGAATGATTTATATTTAGAGAATAGTTGAGGAGGCTAAAACGACCTATATTTGCAATCAGATGGAGTATATGTTTTGGAATATTTGAGCCACACGAGCTGAAACTAAAAATATTAATGGGCCAAGGTATTATATTCTCTCCCCCTCAGGGTTGATGCCCTCGGTAGCGTATTGCGTACACGGTAGATAAATACCTAGGATCTCCTCCCGGTGACACGACCATACCATGTCCCCTCGACAGGCCGACACGCATGCCCAGGAAGGGGTAAGGGTGACAAAATGTATGACATGTGCACACATACGTATTCATATGATGTTCTTTAATATTGCTTTTATCTAATGTTGTTGTCATGAATCAAGCTAGAGAATGTTACACTTGTTGATATTACCGTTGATCTGGTTTAGTCATATTTTCCAAATGTTCATAGTCTATTTAGTTTCTAATTTCTATTAAAGATGATTGCTTAATTAACAATGACTAAATAGCTTGTTAAACTAAATTCACTTGCTTAGATTTTTGAATCTCACCCTTGCTATCTTTTCAATACACCTTGAGGTGTTGGGGAACATGTGGGATGGGTAGCTGTAAGTTGTTTGCACATTTACCTTTATATTTTGTTTAAACTTGTTATGTTGTCAGTTGACGACACTTAGACCTGTTATGTATGTTTTGGCCCATAGTGGCTCGGATGTATGATCGAGGCATGCCCCTCTTTTGCTAAGATTTATATATGGCTATTTTGTTGATCTAAAAATTGCTATCTATCACAGTGTGTGATGATGCCTGTTATACCTCTAGGTTCAGGGAGGTGCTACCGAATTTTTATTTAAGATTTGGTGGTCTTGTACGCTGATTTTAGTAGCACTCCAAGCTTGTGGTTGACCCCAGGTGTTACAGTTAGTTTTAGAGTCTAGACATTAGACCTTATGTAAGTGAATGCTAAAAGTGACATAATTGCACATGTCGGATGGGTTTGGGTTGTATTTTTATTGCATGTGCTTGTTTATTTAAGTCTGTTTATTTTTTTTCCTTAAGTGCTATTGTTATATGTTAAGCTGTTGGTTGTGGTTTGTCAATTCCGCCTAAGGTTTAGGGTTTTCCATCTTGCTTGCAGAGCGGGGAGAACGTGGTTGCACTTTGGCACCAGGGCATGGAGACACGCTGTTGATGGCCGAGCAGTTCCTGCCAGAGGTCGAAGGTCAGATAGACTTGGTTGCTGCCATGAGAGAGATGCAGGAGGTGTTGAGGATGCTAAGGCAGAGCCAGGGTCATGTTGCTGGTGTTGGTCTGGGCCACTGCAGCTAGGCTTGTCATTGGGGTGACAGTGCGAGAGTAGGTTGGTCTAAGGTTCGATAGCTTTGATAGGTCTGGCAGTCTGATCCAAGAAGCGGATTGGTTGGCCTTTGTGGTGAAGCAGCTTGAGGCTTTTGAGGTGGTGATGTAGGATCCTATTCGCTATGTGACTCAGTTGCTGAAGGTAGAGGCTCAAATCTAATGGGATGGTATGGTGACCGCTAGGTCCATTGTGTTGGACAGTCCTTCTTGGGAGGAGTTTGTTCGACAGTATGAGAGTTGGTTCGACCTAGTCGCTTCTTTTTGACAAAATAAAAATTTAAGATGGAGCGGTACACTTAGGACAAGAGGTCAATGACAAAGTCCAAGGTTGGCTTCAACCATATCGTATGGTTTGTGCCCCACGTGGCGCACGATGAGGTAGAGAAGACGAGGCATTTTCGGCAGGGGCTTTCCCCTGCTATTCGCCACACACTCGGCGCCTTCAACATCACTAACTTTCATTTGATGGTGGAGCAAGCCCTTGGTGTAGAGTTGTATATGAACTACATTGATGATCTTTGCAAAACTTCAGGTGGAGACCGGTCCAAAAGCCTGTAGAGAAGGGGGGGGGGGCATTCTAGTGGTCCTAAGCAGAAGAAGGGAAAGATCTACAATCACCAGCCCTACCATAGCGGCTCTGGAAAATCGCATGCTCCAAGCGGGAGTACTCCCCAATACAGTGCTATTGCTGAGCCTAGCATGTGCATGGTCCGCTTCCATTGTGGTGATCTGCATCGCATAGCGAGTGTACCTGGAGGGCCAAAAGGATGTGGTGTGCAGGAAGAACCACAAATCCATGCTGCGTTGAGAGCCCATGTCATCCTCAGCTTGTGGGAAACACTCTTGAGGCTCACCCCAAATGCTAGCTGTGGCCCCACCCTGTAGTATCTGCTGGTGCCATCTTCCATTTGGTAGGCTATCCCTACACCACCAACAGGGGGTTTACTGGGTACCCCAGCTTCTTCCACCACCTTGTCTGGTATGGGGACTTCTTCGTCTCTAGCTACTCTTAAAGTCTACGCTATGCCCATAGATGAGGGCGTGGAACATGGTGACGTGGTGACATGAATCATTTTAGTTCATTCTGTTGATGCTGACATAGGATGTTGAAGTATGGGGTTATGTGGCCATTGGTTGAATGGTTGGGAGTCAAAGGTGCACTTGGATGATATTCCAGTGGTTTGTACCTAATGTTTTCCCAAGTGAACTTTCAGGATTGCCACCTAAGCAGGAAGCTATGTTTCACATTGACTTTTTCCTGGTACGAGGCCGATCTATAAGACCCGTACCGAATGGCTCTAGTAGAGCATGTGGAGTTGCATAAATAGCTAGATGAGGTCCTAGATAAGGTCTTTATTAGACCAAGCACATCTCCTTGGATTGCTTCGATCTTGTTTGTGGAAAAGAAGGATGGTACCAAGAGGATTTGCGTGGATTATCAGATGCTTAATCAAGTCACCATCAAGAACAAATATCATTTGCCTCGCATTGATGTCCTCTTTGATCAATTGAAGGGTGCCAATGTATTCCCCATGATTGATCTGTAGTTTGGTTATCATCAATTGCGGATTAGAAAGGAGGATATCAAGAAGATTGCTTTCTGTATGAGGTATGGGCACTTTGAATTTGTAGTTATCCTTTGCACTAATGAATACCCTTGCTATTTTTATGGAGGCCATGAACAGGATATTTCATGAGTACCTTGATGTCTTCGCCATTGTGTTCATCGACAACATCTTTGTCTATTCGAAGACTAAGGAGGAGCATGTTGTGCATCTTAGCTTGGTATTCGATACTCTTTAGTTGCATGCCTGTGTTCTGTCTTGGAAGGGTAGTTAAGAGGATCTTGTAGCTTTGGTTGAGTTTGCCTATAACAACATCTTCCAAGCAAGTATCAAGATGGCTCCTTTTGAGGCTTTGAATGACCAAAAGTGTGTTTCTCCTAGACCTAGCCAACTGGGCCTGACAGGCCGACCTAGCATGGGCACGCCTAGGCACGACCCATCAAGCCCAGCTAACTAATCGGGCCGTGTCGCGTCAGCCCCTGTGCCAGAGGCTCGGCCCACGGCACGACCCATGAGAGACCGTGCCTATGCCAGGCTGGCCCGGGCATGGATGCGGCATGGTAGGCACGACATGCTTGGCGCTGCCTATTGAAAAATTCCCCCATAAATAGAAAATTCAAAAATAATAGCTAGAAAATAAAAAGATCAAGAAAAATTATGGAAAATAGAAAAAAATTGAGTTTTATTGATTGGTGCCTTGTTAAAAACCTTTGTATTAGAAGGAAAAAAGAGTACAACCTATGCTAAAAAAATACACGGTTTCATTAGGAACTCCAGAAGTTTCTTTCAACGTATAATATGCTTCCTCAAGTGCCCCGTTCCACTTATAAATCTTGCATATATTTCATTGTTGCATATATTACACTTCACAAATCTTATCTGTTCCCCATCTATTTCTCTATAGATCTTTTCAAAATATTGCCATATTGATGACCATGCCCGCGGGTTCTCGACGTTTGATCCATAAATGGATTGATTTGTTGAAGTAGCTAGCAAGAAGAAAATGAGAGATAGCAAGATATAGAATTGGAGATGTATGGTCATGAGTGGTTTTGTGGGTGATGCTATGGTGGGCTGGTGGCTATTTATAAGCCAAGTGGGTGGCAGGTTGTTTTCGAAAAAATTATGAAAATCACAAAAAAAATCAGAAATAATATGGACACATAATTAATCATTAAAAACTTTTCTAGCAAAGGGAAAAAGAGTACAATCTAGCTCAAAAAATTGAAAATTACACGTTCTCATCAACATCTAGATACAAATTTTTGAATGAAGCTTTAAGCTCACTGTTCTCTGTAATGTGTTGCATTCGCGCTTCTACTTGTTCTAGGTCCTTTACTATAGTGAGTATTTCCACCATCTCACTTGTGAGGCTTGTTCTTCTCTCTTTGATTATCCTTCCAGTAAGACTAAAGGCAGTCTCCAAAGAAACTGTAGATACATGAACTGTTAACAAATCTCATGTTAATAGTGAAAGCACTGGATATATCGACTTGTGCTCATGCCACCATTCCAGTATGTTGAATTTTTTTTTCATGGTTGATAACGTCGCTGTCGATGAAGGATGTTAGCTCCCCTCCAGATGTTGGAATTTTGGTGCTCGTAGATGATTGTGACGAAGAGTCTGAATTTTTGATGAAGAACCTCCACCACATATTTTCCCCCACGATGTCATCTTTTTACTTGTTGTGGGTGCTAATGGAGGTCGTTGCAAGCTTTGTTTCATATTTATTATAAACATTAAGTAACTTAGTACAAACATTAGGAATAAGTAGAATAATTCTGGCCAAGAGGATCACCTAGAATTTGGAGAACTCTACAGAAATCTGTGATTCTAGTTCTAGGATCTAAAATGCAAAGGCGTACAATAAAAAAATTTCTTTCTAATATTTTAAAATTTTAGATTTCATAAGAACAACACAATCTCTTAGGAGACTGTCATTTTTATAGTTATTTAAATGAGAAGCAATTTCAACAATATTATGCACTACTAAACAAGATGCTGGATAATAAACTCCTGATAAACTAACAGTTAAATCATAAAAAAATCTAGAAACTCTAGTATCCTTTTAGCAACATACCAATGTGCTTCCATGGGTAAAGTTTGACCCCCATGCTGATGATAGTATATATGAATAAACACACCAAATGTGCTCTTATATGATACCATATTTTTTAGCATCAAGAAAGTAGAGTTCTATCTTACTAGTATGCCTATAACAAACTTACATGGATGCACACCTATTGCAACAGAGTACTGCCTATATGCTGTAATTCATTGGTTAGAGGAGTTCAAAAAAGTTATTGCAGTATGAAAATCCTCTAGGTATACCGGATTTTACTACAAGATTGATAATATGATAAGCACAACGTTGATGTAACAAGAAAGACTTAGCATATGTGCTAAACAACGAAGTAAGAAATATCCATTGCTCTAGAGTTTTCACCAGCATTATCTAAACTGATAGAAAATATTTTATTTGTGAGCCCAAAGTCTTCAACTACTTAAGATATTTTTTCAGCAATATTTTTACCGGTATGCACATTGGCAATCAACCAAAAACCTATTATTCTCTTTTCTAGTTCCCAATTATTATTAACAAAATGAGAAACCACACTAAGATACCCCTCTCTAGCCCAATACAACTCATTATTCCCCCATCCACCCACCCCCACCTCTCTCTAACCCTAGCCCGACCACCGGTGTTGTCGCCTGTCACCCTAGCCGCACCGCCACCCAGCTACCGGTTGATGGCTAGTGGGTGCAGGGGGAGCAGAGGGCAGGAAGCGGGGTACAAAGAGGTGAAAGGGTTGGCCGATGCCAAGGAAGGAATAAAGGAGAAAGGAATAGAAGAAAGATGAAGAAGAAGGAAGAAGGAGAAGAAGGAATAAGAAGGAAGAAGAGGAAGGATGAAGAAGATGAAGAAAGGAGAAGAGGGGGATTTTGCGAGTTCACCAGATTTTGCCATTGATTTGTGATCTTGCTATAAAAGTGATCTCTTTATAGTCCTTAGATGCTTGTGGATAGTTGGGAGCGATCATCTTCGTCATCGGATAAGAATTTCGTTGGTTTGGTTAGTGTGTAGTGGGTTAATTAAATTTTGAGGCCTCACTGGTGTTAGATTTGATCATATGTTTATAATGAAAGTTGTAGGCCTCACCATTAGCTTTCCAATGACATTGGTTTTGTTCTTTTTGGTTAAGTGGTTTAGGAGTTTTTGGCTAATCCGTGTTGTTGTCCGATAAGGGTTAGTCCGTGCGTTGTGTCTTGTCCTTCGGTCTTCAACCTAGCTAGATGAGGTTCTCGCTCAACGGTTGGCAAGCTAAGTGGTAGATGTCTTTCGGTAACCCTCGATTGTTGGGTTTGTGGGGTTTTTGAATGTAGAAGCGTGTGCCTTCTTTTGCTTTGTTGTTGCAATGTCTTTGTCCTAATTGTGTGTTTGTTCAGGTGGTGCTGCTTGAGGTCGCTTTAACCTGTTATTTGGATTCCTTCATTCTTGCAATGCATTCTCAACTAATCTGATAAATTGATTATGAGCTTGTTACTTTATTCTTTACATTTTAGAACTTTACTCGATTTTTTATTTATGAAGTGCAGTAAGTGGGATATGTCGCTTGCAATTGTTTTTTGTTATAATATGCAATTTTTGATGTATTATGCATATCTTGGAAGTTATATTGTTGGCTATGCACGAAGCATGTCATACATTGAAAGTTTTGCCATCGTCTTATGGCCTCGACCGTACTGGTATAGTGTTGTATTTTGCCCATAGAGGGGTACAACACACATCCTTACATTGCCCGTGGAGGGATAAGGGTGAAGAAGAGCATGATATGTGCACACATACGCATTCATATGATATTGCCATTGGTCTGGTTTAGCCATATTTTTCAAATGTTGATAGTCTGTTTAGCTTCTAATTTCTATTAAAGATGATTGCTTAATCAACTGTGACTAAATAGCTTGTTAAAGCAAATTCGCTTGCTAAGATTTTCAAATCTCACCCTTGCTAACTTTCAAGGTATAACTTGAGGTGATGGCAAGCATTTGGGATGAGTAGCTGCACGTCATTTGCACATTCATTTTTATCTTTTGTTTAAACTTGTTATGTTGTGAGTTGGTGATACTTAGCCCTATCATGTATGTTTTGATCCGTGGTGGCTCAGATGTATGATTGATGTATGCCTCTCGTTTATTAGGATTTACATGTTGCTAGTGTACTGATTATAAATTGTTATCTATCACAGTTGGATGATGTCAGTTATACTCAAGTTTTAGGAGAGCTGCTGCTAAATTTTGTTTAAGATTTGGTGGTCTTATAGGTTGGGTTTAGTAACACTCTAGGCTTACGGTGGACAACCCTCGGGAAGCTCAAAGCTGATGGAACCACCCGGGAAGCAACTGACGTTGAATGGGCACAGAACGATTGTTCTTTCCTCGGATGGCTCTAGGTCTCATTTCCAACGACATTCTTTCCATCATCCTCTCCCTCGGTGCTGTCGCCCACTTGGTGTTGGCGAACGTATCAAGAATCTCTTCAGAGACAACAAGGATTAATATCCATCACCGAGTTTTGGAAGTCCTCGCTGATGCACTTGGCGACGTTGATGAGAAGATATATTACAGCACACTCATCCTTGACGTTCTTTCTATTCTCAATGAGAACTCTGCTGTCTATAAACCCATCATCCTGTACAAAAACCCTTCCATTCCATTCTCCACCTCCATGAGAAGATATCCATCAATCCGATCACTACCACCACCACCTGTTTCTCTAGATACTTTTGGCGTTATATTGGCTACTAGGAAGTTTTAGCACTATAAAAAAAACTCCTTCACTTCTATCTCATAAAGAGGTTTCACTGCTAGTTTTGGAGCTACTAGTGGGCAATAGATAGTGATAGTCCCCGACTATCACTGTCGGTTGAAGGCTTCAGCCGATAGTTATAGTCGGGCGTCAAATCGATCTTTTTTAGGCTAAAAAAATTGAAAAAAAATATTTTTACACCCGAAGAACACCCACTCCCACATCGTCGCAATTCACAAGTCACACGATTTTTCGCGTGAAATACGTGCACGTGCGGTTCATGGCACTCGAACTCAGAACCTTTCAACTCGCGCGATACGTCCTTAACATCCCACCACAGAAGTACTAATAATACCATTAGCATATGCAATCTTTTTGACATCTTCTGTCTGAAACTTCAAATGATTATTTAGATATCTAAATCAAATGAAAAAAAATTCGACTACAAAGTTGTAGATCTCGTCAAGGGCTATAGTTTCTATATAAAGTTTGTCACCATCCGACTTCGTATGAACAAGTTAGAATTTTTTTTAAATAAATTATCATCCACTATCACTATCGATTCTAGCCACGAGTGATAGTCAAGGTCTTACTGCTAGTTGGTGGCTAGAGCTGGCAGTGATAATCATGGTTTCATTGCCGGCTCATAACACGAGCCGACAGTGATACTATCACTGCCAGTTCTTTTCGAATTGCCTTTTAGTGCCTGTCCATGATACGAACCGGCAGTGATATTTCATCACTACCGGCTTGTAAGAAACCGACAGTGATGGATTGACATATAAACCTATTTCTGTAGTAGTGTAGGATCATTCTGGTAACGCCCCCTTCAGTTTATAGTTTATCTATGGTTAGTTTAATTATATTTGGAATTTGACTGTGATATTCTTCCAAAGAGTCCAAAGATGGTTAGTCAAGCATTTTCTCAAACGTTCTTCTTTCTTCATAGGTTACCTAATTGTCTAATTTAATTATATGAGTCAATAAAAATGTGGGTGTACATGTATCAAATTTTACTCCAACATTTAGTTTTTACCTATTTTATATCAATTACTAATTAATTAGCAGCAAGTGGTTCATATGTTGGGTGTTTCTATTGTATTTTCTGCTCTACACAAACAATAGCAAATAATTTAAAAAAGTATACAAAACATTTATAAGTTTGGTATACTTTGGATTCATGCAAATTCCGTTATCCATATGAATCTCATACATTGTCTTATTATGAGCATCATGTATGGATGTATGGTCCTAGGGAGCTGATGCAAAAACAATTGAGCCCTTCCTGCCCTACATGACTTTATGCTGCTCTTTCCTACAATGAAGGACAGCACACTAACCACAATCGAATGCTATGATGCCGATGTGCATACTATCGGCCCATTTTGTGATGTGGATGTAAGTAATGTCGGTTCCATCTTGTGCACCAGTCCATTTTGGTAGGTCAATTGTATCTGAATGATTTAGCTTTACGACCTGCAAGTAATAAAGGTTCCAAAGTTGTTGTGGAGTGTGACAAAAAAAACTCTCTCTATCTTTGGCCTAACTAACCAGGTTAAGGCAAGTAGCCTCTTTTGTATTGGATCCTACTCAGCAAAACATATATACTTGCTCATTGGTGTTTTTAGTCAATGTGAAGAGTATCAAATTCCTTGGCCACATACATTGTATTTTATTTGGAAAAGAGCTGCATTAGGCTCTATAATGTTCTTGTCATTGTTATAATGAAACAATTTGACATGAAATTATTGTTTCTTTGTTGAGTCTGGCATTTATCTACAGGCATCAATCTAACGAGTGGGAATTTTATCTGTTTCATAGGTGTAGTGTTCTTGATCTTTGCAGTTTCTTTATGCAATCAAAATGTTTGCAGCAAGTGATTTGTCATGTTTTAATGCTAACATGTGTTCTGATTGCGATTCTTCGTCTAAGATTGCATTGTTATCCTGTTTTATCTAATTGAACTTTTTTAGATTGTACATATGCAGATGGAAAATTGGTTTCTGGCACTCTTCTAAAAAAATGGAGGTCGGTCCTTGTTACTTCTCTGGCCTTGAGTACACTTCAATCCAGCTCATCCAAAATGAGACCTATTTGACCCCTTTGAGAAGCATTTGTGTTTATGGAATGAAGTTGACTATTAGTTTCTGGTCTAGTCTGCAGTGCACGCAGTTGAAACGATAATTCAAGTGTTAGAAATTCTTCTCTTTTTTTTTTTGCTTTGGAGAAACGCCAAGAACAATATGCTGTTCACTGTTACGCTTGATGACAACACAGTATCAACCTTGGATAAACATTTGACCATGATAATGTGGTGTTTGATTTGTCTTTTCAGCGCCAGTTATTGTGGTCCATCTGATGGTTTGCAATCAGCGTATGGTGCCTTGTCTGTGGGTACCATGCATCAGGGATCCTCTACTTCAAATCAACTAAATCAAATAAGAATCTTTCAGCTCCACTAATTTAGCTAAATTCTCAAGCTTTGTAGGTGATGATTAAAGGTGAAGAGTTGAGTTATGGCTTCGGGATTGCGGTTGTCACACATTCCTCTTGTTCAATTTTTGTAGGGCAACATTCCTCTAGTTCATGCTAATGGAGAGGGACTCCATATTGAGGACTTCCAAGGTAGATGCGTTGAACTAACTAATTGTGGATTTAAGTGTTACAGGATCCTAACTGAAAATGTGAAAATTTTACTTGAAAGCTTTAGAAATGGAACTAGTAAGTGGTTTCAAATTTCAAGAGTTCCCAGTATGTTTCATATCCAAACCTTCTTTTTGCGAGGAACCATATTTGAAATCTAGAATTTGATATAATAAGATAATCCATCTTCAGTTACTTATCTCCTATTTTGTGATTTCTTGAAGATATATTTATAACGAAAATACTTTCCGGTTACCTGTTGTAAAGTATGTTAGGAAATGGGTAGGCTACGTTAGGACAAATCAAAATTTCTCTACCACGTTCAACCAGAAAACTATGCTAGTAAGAGATCATGAATCGTTATCGCTAAATGTGCAGCGTAGCGAAAGAAGAGTCGTGCGCGTCCATGAAGAGGAAGTAGTCGATCTCGTCGACCACGAAGAGGAAGCAACGACCACGAAGAGGAAATAGTCGATCTCATCCTAGCGTTTTTGTCGCCGATCAGCACCGCAGCAGCACCTCCATGGTATCCACATGTACGGGGATGGAACGCCATATGCCAATGTGTGAGTGTAGGGATCGGTGACGTCCTAAAAGGGGAGCGAATTAGGACACCTAAAACTAATTGGCTCCAAAAATTTCACAAGATAAAATCTATATTAATTTCTATCTAAATATGTCTAGTATGTCTACTCTACCATTCAAAAAGGTTTGCAATCTACAATCAATCTTCGCAAAATACTTTAGAAAGGTAAACATGTAAAGGTAGATTGCAAATATTTAAATGCGAAAATGTAAAGATGGTAGAGAGAGCAAATTCGGCACAAGGGTTTTTTATCCTGTTGTATCGATGGCATAAACGACACCCCTAGTCCACATTGGAGCAGCCTATAGCTCCTGGACGATACCCGGTCACGGCCCTAAAGCCACCTAGGCCACAATTAGGTTGAGCCATCAAGCCACCAAGGCAAGGCCTCACCTCAAAACTCTCTTCCGGTCACTTGTCGTCGTCTTCACTTCGGAGCTTGAGCCATCCAAGCAAGGGTCTCCGCGTCCCTATACAAGCTTCTTGTCGTCACTCCACACCAAATCGGAGGATCAATAAGCAAGAGCCACCAAGGCTCACGGTGCCAGGGAGTCACCAAGAGTCCAAGGTGCAGGCGTACCACTTGGTACAATGTAGGATCACTACTTAATCCTCCCTCTAGGTAGCAACACCTAGCAACAACTCTCTCTAAGCCTATTAGCACTAATAACTCCCTTAATCTTGTGCTTGATTGCCTTAAATGATCACTTTTAGTATTTTGGTGGCTTGGATGTCTTCTCAAGTGTCTATGATCTTCCCTGGACTCCAGCACACTCAATTGACCACGTGGGGGGTATTTATATCCTCAAACCCACGAACTAGCTGTTGCTCGAACGGTTAATAACGATTGTGAATACCGGATGATTCGACGTTAACAGTAGTACAAACACCGGATCATCCGATGTGTACAACATAAAAAACTAGTCGTTGGACCCGCACTCAAACTCATTGCAAACACCGGATATTCCGGTGTATCCTTGAACTCCATCACTAGGCTATCCGGTGTGTATACTTGAGCCAACCGAGCTATTTCTCACTAATCATTGGTCCAGCGTGTAGATCCTCTGATCACTGGACCATCTAGTGAGTAGAACTCCATCTCTACTGAGCCGAAAGCACATTTTCTGGAAAATGCTCCGGTGAAGCAATCTTAGAGAGCGCCGGACCATCCAATGAATTCAAAATCATTCCTCTGAAGATTTGGACAAGTTCTAAAAAACACTCTGGTGTGCATATCACTCCAACACCGGACCATCTAGTGTATAGAATGGAAGTACCTCTTCTGAGTCAAAATACTCTGGTGTGAATTCTTTTCTGAGTACCGGACCATCCAGTGAGTGCAATCTTCTCTAAACTCGTCCAATTCAAACTTTAATGAGTTCCACTTCGGTGGCTTCTTTATGTATTACATCTATAAGACCTACTAAAATATATGTTCGACAAACATGTTAGTCCGATTAACTATATTGTCATTAATCACTAAAATCACATACATGCCTAAAAATGCCTTGTTCGCTGCAGCTAGCACCACATCCGACTAGTGTTTCCTAGGGAGATCGGGCTGGAGGTGGCGACCAGGGTTTTAGGGTGGCAGAATGTCTGTGCTCACGGCCCCTGCCTCCACTTATATAAAGCACGCTAATAGCCCTTCCACGCTGGTGCTCCGTTATGACTCTAATCCCTCATGGATCAGAATCCAATCAAGCCCACGTACAGATGTAATCCGTATTGATGATTCCTTTAGGACATATCACCAACAAAATATTGTTATGTGTAACAAAAAGACACTACTACCTCCGGGTTTTTTAATTTACTTATCGTTTAGGACATTGACAAAAATTCCAACACACAAGGTTGACTATTATCTTTATAATTATTTCTTAGCAAAAGTTATTGAAAATATAATGATATGAAAATATTTTTCTTGAGATGACATTTGTACACCATATTTTTCTTGAGATGACATTTGTACACCATATTACGTCTACCCCCACAGCATGGCATTGTCAGCAAAGATAGGAAAACTGCCCGGTATATGTTTCGGCGACAGCCAACAGTTGGGGTTCTCCTTTCAGGGTTGCTGTGTCGGTAATAAAAGATACAACGCCGGCTGCCGTGTCGCTGGTTTCATTTGCCGACAGTGTACGCTGTAGGAGAAATACGATGTCACATCGGCGTAGGAAGGTGTCGGATGAAAATTTTCCGCAACTACACTATCGGTGAAGCATTTAGTGGATAAGCAGGAATAGTCATATAGTAATTGTGCGACCGATGCAGTGGCGAACCCGATGCCGCGCGGGTTGGATGACAAGTGCATGCACATTTGAGGTCAATAAGTGCATATCACGCATGTATGACCAAAAAGAGCATGAAGCACACGTGTAAATGGGACCTAAAAGATCACATTAGAAATTAAGTAACTTTGTGTGAAAGACAAATCATCATATCAATAATCTCTCCGGAAGAACAATACCTGGCTTAAATAGATGAAGGATGGACTATGGCTAATGACACGTATGGTCACTACTATAGAATCAGTGAAAGCATATGGAAGGTCCCAAACGATTTCTTATGATCTGTTACTAACAAAATACTTATAGACAGTAACTGAGATAGATGACGTGTCTATAATATGACCGCCATCTATATGTGCAAAAACTCATATATGGTTTTTACAAATCTATTTGTGTATCTCTGATAGACACAAATGGTTTTTAGGAATACCCGTCTATAATATTATCATAGATAGTTTCTTCTAAAATCTATCTGTGTCTTTTTGATAGACACATACAAATAACAATGATAAACTGTTTATACTTAAAACCCGTATTTAGGAAGGCGAATATATAGATAGTTCGTTCTAATAACAGTCTGTGACAATTAGTGCTCTTAAGATAGCGCCTTTTGGCGTGAGTTTTTCAGACAGACGCACGCACGAGTCTTCAGACAGCGAGCTGGAGCTTCTTATGCGGGCGGTTTTTTTGAGCTTCATCTGCAGTGCAAGCTTCCTCTGTTTGAATCCCTAAATGTTAGTATTTACCTTCTTTAGCTCCAAATTGGTAGCTAGATTCATAGAACTATTTTGTCAAAATATATGAGCTTCTGTTCAACTCTACATCGCGAGCTTCCTCTATAGGGTGATTTCTTTAGAGCTTCCTCTGCAACACGAGCTTCCTCTGTTGGAATCCCTAGAGATTAGTATTTACATTCTTTAACTCCAAATATGTAGAATCACATAATCATTGCTTCAAAATATTCGACCTTATGTTCAAGATTTCCTATATATGCAATTGGGATTCTTTTAGAGCTGTTGTGTAATTGGGATTTTTTTGGCTCTCATTTTCCTAGATTTGTTTGCCTCAGAAAGAGAATTCTTCATATTTGATAAATCATCAATCTGTTGTCCTTTTCTAGGTTAGAACCATTACTTCAAACAATTTCACTTCAAATAATTCTCTAGATTGAATATTCAATAATTGTTATATTTTGAAAATAGCAGATGGCTGATCGAAGTTGGATGTACCTAAAGGCACAAACACGTGACTATTCTAGATTGCAAAAAATTATCGACACGTGATTTCTATCTAACTATACTCAGTTCATTTGCAATTCACAAAACTTTAATTTATATTATTGTTACATGCATGTAGAGCTTTCGAGAGATACGTCGGTCAGAAAGGAGGTGCACAAATGAAAGGACCAACTAAACTGAACTATTCCTTCAAATTCTGATATAGTAAAAAAATACGCTCCTATTGTTACTTTGTCTCTAACCCACTTTATATATATATATAGACACACACACTTTCTAGTACTACCAACAACCACCGGGCAACATATATGGCTTCTACGTTGTCCATTACATGCAAATCATCACAAATATGAGGTGTCAAGATCCAAATATTGGTAAATCATCATTGTAATTTCAATCTTGATTTACACATACTCATTACTTACATTTTTCCCCTATCGACAGTCTTTCATACTGCCAACAACTGAACTTTCAATTTCAAAACTATGTGAAATCGGAGGACAACTCGCTCTTTTCTTAGTTACTCAAGTAACAAACAAGAAAGGGGAATTCCATTCTCCTCCAGGTGGTTTGTGATGTCTAGGTTTGAACTATGTGATGTATGGACAGAAACTTTATGTGATGTGTATGTTATGTCATGTAGATGTGTATATATGGTCTTGTGCTGTTATATTGTGTACATTTGATAATGAGTTATATTTTAGTGATCTGTGATTATCATATGTCTGTGTGATATTGCCTATATTTCATAATGTTTTGTAATTGTATTATGTCCAAATGGCAGCCAGGGAACAAGATGGGTGCTTAGGGGAGCTAGGGGCACACAGACTGTTTTTATAGAAATACGTCTAAAATACATAGGCACAGACAATTCTTAAGATAACACGTCTATGAAATTTGACCTGAAAGGCAGCCTATGTCATAGGACAGGCACGGTTTCTTAGAATATCCATCTAAAACCATCTGAAAGTCACATACGGTTTTAAAAAATTCCATCTGAAACAATGATTATGAACAGAAACTGTCTGTGATACTATATACACACAAACGGTTATTCAAGAAAATCCATATGTGAGACATGCAAAACTGATATATGTACAACCATATTACAGACGCAGTTGTTATTAAGACCCATCTGTGTGTAGCTATATTATAGATGGAGTGTTACACATCTGTGACACTACTACAGAATGGGTCTTCACTGCTGGCTCCAAAACACCCTTTCCCTGCTGGTTTTGGAGCCAGCAATGGGCAACGGGCAATGATAGTCTTCGACTATCACTGCCAGCTGAAGGCTTCAGCCGTCGGTACCCGAATCGACATTTTTGGCCCCAAAAAAGTGAATTTTTTTGGCCCTACTAGGCACACCCTGCGCGCGCGACGCCCCAAGTCAGAAGTCATGTGATTTTTTGCGCGAAATACATGAGCCTGCAATTTGTGGCACTTGAATCCGAGACCTCTTAGCTCGAGCGATACGTCATTACCATCTCACCATGGAATTATGTGAGATCATGTGATGACAAATTGGTTGAATGATGAAATTGGTAGAGCAAAGTGATTTAGCATAATGACATTAAGATGATGTTCATGAGTTGCTAAGATATTGCTTGGATATACTTGGATACCATAGATGGTTTGATGAGCTATCAGAAGTTGGGTATGCTTATATTAGCATGATAGTTTTGCTTGGAGTTTGCGTGGTGTTATGTGAACTGATCTTGAGTCAATTCAGAAAGGACTTATACTCGTATTCATTTGTTGTTTGATTCATGTGCAAGTGTTGCTCGAAGGCGAATGTGGTTGATGACGGATCGGTGAACTAGGTTTAGGGAGGAACTAAGGTTCGACAACTAAGTTCAGGAGGAACTGAGGTCGTGGTGATCAAGGATGTCATGTGGGATGCTCGAGTTGAGAGAACAATGCATATGGAGACATGGTTTCACAATGGACGCAGGAGGCAATCTGATCATAAGAGAATGTAAAGACTAATTCGTGTTCAAGTCAGAGCAGTCACGAAGGAGTCGTGGGGTGGCTGGACTTGAGATAAGAGTTAGTGTCAGAGACAGACTCTGAGTTGGTTACGTACATGCATGTATACATGTGAGATGTTGCATGCATGATTACATGAGAGTTGTTGGCTAATTAGCTTAATTAGTGGAAGTTGTTTATCCTCTTGTGATTAGAGGAGGATAGAGATCAGGTTGAATACAACTTGGAGTTGTAGTTTGATTTGGTCATGTTTGTGCGTGCGGCTATCCAATAAATAGAGAGGTCTATTTTATTGGGTAGATAACGCAGTAGAGAGAAAGATAGAGAAACTATAGAGAGAGCTGTTTTGGGATTTTATGAAAATTCTTGTTAGATGCTTTGGAGAAGCATCTTGTAAACTCATCTATGCAATAAAAATCAGGTTTCATAAGTTGATGAGTTTTGATTTGGAATTTTCTCTGTATTGTATATTCTGCGTGTTTAGTATTGGTTTTAGATTAATTTTGTGTTTTTATCAAGTTTAATCTTGATTTAATTCATCCAAAACCTTGCTAGAATATCTAGTATTTGATCTGAGAAAATTTCAAGTGGTTTTCGTTTGATCTCGAGAAGCTTTTTGTTCAACTCAACTAGATTTTGATCTACTTGATTCTAGTTGATACAGTTTGCTTGGACTAGGTATAATTCTTGATCCACATATCCGATTGACTCAGTTCTTATTGGAATATACTACAAGAAATCTGCTAATATGTGATGTTCTATAAACGTCACGGTTACATGATTTTTTATCACAAAACAGAGTCTATGACGCTTAGGTGACGAAAATATGACTGTCACCAATTGCGCGTCTCTGATTGCAATCGGTGACAAAAATAACTATTTCCATCATAATGTTCTATGATGATCCTGCTTCGTCATTAATTTATGATGAAAATTGTCATCATGGTTTAGCCAATTATCGTCATAAAGAAGTGGTTACAGTGCCGCCACATTTGTCTATAGCTAGCTAGTATGACATGGCAAATGACGTGGATGCCAACCTGGATATGACATGGCCAGGGTGTTTGACATGGCAAATGACATAGATTCCAAGCAGGATCTGGTGTTGGCTATTCCATTTTCGTCACAAAATTGTACACATTGTTACACTAACATCTCTCTCAATAGATTAATCACTAAAAGACATCAAATAAAAATTTCCATATAATAACTGTCAGTTATACAATATATTAGCATACACACTTCCATCCATACAAGTATACACAATCTCTAACAAAAATAAATTTTCTAACATCCACAAACCAGTTTGAAAAAGCATCCAATCAGTTGTGAGGGGCTCTGGTATTTCTTCAGTCTAAACTACTGCACTTGGTTTAGCTGCTCCTGAGGTTGCATCCTCTTTACAATTGTTTTTGCTTCAGGTATCTACAACAAAAAGAATAGTAGGAATGCAAAATAAAAACCAATAGATCAAATTATGTCTAATGTTACTTAACCATACGTGTTTCATCATAGCAATTTATAAAACAAGGTCAAGAAAAAGGCACAATTAGTTTTAGAATTGGCATCCCATAGACTAACTAGGATCACAACAGCAATAACGACTAAAATCTACCATTTATCTAACATTACATAGCAACTCAAAATCAATAGATCATTTATCTAACATTACATAGCAACTCAAAATCAATAGATCTAACATGACAAAGCAACACAGGACCAAATACTACAATCTGATGCAACCCATTACATAAATCTACCATAATGTTAACTACAAGAATGCAAAATAAAAACTAGTAGATCAAATTATGTCTAATGTTACTTAACCATACATGTTTCATCATAGCAATTTTTAAAACAAGGTCAAGAAAAAGGCACAGTTAGTTGCTGAATTGGCATCCCATAAACTAAATAGGATAACAGCAGCAATAACGACTAAAATCTACCTCTGATCTAACATTACACATCAACTCGAAATCAACATATCTAACATGACAAAGCAACACATGACCAAATACTACAATCTGATGCAACCCATTACACAGAGCTACTGAACAATAAGCAAGTCACGAATGCTCATGACAAGTATACTAGGAAAAAGCTAGGATCTGGCCAGCTGCCAGGCACAACTAAGTCCTACAAACTCATGGATCTAGATCGCAACAGACATATCTGAGTTAACCAAACCAGATCACAACGAAGTTACAGAAGAACATGCTTTAAATAACTGGCACAAGTCATTACCGGGTTCAGATCCAAGCAAAAACAAATATACGTGTACTACGGATCTAAACTCACCAAACCAAACAGAGCATTATCTGATCTGTCACTTCCTTAGGGCTAAACCGCAACAAATCTAGTAGATATAAGCACATCGATCAACGCTCACAGCACTAATCGCTCCAAAGTTGACGGATCTAAGAAGGAAAGGGAGAGTAAGCGGGGAGATCGGGCGTGTGGTGCTCACCGGCGACTGAGCTCAAATGCCGATTCTCCTCCTCGGCTTTCCCCTTGCTGGCCGAGCTTCGTACATCCATAGAGCACCACAAGACACATACAGACAAGCCAAAAACATCACAGCCCAAAAAAGGAAATAAACCCCCCAAAAAATTAGAAAAGCCCTCGAGAACCCCCTTCCTCCTAATCCGGCCATCACCGCCACCTACCGACCATCTCCTCCTCACCACACCACGCCGCGCACAGCCCTGCTCCCCCTCCGGCCACCCCCTTCACCTCGGTGAGCACGCTAGCCCTCTCTTCTCCTCATCCTACCTCTTCTTTTCTCTGGGCTTTACCGAAGCTCCACCGCCCGCCCATGTTCTTCCCACTCTGCTAAACGCTGCCATTCATCGCCAGGCACCACATCCGCCCTCCACGTTGCCCACTACGGATCCACCACAACTGAGGCTAGATCCGAGTGGATTCGCGCTGCCACTGGTTTGGGGCCAAGCCGCCGGCCACCCGCGTCGCTCGCCCATGCGGGTGCACGCCTGAGATAAAGAGAGATGTGAGGGGAGAGTCAGAGGCCTGAGAGACAAGAGTGGCAGCGCAGGAGGACTAGGGTTTGGTAGGAGAGGAGAGTAGAACCGGGGGAGGGAACTTTTATAGGGGAGGGGGGTAGGCGATGCTGTTCTGGAATGTTCCTGACTCGGGGGCGGGGAGCTCCAAGCCGTTGAGATGTGATCGTGCGGTGGACTAGCTCCAAGCATAAAAGAATGATAAGGAAAGCAATGTTATTTGAGCAAATTTCACAAAACTACACTTCAATTGCAAAAACTATCGGAAAACTACACTTTTTGAAAGCTATTTCACGAAACTACATAAAGTGTATGAAATTTGCTCATGTTATTTTCGTTTATGTGTTAGAGCTCGGCCAATGCAATGAATTGGAACATCGAGTACAAGAACCTGATCACGTTCACCACCTTCGAGTACTTGCGCCGTAGTAGAGCACCAACACATAAATGAAATCGTCAATTATAGAACCTAACAAAAAAAGTATGTGTTTACAAAAATTATATAACCTAACACATAAACCAAATTCAAACAAGACTCATTAAAATTAAAATAAATTCAAATAAAATTCAAATATTTACAAAATTATGTGTTTCTGATTTTTTGAGTAATTTTCATACTTAGTTTGATTTTTTTAAGCTTATTTGCCTTTTCTGTATTTTTGTTAATTCCAAAATTATTTCCAATTCAAATTCAAATTCAAATGAACCCTAAATACTATTGAAATTATTTTATTAGCTTTATGAAGATTTGTTAGTGTTTATGATGATTATTTTAGTGATGGACTTGATCCCTTTCTGTCACAAATTGTTGGGGCTCCTTCGTGACGAATTGTTGAAATATCGTCATAAAGAAGGCTCAAATAGTGAACAAATGCTCTGTTTTTCACTGAAAATTCGCTATAGATTAATATATCTATTGTAGTGATAATTTCATATTTGAATATAGTTTCTGCTATCTAAATTTGAAGGCAATCGGACCAATGGATCTTACTCTACATCGTTTTTACTAGAGTGTGTACAATCTGTTTCGAGTGGAATACCGAGTTTAAATCTGTTTTTGATTTGGGTGAATTTATCTTTCAATCTAGTTTCCGCGATCGTTCACCCCCTCTCTGATTGCGTATTTTACGCATATTCGATCCTACAAATTACTAGTGATAACAATAGCATATGCAATCCTTTTGATCTTTTCTATCTAAAACTTTAAATGATTATTTGAACATCTAAATGATTTGAAATGAAAAAGTTTTCAACTACAAAATCGTACATCTTGTCGAGGGCTATAATGTGCATATAAAGTTTATCCCCATCCAACTTCGTTTGAAAAAACTATGAATTTTTTAAGATATATTGTCATCTATTATCACTGTCGGCTTGTAATACGAAACGGGCCAGATACACATTATCACTGCCGTTTAGTAGTAGGAACCAGCAATTATACTTGATGAACTATCACTGCCAGCTCGTGACTAGAACTGACAGATAGTCAACTTTCACTTCCAGTTTATAAGAAGGACCGACAGTGAGAGTATCACTGCCAGTTCATTGCTAAAACCGACAATGATAGTTAATTATCACTGCCGATTCTTTTTGAATGGATTTTTAGTGCCGGTCCTGGATACCAACCGTAGTGATACTTTATCACTGCCGGCTCGTAAGGAACCGATAGTGATAGGCCAGTATATAAGTCATATTTTATAGTAGTGGCATGACAAGCTTAATAACACATACACTTTTGCACAGACGGACACCAAATATATCTATGATAAAACTTAACAACCGTTTGTGATAGCCCATTCTAAGTTAATTGGTCATGATTACCGGCCAACTGAGACGGTCACATAATGTGCTAGCATAATAATGGATCCACAAAGGGGGTCACGTGGTCTTTTCTTAGATCATAAGGGTTTAAAGACTTAGCTAGAACGCAGGATTAGCTAGAGTACTTAGCTAGCTTCCTTATGCCATCTTCGGATAGACTGCGATTATTTCTAGTTGGGAGAAAAAAGTTCATTTTCATTAAATAATAAGATTTTATTTTGGCGGAGACAGGCGAGCTATAACCAAGACGTTACGAGCTTCTTGTGTTTATCAATAGGTTTACATACTTGCAGAAGCTGATAGTTGCAGTAATTAAACCACTATGTCAGGATTTTTCCACTGTTAATTTCTTGGTGCGGCCATGGCCGGTGGGAGAGGAGCCTAGCGCACCTGATCCCGGGAGAGTAGCGTTAATTTTTTTTTCATAATAGTTAGTGTATGAATTTCTCTCTACCAAATTAGAAATTAGTTCTTTCTTCATGGTAGGCAGTGGATTATATATAATGGCACTTGCAAGAATTCCTAACATTGACCTGTTGTTGGTTGCAACTTTGTGATATCCAATGGAATGCATGGTTGATTAGTTTTCCACTAGCAATTTCATAAAACATAATTTATTTTAGTGGGAATTATATTCTTATCTCGTGTCACATGGCATGTAGCATTTTGTAACTACAGGTATATGTTTTACACGTTGTTTGGAAAGTAAAATTTTGATGCTGCACATGTCACCGGAATATTATCTAGGCAATAATCTTGCGTAACCTAAGATTTCGATAGCACCGGATATCATTTTGCAAGTGATCAAATCAGAAAGAGAGAGGTAGAGTAATAATCAATAACATGGTTACAGTAGTTTGGGCAGGGAGAATATATTCTCGTCACGTATTGTCTTTAGAATTTTCATTTAAACAAAAAAGTAGTCCAATGATTGGGCTTCTTTTATGCAATGTTATTGCTATCATCATTTCTTTGTGAATATCATCGTGGAAATTGCATATTTCTTTGTGTTGGTAAATGTTCCTTGCACTAGCCATTCTAATGGACATATGAAGCCTGATGAGATGGCATTGATTTGATCTATTGATCTGAGAGTTATGTCATCTTTGTCAATGTTTTCTTTGTACGAAAATAAATTAGTAGAGTACTTCCTAAAACTAAAGTAAAATAAACAGAATATTTGATGAACTGTGCTGTCGTCTATAGCAAATGAACATGCCACAAGTCTTTTGAGATTGGATGGAAAAGTTATGTGAGAAGATGGATGACTGTGCTATGACATTTCCATACATTTAATATTTTATCACTCTCACTTTCACTTTATTACCCTCTGCATCTACTTCCATCAATTATACTTGGAAGTTGAAATATTCCCGTATTACATATAATAGTACAATCAATGAAGTACCACATAATGTATAAGTAAGAATTCAGCAATCAACATGTAAAAAAATTTCAGTCCTAATTAGGCTACAAAAAAATTGATATATAGTACCCTAAAAAACAAATTTGCTACTATAGTCCAAAGTTTGATGTTTGTCGAATTTTCCCTCAAAAAAATTTCAGTAGTAACAAATTGGCTACCACAGCCCAAAATTTCTAATTTCCCACAACATTTACGTCGTTCAACACTTCGACATGGAGAAAATTACGAAAACGAAAAAAGTCCCACTCACACTGTTGACATGTGAAGGACATTATACATTGAATGCCATGGTGGTGATCTCACCGTGCACCTGAAGTTGCAATATCTGGAGGACATCGAGAGTGTGTATCTAGCGAGATCTGGAAATAGATATATGATTGATGGAGAGCTATGCACAATGGCACAAATTAAGCTACAATACAACATGGGAAACACTGTAGTCATTATTTGCAGCAGCGTGAACGAATAGTAAATTCGTAAAATAAATGTTTTCATACTATTTATTGTTTAAAGAGTGTATTATCCAATAGTGAAAATAAGGCACTTGCACTCACGGGTACTAACCAACAAGAGCTGTGCCCATGACGTTTGTTCATTACAATAAGTCAATGGACATGGGTTTTGTCCCAAACAGAGGACATATTCTGATAAGTAACTATGAGGGGTTTTAGTGGGAAATATTTCCTTAACAGTGGACCATAAAGCATTACTGCCCAAAAATCAACCATAAAAAATATCCTATGGCCTTTCATCTACTCCTAACTGCCGGAAGATACAATGATTCTGGTAGCAAAAGCACCATGCCCGTGAACTTCTGAAAAATAGGAGCAAGAAGGTCTTAGTAGCATTGTTTTTAGTTTTTTCTACGAAAGAAACGTCTGACAATATTATCATTATTATGTTCTTCCGTGGCACATTCAACAACAGGATGCATGCAGTTAGTGTGAGTTTAAAATGTTATACCTATAATTACTAATTGAGTCTTAGTTCACTGCAATTATTTTGGTATTTGGCCCGCGTAATTGCGCCGGCAATTAAGCTAGTTTCAATGAACCAGAATTAAACAGAACAACCAATTTATTTTAATTTTATGACAATTATTTTTTTTACCATATATATTTCGTTGAGGTGTACCTACTCTAAAAGAGGAAAGAAGGTACTCCCTTCATCCAAGAATACAAGCGGTTATTTTGAAAAACTTAAACTTTGTATATTTTGATCAATAATTAGCTAACTTATAACTATGTTCAGTATATAAAATTTGTATAACTAGATTTTATACTTTAAAACGCTTTCACACTATAGTAGTTTTATAGCTACAGACAATATATTTTATGAAAAAATCATTATCAAAGTTCAATTTTGAAGACCGAACCAAACTAAAACATGTATTCTTGGACTGACGGAGTACTATCTACTCAATGGACGGCATCTGTATAACAAACTTTTCATCATCAACACAGTCAATGTCCTAAATGCGAAATTGACAACTAATTTCTACCATAACTTTTTTAAACAAACTTACAGATACGTGGTATATATAGCTAGCAACACTACTACAGAACACCACATATGTAGCGCCCTATTAGTACCAGTTCAATAGTAGCCGGTACTACTGACGTATCAGTATCGTTTCTTAAACTCCCACGTACGAACAATAACTAAGGAGTTAAGAATCGATATTGATAGACACTATCAGTGCCGGTTCGTGGCTGGAACCGGCGCTAATATATCAGTGTCGGTTCCAGCCACGAACCGACACTAATAGTGGCTATCAGTGCCAGTTCGATATACCAATCGACACTGATGGGGTGCTACGGTATAAAGCCCACCTTCTCTCCCAAGCGCGACCAGAGCCACCGATCACCACTTTTGCCATCTCTACGGTTGAAGGATTCAATATTTGGAGGAGTCAAGTGCTCTATGGTTAATAAGATGGTCTATATTTCTTTTTTAGATAGATTTACTTGGTAGATTACTCTACGGTAGATAGATTAAATAATAATCCAGTGAATTTACTCTGTTCATTAATCAACATAGTGAATTTAACACAATCGATAGAATATTATGTTGTAGGAATGGTATGTCCACCCAAGGGTCACAATCGGACACGGCAGCCTTTGGACGGGTCCCCCGACCAGGCCCAAGTATCGGAAGGAGATGGACCCTCAAATAAGGACCCATCAGGATGCGAGGTAATTCAATGAATTTGTTCTAGATTTTGAAATGTTTAATGATTATAAGTTGAATATGTTTAACTATAATGATTTACAGATGGACAGGTCATGAATGTACAAGGATCGAGGACCAGAGTTCTTTGTTGGCGTTGAGGATTGTCTTAGGGCTGCTACGGTGTACAAGAAGTCAAAAAGGAAGCGTGACGATCACTATATATGATGTCCGTGTGTCGACTACAAGAATGAGAAGCAGCTTTCAAAGATTTGCAGGAGTTTTAAGGCTTGCTATACTTGTGGATTGAGCAATGTGAACTTGAAGATGTTGGGCGTGAAGGGCAACCAACAATCAAAGAAGACATAAGCAACGATATGACGGCTAACGAAGACTTCGATATATCGGCATTTGAAGATACTTTTGTCGAGAACGATGGAGGGGACACTTTTGTTGGCAACAATGAAGATGGCTTAGAGCAAATATTGCGCGATGGGGAGGGAGACTTCACCAGTGAAAGACAACATCAAAAGTTCCAGCACATGATAGAGGACTCTAAAACACCAGTTTACCCGAACTGTAAAGATGAGCATAGCAAGTTGCATATGGTGCTGACATTGATGCAAATGTGCTAGCAATGGTTGGGCCGATAAGGGCTTCAATGAATTATTAGAATTCTTGAGGGAATTGCTTCTAAGGGGGAACATATTGCCCAAAAATACGTACCATGCCAAATAGATTGTCGACTTGTTGGGATTGGAAGTAGAGAAAATGCATGCATGTGGAAACGACTATATGTTATTTCACGGTGAGGATGCAGACTTGAAAGCATATCACGTTTGCAATCCACACGGTACAACTTTTGTCGAGAGTGATGGCGTGGGTGTGAAGAGCAATAAGAAAAGACCCCCCGTTAAGGTGGTTTGATATTTCCCTATAACCCCTCGCTTGAAAAGATTGTTTGCTCACAGAGCGAATGCTGAGTTGATGCGATGGCACGCCGAACAGCACAAGAAAGATGGAATGCTTAGACACCCTGTTGATGGCATGCAATGGAGGAGATTTGATTCAAAATACAAGGAATTCAGAGATGAAGTGAGGAATATAAGGTTCAGGTTGAGTACGGATAAGATGAATCCTTTCGGCAACACGAGAAGTACTCATAGCACTTGGCACATGACTCTCTATATCTACAACCTTCCACCTTTGATGTGCATGAAGTGGAAGTACCTTATGATGCCTTTGCTAATTAGTGGGCCGAATCAACCAGCAAATGATATCGATGTGTACCTCAAACCATTGGTTGAAGATCTTCTTGTATTGTGGAAAGATGGCGTAAGGGTATCGGATGAGTACAGATATGAGAATTTCACCATGTGTGCAATGCTGTTCGTAACGATCTCAGATTGGCTCACTCTTAGTAACCTATCAAGGCAGACTATAAAAGGGTAAAATGGATGTGTTCCGTACTTGGAGGAAATAGGGGGAGAGGGGCCGGTGACTGACGAACAATTGAAAAATGATCTTCATGGGTCATCATAGGTTCCTTCGTTGAGATCACAAATACCACAATAATAAAAGAGTTTTTGACGGGACAGTGGAGCATCATCAAGCACCAAAGATTCGCACCGGAGAACAGGTTTTTAAGATGGTAAAGACACTTAGAGTTGTACTTGGAAAGAGGCTAGGCAGTACAAAAATCCCAGCTGGGCAACATGCTCCTATATGGAAAAAGATATCAATATTTTGGTTGCTTCCTTATTGGAAGTATCTTATGGTCCGACATGCAATCGGTGTCATGCACGAGGAGAAGAATGTGTTCGATAGATTGATTAGTACCTTATTAGACATATCCGGGAAAACAAAAGATACACTAAATGCACGGCTGAACCTGGAAGAAATGAACCTTAGGAAGGACCTACATTACATAAAATTAGAAAATAGAAAAAAGAAACTTCCCACAGCTTCCTACACTATGAGCAAGAAAGAGAAGATCCGTCTATGTGGTTGCTTGCGTGATGTCAAAATTTCGACTGGTTACTCTTCAACATCAGGAGCTTAGTAAACATCAAAAATAAGAAGTTAGTTAGTATGAAGTCTCATGATTGTCACATGATGATAACGCAGAAGCTTCCAGTTGCAATTAGAGGTATTCTATTGGATAAGGTCTAAGACCCAATCAAAAAGTTGTGTTCATTTTTCAACATAATTCCACAGAAGGTCATTGATCTGAACAAACTGGCAAAGCTGCAGGAAGAAGTAATCCATACTATATGTCAGTTTGAGACTATTTTCCCTCCGACATTTTTTGATATAATGCCACATCTAATTATTCACATTGTGGGTGAGATAAAGAGCCTTGGCCCCGTATTTCTGCATCAGATGTATCCTTTCGAAAGGTTCATGTGGGTTCTGATGAAATATGTCCGTAACCAAGGTCGCCCGAAAGGTTGCATTGCCCAAGGGTGGAGTTCGGAGGAGATCATTGAGTTTTGCATTGACTACATGAAACTGAACGCAATTGGTATGCCTATATCTTGCTATGAGGGGAGGCTAAAGAGGAAAGGGACGATAGGTCATCTTCAATCCATATCAAAGATCGTGTTTCATTCACTCAAGCACACTTCGCAGTTCTGCAACAATCACTTGTAGTGAGCCTGTATGTCAATATGCACGTGAGCATACTACGCTCCACAAATCCAACGAAGTCAGATGATGGGATCGCAAGAGAGCACAGAGATAATTTTGGTAATTAGTTACGTCAACACATGATGGGTAAGGATACCGATGATGCTCTGTTGGAACTACTGGCTAATGGCTTGTCAAGTACGATTTGCACATTTCAAGCATATGAGAGCACAAGACAAGAAGAGAACTAATCAAAATAGCGGTGTCCGTATTCATGCCTATGATCATGCCGGCAACAGGGAAACCTACTATGGATTCATGGAGGAGATTTAAGAGCTTGAATATGGTGAGTTGATGGTCCCTCTATTTCGGTGCCAATGGGTTAGGCTCCCAGGGGGAGTCAAGATTGACAAATATGGTATGACTACCATGGACCTCAAACTTGTCAGATACATTGAAGGTGATATGCTCTAGAGGCAATCATAGAGATGATTGTATCACACGTCTATGTTCATGAACTACCGAATAATGTGTTATTCCAAGAATGACTATCGTTTACATTGATTGGCAAGTATGTGACTTGTTCATGAAACTCTTTGTTCATATATCACGATGTTATTCTTAGTCGATCCCTAGTCGAATATCATTGTAATGATACATAAGACCAGCACATGTATTGATTGATGATCATATTTCATAGATTATAGGTATAGAGATACTAGATCAATAATATGGATATTTATGTTAGAGAACATGGTGTTGGATAGATCCACCTTGAGATACTGTCGGGATTGTTATTTACAATGTTCTATCAGTTGTTATCTCAAATGGTGTACCTTTAGGATCCTTAGATCTAAAATCGTCATTGATTCTCAGAATGTGTAGTGGCATATTTTGAGGCTGCCAAATGCTATTCTGTAACTAGGTAATCATAAAGTAATTTTGGGTTTCTCAAGAAACATGTCCGTGGGTATGAGCACTCAAGATGAAATTTGCTCCTCCTTGATAACGGGAGAGATATCTCTAGGCCCTCGAGGTAGTTGGATTGAGAAAGTGCATGGTCATACCAATATGATTAAAGAGTTAATCATGATGAATTCACTACTTGATCGAGTGAATGATGAGCTATCACAAGGGTGGCACGTATCTCGCCTTGATCTTGACTGGTATCATGAGGTGAAGGGATCATTGCATGTGTATATCAAGGTTCAACCGATATGATCTTTTATGTATACTCGGGAGTCAACATATCCTGCTAGGGACCACTATCGATTTTGGTTTGGAAAGGGTTTCCGAGGTGTAGCCGTTTGTACATGAACCTAACGGGTCACACACTTAATGGGTTAGAACAAAACATGCGAATTGGATTCGTATATGGGTTTTAATTGGATTGTGATCCATGAGAAGTTAGAGTACTAAAGGGTTTCCAACGTGGGAGTCCATTAGCGAGCTCTATATAAGGAGAGATGTGGGTAGGGCCACTCCGAAACTCTAGCCGGAGTCTTCCACACAATCTCCCAAAACGCTAACCGTGCGTGCGGTGCTAGCACATCAGCACTCAGTGTTTCTCCCCAGTACGTGTGAATACCATAGAGGTGCTGCTGCTATTGCGATGCTTATCTTCTCAGCGAGATGAACGCGACGTGTTCGGGATTGGTCGCCACCTGCGTAGAGTTGGTCGATGAGCACGACCATCTACTCGGAGTTGGTCGAGCAGCACGACCACCTGCTCAGAGTTGGTCGAGGAGCATGAGCACCTACTCAGAGTTGGTCGAGGAGCGTGAGCACCTGCGTGGGGCTGGTCACGGATCTGATCGAGAAGCTTCTCGAGGAGTTTGATGCGCACGACGTTGGATGCGTGTTGAGCGGTAATGATCTATGATCTCCTACTAGCATGATTTCTGGGTGAATACGGTAAAAAAATTGTTTTAGGCTAGCGTAGCCTGCTCGTTCCCCAACAGTGGTATCAGAGCTATCTTGCTTATTTTTTGATCTGGATCGGTCACATATATGTGATATGTGGTAGTAATAGATTAGATCTATTATTTTAGTGATCGGTTTATGTGATGGATCGGTCGCTGCATGGTTTTGTGTAATTAGGATCGGATGAGGTGCGAGTCGATGGAACCATATGACCAAAAAGATTGGCTCGATCTCCTACCTGGCCACGGGTGCAACTTGCCCCTACCAGCTAGAATCACCATCGGGGCTGACAGCGCACGCTGCTTAGTGGTCGGGAGAACAGCAGATCGAGGTTGTACATGTTTTCGTCGTTTCCAGAAAACCTCACGCGATGATCAATATGATTGATCCAATGAAAATTGAGGCATTGTGAATGACTCGGAATCGGCTTGATATGATCAATCCGATGAGATTTTCATAGCGATTTCATAGATATGATCTCTGAATTTCTGAGAGGTTGATTCGCCGTGCTGTCTGAGCCTAGGGTTTATAAAGATAACATATTGATGTTGCGACATTAGAATTCGTTTCTACACTTAACTCGTTTTTGCAGAGAATATTGTGACTAGTATGGCCTTATGTGATGCATGTTTGTAATTTTCATGGTTAATTGCATCCCAAGGCTATCATGTTATTGTATAACGGCCTACGTACCGATATGTGATGCTTTATATTCTCATGTAATTTGTCTAGTGTTATTAGGTGTAATAGACTAATACATAACCATGAAGACTCGAAGCATGATGAATTGAAGGATAGGGACCATGGCGATAGAGATCACCATGTGAAGGGGCCATATAATGTCACAATTAATATGATTGCCTCTGATGCATATTTATGTTCCTGTTATGCTATTTTATTCATGTTTTCTATGAGATGGATATGTTTACATGATAGAATAGCTTCCCTCTGAAAAATTAAGAATAATTGATGCCTTTCCAATATCTGCACCTACTTAGGTTTTGATCATTGTTTGGTAGATCTGCCAAAGCAAAGTGCCATCTTTTATCTTAACAATTAGGGTGGATGTCGACATGCACACGCATAGTATTGGTTTGCTTAACAAAGCTATCAAAATGGTTTTGGACTTTACGGCATAGTGTTGGGGCCGGGGCATTCGATGCCACCCAACAAACAAGAGTCACATAGGGATGTGATTAGCAAGATGTGGCTTACCTATGTTACCTAAGTTTCTAGCAGTAATGCCGAAGCTCACTAGAACCTAGTTAAATATGGATCTTGTTCCACTATATGTCGTTAGAGGGAAACGATTTCAAAACATATAGTGAGAGTATCTATTGTTAAATTGTTTAATGAAAGGTTTACATAAACATAGTGCTAAACTTTGCATATTTCTTTTTGTTGTAGAACATAGCACCTACTGTTAACGCCAATTCCAGTTTTAATTTGCGTTCGATTCTTGAAAAAAAAAGATATCTGGAACAAACTTTATTGATTGTATAGAAATCTGAGAATTGTTCTCAAACAAGAGAAAAAGGAGTATGTTTTATAGGTTCCCTATCCCGATGAACCAACTGATAATACATTTGCCGTTGATCGGAGGGCTTATGAGAAGCATACCAATAATTCACTCGATGTTAGCTATCTCATGTTTGCCACTATGTCCTCTGAGCTTCAGAAGCAATATGAAAATGCGGATGCTCACGATATGATTGTGAGACTCCGAGGCATGTTTGAGAACCAAGCTAGGGCCGAGAGGTTGAACACCTCTAAGTCCTTGTTTGCGTGCAGGTTGACAGAAGGCAGTCCAGTTAGTCCTTATGTGATCAATATGATTGGTTACATTGTGAGCCTGGAAAAACTTGGTATTCCCCTTAGTCCTGAGTTGTCTACGGATGTAATTCTCCAGTCGCTCCCTGCGAGCTTTGAGCCATTTAGTTTGAATTTTCATATGAATAGCATGGAGAAGAGTATGGCTGAATTGCATAGGATGCTTAAGACTGCTGAGGAAAGCATTAAGAAAAACTCTAGTCATATAATGATGGTTCAGAAAGATAGCAAGAAGAGAAAGTGCAAGGCGAAGGCTAAAGCGTTAGATGAGATCTCGAGCTCAAAGCCTAAAATTGTTGGAAAGTCCAAGGCAGGCCCTGCTGCTTCTGATGCTTGCCACCACTGCCATAAGCCTAGCCATTGGCGGAGAAAATGCAAGCTATACTTGGAAGAACTCAAGAAGAAGAAAGGAATTAAGACTTATACTTCAGGTATAAATGTTATTGAAATTAATCTTGCTACTCGTCCTAAAGATTTATGGGTATTTGATACCGGATTGATGATTCATACTTGCAAATCGTTGCAGGGACTCAAAAGGACTAGGAAGTGTGCAAGAGGTGAGATGGATGCTCGTGTCGGCAATGGTGCAAAAGTTGCTGCGTTGGCCGTTGGCGTTTATTCCTTATCCCTACCCTTAAGATTAGTTTTGTTATTAAATAATTGTTATTACATTCCTGCCTTGGGCAGAAACATTATCTCTTCTTCATATTTGGAAGAAGATGGATATGATTTCATAATAAAGAACAAGTGTTGTTCTATTTATTTGAATGGTATGCTCTATGGTAATTGTCCACTGGTGAATGGACTATATATTCTAGATCTTGAGGATATCCCTATCTATAACATTAATACAAAGAAGTCTTGGCTTAATGATTTGAATCCCACTTTTATTTGGCATTGTCGTTTAGGTCATATAAATGAGAAACGCATGCAGAGGCTCCATAAAGATAGTCTTATTAATTTATTTGATTTTGAATCATTTGATACATGCGAATTTTGTTTACTTGGCAAGATAACTAAGGCGCCTTTCACCTGTCAAGGAGAGAGATCAAGTGAGTTGTTGGCCATTGTACATACTGATGTATGTGGACCAATGAGCTCCGTCACTAGAGGTGGTTTTCAGTACTTCATTACTTTTACCATGACTTCAGTAGATATGGTTACATCTACCTAATGAGGCACAAGTCTGAGTCATTTGAAATGTTCAAGGAGTTTCAGATTGAAGCACAAAATCAACTTGGCAAGACAATTAAATTTCTGCGATCCGATCATGGAGGTGAATATTTGAGCCATGAGTTTGGTGATCATCTAAAGCAATGTGGAATTGTTCCACAGTTGACTCCACCGGGGACGCCTCAATGGAATAGAGTGTTCGAACGGAGGAACCGGACATTGTTAGACATGGTTCGATCCATGATGAGACAATTTGATCTTCCATTATCCTTCTAGGGATACACTCTAGAAATTGTTATGTTCACTTTAAATAGGGTTCCATCTAAAGCTGTAGAGAAGACATCATATGAGATATGGACCGGAAAGCGTCCCGGGTTGTCTTTCCTTAAGATCTGGGGTTGTGAGGCCTATGTAAAACATTTGATATCAGATAAGCTCACTTCCAAATCAGATAAATGCTTCTTTGTGGGGTATCCTAGGGAAACAAAAGGATATTACTTTTATTATAGGGAAGATAAGTGTTTGTCACCTGAAACGGTGTTTTTCTGGAGAAAGAGTTTCTCTCAAGGAATATCAGTGGGAGCACGGTGCAATTCGAAGAGATTCAGGAACCATCAGAAAGTGTTTCGGCTCCTACTGAACCACAATTGGATGTTACAGAACATATTATGGAGACACCAATCCTACGATGGTCGGAAACGATCAGTAGCACACCTGAGAGGTTTATGTTTCTAACCACAAAGTAGCGTGATATATTATTGTTGGACAATGATAAACCTAAGACCTACTCGGAAATGGTGGTGGGACTGGGCTCTAAGAGATGGCTTGGAGCCATGAGATCTGAGATAGAATTCATGCACGATAATCAAGTTTGGAACTTGGTTGATCCACCTGATGGTGTCAAAGGAGTTGAGTGCAAATGGGTTTTTAAGAAAAAGATAGACGTTGATGGAAATGTTCACATCTATAAGGCACGATTGGTGGCAAAAGGTTTTAGGGAGATTCAAGGTGTTTATTATGATGAAACATTTTCGCCTGTCGCAATGCTAAAGTCTACCCAAATTATCCTAGTAATTGCCGCATATTATGACTATGAGATATGGCAGATGGATGTTAAAATGGCTTTCCTTAATGGAAACCTAAGTAAGGATGTGTACAAGACACAACTTGAAGGTTTTCTTGATCTAAAAAATGCTAGGAAGATATGCAAGCTGTAAAAGTCCATCTATGGGCAGAAGCAAGCTTCTCAAAGTTGGAATCTTCGTTTGGATGATGTAGTCAAAGGGTTTGGTTTCATCAAGAATGAAGAAGAGCCTTGTGTTTACAAAAGGGCTAGTGGGAGCGCACTTGTGTTTCTGGTCATATATGTAGATGACAAATTATTGATCGGGAATGATATTTCGATGCTTGATGCTATCAAATCTTCGTTACAAAAGAGTTTTTCAATGAAAGATCTAGGAGAGACATCATACATATTGGGCATAGATCTATAGAGATAGGTCGAGAAGGCTGATCGGATTAAGCCAGAGTACATAGATCGACAAGGCATTGAAAAGGTTCAATATGCAGGATTCCAAGAAATGTTTCTTGCCAATGTCACATGCCATCACTCTCAGTAAGAGTCAGTGTCCTTTGACCACTGATGAGCTTGAGAGGATGGGTGCAATTCGGTATACTTCCGCTATTGAGTCCATCATGTATGCCATGCTTTGTACACACCCAGATGTCTCCTATGCTCTAAGTGTTATAAGTAGATACCAATCAAACCCGGGTGAAGCTCGCTGGGTAACAGTAAAGAATATCCTCAAGTACTTGAGAAGAACTATAGATATGTTCCTAGTCTATGGAGGTGAGGAAGAGTTCGTTGTAAATGGTTACACTAATGCTAGCTTCTAAGCCGACAAGGATGATTCGAGTTCGCAATCTGGTTTTGTGTTTTACCTCAATGGAGGAGTAGTGAGTTGGAACAGTTCCAAGCAAGAAATGGTGGCCGATTTCATGACGGAGGCCGAGTATACTGCAGGTTCTAAAGCTGCAAAAGAGGCTGCTTGGATCAGAAAGTTTGTTTCTCAGTTAGATGTGGTTCCTAGTGCTTCTAGTCCAGTGGATCTCTATTGTGACAATAGTGGAGCCATTGTGCAAGCCAAAGAACCTAGGTCGCATTAGAAGTCTAAGCACATACTACGGTGCTATCACCTTATTCAAGAGATTTTAGATTGGGATGACATGAAGATATGCAAGGTGCACACGGATTTGAATATTTCTAGTACACAAATATGTTTACCAAACCATACAATGTCTTTCTCGTCCTCTGAGAATTTTGGGGCTTTGCCTACTTTAATATTTATCTTGATCTCCTTCATATTCTCATCTTCTGCATGACCTTTTTGAATGTTCTAATGACTAGGTTCCACTTTTATAGACACTGCCCTCCATGTCCGAGACAAACCCTAGGTTAAGTCATCGGAATTCTTCACATAAGGCTGATTGTGAAGGTGATATGCCTTAGAGGCAATCATAGAGATGATTGTATCACACGTCTATGTTCATGAACTATCGAATAATGTGTTATTCTAAGAATGACTATCGTTTACATTGATTAGCAAGTATGTGACTTGTTCATGAAACTCTTTGTTTATATATCATGATGTTATTCTTAGTTGATCCTTGGTCGCATATCATTGTGATGACACATAAGACCAGCACATGTATTGATTGATGATCATGTTTCATGGATCATAGGTATAGAGATACCAGGTCAATAATATGGACATTTATGTTAGAGAACATGATGTTTGATAAATCCACCTTGAGATACTGTTGGAATTGTTATTTATGATGCGCCATTAGTTGTTATCTCAAATGGTGTACCTACAGTATCCTTAGACCTGAGATCGTCATTGATTCCCAGAATGTATAGTGCATACTTTGAGGCTGCCAAACGCTATTCCGTAACTGGGTAGTCATAAAGGTAGTTTTCTGGTTTCTCAAGAAATATGTTGTGGGTTATGAGCGATCAAGATGGAATTTGCCCCTCCTTGATAACGGGAGAGATATCTCTGGGCCTCTCGATGTAGTTGGATTGAGTAAGTGCATGGCAATACCAATATGATTGAAGAGTTAATCATGATGAATCCACTACTTGATGGAGTGAATGGTCGAGCTATCACAAGGGTGGCACGTATCTCGCCTTGAGCTTAACTGGTATCATCAGGCGAAGGTATCGATGCATGTGTATATCAAGGTTCAACCGATATGATCTTTTATGTATACTCAGAAGTCAACATGTCCTACTAGGGACCGTTATTGATTTTGATTTGAAAAGATGAAAGTGCATCTAGCTCTTATGTGTGGTTTTTGGTAATTAATGATAATACCTATGGACTAACAACGTTATTGAGAATTGTTAGTAGGTTGTTCCATAAATGATACATGTAGGAGAGATATGCATAAGTTCTAGGTGAATAGGGATATTGAAAGTGCATCAAGATGAATGAGCTGTAGGTGATGCTCGGGGATGCATAGTGATGCTCATGGGAAGAAGGAGAAGTGCAAGAAGATTGACGGTAAGTGTAAATGCTAAGTTACTTGTGGAGATCAAGTAGCTAAAGGTATGAAATTTTCAATTAAGTTTTGTAGACTAACCCATGTCCTTTGTACTTGAGAGTGAGTTGGGGTTAGGATCTATAAGAAGGCATAAGTTGAATTGAAATCATATATACCAAAAGTGAAGAATAAGAGTGGACTCCATATTTGATAAAGTGAATTCCTTTAAGATGTCGAATACAAAGTGGTTTTCTATTGTAAGATGATGAAGGGCAAACAAGACTTGGCGCCGAAGGACCAAGGCAGTGGTGAAGAGTGAGTGAAGGCTTTGCACCATGGACTGTGTGAGGCCAAGGAAAGCTATGAGTGATTCGCATCAATCATATAAAGAAATTAAGAAGAGATGGAGTGAAGAATATACGAAAGTTGGAACCCACAAGGTTTGAATGAAAGAAGCAGTACTTGAAAGTTATTCAAAGGCTCAAATTGGTTCAAATGAGTTTTACATTTGAATTTGAGTATAGATATGCCACACTATTAAGAGGGATGCAACGTAGAGCTAATTGTCGTGTCTCAATGCTCAAGAGTTTCTAACCAAACCCATGTGAGAGTTCTTTTTAGAAATTTCGTGCGGAAAGTGTGGAAGTGACCAAATTTGGTTTCGGAGTGTTCCTAGTTTGATCCAATATATTTGAGGTCATGAATTCAGTTGGGATGTGTAGCCCTCTGAATAATCTTTCCATAGAGTCTAAAATCGTCCAAATCGAACTTCGGGATCAAAAGTTATCGCCGTTTTTAGAGGGCCAGTTGTGCTAAACCCGAATTCTCCGGGTTGTTTGGAGACTCCGGGTGAGGTTCCGAGCCGAGTGGTCCGTTATGGCCTTTTTGATTGACCCAGATACTCCGGGTTTCGGATACTCCAGGTGAGGTTCTGAGATAGGGATCTCGATTTGGGCCTTCTTAGTTTTTCTAGAGACTCCGGCTTGACTCGAAGACTCGGGTCAGTAAAAAATGTGTTATAACGACTAGTTTTTGGGGGTTGAGTATTTATACCCCCTCACCCCAATCCTTTGGAGCTGCTACAAGGGCACGGAAGAAAAACCATTTAGAGCTAAAAGAACTCCATTTTAATGAGATTGGAAGATTGAGTGCAAGTGAGCTAAAATTCATTTTTGAGCACTTGAGTTCATCATTAAGAAGTTTGTGAAGCATTTGTTAGTCTTAGAGGTGAAGCCTCCTAGCCGGCTAGGTATTGCCCGGTGAGTTCCCGTGCTTGTGGTTAGCCACGGGAAAGTTTATGATGGTCTATCTTGCCTCCGCAAGGAAAGAGATAAAGCTAGTGGATCGAGGAAAGTGGTTGAAAGAGACTCAGCTCTTTGGAGTTTCCTTAATGGAGACGTAGAATTCCTGGTGGTGAATCCATACTTCGAAAAATAAATCTTTGTGTCTCCACTTTGGTTTGTTTATTTTTGAGCTCTTGTCCAATATTTGTGCATATTGCTCACTCTACTTGCTCGTGTGAAATTAATTGTAGGTTCTTCGTGGATCTACTCAGAATCATCACTTGGAACACATGACGTCATTTTGGTTTGAGTTAGAACTCTTTAGCGTACTTTAATTTCAGTTTTGAGCACTTTCTCTACAGAACCCCGAGGTTCCGGATTTAACTAGGAGACTTCGGATACTGTACAATCTGTTCTCAACCCGGATACATCGGTTTGACCTAGATACTCTGGTGAACAATATTTTCTGGGTTTCTTAATTAATGTTTTCTTATATATCTTTTGCTAAGATTGAATAATTTTTTTCAACCTAAGATTGTAACTTTCACACTTATGAAAAATCCGTTAATTTATTTTTTGCTGCAAGTTTAGGCCAACAGTAAAAGGGGACGAACTTTTGTAAAAACCCCTATTCACCCCCCTCTAGGCGACATCATTGTCCTTTCAATTGGTATCAGAGCCAAGTTTCTCTTTTCGGGCTTTACCGCCTAGAGAGTAAAGATGTCAACTAGCGGATTAGTGCATATAGAGCCACTCCTATTAGATGGTTCAAATTACTTTGAGTGGAGCACTCACATGCTTAATATCTTTAGGGCTATGGGTCCTCATATAGAGCGAGTTGTAGATGTAAGCATTAGTGATAAACTCTTATCATTGGAAGAGGAAGAGAAATGCATACATCTCAATACTCAAACCACTAATACTTTATTTAATGCTTTGAGTATAGATGTGGTTGAATTCATCTTGCCACTTGAAGATGCTCATCTTATTTAGGCAACTCTTAAAGAAAGATATGATAAGCCCAAATGTGATGCAGAAGAACTTCTTCCGGAGATGCCATTTGAGGATTGCTCTACTTCATCATCACACCATGAAGAGCGGCAAATGAATGTCTCATTTGTCCAAGAGGATGTTACTCCGTCGTCCAATTCACCAACTTTTAACAATGAGGAAGGTAATGAAATGGTGAGTGTGATAAGTGAGTGTCCAATCCCTCTTTCGGACTTTAACAACACTTGCAATGAGATTTCTATTTCTAGTAGTGTTGTTAACCCTTACACATCATATAGTGTAAGAATGCCAATTTATCATGATGATATAGTTAATTGTCCTCATTGTAATGAATATATTTCCATTAGTACTTGTGAGACTAACTTTTTGAAGGAAATAGAAGTATATGAGAGACAAAGCCTAGGTAGAGAAGCATCCACCTCTCCAAGATGCTCATCCCCTCACACCAATTCTCCATTATGACTTATGGCAAAAGGTAAAAAGAGAGCAGTAAGTGAGGTTAATAATGGTAATGCTAATTCTAGTGCTAGTGATAGTGATGAGCTCGAGTTTGATCTTTTGAGCAAAAATGATATACCTAAAATGATCAAGCTCTTACGTATAATAGAAGGCCATGAGGAAAGCCTCGAGCGGCAAGAGGAATTCCTCATTGAGAAAAAAGAAGAGCTTAAGGCCTTAAATGTGAATTATAAAAAACTTCAAGAATCATAATTGTTTATCTAATCTTTATGGGGATCTTAAAGTTAAGCATATTTTTTTGATTGATAAATTAGATGATATGCCTCTAGTGGATTTAGAGAAATCATGTCCTAATTGCAATGCTTTATCTAAGGACAAATCCACTATTTCTCCTATTGATGATGCTTATGCTTCTAACTCTATTTCTTATATAGCATCGTTGGAGAAAGAAAATATTGAGCTCAAGGCTAAACTTGAAGAGCTCACGAGTAAGCATGTGGCTTTGCAAGAAAATCATGATGAGCTTGTGTGCTCTCATGAAATCTTGTGCACTAACATGTCGTTTCGGTCTTGCGACCGTACTCCCCAGGCGGAGTGTTTCACGCGTTAGCTGGGCCCCTGATCCGCGTAGACCAGGGCAAGGGCTTTCGACCGGTGGAAGCATATAGTTAGCTTTTTTGAGCCTATGTCTGATTGGTGGGAATCTGGGCTCTTCTATCTTCGACTTATTTTTTTGGCTTTATTCGCTTCCTGCGCTTCAGATTATGGAGCTTTCCAATAAGTTCAGTGAAGTGAGGGATCTTCTTCGAAAAGTAGGTTTTTATGATCCGATAAAGAATATGTATTTCCCTCCGTTCACTCCATTGAATTTCGCTTTCAACTTTCATACCTGTCCGGGAGGTAGAGCAGAGAGTAGAAATAGGTCATGAGGTTGTGGTAACAATGGTAAAATCCTACCGACCTTACATGCACAAGAGCACATGCTCACTAATATTGAATTGCTTTGTGCTAACCCTTGTTTCTCTCAAGCAAATGTTTCTCCGAGCACTACATGTGACTTGGATCATATAGGTCAAAATGAGAAGCACAAGGATCATGGACTTGAAGCAAAATCCAACAAGAAGAATAAGTCTAACAATACCAAGATCAAGGGGCAAAAACAAAAGAAGAACAAGGCTCTCATTACTTGCTTCAAGTGCAAGAAGGAGGGTCACCATGTGAAAGATTGCTCCTTGAAAAGAGAAGAGAAGGACATGAGCAAGAGCTAAGATAAGAAGATGCCTCATGTCAGGTGCTTCAAGTGCTCAAGCATGGGACACTCCGGGTGAGGTTCCGATCCGAGTGGTCTATTATGGCCTTTTTGGTTGACCCGGATACTCCGGGTGAGATTCCAAGATGGGGGTCTCAGTTTGGGCCTTTTTAGTTTGCTCAGAGACTCCGGGTCAGTACAAAAAAGTGCTGTAACAGCTAGTTTTGGGGGGTTGGGTATTTATATCTTATATCCCCTCACCCCCATCCTTTGAAGCTGTTGCAAGGGCACGAAAGAAAAACCTTTTAGAGCTAAAAGAATTCCTTCCCACTCCATTTTAGTGAGAGATTTGAGAAGAAAAGTGAGTTGGGTTGAGAGATTGGAAGATTGAGTGCAAGTGAGCTAAAATCCATTCTTAAGCACTTGAGTTCATCGGTAAGAAGTTCGTGAAGCATTTGTTACTCTTGGAGGTGAAGCGTCCTAGCTGGCTAGGTATTGCCCGACGAGCTTCCATGCTTGTGGTGAGTCACGGGAAAGTTTGTGAAGGTCTATCTCACCTCCGCAAGGAAAGAGATAAAGCTAGTGGATCGAGGAAAGTGGTTGAAAGAGACCCGACTCTTTGGAGTTTTCTCAACGGAGACGTCAGATTCATGGTGGTGAATCCGAACTTCGGAAACAAATCTTTGTGTCTCCACTTCGGTTTGTTTATTTTTGAGCTCTTGTCCAATATTTGTGCATATTGCTCGATCTACGTACTCGTGTGAAATTGATTATAGTTTCTTCATGGATCTACCCAGAATCATCACTTGGAATACACAATTTTATTTTGGTTTGAGCTAGAACTCTTTGGTGTACATTAATTTCAATTTTGAGCACATTCTGTACAGAACCTGGAGGTTCTAGATTTAACCCGGAGACTCCGGACATTGTACAATCTATTCTCAACCCAGAGATACTCCGGGTTGACTCAGATACTTTGATGAACAGTGTTTTTAGGGTTTTTCAATTAATGTTTTCTTGCATATCTTTTGCTAAAATTGAATAATTTTTGCCACCCTATGATTGTAACTTTCACACTTATTTAGGGTGATTCTGCACTAGTTGAGCCTAGCATATTTAGATTTTTTACTGGTGAAAAATCCGTTAATTTATTTCGCTACAAGTTTAGACCAACGGTAAAAGGGGACGAATTTTTATAAAAACACCTATTCACCCCCCCCCCCTCTATGCGACATCATTATCCTTTCAAAAGGGTTTTGAGTCATAGCCATTTGTATATGACGGGTCACACACTTAATGGGTTGGAACAAAACATGCAAATTAGATTCGTATATGGGTTTTGATTGGATTGTGATCCATGAGAAGTTAGAGTCCTAAAGGGCTTCCAACGTGAGAGCCCATTGGTGAGCTCTATATAAAGAGTGGTGTGTGTAGGGTGTGCTGAGGTTGAGCCACTCCAAAACCCTAGCCGCAGGCTTCCACACGATCTCCCAAAACCCTAGCCGCACGTGCAGTGCTAGCACATCGGTGCTTGGCGTTTCTTCCCAGTACGTGTGGATACCGTAGAGGCGCTGCTACTATTGTGATGCTGATCTTCTCTGCGAGTTGAATGCGACGTGTTCGGGACTGGTCGCCAACTGCTTGGAGTTGGTCGAGGAGCACGACCACCTGCTCGGAGTTGGTCGAGGAGCGTGACCACCTGCGCAAGGCTGGTCGTAGATCTAATCGAGAAGCTGCTCGAGGAGTTTGATGTGCACGATGTTGGATCGGTCTACTCCAACTCTTCTTCTGCTGCACTACGCGTCGAGCAGTAACGATCTATTATCTCCTACTATCATGATTTTCTAGGTGAATGCGTTAAAAAAATTTGTCATATGCTAGCGTAGCCTACCCATTCCCCAATAGGTTGTGCTTCTGGTAACATGGTCATGTTGCAATATGCCTTCCGACTTAACGTATCTACAACTATGTTTGCCTTTCTTGGATGATAATGGATTCCCACATCATAGTCCTTTATTAGCTCTAATCATCTGCATTGCCTCAAGTTGAGATCCATTTGGGTAAATATATACTTCAAGCTCTTGTGATTCATATATATCTCACACATTACCGATGAGGTAATGTCTACATATCTTCAAAGCATATACTACAGCTGCTAACTCCAAGTCATGAGTTGGGTAGCTCTTCTCATGAGTCCTTAACTGTCTCAAAGCATAGGCTACGACTTATTCTTCTTGTATAAAAACACATCCAAGTCCTTATCAAGATGTGTCACATTATATGTCGAAATTCTTCTGGATATCCGGTAACTCTAGCACTGAGGTTGTGGTCTTCTTCTTCCTAAGCTCCTTAAAACTTGCCTCATAAGCGGCAATACACACATACTTCTTTGCTTTCTTGAGTAACTCTGTGAGTGGCTTACCTATCTTGGAAAACCCTGCTATGAAGCGACTATAGTATCCAGCTAGACCAAGGAAACTTTGTACTTCCATAACACTTGTAGGTGATTTCCAATTCAGCACATATTTCACCTTATTTGGGTCCATTGTGACTCCTCCAGAAGATAACATATGTCCGAGTAATGGCATTACTTTTAGCTATGTGACAACATTATTGTAAACTCATATAATCCATATTGGGTAATAAAGGTTGTCTTAGGTACAACCGATGTCTGAATCATTAATTGGTGATAACATGACCCTAAGTCTATCTTCGAGAAAACATGAGCTCTGGTCAGTTGGTCAAACAGATCCTTGATCCTTGGTAAGGGATACTTGCTCTTAATGGTGACATCATTGAGGGCTCTGTAGTTTATACACATCCTTTGGCTTCCATATTTCTTTTGCACGAAAAGCACAGGTGCCCCCCAAGGTGAGGAGTTAGGATGAACATAACCCTTCTCTTGTAGATGTTGAATTTGCTTCTTTAGTTCAGCTAGGTCATTTGTAGGCATCCTATATGGCCTTTTAGCTATAGGTGCAGTCCAGTCACAAGATCAATAACAAACTCTATGTCTCAGTCGAGTGGCATACCTGACAATTAGTCTGAAAACACATCTGGAAACTTACAGACTATACGAATCTGATCCGCTATTGTTCCTTCCATATGGTTGACCAAGGTGATGACCCTTCTAGCATACTCTATTGCTCTTCTGAACTTCGCTAGCCAATCCATACCAAGGATCACATCTATCCCATCTAATTCTAGGAAAATCGAGATGCTTGGGAAGTCTACCCCCCTTAATTTAAGGTTTTCTTTGGGGTAGATGATACTAGCTCTCATTTCAACACTAGGTGAGTTAATTACCATTTTATGTTTCAGAGTTGTTACTAGCATACTATACTTGGCTACATACTTGGATGTAATAAACGAATGTGAAGATCTAGAATCAAACAAAACAGACACATGGGTGGAGTTGATGAGGACAACGCCGGTGCATCCTGAGCTTCTTCCACGGTGGCATGGTTCAGACGCCCCTTCACATGGTTCTACTAAGCTCTATTAGGTGGAGCAGGTGTTTGGTTGCCATTCTAAGCTAGAGTAGGAGTCTTCACTAGATTGTTCAAGTTGAATGGCAATAGTGTCTTATTCTACCTCCTCTTAGGACACCTGTCATGTCCCAAAATGTTAAATACTTAATTAAGAATGCATGATTATCGTTGTATGTAATTATACGTATTTGTTTATCGAGTTGAATCGAAATGTGTTTCAAGTACTTTAGAGATGATTTAGAGCACTTTGGAGAAGCCCCAAATACTTAGAAAAAGGTGGAGAGTGAAGATAATGAAACACTTAGAAAAATTTAGCAAAAACCACCCTCGCAGTCTGACCGGGCTTACCCAAGGCCTGACTGCCAGGTGTGAAGCCACATGGACTTACCGCGGCCTGACCGGGAGCATTGGCGGTCTGACTACTAGAGCGCAGAGGCTCAACTTAAGTAAATCGATCACTCTCTCTTGCTCTTTCTCTCTCACACACACACACACACTCACTCCCTCACTCTCTTCCCCACTCCACCTTAGAGAGAGAAGGAGAGCTCCACCTCGATGTCCATGATGACCGGAGATCGACGGTGGGAATCTTCCCAATCTTCAGGAGGACTTCCCCGGTTGTTCCCCTCTTCTTCCTCACCAGAGGCACGCTCATCCAACCTCAAGCTTGCATGCCACCCTAGAGCCCAATCTCCAAATTGGAGCTTCTCCGAACAGGATTGATCCACTAGGAAGCTGTCATACACAAAGGTGAGACATCCCCTATCATTTGCCCATTGTTTTGAGCTCGAATCGACCCTCGTGTCGTATAGACCTAAGTTCAACCTAGTCTAAATCCAATCCATGGTTTAGCTAGGTGAATGTTGTAAAAAGCATTTTATAAGCACTCTACAAGTCCCATAGAGCATTTTGGTACCCTTCGTCATCGAAGGTTTCGCTGGAGTCCTCACCAGTGACCCTGCAGGGGTGCTGCCGACAAGGTCTGGCAGTCAGACTGCTGATAGAGATGGTCTGACCGCCAATTAGGGCAGGAGAATCTGAGTTGAAAACTCTATACAGGGGTCAGACCACTAGGGCCAGTCTGACTACCATACAGTGGCCTGATCGCCAACATGCCTGCGGTCTGACCGCCAGATGCTGAAACTCTCTACAAGTCGGCGGTCCGAACGCCATCTTTACGTAGTTCTCGTCACCCAGGCAAGCCTATATGCACTTACGTTAGCTTGTCCGAGGTTTCAAACTTCAAAACCCTAATCACTTAGCGATCTTTTGCAAATATTTTCGAAGCACGACGCTCTAGTATTATTCAAGCATGCATCATGTGCACACTTTTCCATCATTTATTATTTATGTAATGCATTATTTTTCTGTTTAGAGAGCATTGCACCGATGATCCAAGCGAGTGAAGGCGACACCCACCTCCCGAAGTTTTGCGAGTGTTGTTCACGAAGTATCAGGCAAACCCCATAGCAGCAAGGCAAGCATCTAAGCATATTGCACCCTTTGATTGAATTGTAAAGTCTAAATTGATAAGTTATGCTTTATATAAGTTTGCATGTACAGTGAGTCGATATCGAGCGTTTATGGTAGAACCTATGTTGATGCATTACCTCTACCTTGAGTTGTTGATTATCCATATCCTTGTAGCCTTGTTAACATTTTTGATGTCTAACTTAAGAGTCATTCGAAATGCTTACAATGCATAGTTCTTCGGTAGAAGTTGAGCAATGGTTCATCTGTTGTTCACGAGCTTAGGTCTTACTTATTGTTCACAAATATTGATTATGATATTGATGGTTAGATGAGTGGTGAGGTTGAAGTGAGATGTGGGCGGTGCTAGGGGTGTCTTCTGTCCCGAAGGAGCTTCTCAAGGTAGTTCGGGAGAAGAGCCCGGACACCATAGATCACTTACATTATTTAAGCACTGCCTATTGGTGCAGTTAGCTTTAGCACTTTCCGTGCTCACCACATGTGTATATAATGGTAAGGTAAGAAAAACCTCTGTAGTTGTGATCATTTGGGCTTGAACATCGATGGTGTGAGGGGTCGGGCTTGTAGAGACACTTGTGGTTGCTCCGGGAGTTAACCAAAGTGGACTCCGTACCGAGCGATGCACGATTCAAATGGTTGGGGCTTATTGGGAAAGGTTGACATGAGTACCCCCTTGTATGGACCTGTGTGGTCATGCAAGCCGTATGGTCCTCAAGTCTTGTGGGTCCAGGAGTACCCCCTGCATGGTCTAAAAACAATTCGAATTACCGCACTCTTAGTCATGAGCATGCTCCTGTCCATTTGCATCTGTCGTAGAGTCATGAATGTAGGATGGTTGGTATGGTTTTGTTTGCCATGGTTGTCGATGGTCGTTAATTACATGAGATGGTTCCATTTACATTTACATTCATGATGTTGATAGGTTTGGAAGGTTTGTTTGGTTAAGTATAGGTGCTCACACATATGTCTCTAGGTGGCTTATGCATATGAATTTACTTAAGCTTGTGGCCTTCTCCTTGCTACTAGCTCAATGCATAATCTTTGGAGTTGGGTTATCTATATGTACTCTATATGGATTAAGTCTTGCAAGTCCATTCGTTCTCATGCTTCTCTTTCAGGTACTTCTGGTGAGGAGGATCTCATTTTTGGCTACTTCATGCCTGTCGAGGTTGGTGGTGGGCCTTAGTAGGCAACTACTCTCAAGTGGTGAAGCTTTTGGGGTGGAGCCTAAGGGCATGTGGCTCCACTCTTCTTTTGTTGTCTATAGTTTTATTTTCACTATGTAGTTGATCTAACCTTTTGTGTAAATTGTTGTAAATAGTTGAATGCTTAAGAACTTGTAATATATGTTGGATAGGCATGTGTTCCGATCTTAGGCACAAAACATGTGCCAAGACTACTGGTATGATATTCTGGTTAATCATTGAGGTTGTGATTACGAATAATGATCCTCTAGATGATTAATTAGAATACTATTTGGACGGTTCTTCATAGCGTTGCATCAGAGCTTGGTTTAATGAAGTAGCCTAAACATGGTTAGGATGTAGGTTAGTAAATGTGTCAATATCACTAAGCGACCCACTAAAGTTCTTTTTGTGCCCCTCTTGCTAATATGTATGAACTTGCTATATTATGCTTCTAAGTGTAATGCGTTATTACGTGCGATTCTTATGCCATTTAGTTTTGCATTGTGATGTTCCTTTTCATGTATCATGTTCATCAACGAAAAAGGTAAGGAATGCATCCCGATGGTGGTAAATATCAGTAGCTCAATGAGTGTGAGGCAGGAGCCTAGTGTGTCCCGTACGGCGATGATACGGGAAGTGCATACGTTAGCACTAACGTATGAACATCCACCATATGATGGTAGATATGGTTATCTATCCATGTGATGATTACATGGGGTGTCTCGTAAGACTACGGTACGAGACGTGAATACGTTGGCAACAATGTATGAAATGGTGCTTGTGCAACTCAAACCGTTCGTGCAAGAAATAATAGGTAGCACGAAGGGTGATGATTGGTAGTTATTGTATATATAAATGCTTGTGATCTTGATCTTTGTTGCGGAGAGACGCATTCAAGAAAGAAACATGTAGATAGGAATCGAGCATGTCTTCATTTTTCTATCACCCATATGCATGCATTTTTCCAAATATACGATATTAGGGGATCCAATCAATTATATATGGCTAATGCTACTATGCTATGTCGGAGTTTGACCTTTCTCTCTTTCATCTTATCGTCACAACATAATGAGAACCCATCAGAATCTCGGGAATGATCTTCTTGAGGATTCCAATGAGAACAACCCTCCACCGCCTCCACCGCTAAGTATGGCGGATGTGCTTATGTAAATTGAACAAAGAGGCAGAAGAACATGTTCTGACTATTCAGAAGTGTCTTCTCATGTCTCAATCACGATAGAAGTGCTATGCGGATCGCCGCCGAGAGAACTTGTGTTCGAGAATGGAGACTTTGTGTATCTCAAGGTTTCTCCACTCAAAGGAGTTCGCCCCTTTCAAGTCAGAGGAAAGTTAGAACCTCGATACGTGGGACCATTCCAAATTGTTGCTAAGTGTGGAGAGGTGGCCTATCAATTGGATTTGCCTCCATCCCTCTCCACAATCCACAACGTGCTCCACGTGTTGCAAGTAAAGAAATGCCTTCGAGTTCCAACCGAAGTGATCAAAGTTGCAAACCAAAAGTTGCAGTCGGATCTTTCATATTGTGAGTGACCAATCTGAATTTTGGACGAAGCGGAACACAAGACTTGACAACATTCCATAAAGTTCATCAAAGTCCAATGGAGCAACCACACTAAAGACGAGGCGACATGGGAGCGTGAGGATAAAATCTGCTCTGAGTATCCTGAACTTTTTGAGAACTTGTAAATGTCATTGTAATTTTGCACAATTTGGACAATTCAGCAAAAACCGCCCACGCGGTCTGACCGGACTTAGGAAAACTCAGCAAAAACCGCCCACGCGGTCTGACCGGGCTTACCCGCGGTCTGATCACCAGGTGTTAAGCCACGTGGTCTAGCCACGTGGACTTACTATAGTCTGACTGGGAGCATTGGCGGTCTGACCACCAAAGCATAGAAGCTCGACTTAACTAAATTGATCACTCTCTCGTGGTCTCTCTCTCACACTCACTCCCTCACTCTCTTCTCCACTCCACCTTAGAGAGAGAAGGAGAGCTCTACCTCAATGTCCACGATGACCGGAGATCGACAGTGGGAATCTCCCCAAGCTTCCGGAGTACTTCCCCAAGCTCCTCCCCTCTTCTCCCTCGCTGGAGACACGCTCATCCAACCTCAAGTCGGCACGCCACCCCAGAGCCCGATCTTCAAACTAGAGCTTCTTCGGAGTAGATTGATCCGCTAGGAAGCTGTCGTACACTGAGGTGAGGCATCCCCTACCATTTTCCCATTGTTTCCTAGCTCGATTCGATCCTCTTATCATTTAGACCCAAGTTCAACCTAGCTTAAATCCAATCCATGGGGTAGTTTGAGTTTAGCTCAGTGAATGTTGCCAAATCCCGTTAGAAACACTCCACTAGTCTCATAGAGCATTTTGATACCCTTCATCATTGAAGGTTTTGCCGGAGTCCTCACCGGCGACCCCGCAAGGGCACTGTTGGCAAGGTCCGGTGGTCTAACTGCCGATAGGGCCGATCTAAGCACCAGTTAGGGCTGGAGAATCCGAGTTGAAAACCCTATACATGGGTGAAACCGCCACTAAGGCTGGTCTGACCATCATACAGTGGTTTGACTGCCAACATGCCTACGGTCTGACCACTAGAGATCAAAACTCTCTACAAGCCGACGGTTTGACCGTCACCTCTACGTTAGTCTGATCACCAGCCAGGCAAGGCTACGTGCACTTAGGTTGGATTGTCTGGTGTTTCAAACTTTGAAACCCTAATCACTTAGCAATCTTTTGCAAATTTTTGAAGCACGATGCTCTAGTATTCTTAAGCATGCATCATGTGCACACTTTTACATTGTTTATTATTTATGCAATGCATTCTTTTTCCGTTTAGAGAGCGTTGCGCCGATGATCCAAGCGAGTGAAGGCGGCGCCAACCTCTCGGAGTTTTGCGAGTGTTGTGCAAGAAGTATCTGGCAAACCCTAGAGCAGTAAGGCAAGCATCTAAGCATATTGCTCCCTTTGATTGAATGGTGGAGTCTAAATTGATAAGTTATGCTTTATGTAAGTTTGCATGTACATTGAGTCGATGTCAGGCATCCATGGGTAGAACCTATGTTGATGCATTACCTCTACATTGAGTTGTTGATTATCCATTTCATTGTAACCTTGATAATATTATCGATGTCTAACTTAAGAGTCATTTGAAATGCATAGCAATGCATAGGTCCTCGGTAGAAGTTGAGCAATGGTTCATCCATTGTTTGTGAGCTTAGGGCTTAGTTATTATTCACAAATATTGATTATGATATTGATGGTTGGATGAGTGGTGAGGTTGAGGCGAGATGTGGGCGGTGCTAGGGGTGTCTTCTGTCCCAGAGGAGTTCCTTGGGGTAGTTCGTGAGAAGAGCCTGGACACCATAGACCGCTTGCATTGTTTAAGCACTGTCCGTCAGTGGAGTTGGCTTTAGCACTTTTCGTGCTCACCACATGCTGATATAATAGTAAGGTAAGCCGAATACCTCTATAGCTGTGATCATTTGGGCCTAAATATTGATGGACTGAGCGGGCGGGCTTGTAGAGACATTTGTGGTTTCTCCAGGAGTTAACCAAAGTGGGCTCCGCACCATGCAATGCACGATTCAAATGGTTAGGGTTTATTGGGAAAGGTTGACATGAGTACCCACTCGTATGGGCCTATGTGGTCATGCAAGTTGTATGGTCCTTAAGTCTTGTGGGTCTAGGAGTACCCCCTGCAGCGTGTAAAAATAATTTGAATGCCCACGCTCTTGGTCATGAGCATGCTCTTGTCCATTTGCATCGGGCGTAGAGTCACAAATGTGGGATGGTTGGTATGGTTTTGTTGGGCATGGTTTTCGATGGTCGTTGATTACATGAGATGGCTCCATTTACGTTTACATTCATGTTGTTGACAGGTTTGGAAAGTTTTGTTTGGTTAAGTATAGGTGCTCACACATATGTCTCTAGGTGGCTTACGCATATGAATTTACTTAACCTTCGAGCTTTTGTTGGCCCAGGCCAGACTTGAATTTCCTTCTCCTTGCTAATGGCTCCATGCATAATCCTAAGAGTCGGGTTATCTATATGTACCCTAAGAGTCTTGCGAGTAACTTCATACTCACGCTGCTCTTTCATGTACTTCTGGTGAGGAGGATCTTGTTTTGGGCTACTTCACACCCACCGAGGTTGGTGGCAGGTCTGAGTAAGCAACTACTCTCGAGTGGAGAAGCTTTTGGGGTGGAGCCCAAGGGCATGTGACTCCACTCTTCTTTTGTTCTATAGTTTTGCTTCCGCTATGTAGTTTATCTAACCCTTTGTGTAAATTATTGTAAATGGTTGAATGCTTAAGAACTTGTATTATAATATTAATTACTCGTTCTTTCTTAAGCTTTGTTGTGATGGTATATATTGGATAGGCATGTGTGCTGATCTTAGGCACAAAATACGTGCCGGGACTACCGAGATGATATTCTAGTTAATCATTGAGGTTGTTATTACAAATAATGATCCTCCTGATGATTAATTAGAATACTATTTGGACAGTTCATCACAACACTAATTGGCAAAGTGTTCAATCTCCTGATAGTTGAAGCACAACGTCAAGTTGTAGCCTGAGGATTAGGGTTCTTAGGTGGGGTTGATGTGTTATTGTTGATGGAGAGAGGTTGCTGATATGCAGGATAGGGTGCTATTGCTTGAGGTCTAAACTAAGTAGACGAGTATTGCTGTTGTTCCTGCTATGGCATGGTGCATGGGTGAGAGTTGCTGCCTAAGTGTTGTCCTTGTGAATCCATTCTTCTCTTACTATCTTCACCAAGCATGCAATGCTTGTCATCCAACACTAGTGCCTTGTTCACAAAATACTGAAAATCTGGTTAGTCATGGGTGCTTAACTGAGCTTCCATGCCATAGACTAGTCCATCCAAGAAATATTCATGCTTCTTCTCATCAGTGTCCACATCCTCTGGTGCATACCTTGAAACCTAAGTGAACTTGTTTACATACTCATCACTATCATAGAGCCTTGCTTCAAGTTGCAGAATTCTTTCTTCATCATGGCTACAGCGCCTGCAGGTACATGGTGGCAGTGAAAAGCTCCCTTGAATTCCACCCAAGTGACCGACTCATGGTCCTCATGAGCGTTGCAAAAGGCATCCCACCAATTGGCAGTAGGACCGGTGAGTCGATGAGCCGCATGCAAGACATTCTCACAGTCATTGCATTGGGCAATCATCAGCAGCAAGTGGTTTAGTGTTGTGGGAGAACATGGGTGGCTTAGTTTTCTTAAACTCTCCTAACTTGGACTGGTTGTGGTGTTGGAGCTGTGATGGAGGTTGAGTCTGTGAAACTTGTTACATATTGGCCATTGCTTGGGCCATCCCTTGCCAGATTTGCATCTGCATAGCCATGAGTTGCTCCATGTACATCACGGGTAGTGGAGGAGGTGGGGATGTTGAACGGTTGTCATTGCTTTCAGGATTATTTCTGGTGTTGACCATCTGGGAGAGGTAGAACATAGATAAGATGATACCACAAGGGTCTAAGGGGAATATCTATGTTTGTAAAGACTTATTTTACTTCAAAACTCTTCTTATATTGATTAATTAATATCCTCATACCCTATTTCTAATACGTGGATGCAGACAGGGTGTCTAAGAGCGTTCCTGCAAATCACATCTGGCACACACAAGAAATAAGATCTATGAAAACCAAGAATTCCAAAATGACCTACATGACAGTACTGATCGAGCTCTTCTAACTTAATTGGTGATTTCCTATCAGTTACATATGGTGGGGTTGCAGGTTCTCCTTCTGAGTCATTATTCTAGTAGTCGGATCTTGAATCTGAGGCTAGGAATACGATCTCTTGCTTGGGGGTGAAGGCTTGAAACAATATGACAATATGCATATGAAGGCTTGAAACAATATGACAATATGGCTTTTTTTTAATAAACCAGCATTTATGTAAACACATTTGAAAGGTGAGTAATAATTAAGTGAACAAAAGTAATTAAACAACCACCTCAAGATTCCAACCATCTTGACTTAACCAACCTTCCAACACCTCAACCAAGGTTACCACCACCAACGTTGATCAATACCTAAATCATAGTTCCCACCATCATGATTGACTAAACCAACCAATTGGTTGGTTTAGTCAATCATGATGGTGGGAATTATGATTGAGGTGTTGTTCAGTCATGGTGGTGAGAACCTTAGTTGAGGTGTTGGAAGGTTGGTTAAGTCAAGATAATTGGAATCTTGAGGTGGTTAGTTATTTATAGTCATTTAACTAATTATTTCTTCTTTTTCAAATGATATTTTACACAAAAGAGTCATATTGACATATTATTGTCAAGCATTCATATGAATATTATTTTCTCACAACTTACTGAGTATGATATGTGCTCACTCTTACTATCACCAAACACTCAGTTAGAGAAGGAATCGAAGAGTTCATTAAGGATGGATCATTCTAAGATGCATTCTACCTTGATCGTTGGTGTGGAGATGTCGTGAAGGATTAGAGTATACATAGCTACGTTACAGATTTATTTGGATATGGCCCTCAAGGTCACTTTTGTAAGACGTTTAATAAAGAATAAGTGTGATATTGTAATAATATTCATCTATAAAGTTACTATGTATTGAGATTGATTCATGTGTTCAGCACATATATGAGATTAGTTAGATCCTTTAACTTGGTCTCAATAGGAGGATAAGGGGATCGGCGGGAGGTTGATGAAGAAGTCTGACCAGGCCTTGGCTTCGCGCGGGTGGTGCGGGCTGGATTAGCACGCATAGCCCAGAGAAAAGAAGGGAGAGGAAAGATCGGATCAGGTCGGGTTGGGCAATCAGGCCGAAAAGAGAAGAGAGGTGGGGAAGAGCAGGATGAGCCGTCAGCCGGATTTGAGCCCGAGCTTGTTTTCTCATTTCTTTTCCCTTTTTCTTTTTCTTTCTTTTCTCTCCTTAATCCTATACTTGTATATATAATTATATCCATACTTATACAGCATATATACTCTTAATATATATATGCTTTAACTATATATATATAGGCACACATAAGCAGTCAAACAATTCAAACAACTTATACACACACATTTATAACTTATAAAAGAGTCCTTTCATATATATATATACACATGTACATATATACACTCTCATATGTATATATATATAGTTTTTGTTTTAAATTTTGAAAAAGTTTTATTTCTTTTATAAAATACTTTTGTCTCTGTTTGGTTTAAATTTTTTGGGCTGCTACAGTTTCTGTGCTAGTGTTCTTAGGTGAAAAAAGGGTCAGGTGCATGCGAACATTTAAAATATGGTGACTCGGGAGATGCATCCATATTTTCTGCTTCAAGATGGAGGGGTTTATGTCAAATTTTTCCAATGCTTTGCATGTTAGATCAAGCATGTACAAAGGAAAATAGTGCCAAGCGACACAGGAAAATGATAATTAGAATGTCTTAATAACTGAAGTTACTACTATTTCAAATTATAGAAAAATAAAATAAATGCTACGACTGGACTTCAAAACGAGGGAAAATGGCATGACACATCTGACCAAATTCCAGATCCCCCCCCCCCCCCCAAAAAAAAAAAGAAGTCCTAAAACATGGGTCGGTGGGTGGGGGGGGGGCATGAACGTTCCCCATCACCTTGTTGCCTCACTAGCTGGAGTACAACAGAACTCAAAGAGCAAATACCTAACATATTCTTAATATCTGTTGTAATAGTCAATAAGCTTCAGCAAAGTTATAATTTTTTGCTCAAGGTAGGGCATCAAAAATAATGAAGAAATTATTCTAAGAGAGAGAAAAAACTGGAAACATATATGTGAATATTTACTGATTGTATTACGTTGGTCAACCAGAAGCATACACCTGCCACTTGTGAAAGCATACGTCAGTCACATTAATATACTATATGTTGTTAGACACGCTAGCTGCTAGTCCGACCTAACAAGCAAAACCTAACAACATCTTTCGACCAAAAAACTAGACGCATCATTCGTCCAAACTGACCTATACACCTTGCGATCTGGCTGGCCATACTTGAATTACCAACCAGCTCGATCGAAATAGCACTCCGGCCCGACGCCAGAACCGACTGCCGCGGTCCATGTGAGCCATCCGCGAAATAGCGCCTTCCATCCATGGAGGCTCCACCCACATGTCCCACTTTCCGCCCCATCCTCGCCCTTCCAATTTAGGCGCAATGACTGATAAGTACATAACTCGATTACCTCGATCGACCACCATACCAACCATAAGCTCGCGGCAAAGCTCCTTACGAACGAAAATATCTGTGTATATCGAAAAAAAATTTGTCCAAAAAATCCTGTAAATCCGATTTATCGGAATTATCCATGGGTCCTAGTAAAATACTAAACTGGTCAAAATATTTTAGCTAAATTTGAATTTAGGAAGGTATAAAATGAACTAAGCATTGTGGTGCAATTGCACAACATCTTTTCCCATAGACTAAGGTATAGTGTTTGAGTCTTTCTAGGTAGGTACCTTTTTTGAGGATTTGTATGTGGGCATGTGTGTCATATAATTAAACGGTAGAAATTTCTATGGACGAATTTTTAACTTGAAACCACGCATTTTGATTACAACTTAGGCTAACTGACATCTTATGTCGCTATGGCGTTTGTTTGTTTTATATCATAGTTAAATTTGATTATTTTCTATTCATTTTTTCTGATTTTTTTGAAATTATTTAAATTTGATTTTAATAAATCTGATATATTATATTTACTGGTGTCTCACGGTAAATTTTATTTACGGGTAAAGAAAATCGGATCTCCGTATCTATTCTGGTCTATATTTGGAAAGGGGCATCCAGCAGTTGTAGGTGACAGCATGTGTTCACGCGAGCCATCCATGGAGCGATGTTATGCTCTTACATGGGCATGGCATATGCATAGGGTCTCGTATCGTATGATCGTATCATGCACAGAGCGAACGTTAGGTCACCAGTGCGATCGGTCGATCAATGTGAGCGGCAAACGAAGCGACGTGTGGCAGAGACGCGTGGAATCGTCGAGCCATGGGTATCATGCATCATGCGGTGCTTGATCGATCTCTCTGGCGCGCGTGCGTACTTGCCACAACGAGCTGCCTGACCCACCACCTCTAGCTTCCAGAAAGCATGCAGCGCCTGCATGCTCTGCTATTGTTTGGAGGCTTTTAGACCCGTTTAATTGCCCGAATGGTCTAGCACTACTGTATGTATCTTTATAAGTGTCGGTTTAAAATCGTTATTAGTAGTGGGTTTTGAACCGACACTGATTACTCGACACTGATAATCACAGATTATCAGTGTCGGTACAGAATCGGCACTGAAAATCATTATCAATACTAGTTGGTAAAAACAAACCGGCACTGATAGTATACCAACCGGTACAATAATGAAAAAGAGTTTAAGGTTTCTTTCTAATCGAAGGTTCTGAACTCTGCTTTTTCTGGTTGGATCAAGGTAACGAGAGAGAGGAGCCAAATTTATTGAACTTGCCGGTTAGACTAATGACTTGGTCATTGATAAACCCGAGAAGCTGTTTTGAAGTGTGTTGATTTCAATGGCCATGAGTTGATCTCTGGACAGCATGAGGAGCTGAAATTTCAAGAATTGAAGAAATCAATTCTTATGAACACGTGTTGGACCTGAAAATTAGTCATCAAGATATCTATGACATACCTCAGTATTGACCATCTGGTATGACGTGTCTCTGTTGAATCCATACATGAATTCAATTACATAAAAACCGCATAAATTATTATTCAGGTCCTGCTTCCTACAAGGAAAGTCATGTCGGATAATCCATTTTTCGCAAATGGCCGGTGTCTAAAACTCTTCTTGATGTATTGTAGGTACACTCTACATTTGTGTGATTATTACCGTAAGTAGACTTAGATTCAATTAAATCAAATATTACAAGAGCAATAACAAAATGGTCGGGTTTTACCTTTGTAGCAAGTCAATGACGGGTTGGTAGGTTTCTTTTAGATTATTTTGTGAGTCAAAGATAATAATCTTGCTAATATCTGGCTGGACGACAAGTTGGATCCAGTGATAATTGCACATAGATCATCATATGTTAGTTGGTCCTAATTTCTAACTATGTATTGCTAAAAAGAGTAGAACAGTCATAAAGGGAGACACATACCCAAAGTGGTAGGATAAAAGTATATATTTCTTCAATTATAGCTCCAGAATACAGTTCAATGCATAGTCATCGGTTCCTTTTAGATTGGATTGCACCATTGTCGTGTTTACATGATGTCGGTCGATAAACCCATATGGTAGATGCCCTCTATGCTGCATCTTTGCACCTCCATTCTATATAAGAAATAAGTTAAAGACATTCAATCCAATGGTACATGAATATATATTATGAATACTATATATACGATACTTACAGAGTCCAACAACTTAAAATAGACACGTCGAGGGTATTTTGCTGGTACAATCGATATATTTTCTCAAATAATATATAAATAAAGACATCCCTATATAGGAAATATCGATCTTTATATCTGGCCTCCAACATTTCTCTACCATCCTGTGACTCCTTCATGTACCACGTATGGAATTTCAGAAGTTGATATGTCAGTTTGTCCCACACGTTTGGTGCAACAGAGTTTTCCCAACTTCAATTGCCATCTCTTGGCTACTTTTGGTGTCATGGACTCGTCTAGAAATTACTCTTTTGTCATTTTAGCATCTTCAAAAAAATGTTTCTAAATTTTTTATTGTCGTATCTGCTCGATAGAAGATTCCTTCAAGTATTTTTTTTGCTTTTTATGCGCACGTAGTCTGATTTACTCTTACGCTCAACAAGTTTGGCCATCTTCAAGAAAAACTTATGTGTTTTTGCACTAATTGTTATTTTCTTCTCAGGCCCCTGGTGGCGACTTGTGTAAGGGAGGAGTTGTCTCTCTTCTGGGTGATGGTGGTGGTGGAGGCGACCGTGGAGGAGTTGGTTCTCTTCTTTGTGATGGGGGCGATGGCGGCGACCGTGGAGGAATCAAAGAAATTCTGTGTGGTGGATCCGACTCCGCATTAGACGACTCGTTTGTCTCATCTTCAAACACTATGTAGCGTTTGGGCCACAGAACGAAGCCACCCACGCTTGATTCGAGCCTCTTGGAACCCATCTCTCTAGGGTAATACATGTCAATCTTACGGTATGGCCTTCGCATAGAGTTCACATGGACCTTAGCGTATCCCTGTGGTTTCGAAAGATCTTTGAAGAGAGCTCCTTCCACGCATTGGTCGACCTGCCCCATAGCCACTATGGTGGTAATGTTCAAGGTGGGCATGACAATCTTGCACACTTTGCTTTCTATGATATTGTCCATGGGGTAACAGGCTGATTCTTCTTCTGTAAACCTCGCGGACGCGCAGCTGCTCCGACGACCACCAGGGATCAAAACATTTTCTTCGCCTTGTTGGTGCATGTTTCCTTGCTGAAGTGCTTCTTTGATTTCTGCGTCTATCATCTGACGCCTTGTACAAGTTCTTCTCGTACTAAAGCTAGCAGCTCTTCCAGTACTTATCTCCTTCTCTTCTGACTCCTGTAACTCTCGGTGACTTCTGGAATCCCTCGTTCCAAAGCACCACACCCTTGCCTCTGGTGTGACCTGGGTGCTCCTTGGTTCCCAGTGCCAAGGTTAGCTGGTCATTCTCCCTTTTTAGCCTAAAAGAGCCTTGGGAAGACTGGGTGTGGGCATCTGCAATTCTTTGCGTCACTTCCTGTTCTCTGTCGCTTTTGAAGATTAGGTTGCCATCTGCCGACAAAGTCACCCCTCTCGTGTACAGATAGTGCTTCGCTCGTTCAATCCAGTCGGCCATCTGAGGTGTGACACCACTACGGGTTACTTGTTCTTCCATCTCTTCCCACTCATTGTATTTCCTCACGTACCCACGTGAGCCAGTTCTGTGGGGGTACACATTCTTGTGGAAGTTCGCCTTGTTTATCTCACTTAGTCGTTGTGCTTCCTCTAACCGCGTGTACTCTATGAAATGTTTTAAAATGGTTCCACCGTCGGATAATCATCCTATTTTAGTGTTCGACCCACCAAGTAATAATTTCTCCACAGCTTACCCTTGAAATTCTTGAACGCGATGGCCATTGTTTATAGGACACAACGCTTCGCTTGGCCATGTTGCATCATTCAAGGTATTCAAACTTTGCCACCAACTTACCCTACATAAGATCCTTGATGTTATCGGGAACCACCCACATGTCATCTCGTCTGCCTCTCCAACTTCTATATGTGATTACAATATGGTCCCTCACTAGACACCCGATAGCTATTTTGAGCGGCCACAGAACATCTTTAGGTCTTGTGGGCTCCCCGACTAAATTGACCTCTGTGATGACGAAACGTCCCTCGGGCATCCTGTTGGAACCTCGTCCACTCCTCTCTTACCCTGTCATCTCGTCACCCTTCGGAGCATAAGCATTAGGATCGATCTGACCCTCCAGAGCATCATCTTCGGCCCTGAACTATGCAGCCTCAGTGGCTGTCTCGAACTCAAACTAATCCATGTTCAGGTATACACTTGGGCTATCGCCTTCCGTCTGGTCCAGCTCCATGTTTGCAGGCTCATCTTATACCGAGGTTAGAGCCGGATCTGAGGAGGGGCCTTGTATCAGAGGGGGGACGGAACAGGGTCGTGCATGACTGTTGGATTTTGTACGTACCATTCCTACATAAAAAATTTAGACATAAAAACACTTGATTTAGAGTTAAAATTAATGAGATATGTAATCAAATTATGGTCACAATATATGCATTTATTCACATTTAGAAAAAGGCCAAGTAAAAATAGCTCATGACATATAAAGATGCTAGATATCGAACAATCATGCTATCATGTCTCATAAGTAAAAGCATAATATGTGCAATGCTACACCTAATAGAGACATTGGCGATTTGAATCATTGCTACACATAATATGTACACAACTTCACCTTACACAATCCGAACTAATTTAGCGAAGCAGACAGCAACTACATAGCCAAAAAAAATTCAAGTTCACATTCAATTTATACTTAGAGATATATAAAACATTGTTTAACTCCCCACCTCTCTTCAGTTGTTCTGAGTTTCTGAAAGCAAGTGTTCTTCACTTTCTAAGCACCAACAGTACAATGTATAAATATAAAAATCAGGAAGGTCCACAAATATTCTCAAATGAAATAACAAAAAAATAATATGCTAATCTCATAGACTTGCATTTTTTACAACAAATAAGCAACTTTTGCATGAATTGACTCATATAATATGCAGATTTGCATTTTTATAAACTTTTGGGAATTTGAAAACATGCTTTTTGCCAGTAGACCAAACCAACAGGCTAGCAGCTGCAAAATTCAGAGAACAATTTACCTAAGTAGCATCTTAGTGACCGAACTGCTACAACAATTTGCTCCACAAATCTTGAAGACATCATAATCTCTAGACCACTCAATAGAGAAAATTAGTTGCCTTTCACTAAACTAGCATCACACATAATACATAGTCATATAGCATCTCGCACTACCATTCTCTAACCATAATGGAACTCGCAAGACAAAATTTCAAAAGTAATTAACTATTTTTGGAACAATTCTTAAACCACATCTAGAAGCATAACAACAGCAGAGGGGGTGGAGGGGGAAGAGGACGGCAATGACTATGAGGAGGGAGTGCCTTCGGTGGCTGGCTGCGAGGAGGAGTCAGCGCGTCAGGAGGAGGAGCAGCAGTGCGTCAAGGTACGGTCGGGGAGGAGGCATCGGGAGGAGACGGCGGTCGAGGAGGCGACAGCTGGGGAGGCAGCTACTGGGGAGGAGGTGGCGCGGTCGGGGAGAAGGCGGCGGTCAAGGAGACGATGGTCAGGGAGGATGCTGCAGTCGGGGAGGATGCTGCCGTCGGGGAGGAGCGGCGCTCGGCTAAAATGGTGAATGGAGCAAACGATGAGAGTGGCTAAGTGTTGGTGTATATATATATATGTACAGAAGCATCAGTGCCAGTTTTAGTTGCTAACCGGCACTGATACATGTATCAGTGCTAGTTCTAGTTGGTAACCGACATTGATAAACGTATCAGTGCCGGTTCTTTTTACTAACCGGCACTAATATGTGGAGTATCAGTGCCGGTTACTGCTTAGAAATGGCACTGATAAATATTTTTTCCCTAGAAATATTCTTCTATTGTTAAATTCGGCTGAAAACTTGAAAATTATATAGAAAAATGATTAGAGTTGAGAAAAATATAAAACAAAATTTGTTGAGTTTGTATTACTATCTCCTATATGATAAAAATATTTGCATACACGAAATGTGCATTGAATTATCTTTATTTCATTAATAAGTCTGTAATTTGTTAATTCTATAATGAAATTATGAAATATCCATATCCAAAAAAACATGTGAAACCAATTATGTTAAACTTAATTTTTCATACTATTTACATAAAAATTAACGTTAACCACTGATTGTTGGTTAACTTTGTGATTTTTAGCTCTTCATTTGATTTTCTCCTTTTAATCCAATTTGAATTCTAACCAATTCACATATGTCCGATCACATGGTGCGACACTCAGATCAGAACTTTCAAATACTTACTCTTTACCATACATGTCCTTGATACAAATACATGAAAGCTGCTTTCATTAAATGATTAATGCTTCGTTATGGTCGCATCGTATGTTGATAGCTTCCTCAGTGTCATCAATGAGCGGAAGTTTGACATTCTCTCCAAAAATAGGCAGGTCATCGGATTTGTCACAATCTTCTTTGTCGACAGCATCCTCAACACCGATAATATTTCTTTTTCCTTGAAGAACCACGTGACGCTCCTCCTTGATAGTTAGGCTCGGGTCCTTTACATAGAAGACTTGTGCAACGTCCTTGGCAAGCATGAATGGTTGTTCTCTGTATCCGACGAGTTTGAGATCCACAGTAGTCATACCGTACTTGTCATCCTTGGCTCCCCCTGGGAGCCTAAACCATTGGCACCGAAATAGAGGGACCATCAAATTGCCATATTCAAGCTCTCAAATCTCCTCTATGAATCCATAGTAGGTTTCCCTGATGCTAGCGCGATCATAGGCATCAATACAGACACCGCTATTTCAATTAGTGTTCTTGTTGTCTTGTGCTCTCGTATAAAATGTATAGCCATTGATCTCGTATTCTTCGAATGTGTGAATCGTAGTTGACAGGCCATTAGCCAGCAGTTCCAATAGAGCGTCGTCGGTATCCTTACCCATCATGTGTTGATGTAACCAATTACAGAAGTTATCTATGTGCTCTCTTGCGATCCAATCATCTGACTTCGTTGGATTTTTGGAGCGTAGAATGCTCACATGCATATTGACATACGTGCTCACTACAAGTGATTGTTGCACAACTGTAAAGTGTGCTTGAGTGAATGAAACACAATCTTTGATATGGATTGAAGTATGTCCTATCGTCCCTTTTCCCTTTAGCCTCTCCTCATAGCGAGATATACGCATATCAATTGCGTTCAGTTTCATGTAGTCAATGGAAAACTCAATGACCTCCTCTGTACTCCGCCCTTTGGCAATGCAACCTTCTAGGCGATCCCAGTTAAAAACATATTTCTGATGCAGAAACATAGGGCCAAGGCTCTTTATCTCACCACAATGTGAACAATTAGATGGGGCATTATATCAAAAAAATTTGAAGGGAAAATAGTCCCAAACTGACATATAGTATGGACCACGTCTTCCTACAGCTTTGCTAGTTTGTTCGGATCAATGACTTTCTATGAAATTGCGTTGAAAAATGAACACAACTTTATGATTGGGTCTCGGACCTTATTCATCAGAATACCTCTAATTGCAACAGGAAGCATCTGTGTCATCATCACGTGACAATCATGAGAGTTCATGCCAACTAACTTCTTATCTTTCATATTTACTTAGCTCCTGATGTTGGAGGAGTAACCAGTCGGAACTTTGACATCACGCAAATAACAATACAAGGGATCTTCTCTTCCTTGCTCATAGAGTAGCAAGCTGTGGGAAGTTTCTTTTTGCCGTTGTCTAATTGTATGTAATGTAGGTCCTTCTTTAGGTTAATTTCTTCCAGATCTAGCCGTGCATTTAGTGTATCTTTTGTTTTCCCAGATATGTCTAATAAGGTACCAATCAAGCTATCAAACACATTCTTCTCCATGTGCATGATGTCGATTGCGTGTCGGACCATAAGACACTTCCAATAAGGCAGCAGCCAAAATATTGATATCTTTTTCCACATAGGAGCATGTTGCATAGCCAGGATTTTTGTATTGCCTGGCCCCTTTCCATGTACAACTATAAGTGTCTTACCATCTTAAATACATGTTCTCCAGTGCGAATCTTCGGAGCTTGACGATGCTCCACTGTCCCATCAAAAGCTCTTTTATTCTTGTTGTATGGGTGATCTGGACGAAGGAACCTACGGTGACCCATGAAGATCATTTTTTGATTGTTCGTCAGCCACCACGCCCCCCCCCCACCCATGTTTCCTTCAAGCACTGAACAAATCCATTGTACCCTTCTACAGTTTGCCCTGATAGTTTACTAAGGGCGGGCCAATCTGAGATTGTTACGAATAGCATTGCATGCAGGGTGAAATTCTAATGTCTGTACTCATCCCATACCCATACATTATCTTTCCACAATACAAGAAGATCTTCAACCAATGGTTTGAGGTACGCATCGATATCTTTGCCTGGTTGATTCAACCCACTAATCAGCAAAGGCATCATAAGGTACTTCCGCTTCATGCACATCCAAGGTGGAAGGTCGTAGATACTTCTCATGTTGCCGAAAGGATTCATTCCATTCGTACTCAACCTGAACCTTATATTCCTCACTTCGTCTCTGAATTCCTTGTATTTTGAATCAAATCTCCACCATTGTATGGCATCGGCAAGGTGTCTAAGAATTCCATCTTTCTTGCGTTGTTCGGCGTGCCATCACATCAACTCAACATTCGCTCTGTTAGCAAATAATTTCTTCAAACAGGGGATTATAGGAAATACCAAACCACCTTAACAAGGGGTCTTTTCTTCTTTCTCTTCACCACCACACCATCGCTCTCGATATCATCAACGTTGCGCTTGTACTGTGGTGCATTGCAAACGCGATATGCTTCCAAGTCTACATCCTCGCCGCAAAATAGCATGCAATCATTTTCACATCATATATTTTCTCTACTTTCAATCCTAACAGGCAGACAACCTGCTTGGCATAGTACATATTTTTGGGCAACATATTCCACCTTGTAAGCAATTCCCTCAAGAATTCTAACAATTCATTAAAGCCCTTATCGGCACAACCATTGCTAGCCTTCATTTGCATCAGTGTCAGCATCACATGCAACTTGTTGTGCTCATCTTTACAGTTCGGGTAAACTGGTGTTTTAGAGTCCTCTACCATGCGCTGGAACTTTTGAAGTTGTCTTTCACTGGTGAAGTCTCCCGCCCCATCGCGCAACATTTGCTCTAAGCATTGTTGCCAACAAAAGTGTCACCTCCATCATTCTCGACAAAAGTATCTTCAAATGTCGACATATTGAAGTCTTTGTTAGTCGTTCAAACCCCTGCGAACACCGTGCTCAGTCCAATGGGTATAGCCAGCCTTAAACCCCTACGAATCAAGTGTGCACGGATCTGCTCTATGTTTGAAAATTGTTTCTCATTCTTGCAGTCGACACACGAACAAAATATATATTGATCAGCATGCTTACTTTTTGGTTTCTTATACACAACGGCAGCCCTCAGAAAATCCTCAACGCCAACAAAGAACTCTGGCCCTCGATCCTTGTACATCCATGACCGATCCATCTGTAAATCATTATAATTAAACACATTCAACTTATAATCATTAAACATTTCAAAATCTAGAACAAATTCATTGAATAACCTCACATCTTGATTGGTTTCTATTTGAAGGCACATCTCCTTCCAGTACTGCCTGGTCGAGGGACCCGCCTTCCAAAGGATGCCATATCCGATTGTGACCCGTGGGTGGATATGCCATTTCTACAACACAGTATTCTATCAATTATGTTAAATTCACTATGTTGATTAATGAACAGAGGAAATTCACTAGATTATCATTTAAATTCAAGACTTCAAAAATATATACAAACCACATACTAGAAAATTAGAGCTAGATTTTAGGGGCATTTGAAAATAGCTCCCTGATTTTTTATTCTTTGCAAGGATACCACTCGAATGACAGTTCTAGTAGTATTTTGAAATTTTTTAATGACAATAACGGTTCATGTAGTGGCAAATTTGTAATTATCTATAGATTTTAATGTACACACCCACATCTATTTTCATGTAACTATTAATCTACTCTTAAATTATCTACAATGACAAAATAGTGATCTTTCTCTAATTTATATCATATTGAAGCTTTTGCTCATTCGAAAATTCAACACCAAGGAAGAACCACCTAAATTCAAATCTAGAGCAATATAGCAACTAAATCCAACTAAGAATAAAATATAGATCATCTCTATACACATGGCAAGTTTCAAACCAGCAGGTCCACTGGAAAACAAAGGGCGAAATTAAACATTGTTGGTGCATGTGACATTCACTATATGAAAAATAGATAAAGAAGATATAAAATTAGTGGTAGATTGTAATATGATTCGTCACTTAGTTTAAAGTGACCGTTAATAGTTATAAGACGTCACTGATAACTCGTCATCAGTGATAGGTCATCCTAGATCAGTTATAAGTAATGGGTCATAATTTGACCTGTCTTATGACTCTTCATCAGTGATTGATCTTCCTAAATTAGTCATAAGTGATGGTTCATCTAAAGAGTTAATAGTGACAGGTCAAATTTTGATCCATCACTAATGACAAGTTTTGACATGTGAGAGCAGATAAAAGAATCTTAATTAGTGAATCATTAGCTATATTAGTCAATCAGTTTAATAGAATATTATATGTATTAGCCCATCAACTCTTCAGTTCTTTTACGTAGTTATGACATGTCTGATATATCCTTCATAATGTATCAATTAGAAATCTAGCTAGTATTAATTTAAAATAACAACTATGTAATTTTTTGTATCCAATAGTAAAATTTGCATTGATTTGCAAATCATAAAATTTGTAGTAAAATGGTAAAAGCTAATATCATTCTTCTATAGCAATTTGATTTACAGTAGTGTATTCACAAATATTTTTTATTTTTATTTTATTTTTCTCTTATTTTTTCTCACCTCACAAACACTAGAATAGGAATTATTGTACATTTCTGCTTAAGTTTGATGTAAGGGATGACGGCTATGAACACAAACGTGCGTTTCGAAAATGGTAAAAAAATTTCGGGACGAGAACTCAATCTTTCAAGCCATTTTTGACCTCGAAAAATTCATGTAACCCCACGTTGTCAGGTGGAAATGGATGTAACTTTTTTCTGTAGATGTTCGTAGAATTAAAAAATATAAAATCAGAGTCCGTATGTAAAAGTTATATCCATTTAACTGAAGATACTCCCGATTAACTGGTTTGTGTGCTTTTTAAACAAAGTTCAAAAGTGACGGGTTATAGGTGACTGGTCAAGTTATGACATGTTACTTATGACATTCGGCGGTGACGCACACGAGGTACGCAAGCGAGGGTGAGTGGTAAGGCGGAGACGCACACGAGGTACGTCATGAGTTCGATTCCCACGGCACGCAGATTATAAAAATAGCTTGAAAATAGCAAGAGATACATGGCGAGTGATGATGACTCTGAGTTGGGTTGGTTTGGGTGAAAAAATATTTTTTTAACTTTTTCGTATTAAAAAACGCGAAAACCATTCATCTATTATAAATGATGAGTGATGGGTCATCGTTATGATCCGTCACTTATAACTTATAATAAATGACGAGTCACAATTATGATCTATCACTTATGAAGATTATAAGTGGCGGGTTAAATTTGATCTATCATCAATGATCTTATTAGTAATAGATTATTACTTGTCATTTGTCAATAACACGTTTAGGATATGTCATCTATAACAATTATAATCCGTTACTTTTGATTTTTTTTTTTCACCTAGCTAGCGGTACATGTATATCTATTTTCGGAAAAGTTTCGCTCCGATCCGTTTGACACCCATGTACACAGATAAAGCCTGCATGGATCATCATGTCGTTGGCATGCAGTTGCCGGGCTTGAACGTTCTCGAAGTGCGTGAGATTAATTAATACGCATGCATCCATCCCTAACAACCGGTCTTGTTTGGACGACCTGCTTGGTCGTCCGTCGCCGCTTGCGTCGTCTACCTCGGAGGATTGCACGCGAGCTTCGTCAGAGGGTACGTATGCTGCTGCCGGATAAGGTAGCTACGCCGAACGCCCACGTACTTATCCATGGACACGCAGGCGACCGTAGTAGTACTACAGGTCTACAAAGTTAATTTCCACGTACTTGTATGCTGCAATTATCACAAATAGATTTTATATTTCATTATAAATAGTTATATGTTATATCTCTATAAAACTATCTGTAATATTAATCTTATTATAGACCGTTATAATTTTCTATATAACAAAATTATATATAGATAGATTTTTTTAAAAACTATTTGTGAGTAGTAAGGATTACAGACATGTTTTCTAAAAAAATCGCTATGAGTAGTAAGGGTCGCATGCTATTTTGTTTAAACCTGTCTATATAATGTGTCACAGATATATTATTTTGAAAAACCGTCTCTGTGATCCTTTATCCTTGAGAAGCTATTTTGCTTCATTGCCGCTCTCATGATATGACATATACATTTTATGATATCATTACTATAGAAATGGTTATCAGTGCCAGCTCAAAAACATCGTCTGTAGCGATTTTTAAACTAACACTGATTACTCGGTACTGATAGTCACGGACTATCAGTACCGATTTTTAACCATCGCTGATAATAAGTATCAGTGCTGGCTCATTAAAAAAAAGGCATTGATACCAAGACTATCAGTACCGGTTCATAGCAAGGAACTGGTACTAATACTTTACTATCAGTGCCGATTTTTGGTATAAGTTGGTACTGATAGTCTCCGTATCAGTGCCGCTTTTTTGTCATGAGCCGGCACTAATGCCCGCCCCCCATTTACAAAATCTAATTGTTGCTGACAATAGCACAAAAAATGTTATATACAGCAAGGTAAACATGCATTCAAGTTTCACATGCACATATAATCTTCTCAGCATATAATCACACATACATACACAATGCATTCACATCTCATCTCATTCATGCATACGTAACTATGTTATTTCACATGTCATTAACTAGAGATCATAACAAACATAAGTTTGCAACAAAAGTTTATAATAACAAATATAAGTTTGCAACAAAAGTTTATAATTAACAGAAGTATGCAACAAAAGGGTAAGAAGCGATGTCATTCAATTGTTCTTATTGATCGAAGACCCTGAACAATGCTTTTTTCTGGAGAAGAATCAGGTAACAAACTCCATAGGCTAATTGAAGGGACGGCTTACGAACAATACTATTTGGAAATATGGTACAACCTGAACTCTGGAATGACTTGGTCATTTATGAACCCGCAGAGTTATTACTAAATTGGATTGATTCTCTGTAGCATTAGGATACCTGTTTCCAGCTCGAGGTCCTGCAATTACCAGAAGTGAAGAAATCAATCTATTTTAACACGAGTAGGAACTAAAAATTAATCATCAATATGTATACCACTTACCTCAGATTTGATAATAGTACTATAATTTTTTTAGGTCCATCTATACATGAAGTCACATACATAGTAGCCACATAAATTATTACCTTGGGCCTTAATCCTACAAGAAAAGTCAGTTACGATTTGTCATTCCTTCCTGAACGGAAAGTGATGTCCTTTTCTCTTGACATAGTGTATGTACACCATGTACATGTGTAATTATTGACCATAACTAGACTTAGATTCAATCAATTCAAAGTTTACTAAAGCATTAATGAAATGATTAGTTCACCTTTGTAGCAAGTCTTTGATGGGTTGGTATTCGGCTACTGGATTTTTTTCTATCGAGGATAACGATACTGCTATAGTCAGTCTAGATGATAAAGAGGACTTAGTGAAATTTGCATATATGTCACCATAGGTAATTAGTCATAAGTCCTAACGTCGTGATGCTCAAAAAGTGTAGTACAAACATGGAAGAAAACATTATAGGAACCATCTAAATAGTATTATAATTAATCATTAAGTCGATCATTTCTATAATCACGACTGCAATAATTAACCAGAATATCATTCTAGTAGTTTGGCATGTGTTTTGTGCCCAAGATCAGAACACGTGTCTTTCCAATATAGATCATCAAAACAAATCTTAAGAAAGAGAGAGTAAGTAACATATATTACAAGTCTTTGAGTATTAATAATTTCTGACAATTTACAACAAAAGAGAGCTTGGAGGACAATAAATAGATCATCCGTTGCCAAAAGAGAAACTACGCAGCGGAAGAAACCACCTATCAACAACAGAACATAGGTGGAACCATATGCCCTTAGGATCCACCCAAAATAACATTATCCAAGTAGTTTGCACCTACATCGGCTGGTGCAAAGTAGCCGGACACTACATCCTCCACGTCAGTAGCACTTCAGGAACTAAATGAGTATTAAACTTCTGTTCCACCATCATCTCCTAATCCACCCTCAAAAGATGGTATGGTATAGTAAACTTAACCTTAGCAAATGGATCATCATTAATACGTGGGTTATGTTGCTGCAAATTATTACCCTCATACCTTGACGGTTGGAGTTCAATCGGTTCCTTTGTTGTTCATCAAAAGCGTCACATTCTTGTCTCAAATTTCATCATCCGCGATGGACTCCTCTTGTTCATAGGCTGCACCATGAAGATCCACTCGACCATTGTTCGGTGGTAGATTAACCAATCGATCAAAGCGTATATTGAGCATTGCAATGCGGTATTTGTTCCCGCAAGCTTCTTGTCAATGTTGTCATTAATAGTTTGTTGATGATCATCCAACAACATTGTGAGTTCTTCCCTCAAAACACACTCTTTCGCATCCAAAGCTTTTCCTACTATGGTTAGTCGAAGATAGAAAACAATAAAAGATAAATTATCCCTATCGACTACTGGGTGGTGGAGATGAAGTCACACACTCTCAAGCGTCTTACCACGCTCTTGCATGTGTTCTTACCAATCACCGCAGTTGGCACAACCGGTGGCTGTTTCGTGATACCTTATCGAGTGCGAGTGAGGTAGTTGCAAGGGGAGAAACCATTCTGATCGAGAGAAGTTGTAGCTTGGACACGTAATATTTAGTAGCAAAGAATGGCAATAATTGAAATTAGATTAGCAAAGCTGAATAAAAATCCACAGTACTCGTTCCAGTTGCTGGCCCGAGCACGTTCCTAGAACTAGCTCAAGCAAACCAAAAATTATAACAGACACAAACATAATGGGACAAAATTCACAATGCAAACTGATTCTCTCTCTTTTTTTTAATTATCTCTCTTTTTTTTTTGCACTCTTTGCAATTTTTTTGGCACTCTTTGCTTCTTACTTGCCCTTTTTTTGCGAATGTGACACAAACTCAAAAACTCTTCTACTGCCTTTTCTAAGACAAGTGAGGTACGTGGGTCACAAACGTTTTCCATAAAGTAGGGGTATAAAAGTAAAAAAAGATACTCTCTCTCTCTCTCTGAACTTTGGCTACCTCTGTTTGGGCTATCGAGTGATACTCAAACTTTATCGGACAATACTTTATATGATGAGTTCATAGGGTGTCCGAGAGCAGTCAAAAATAGATAGACTTCGACTAGGTTGTGGAGGCAAAAATGAGTGGATAGTTGAATCCGACTAGGTGGTCAAACCTGAAAGGATGGTCGGATCCGAGAACGTGGGTGATTCCGACTAGGTGGTCAGAGTGCCTGGTCGGGACCCCAATTGGGTGGTCGGCGTGCCTGGTCAGACCCCGAGTGGGTGGTCGGAGCGACTAGTGGTCGAACCCAAGTAGATGGTTGACTCGGATAGTGGTCGAATACGAGTTGATAGTCGACTCGACCAGTGGTCAAACTCGAGTAGATGGTTAAAGAGACTAGTGGTCAATCACTAGTTGTTGAGGGTAGTCTCGTGATAGTGATTCCGGGGTATGTCAGACGGTGGGTGCGTGAACGGTGTTTCAGGGAGAGAATGTGTCTATGCGTGTAAACGAAGGATTTGGGGACACCGGGGGTTATACAGGTTCGGGTCTCCTAGACGATAACAACCCTACATCATGTTTTTTGTGTTATAGTAGATCTCACTTGGTTACAGCAGTGTTCTAGCAGATTGCAAGAATTGATCTCCCTTGGTTATAATGGGGTCTTCATCCCTTTATATAGTAGGGAGAGGGAGAACTAACATGCGAGCTCTACACAGATGGCCTCTGCTGATTCTAATATCTAACTCAGATCATCATTACGGAGTACCAGGCATGCAACTTTGCTCTGATAGCATTGTATATCGTGCTACCGCGCCCCATCTTTACCTAGCCCGTAGAACCTTATCTTGCTGCATTTAATGCGACGGGACGGAACGGTGCACTTATGCACCGTCCTTGTCTGCTTGCCTTTACGTGCCATCCACGTCCACTTGCCTCTGCATGTCGTTCTTGTCCACTTGCCTCTCTACGCCATCTCTGTCCACTTGCTCTACCAAATGGTTGACAACATCCCATCTGTCGTGCGGTGCTGCGCCGGCCTATAGAGTCTCACATCGTAGCCTTTAATACTACAGGATGGGACACGCCCCCTACACCACCGACGACCTTATCCGTCGGGGCTGGTGCCTGGTGAAGAGAATTGCTCGGGCAAGTGTCCAATCAGGTCCCGCGATCAGGGGGACTGGTCGTGGGTTTGTGTGAAGATGTGGTGAGATTGGTCGCTGGAGGCTTTACACTGGTCGGGGTAGCTCATCGACCGATTAGATTTTTTAGGAGATGTTCTCTTGCCCGTTTGCACCCTACGTCGGGCCTATCTAGCCGGGGTACCCCTTTACTTGATACACCGACAGTAGATCCCAAGCTCCCCCGTGATCGTGGTTTGGTCTGATCCTACCACATGGGTCCCAGGGCAAACGTAGTTCACCCCAGAAGTGGTTATTGATGCCGTTCGTCCTCAAAGTTTCAACCTTTGAGCTCCACATCATGGGGGGAGGTTTCAAATGCTCTGGGGGGGGGGAGAAGAAAAGGGGGGCATATTTATCACCGTTTGGACCTGAAGGACTCTTGGCCTTTTCTGCTTGCCCCCTCGAGTTTCGAGCAATTTGAATGTTGTGCTGGTTGGGACGCTGTTGTAGTCTTTTTAAAGGACCGGTGTTTGAGGGTCCTTCGATTCCTTCTTCTACATTCGTTCCTTCCTTTGAGCACTTTTGTGCCTAGAGTCTAGTTTCTTCGTCCCGTCTCGCGCTCGGCTCCATAGAGTAGGCGGACCTGGAGGTCATGGTGTGTTCCCCTCCCTTCTCACCGGAGAGTTTGACGATTTTGGATGAATCGGTGGAGGGGTTTTACTTCCCTCCCCAGATCCGCCTATCGTGGTGCTTCCGAACAAATCTTTTGTCACGGTCGTGATCGCAAGATCAAAGCTGATACCCGCCCGAATGGCACCCGCATCCGGTGAGCTTACGCCATTCTTCAGAAAGCCGCCCGCTGCAGGGCCGTCCCGCTCTCCTGCCTGGGCAGACCACCTGGCCAATGTCATCAATATTTCAGATGACTAGGAGGGAATTGATTGGAACCTTCTAGAGAAGAAGATCGATGAGGAGGAAGAGTTGGAGAAGCGGAAGTGAGGTCTTCGGGGCGCGCTGGGGCCGGTCAACAGCTCCAGCATGGCCTTTGCGTTGGTCGCTCATCCTGTCCCCTACGCTGGTCACCGTCCGATCCCTGGAGCGGTGAGCTACCGTCCCAGGGAGGAGTATAAGAGGTTCCTTGACTTGTTCAAGGGCATATAGAGGCAAGTGCATGGCGGGCTTTACACGTTAACCTCGCGCTGGTCCTCACGTTTGGTAGTGGTCGTCAAGCGCGATCGGACGCTGTGATCGGAGGACCAATTTGCGGGGAGTCCGTTTTTGGTTAGGAGGTCCTACAAAACAAGGAGTCTGGTTTTTTAATTTGAGAACTTACAGGTCATATTCCACGCTTGTTCGGAAGGTCCTACTAAAATAGAGAAAACAAGCCCGTCCGAGTGACCCTATACATAGAACTTGCGCAACAGGGCAATGTTCCAGGAGTTGTGTAATTCACAGCCATCCTCCATGGCTAACTTGACCGCGTCAGGTCGGGTGACATTGACCACCTTATAGGGTCCCTTCCATTTAGGGGAGAGTTTATTCCGACTGGCCTTATTCTGAATTTCCTTAAGGACGAGGTCGCCTACGACCAGTGTTCGTTGTCGTACCCTTCGATCGTGGTAGCGCCTGAGGCTTTGCTGATACCAGGCGGCTCGAACCAGTGTGATCACAGAACTCTTCGATCAGGTTTACATCATCCTATCGTCGCGCCACTTGGTCGTTGTCCGAGTAGTTGCTGACTCGGGGTGACTGGAGGGCGATTTCGGAGGGGAGCATGGCTTCCACGCCAAAGACCAAGAAGAAAGGGGTTTCAGTCGTGGCCCGGCTGGAGGTCGTCCATAGCGATCAGAGTACTGTGGGGAGTTCGTCCACCCAATGCCTTGAAATAGCTTTTAAGCCGATCAAAAACTCGGGTTTTGATCCCTTGTAGTATCATCCCATTTGCCCTCTCGACTTGTCCGTTGCTTTAGGGGTGAGCCATAGATGCATAGCAAACCTTGGTCCCGATTTCCTCACAGTAATCTTGGAAAGCACTACTAGCGAATTGAGTTCTATTGTCCGTGATTATGCAGCTTGGACTACCAAACCACACTACCGGCCCCCATATGAACTTAATCGCTGCTGCAGCGTGATCTTCCTGATGGGCTCGGCCTCGATCCACTTAGTGAATTTGTCGATTGCCACGAACAGGAACTCAAAACTGCCTGGGGCTTTACGGAATGGTCCCACGATATCGAGCCCCCAGACAGCAAAAGGTCAAGAAAGTGGTATAATTTGTAGTGCCTGGGCTAGTAGGTTGGTATTTCGGCCGTGGTATTGGCACGACTCACACTATTTCACCAGCTCGCAGGCATCCTGAAGGGTAGTGGGCCAATAAAATCCTTACCGGAATACTTTTCCGACTGAAGTGCGGTATGAAGTGTGGCTACAACATATGCCTCCATGGATATCAGAGAGCACTGTGCTCCCCTCTTCCTGAGTGATGTATTTCAGTAAGAGGTCATTGCTCCCTCAGAGGTAGAGGCGTCCCTCTACCAGGAAGTATCTGCAGACTTGCCGCGAGACCTTTTCTGCTGACGCATTATCGTTAGGGATTTGTCGGTTCTGAAGGTAGTCTAAGATCTGAACCATCCAGGTCGTACCCGAACCGAGCAGGGTGACTACATGATGGTCGCCCGAGATTGACAGTACTGAAGGAGGCGTTGCCTCCAAAGGTGTTTCCTCGAGTACTCCATTGTTTCTCCATAGTGGATGGTCGTGAGAGCCTTTCTTCAAAGACTCTGACTGGGACAGATTCTCGAGAAGAAGCTAGATGGGCCAGCTCATCAGCTAGGAAGTTGTCCTTGCAAGGGACGTGCTTGACCTCAAAGCCGATGAAGCGTCACTCTAATTTTCTCACTTCGGCGAGGTATGCCACCATCGTCGAGTCAGAGCACTGAAACTCCTTTTGCACCTAGTTTACAACTAGTAGCGAGTCCCCTATCGCTAATAATCGTTTAATCCAAAGTGTGGAGGCTGCTCGCATTCCGAACAAGAGGCCCTCATATTCAGCAGTGTTATTAGTGGTTGGAAAATACAATTGAATGACGTACCTGAGGATGTCACCACTGGATGAGGTCAGAACCACCCCAGCTCTGGCTCCCTTCAGCATGAACGACCCGTCAAAATGCAAGGTCTAGTGCTCGTCTGCCTCCGGTCGCTGCACCTACTCGGGCTCAAAGGACGTCCACTCGACTACAAAATCGGCCAGCGCCTGGGACTTGATAGAAGTTCAGGGGATGAACTGAAGGTCGAATCCCCAAGCTCTACTGCCCACTTTGTTGTTCTCCCTGTTGCATCTCTATTATGGAGAATTTCTCTAATTGGGAACGAGGAGATCACCTTGATTTTGTGAGCCTGGATGTAGTGTTTGAGCTTGCGAGAGGCTAACATGATGGCGCACAGTAGTTTCTGAGCCTGTGGGTATCAAGCCTTGGCGTCGTCTCCGTTCACTTGCCTCTTTGCGCCATCTCTGTCCACTTGCCTTGCCGAATGACTGACAACATATCATCTATCGTGTGACGCTGCGCTAGCCTGTAGAGTCTCACACCGTAGCCTTTAATGCTACAGGATGGGACATGCCCCCTGCACCGCCCACAACCTTATCCGTCGGGGCCGGTGCCTGGTGAAGAGAATTGCTCGGGCACGTGTCCAATCAGGTCCCATGACCAGGGGGGTTAGTTGTGGGTTTGTGTGAAGATGCGGCAAGATTGGTCGCTGGAGCCTTTGCACTGGTCGAGGTAGCTCATCAACTGATTAGATTTTTTTAGGAGATGTTTCCCTGGTCGTTTGCACCCTACATGGGGCCTGTCTAGCCGAGGAACCCCTTTACTTGATACACCGACACGAGTAGATAGTCGACTCGACTACTGGTTGAACACAAGTTGATGGTCGACTCGACCAGTGGTCGAACTTGAGTAGATGGTTAAAACGACTAGTGGTCGAACATGATTTAATGGTTGACTCGACTAGTGGTCGAACTCGAGTAGATACACAAACTCAGATATAGCAAACAAGGCCAGATCGAGATACACGATGACTAAACAGCAAGACTCAACACTAGAAACTAGATCATGATGACTCGACCAGCAACAAAGACACCCATGATGGACTTAAACTCAACAACGCGAATACTGAAAACAATATTGCGAAGGCTCAAAGTGTTTTGGACAGCAGAAAAACTTAGATCTAAATATTTTTGTGACGTAATTTTTTGGAATCTAGGTAATGGAAAATGACGAAACAAAGGGGATAACTGAGATTACCTAATGGCCATTGAGGCTCTGATACCACTTTATGCACGTTTGCCCGATCTTCCTAAAGGTAATATGATAAGTCGATTGGTGGAGCTTCGACGTTGATAATCCAAAGGCTTGTACAGAACAGATCGAGAACCCTCGCAGCCACTGCACCACTACTCCGTGGTTATCAACCATGCTAAGACGTGGTTGACCTCACCAAGAAGGATTTTCCTGCAAACGAATCGAGAACACAAGAAATAACAGGTAGATGCAATCTGAATATTGTTAATTCCAACGAAGCACTCGAGTTGGGGTTCAACAAACTGATAAACGGTGAAACTGTCTAAAACAGAATAATCTAAGTTAAACCCGAGCCTTAACTACGATGTCTACTGAGTATATATAGGAGGGACATGAGGAGGTCGACCTAGGGATGTGTAGCCGTGGAAAGAGATGTACACAACCTGGACTCTGACACCGATACGATTACAAGACCTAACAGGGTCTAAACAGTGACACAATGCCTTATTTCTTTGACTCTGACTAAGTTATAAGGAATATTTGGTCGAGCTTATATCCATTGGAAAAGGATCGTCGTAAGCTTTTCCAGAATATCCAAGATTGCCTAAAAAGACTTCATATGAGAGAATTATGCCCGTTTTACTGATGTGCTGTCCTAGGACTCAACCACGACCACGACCTCAAGCTCAGCCTCGAGTACGAGTAGACTTGACCTTCGAGGGTGACATTTGGGTAAGGTTGTGGTGCTTCTCCTATGTTACTAAGCAATAAAACATCACAAAAATTTAGTAGTAATCCATCCAAAGAAGCATGAACAGTAAGAAACGAGTTCACCTGGTGGTCTAATTGTCGTGCACGTGCTCTTGTAATTAGATCTTGTATGATTTGAGGATTATTAGTGATATTGATTGTATCCGAAGGAGCTATGGGATCATTACTATCTCACACCTTTTTTTAATCAAAATCTGAGCCATATACGGATGGTGTTGTATACAGAAACATATGCATATAGTCTCGGTCATAAATACGAATCAATACGGATAGAATATGTGATGAGACAAATACAGATAATATGGATCACGAATATTTATTCGGATATTGAGTAAGAAACAACCATATATATCACATATGTTCTGATCGTTCAACTATTCCTCGTATCAAAAACTCAACTATATTAGAGGTCCAACAAGCAAATTAGCAATATACTCTCGTGGAATGAGTTATGTTAGAGAGAAATAGGAAATGTATGAGTGCCCGTTACGTTGGTTGAAGCTTCTATGAATTATTTAGCATATTAATTACTTTAAATAAAAAAAGATATCTACAAACTTATAGATCTCACCGAAAACTACAATTTTCATATAAAGATTGTCTCTATTCGACTCCGTATGAAAAAATTACAAACTCTGGAAGATGGGTTCAGGTAATTGTTGGATAGTTTTCGGATATATACGGTTTTATTCTCTTATACCTGATATCCAATACAACTATCCTAGATTTGTTCCGATATTCGAGATTTTTTTATTAATATTCGATATCTGAGATCCGATTAGCATCTAAAACAATTCGAACATGGGTGAGCCGAAAAAATCCAACCTATTTTCACTTTGTTGTGAAAAATAGCCAAAAGTCAAATAACAAGGCACTGTCCCTTGGCACTCCCGCTCAAGACTCTATCTATCCACCATTCAGACGGATCCGAATCCCCTGACTTCAGAGGAATGAAGTCACAAGTGAATAGTAAATTGTGAGTATATGAACAGTTCTCTGACGATAATTTACTGTACCAAAAGTACTGTAGCAACGGTTCTGTTATTTTACTGTACCTATTTACTGTGTTCCGTTACACCGAGAGTTTGAAGTCAGAGGATCCGATTCGCATTCGGACACGGTACAGACGCTGTGACGGAAAAACCGAATTTAAAAGACAAAAGAAAAATCGAAAAGAAAACAAGAGAAAAATGTGATGGATCGAACCGGGCCAACCCACTCGGCTGGCCGGCTAGCTCCATGTCGATTCCCTTGGACAGAGAGAGTACACCAACAAGGACAAACTAGAGAGAGAACACAGACAGTGTGCTGCCCTGTGTGCATGAGAGAGGGAGAGAGGGAGATAGAGATAGAGATGGAGGCGGGGTCCGGTCGGGCCAGGGCGCCAGCTCCTCTATTTAAGCACCGCTTCGGCGTCCTGTCGATGCCACATTCACTCGTCACTCACCAAGAACCCAGAGAGAGACAGAGGAGCTCTGCTCAGCTCATCCGTTTCTTCTTCCTTCTCGCTCTAGCTTCTCGATCTGCCTCCTCCTGATCAAGCAATCTTTCCACACATATTTCTCTCTTGGAGAGATAGCCCGGCCCTCCTCTTCCTTTCTCTCTCCATCGACAGGCGCCCACGAGCTAGCTCCCTCAAGCGACGATGATCTCCGCGGACACCATCCGCACGGCCATCGGCGTCGTAGGTGAGTTGCCGCCACCGCCGCCGGCGCGGTCACTACATGCACTCAAGCTGCACCGATACATCGTAGATGATGCACACCGCACAGCACGCGGCAGAAAACGGTACCTGTGGAGCCTGCCTGCCTGTGGTAGATGGCAGTGGCCGCTCATGTGGGGTGCTGGGCCCTTTTCTTGCAGCATCCTTCATTCCTGAACGCCCACACACTCTTCCACCCTCCTTTAATTTCCATCCATCTCTCTGTCTTTTTTTCCCCAAAAGGCTTTACGCATGTCGTCATCACAAGCTTTGTTTGTTTCGTACCAATGCATGCCTTGTTTTCTTCCCCAGTTTTCCTGGAGTTGCAATCATTTTGTTTGTCATCCTTGTTGATAATTTAGTCCAGAATTGGAATGATTTTTTAACATCTTTTTGTGTATCCTGCAGGCAATGGGACCGCCCTCGTGCTCTTTCTATCCCCACTGTAAGAATTCATTCACTCCTTGATGAAAACTGAGAAAAACATCCAATTGACAGCTGAAACATGACTGTAAATTTTTCTGCGCGCGTGCCGCAGAGCAAGAAGCACATATACACACATACGTAGAAGCTTTTATGAGTGAAAACGATTTGGCAAAATATACAAAACCTATCCGGAAAATAATCTATATGTATCATTAACAAGTAAAAATACTACTAATCATACGTACTCATAGATTTTTTTTGAGAGCATACATACTCATAATTGATACGTATACATGCGCGTACAAATACGCAGGCCGACGTTCTACCGCATCTGGAAGAAGCGGTCGGTGGAGCAGTACTCGCCGATCCCGTACGTGGCAACGCTGCTCAACTGCATGATGTGGGTGCTGTACGGCCTGCCGCTGGTGCACCCGCACAGCATGCTCGTCATCACAATCAACGGCACCGGCATGGCCATCGAGCTCACCTACGTCACCCTCTTCCTCGTCTACTCCGCCGGCGCCGCCCGCCGCAAGGTCTTCCTCCTGCTCGCCGCCGAGGTCGCCTTCGTCGCCGGCGTCGCCGCGCTCGTGCTCACCCTGGCGCACACCCACGAGCGGCGGTCCATGGTCGTTGGCATCCTCTGCGTGCTCTTCGGCACCGGCATGTACGCGGCGCCGCTTTCCGTCATGGTACGTAATACGGATACAGGTGTAGCTGCATGTGACTAGTGTGGTTTGGTGTTATTCAATTGTTGATTGATATTTTCATTATACTTGTATTATAGGTTTCAGTCGGCATCAGAAGATTTGTTGTATTATATTGATTGATTGATTACTGCAGTTGGAATGAGAATAAGCATAGGAAAAGAAATGGGGATTAGTTTAGCTTCCATTCGATTGAGCACAGCTTTGTTGGAGAATAAAATAAAATATACACACACGCGTAAGCATGCATAATCATGTCGTTTCTTAGTATATGCACCTTAAATTTTGTTTTGTTCCTTTATTTTTTCACTATTCACTTCTTCTGTACAATTCTGGTATCTTACTTTCTCCCGTCTAAAATAAGTGTTATTTTAAATTATACGTAGTCAACTATTTTAAATATTGATTATAAATTATTTTTTATGTTTTGAGTTTGATATTTGAAAATGATATTGATAGATTTATTTTAAAAAATATTTTCATAGTATATTTTTACTATATTTTATTAATATATTATAATAAGAGTAGTAGTTAAAATTGTATTTTTGGATCGTATCGATATCTAAAATGGCAATTATTTTATTTTCCTCTGCTCGTTGCTCTGTTTCTTTTTTTTCAGGCCGTAATAATTAACCCTTTTTTTGTGTGTGTTTTTCGATCAGAAAATGGTGATCCAGACGAAGAGCGTGGAGTACATGCCTCTGTTCCTGTCCCTGGCCTCCCTTGTCAACGGCATCTGCTGGACTGCCTACGCCCTTATCCGCTTCGACCTCTACATCACCGTAAGTAAAATGATTATTTCCTTATTTTGTTGTATAGAAATTACGGAAGCTTATTATTGCCTATACGTCACTAGTACACCACTACCAGTACAAAAACAGGGCAGTGAGCATTTAAAGACCCTGACCAAATCAGACTCCACTTACGAGCAACCAGCCAAAGAACTGAGCAGGACCTGATAAAAAACCAAAGGAAACTAGAAAACATAAATTAACTTTTACTGTACTAAACCAAGCGAAAAGGCCCACATGTCAGTGATTGTTGGACCGCCCAATTTGACTGTGCCCTGCCAACCCTATCATCTGCAGTCGGTAGGGTAGATCAAGTTGGCACCGGCCTCCAGTTTCCAGCCCTTGGATTTTACCGCACATGCCTAAAACATGCAATGCATGTGTCGAGCAAGCTAGAGGTCTGAAAGCACGGGTTGGCCTGGGCCACCATGCACGGCCGGCCAATCGACAGCGCGGCGCAGATGAGCCGCGGACCGACGGTCGTCCACTCCGGTGCTCCTGCAGCCGTCCCTACGGGTCAATCATCTCTGCCGTCTGTGTACCAGCAGTGCACTGCGTATCCGTCCACCCTATCCAATATTGGCCGGTCGATGTTCCCGATGCAGCATTCAACTTGCATCCATGGCGTCGTCATCGATCACCAAAAGCTGCACAGAGAGATGGACAGACGCCTTATTTATTATATGTGTCCCGACCATCTGACGGCTGCCGCACGGTAGTCGGTGCACCAAACTGCAGTACAACGCATCATCTTATCCGTACCTGGATGCATGGCCATCGGTCATCCTGCGGCGACGGCACGACACCACTTTTAATCTCCGTGCAAGTAGCAGTGGTTCTTGCTCACATTTGGGAGATTAATGTGCGTGCCCTAGTGATCAAGATTGGGTTATGCAATCCAGAAATGATGGACGTAGCTGATCTGAATCATTATTCTTGTGTTCATACTTAAATCGTCTTTTTTTTTAATGTACTTAAATCTTCTGTTGTGGCCTCTGTATTTTCTTTTTGGCATACAGATTCCCAACGGACTGGGCGTGCTGTTCGCGGTGGCGCAGGTGATCCTGTACGCCATCTACTACAAATCCACGCAGCAGATCATGGAATCACGCAAGCGCAAGGCCGACCAGGTCGCCATGACCGAGGTCGTCGTAGACGGCAACAAGTCCACCAACAATGGCGCCGGCGCCGGCCATTACTGATCGATGCCAAGAAGAAGATGAAAAGCAGACGCCCAGCTGGTCGATTGCTGCATGCAGCTGGGGCTATGCAGTAATTAGTAGTGTCCTTAATTCCCAAAGGGATTATGTATGATGCAGTATTCTGTCGTCTAATTAATCCACGGAGCAGCTGATCAGCTGCGTGATCGAACAAGGGAAGTGCAGCGTTATTGCAGCCCCTCCTTAATTCTCCTGTCATTTCAGTACTACCGTAATCCTCTGCTTTTTTCCTTTTTTTTTTTCTTTTCCCTTTTTTGTTTCCTCTCTATGTTGTAGTAACTTGGAGGATTGTGTTGGCGATAATTCAGCCTGGAAAAAAAAAAGACAAAAGGAAGAGTTATTGAAAAAAATAAACCCTGTTGTTCCCCTGTTCTGTGGCCTGTAAATTCATTTGTTGCTCCATCTAAAAAGAATAAATTCTTCTGTTGCATATTCCTACTGGCTAGCCCTGCCTTGAAGGCAGAGAAAATGAAGTTTTCTGGTGTAAAGGAAAAGGGATGAAGTTTGCTGAAAACTGACCTGGCTAATATGCATGTTCTGCATTCAACATATTGACTTTGTAGTTATGACTTAATCTAGCTGCAGTCATTATATGATTTCTGTAATGGCAAGAGTAACCCATGATACGGTACTACTTGATCCAGACATTACATCAGACTCTGCGAAATAAATAATGTTGGCCTCCCTCATCCCAAAGTCAAATTTGTAACATATGATGAGTTTGATATGGACCTTAGCAACACGAGCTACTACTGTTTGATTAGGTTGTGACCTTGGAAGCATGAGTTTAATCAATTGGAAATTTGGAGCCCCGTGTTACTTTAGCACTATTGTGATGCTCTGCCTTTTTTGTTCCCTTTCTTGCTGCTAATTCAACATGCAGGGGGTAATTATACCTGCAAAATAGTAAGGAAAAAGGAATGAGTTATAAAATTAAACACATGCATGTTGTTCCCATGTCATGTGCTCTGTAAATCCCTCGTGTTGCTTATGTATTTTGCTCTGTAAAATAGTAACTTATTTTGCTCTGTATTCAACGCATTGACTATTATAATTATTGAGGTCGACCTATATAATAATTCCTAATAAATCTTAAATACCTTTATTATAGAGAGGTAGTCTATTTTGAGGTTCACCCTCTATTGGTACTATATTACTAATGGATGTGGAGGTAGGGGGTTTTCCCTCTATATATATGCAAGGACTCTCACCTCTTTGGGTACACGAACACATAGACTGCTAATTGAGAGTAGCCCTAAAATTAGAAATGTTCTTATTATGTGAGTCTATATAAGAGTTATGGTTTTTGCCTCTTTCTCTTTCTGTTGTGCTGCCGCTATAGTCTACTTCATCCTGGTGTTGGCGTGCACCGGCAACCGGAAGAGTAGGTCTCCGAAACCCTCGCTCTTGAGATCTTGCAGTGGGAGAGGGCGAATAAGGTTTTTGGGAAACGCTCCGCGCGACTACTCAAGTTCTTCACCATGGCTCGTCTTCCTGGTCGCTTGGGCGTTGCCCGCTGTCATCGTCAACAATTTCGGCGCATCGTCAGCAGGATCGATCGTGCCATCAACACGGTGTAAACAGCATCTTCAGCAACCTCCACAGCGCAGGACGAGTATGTAAAAATTATGTTACTCGTATTTTTATTTCCTACGATTTCTAATTTCGAGTATAGTAGATCTAGTCATTTGTTGTGCCTTTGTACACATATCTAGATTATGCTATGGTAATATGATCATATTAGTTTACCAGTTTCTGCTCATGAATTATTTATGGATTAAATTAAACATAAAAGTGCCTTATATTCCAACAATCTAAAAACCTTATTGTAGGCACTTAGGTTTATCAATGGTTGGTTTTATCGATGTACTGAAGCGAGATAAGTTTTCTGGTGTGCACTTTAAGAGATGGCAAGTCAAGGTCACTCTGTGGCTGACGGCTATGAATGTCTACTGGGTGGCTAAGGGCAAGTCGGAAAGAACTCTTACTGCTGAGCAGGAAAAGATGTTCACGGATGCCAATACACTCTTTGTAGGATACATTCTTAGCGTTCTTGGTGACCGTCTTTGTGATGTGTATATGCACATACAAAGTGCGAAGGAGCTGTGGGATACACTGAATACTAAATTCGGTGTATCAGATGCAGGAAGTGAATTGTATATTATGGAGCAGTATCATGACTACAAGATAGTTGAAAATCGCTCTGTAGTCGAGCGGTCTCATGAGGTTCAGTGCATCGTGAAGCAACTCGAACTTCTCAAGATCAATGTACCCGATAAGTTTGTGGCTGGGGGCATCGTTGCCAAGTTACCTCTTTCGTGGAGAAACTTTGCCACTGTTCTAAAGCACAAGAGACAAGAGATTATTGTTGAGAGTTTGATCGCGTCTCTTGATGTTGAGGAGAAAGCTTGGGCTAAGGATGTGAGTCTAAAAGGAGGCAAGGGACAGACTAGCGCTAATATGGTGCAAAAGCCCTTCCACAACAAGAACAAAGGGAAAGATAATAAGCCAAATAAAACTACCACCTTCAAGAAGAAGAAGATGAACGCAGCAAAACTGTCTTACTTTGTGTGCGGTGAGATTGGATATTTCGCTAAGGATTATCCAAACGGCAAGGCAAGAAATGCTCCACAAAAGTAGAACTCAAAGACTGCTAATGTGGTGACCATTGGAGAAGCTAGAAACGGAGTTGCAAGGTATGAAAATTTACCCTCAGTATTTCAGTCTACTAATTGGTGGATTGATACAGGGGCCAATGTTCATGTGTGTGCTGACATCTCAATGTTCTCTTCTTATCAAGTTATCTATGATTCTTCCATCCTAATGGGGAATGGGTCACACACTTCTGTTCGTGGTATTGGCACGGTAGATCTGAAATTTACTTCGGAAAAAATCGTGCAGCTAAGGAACGTGCAGCATGTCCCTACAATGAACAAGAATCTAGTTTGTGGCTCTCTTCTTTGTAGAGACGGGTTTAAGGTGGTGTTAGAGTCTAATAAAGTAGTAGTGTCAAAGCATGGACAATTTATTGGTAAAGGCTATGAGTACGGAGGCTTGTTCCATTTTTTTCTTTCTGATTTCAACAATAAGTCTGTGAACTATATTTGTGGCAATGCTAATGATGATGCTAGTGTTTGGCATTCGCGGTTATGTCATTTGAATTTTGGTTTTATGACTCGACTTTCCAGCATGAGTTTAATTCTAAATTTTTTTCATGGTCAAAGGTTCTAATTGTTATAGTTGTGTGCAATCAAAACAACCTCGTATGTCCCACAGGGCAGCCGAGAAGAGAAATTTGGCACCTCTAGAACTCATATATTCAGATCTGTGTGAAATGAATGGTGTGTTGACGAAGGGTGAAAAAAGATATTTCATGACTTTGATTGATGATGCGACTAGATATTGCTATATTTATTTATTGAAAATGAATGATGAGGCTCTAGATCACATTAAAATCTGTAAGGCAGAAGTTGAGAATTAACTGTAAAGAAAGATCAAAAGAATTAGGTCGGATCGTGGTTGAGAGTATTTCTCTAGTGATTTCGATTTATTCTGTGAGAAATATGGGATTATTCATGAGAGGACACCTCCCTATTCACCCCAATCAAACAGGGTTGCCGAAAGAAAGAACCACACATTGACTAACTTGGTTAACGCCATGTTAGACACTACGGGATTATCCAAGTTATGGTGGGGGAGGCCCTATTGACTTCATGTCATGTCTTGAATAGAGTTCCTCTCAAGGATAAGGAGAAAACCCCATATGAAGAATGGGAAGGGAGAAAGCCATCACTTTCTTATTTGCGTACTTGGGGATGCTTGGCGAAAGTCAATGTACCAATAACTAAAAAGAGCAAGCTCGGACCTAAATCAATAGATTGTGTCTTTCTATATATGCCTATCAGAGCATTGTTTATAGATTTTTAGTGGTTAAATCTGAGGTACCTGACGTGCATGTCAATACAATGATGGAGTCTCGTGATGCAACATTTTTTGAGCTCATATTTCCTATGTAAGATTTGCATAGCATGTCTGACTATCTTCTAAGATAATCTCTGAACCTCCTCCACCTCTTGAGATTATTGAACAAATACATGAGCAAGATCCTGAGGAGGATGACAGTGAAGCTCCTAGGAGGAGTAAGAGATGAAGTATTGCAAAGTATTTTTGTGATGATTTCACTGTGTACCTTGTGGATGACACTCTCAAGTCTATCTCAGAAGCGTTTGCATCTCCAGATGCAGACTACTGGAAGGATGTTGTACGGAGCGAAATGGATTCCATACTCGCAAACGGAACTTGAGAGGTCACAGAACGACCCTATGGATGCAAACTTGTGGGTTGCAAGTGGGTGTTCAAGAAGCTTAGGCCCGACGGTACTATTGAAAAGTACAAGGTTCGGCTTGTGACCAAGGGTTATACCCAAAAGGAAGGTGAAGATTTATTTGACTACTATCTGAGTGCTACTTTTCTTGGCTGGCTCACATGGTCTCATCGTTCATCAGATGGACGTTAAGACAGCTTTCCTTAATGGAGAGTTGAACGAGAAAATTTATATGGAATAGCCTGATGGGTTTGTAGTAAAAGGTCAAGAAGGTATGGTGTATAAGTTGTTGAAGTCCTTGTATGACCTTAAACAATCTCCTAAACAATGGCATGAGAAGTTCGACAGAACTTTAACATCTGTAGGTTTTTCGGTTAATGAGGCAGATAAATGTGTGTACTTTCGCCATGGTGGGGGTGAGGAAGTTATATTGTACTTGTAAGTTGATGACATACTGATATTTGGAACAAACCTTGATATGGTTAATGAGGTCAAGTCTTTCTTATCTAAGCTTTGATATGAAAGATCTGGGTAAGGCTGATGTAATCTTAAACATCAAGTTAATCAAATGAGAGAATGAGATTACTCTTACACAATCTCGTTATGTTGAGAAGGTCTTGAGCCACTTTGGTTACTAGGATAGCAAGCCTTCTCTAACACCTTATGATCCTAGTGTGATACTTTGAAAGAATAAGAAAAGTGGCAAGGACCAACTGAGATACTCTCAGATTATTGGATCACTCATATACCTAGCTGGTGCTACAAGACCTGACATCTAATTTGCTGTGAGCAAATTGAGTCGTTTTACTTCTAACCCGGGTGATGAACATTGGTGTGCGCTTGAACGAGTCATGCACTATTTGCTTGGTACTATGAGTTATGATGTTCACTATTCTGGGTACCTATCGGTACTAGAGGGTTATAGTGATTCAAACTGGATATCTGATGCTGATGAGATTTACGCCACAAGTGGATATGTATTCACTCTAGGTGGTGCTACTGTGTCATGGAGGTCTTGCAAACAGACCATCTTGATGAGGTCAACTATGAAAGCAGAACTCACTGTTTTAGACACAGCCACTGTTGAGGCAGAATGACTGCGTGAGTTGTTGATGGACTTACCTGTGGTTGAGAAACCGGTACCGGCTATCCTTTTGAACTGTGATAATTAGACGATTATTATCAAAATAAACAGTTCTAAAGATAATGACAAGTCCTCAAGGCACGTAAAGAGACGATTAAAGTCTATCAGAAAATTGAGAAACTCCGGAGTGATAACATTGGATTATGTCCAAACAGCTAAGAACCTGACAGATCCCTTTACAAAGGGACTATCACGGAGTGTGATAGATAATACATCGAAGGATATGGGTATGAGACCCATGCAAGTTATACCATAGTGGTAACCCAACTTATGTGATCGGAGATCCCGTGAATTAGGACCTGTGAAGAATAAGCTATTGGTCTAACTGGAGGAGAGTACCTTTGTTGTTTGACCCACTCGAGTGAAGATGCAATACTCTTAGAGATCTGTAAGGCAGGTTGGCTAATGTTCTGTTGGCTTTAAGTAGCAAAAATGCTGACCTACATAGTATTCTTGAAAGAACACACTTATATGAGTCTGACTATTGGTCGCAGTCTATGAGATTTGGGTGATCTCTAGTAAACTCATGAAGAGATCATGGATTATGACTTATATGCTCCACTCGCGGGATAGTCTACTGGTAGGCAAGTATCAGTTATGACTTTAAGTGAAATTTGTTTGCACAAAACTTGCAATTCAAAGTATAGTACATTGTTCAAATTGTGAATGAGTGTAGCTTGATGTTTTAGGTGGATGTTCAACTTAACAGTCTCCACTGAAACACTAGTATATCAAATAACAGTGGTAAACTGGTAATTCTCTATGGGATTTTGAGATCTGGTGGAGGATTGTTAGAATTATTGGGGCCGACCTATGTAATAATTCCTAATAAATCTGAAAAGCCTATATTGTGGAGAGGTGACCTATGTTGAGACCCACCCTCTATTAATACCATATTGCTAATGGATGTGGAGGTGGGGGGTTTCGCTATATATATGCAAAGACCCTCACCTCTTTGGGTATACGAAAATATAGACTACTAATTGAGAGTAGCCCTAAAATTTGAAACACTTTTATTATGTGAGTCTATATAAGAGTTAGGGTTTTTGCCTCTTTCTCTTTCTGTTGTGCTGCCACTGTAGTCTACTCCATCCCGACATCGGCGTGCACCGGTAACCGGGAGAGCAGGTCTCCGAAACACTCGCTCTTGAAATTTTGTACTGAGAGAGGACAAATAAGGTTTTTGGGAAGCGCTCCGCGCGACTGCTCAAGTTCTTCACCACGGCTCGTCTCGTCAGCAAGATCGATCGTGCCATCAATACGGTGCAACCAGCATCTTCAGCAACCTTCACAGCACAGGACGAGTACATAAAAATCATGTTACTCATATTTTATTTCCTGTGATTTCTAATTTCGAGTATAGTAGATCTAGTCATTTATTGTACTTTTATACACATATCTAGTTTATACTTTGGTAATATAATCATATCAGTTTATCAGTTTCTACTCATAAATTATTTATAAATTAAATTAAATATAAAAGTGTCTTATATTCCAACATTGACTAGTGGCGCGTTATTCTCAACTACGGGTTTGGATCATTTCTGTTCTGTTGTGACCACCTGGTCAAACAATGGTGAGATTGAGTGACCCATGGAGGTGAAACAAATACATTGATATTGGCCTCCCTCATCCCCACGTCAAATTTGTATGAAAAATGCTCATGGAAAAGCACTACTGTTCGATTAGGACAGGACCTCGACGACATGAGCTTAATCAATTTGGACCGCAGTACAATTTGACTAGGATATGACCTCGACTGGCACGAGCTTAACGGATCGAAAACCCCATCAGGTGTGCATAGGTAGTGTTTGAAATTTCACAGTCGAGTCGCTGTCTGTCCGGTAATGGAAGCACTGCTTCGTTGCAGTGCGCAGGTCGGATGGTAGCGATGACTAACAAGCATGATGCGTGTTCTCTTATGCCAACATCAAGGAACAGACACAGCCGTGCCAGGGTCGGCTTCACCGATTCGGCAGCACCGCAACCGTCCGGCCAAAAAAAAACAGGCATGTTGCAGGGACATCAAAGACGAATTGGCATGCTGTTCCAACAGAAGGAAGAAGCGTCGATCACTCGATTGCTTTGGTTTCGCAAAGAGGCAGGAGTTCTTTCAGCAAGAGCAATCAATCTGAACCCGGGATCGGAACTGTGGGGCGCAATGCAACTTGCTGGATCTCCTCTGCCGGTCCGTTCGATCGTTGGGACGACATGGTAGCGTGCAGACTGGAACTGGAGTAATACAGTGTCAGACTCAAGAGTGATTGTCTTTCTGAATTTGAGTGGCGATACAAGTCCAACACCGGGACCAGAGCAGAGCTGTCTCCATTTGATGAATCTGTATGTTGATGGGTTGTTGCGGCATATGCGATTTTTATATATGGCCTTATTATGTACGGTCCGTTTCAGTGTTTGATTAATAAGGATGTGGAAGGTGTCCACTTTCGTTTAACATGTTTCCTTTCCATGAAGATCTGAGGTTGAGTCATTCTGCGTTGAATTTCCAGGTTTCATGACGAATGTACCGAAACAAAAATATACTCAAAATTACGCTGGTGTTGCACAAATGGCAATATATGTTTCTACAGACTTTGTATCGCAGTCTGTGAAAGTCTTTTTTTGTTAGGTTATTTCCCTCCTATCATGAATACATGTTAGCCAATTTTCAAATTTTTAACCATAAACAACTTGAAAAATATTTCAAATGTAAACCTGAAATCTGTATATATGATAATTTTACCTGATTTTATAAATGTGTTGCGCTTATAATAGAAACTAATGGTCAAAGTTGGAGCGAAGATCACGGTAATATGAAAACAGACACGTGTCTCGGATGGGAGGGAATATTCGGGACACGCAAATTTCATAATAGTCTGACCTAATTATCCATGATTTCTGGCGCACATAATTAAATACTTTCAAAAGTGTGAAACAGATTTTAACATTCTACTGACATGCCACCAAAATCCCAATTACAAACATTAAAAAGGTAAAGCTCCTCCAATCCGATAAAGAGATTCATATTCTGAGAAACTGGCGTCCGCAACAGCTCCAGTGATATCGAATCTCAACGTGGCGATCAACCACTTGGAACACGTTAAAAAGCAGAGCAGGGATGGATGGGTCCATCTGAACATCCGAGCGACCAAGCCTACCACTACCATGAGCACTCCAAGTATGTCCTTAGCCAGCAAGCAAGGCCATGAGTTGCGCTTGAACACTCCAACCCAACCCGGAGACGGAGACGAAGACAATGACGAACGGAGATGACAAGAGCACCTACCTAACACTACGCGTCCCTGGCAACGAATCTATTCGGTTCGGCACTAAATGTGCAGAGGTTGATTGAGGTGAGGTGACAGCCGCACCACGTATGATCTGGGCAGCAGGGTTCACGAATTCGATCGGTCACTGAAACGCGGTGGCCGATGAATTTTCCAAAATTCGCGTATATCGATATAAATTTGGTGAAATTCGTAGAAACTAGACAATTTTTGTCAAATTTTTTATTTTTATATTTTGAATTTGAATCAGACCGAAATACGGTCGTATCCTAAATGCGGTGTGAACTAAATTCATCGAAAACCGTAAATTTTGAATGGTTTTCCATAGATTTGTGAACCCTGCTAAGCGGTAGGCACGGAACGATGACATTCCGAACGCTTTGACATCGCACCAGGCCGTTGCTTGTGGATGCTCACTGTCACTGCAAACCGGATCAGATAGCACTCTCGCTCGATCTTGCTTTCCCTGAATTTTTTTTTTTTTTGACGAAAGAGCGTGAAACTGCTCATTAATCATTACCAATAGAAGAAACAGAGAACAAAGAGTCAGAAAGAGACAGCAGAAAACAAAACAAAGTCTAACACCACAAATGAGGAGGCTCGCCAGGACTGTCTGAACAAAACTAAGCACTATAACACTATCCTACTATTGATGGAGCCCATCGCATGTCATAAATTCCAAGCTCGTTGCTATGCGACAAAGCAGCTTCGACTTCTCCACGGTAGGTCTCAGCCTTCACCTCGATATCGCTTCACCTCACACGCATGATCCCCAAAGAACAGACGCGCCTCGCGTCGTTGTTGTCAAGCTCATCGCGCGCCTATGACGCAACAACTTCAACTTCCCCTAAGCACTGCCATCCGTCGTGACCCGGAGCGCAGCTCCAAGGAGACAAAAATCTCGTCATGTGATCCGAATGGACCACCACCTCTCGCTGCGAGGCTCGCAAACCCCAAAGTGCCGAACTAGCACGATAGCCAAACGGAAGCTCTGACTTCACCTGAATCTGTCATCATTGCCGTCAAAATGCTCCAACGCTGGCAGACATCCAACACTAGAACGAACTCCAAAGCAAAGCCTCCTAGGAGGACACGACGTCGAAGATGCCACCGTCACCTGATCCAGGAAGCCAGATATGGGTTTTCACCTAGAGAACCCTCCGGAAGGGTGGGCCAAGCAGGGGCACCTCGGCAACGCCTCTAACGAGAGGAATGGCGCCCAAGGGCGTTGTCGTTGCCTGAAGTCTTTCACCTGGAGCCCTTGCACTACCCCACTGCAAGTGTTGTATGCATGCTAGGCACCGGCATGGCCAGCCGCTCCGAGATACTCTGGTCCTCAGCACGCGGAACCAGACCACTGCTACCGCCCATCATGTGGAAAGCCACCGCGCAAGGCACAGACACAACACCAGCTATCGCACCGACCACCACATCCACGTCGACGTGTGGGATGCCGCCGTAGTGTTGTCCTACCCGCCAAACCTCAACTGTGACCCCATCGAGTGGTGCCAGGTCCACTTCCCCTACATCGGCGTACACTGATAGGTCGAGCTGCCTCACCCGAGCCAGGTGCCACAGCCCCGCAGACACGTCGAGCGCACCGCGCTCCGCAAGCTGCATCACCACCACGACGACCGCCAGAGACCTCCAGCCACCCCAACTATCACGCGCCACCGCGGCCCACCACCAGGACACCCCTACCTCCAATCTGGTTGCGGCAACAAGCACTAACACCATGTGGCGCCGTCATGTCGCCTCTAGCCAGCCCAGCCCCAGATCTACCTCCTGCTGCGAGCCCCGCCGGAGATCAAGATGGTGACCTCAAGCCCTGCCACCGCAAGCTACCGATGTGGGAGGCGCAACCCAGTTGGGGGGAAAGCCCCACTGCCACTGTGCGGGCTTCCGGCAGCAGGCTTAGGTAGCGACGAGGTAGGAGGGAGGGGGTGACGGCGCCATGGGTGTGGAGCCGCCCGAGTCGCCTCCATTGCTAGCCCGCCACTAGACGACCGGATCCAAGCCGCCACCCATGGATCCGGTCACCGTTGCCTCACATGGCCCTCCACCGCAAAAAGCGCTCGTCTTGTGCACAAATGCCGTCGTCTGCCAACCAACCTGCGTTCGCATCCTCCATTGCATCAGCCCGCCACTACACTCCATCCCCATCGCCACGTGACCTGCCTTTGTCGCTCGTGTCGCCGCACCACTCGTGCACCGCACACTTCCCTATGACCCAGATCTGGCAGGGGGTTAGCCCCACCGTCGCTGTCCTTGTGGATCCTGGATTTTCGACGGCTCGCTCGGGTGACTGCAAGGCCAAGGGGGAGAGATACGGGCTGGTGATCCACGGCGGGGAGCCACCGGTGTCTGCTTTATTGCGGGATAAGTGTTTGGTTTGGGAAAGCATTTCGCATGTTTTTTTATTTCCCAACATTGGCACTGAACAGTATGAGCTTTTTGTTTGGATGTGGTCAGAGCATCGCATTCTTTGACAGCAGGGGATGCTGCTGCGATCGAGCAGTCAGTTCGTGTTTGGTTCGCTCAAACTTTGAGGAGTTATGTCAATGTAGCATTGTAACCACGTAGGGGTGATGCTCATGCAACGGTGATAGGGAGATAATATAATAATAAATTTATGTATCTTTCAGAATTTGATATTTCTATCACAATTACATATGAGATCACTATAAATCAATGATATATAGAACAGAGTGTCAAATCCTAAAAGACACGCAAATTTAATGTTACATTCTCAAATTTCATAGTGATCAGGCCTACCTCTCCGGGCAACACCTGCGTCACGTTGTAGCCTGCGATGCCTCCCAAGAATTTCCCATTTCTGGGAGGATAAGTATTGCAGTTTTTTTGTTCTTTTGTTTAAAACAGATTTTAGCAGATTTATTTATGCCAAATTGATTCTAAACTTAGACACCGAAATCGTGAAAATGGTAGGTCTAGGTTCAGTTTGCGCTCGCTAAAAACGTGGTTCACCTGGAAATGAAGTCTGGTATCGGAATGGTAACTGGTTTAGTTTGGAAACGAATGGCTCTTTTTAAATTTTTTTTAAGAGTGGAAACGAATGGCTCTTGAAGATGCATGCATGGTAGCAGTTGGGCAGGCACGTTGAGCACGTCTGGGCATGCATGTGCTCCACAGGTGTCATATCGTGCCCTGCATCTGCTCTGCTCATCGATTCGGTCATGCGGACGTTCCTGCGTCGTCAGTCATCCCTGGCCAGACAACACATGCGTGATGCGCAGTGGTACTTGTTGATAGAAAAATGGTATGAATAGATTTTTTTTATACACTGAATAGTATTGTGAACTATGCCGTGTTATCGTTGGGCTATCTGATGTTTGTAGTTCGATTTTTATTAGAAGATATATTTTTTTAAAAAAATAGTTTGATGAGGAGCTCATTGAACGTCGGACTATCTAGAGAATGGGATGAGAATTTAGTACAGCGAATCATGCTTTTTGTATAAAATAGTCCGACGAATGATCCAGTAAAAATACTGAACTATCCGGTGTGTAAAAGGTCAATATGCGCCGAAAACTTGCTCTCTGGGAGAAACGGTCCGGTGGAGATTCTGGGGTATCACCGGACTATCCGGTATATAGAAGGTCAATTTGCGATGAGAAACTTGCTCTCTGGAAAAAATGGTCCAGTGAAAATTCCAGGTAACATCGGACTATCCGGCGAGAAGAAGAAGGTTTTTAGCCGAAAATATGTTCTCTGGTGAAAATTGTCCGGTGTGATCTTTGATGATCGTCGGATCGTTCAGTGCGTTCAAAAGAAAAACTTTGCAAATTTTTTTTGTTCTCTGCAAATATTGGTCCGGTGACATACTCTGGTGAGTATAAATATAACATCGGAATATCCGGTGTGTGTACGACCGAGTCTTAGAGTTTCAGCCGAGTGAACTCGCCGGATGGTCTGGTATTCTGGAGTTTGTTCTCATCGGACCATCCGGTGTTCAGTCCGAAACCAAATCGAAGTGGATTCGTGGATTTGTTCGGATCTCTTCGCGATTTTGGCCGAACATGACGTGTTTAGGGTTGGAATAGAGTCTTACTTTAATTCTCTATGGTCAAGACCATACCACCCCTTATAAATAGTCGATGGGTGGAGGTCGATTGCATATCCATCAGTCAATCGTATCTATTGTATCTACTTTTCGTTTTGCCTTCACTTTTTTTGCAATTTAGGGTTAGTTCTTCGCTGCTACTTCGAATCCCTGTGGTTCGGGTGGTAGTTCTTTGTTGATTTGCTCATAAATCATCCAGACGGTGACCTCAAGGTTACCGATTGAAACATTTGCTTGTTTACTTGTAAACAAGTCACACGTCTTTGATGGAGCTGTGTTGACGAGATGTTACCTAATTTCACGCCAACAGTATTTTAGGGATACAATTTTTGTTAAAGCCTAACTCGTCAATTCCGTATGCCGAGGGGGGGAGGGAGGAGAACTCGCCTCCACGTTTTTCTTCTCTGACCCTTTCCTGGCATTCATCTATTCTCCCCTGTTCCCAATCATGGCGTGACTGCTGCTGTTGCTACACTCCGGCCCATCCGCCACATGTCCCCGATCTTGTGGCTGGTGGCGCCCTCGCCGCTCTCATGTGAACCGCCGCCGTATAATCTGCCGTCATCATCTGAATCCATGTATCCATGACGCTGCTGTTACAGGCTTTAAAAGTGCACTGAAGGTCGAATAAGGATTGCAATAAAAAATGGCTTTGTGGGAATACAAAGCTAACTTAGCGAAGACACAATTAATTAGGACTCATGAATGGATCATGTTACTTACCAGCACCGTAAAACTTCTCAATTAAATATGATTGACATATATTGGCGTAAGATATCTTCTTGCGTCAATAAGTATGATAAGAGTTTCTTCTAAGGAGACTTAAGTTTGGAGATGAAGTTTGAGAGGAAGGAACACCGAAAATATATTAATGGTAACCTGGATTGAGGTAAGGGGAGTATCACTACGTGTTGTGTGTCTTTGTAGGCCTCTGTGTCTCCCCTGTGTCTCTCTCCTTTTCCCAGATGACCATAACCCCCTATTTATAGGGTTGTACATAGCTTGGTGTATAAATTATTATCATGTACAAATATCTAGGACTGGCCAAATTACATGACCTTATCCTGTGTAACTACTTTTAATCCTACAAAGAAGATAAATATCTACCATAACAATTATTGTGGTACAAGCAACCCTGAGGGGTGAGCCGGTTGCCAATTGCGACCTGGTGCCGCACTGCCAGGGGTGTCAGGATGATCTCCGTAGCACTAGAGTGTCAAGATAAGACCCACTTGCACCGGCATTAATCACCCATCACTTCGTGTCAGGTTGGTCGCAGGGAGTGTCATTTCTTGCCCGATATTATATCTAGAGACCTACTGCATCTTCAAGCTTTGGGAGGGCCACACGGGCACTGGAGGGGTGGGCCCGAAGGGGTCCATAGCCCCCGGAGGGTAGGCTTCCTGCTGAGGGTCCGGAAGCTGCGGGTTCTGGAGGGACCTTTGATAGCGATCCTTAACTATTGTTCATAGGCTGGTCTATTTTTCCCGAACAATATCCCCTCATCTACTGGCCCCGACGTTCAGAGGGGTGAGAGGATATAGTGAAAAACCAACTCCAGCATAGCATAGTAACAAGGATTCCTGAACACAATCCGTCGCCTCTGAGGAGTTTCCTCAGCGGGAGCTGTAGGCATTGATGGTGAAGGTCGAGGCCGGTAGTCGTAATTCGAAGATATAAGCATGTTTTAGAGGAGACACCGAGGGAGGGAGTCTCCAACGTCCTCAGTGGCTCGTCATGATGATATCGAAGGTATACCTGCTGTTGAAGCCAAAGCCCATCTAGGTGTCATCACCAGTATACGCTCTAGAGCCTATGCTGAGGTCGGAGGTGTGGCCATTGTTGAGGCCGAAGATCAAAGATGTGCTGGTAGAGGAGACACGCTCCGGAACCTAATGCAGTTGGTACATACGGCATTGGGACTAGAGGCCGGAGGGGTGTCGGAGGAGATGACACACTCCGGGGTCCGTGCCGAGGCCGATCTAGATCCTTCGAACTTCTTGGAGATGAGTCCTCTTACCTCTTGAATTTGTTAAAGTGGCTACTGCGTGTGGGATCCAGGGCTCCCCATGTTTTTCTGTTTGAGAATGGAAGGACGGGATATGTCACTGGCGTGTTTGACTGGGTAATGCGTGGGTTCGTTTGGGGTCTTGTGCGTGCGCCCCTGGGATGTGCCGTAAGGAGTCCAAGCCATTAATACGATAGGACGTGCGTGCGAGACAATGAGGCATCACCGTAGGATGTCGCCACGTGTAGGTGGAACGACCGAGATGTGGTCACGGGGCCCCCAGGGAGTAATAAGGAGCGTCATGAAACGATGCCGCATTGGTTCCGCTTAGTCTCCTGAGCGTACGTGGCTGCTTGGCCTGACTATAAAAGCACGGGTCATCCAGTTGGGTTCATCACTGCCTTGTGAGCAAGTACTTAATCTTGACCTGAATATGGCATCATCTTCCTCCTCATCTTCTTTGGAGATGTCGATTGTAACATCCTGAGTTTAAGCCTGCCAATAAGTACAAATTTCACTCCAAATTAAAACTTTTTAGGGTAAATTAAGTTGATTAAGATTAAGAAAATAGGAGTGTGGATGTATATATACAAGTATATGTATACATTCATATTTATGAGTTGTGCTAAGTTGCAGAAGTATTCAAAGTGCACTAAGATCAAATTCAAAATAACCTCTGCCTTAAGTTGGTCCTTGTGCTTTAGTTGAGTTTTTATGGTTCTTTGGGTGGAGATTTGAAATTGAATATCTCTCAATTTCAAATATACTTTTAGTTTCTATTCAGCACAAATCCAAAATTGAGTTGGATCCGTTGGTTCAAATCATCTTAAAAATCTCGAGATCCAAGTTCAAATATTCAAAATAGAGTTGTTTGAATCCAAAGTCAAAACCAAATTCAAATTCTCCAAATTTGAATTATTCCAAAACCTTTTCTTTCCCTCTTTCTTTTCTCCTTCCAATTTTCTTTTCCTCCCGGGCCGGCTTTCCCTTCCCTCTCTCTTTCTTAGCCCAGCCAGCCAGCCTGGCCTCCTCTCTCCCGCGCGGCCCACTCTCGCCGCGCCGTGCCGAACCACTCCCGTGCCCGCGCTCGTGCGTCCTCGGTGGTCCGCTGAGCCACGCGTCGTTGATCCGCCCGCGTGTGTCCGCGCGCCTCTCCTTCCTTCTTCCCTTTCCAGCGCGACGACGCCTCTGCCGGTCGCCGTCTCTCCGGGAAATATCCCGCGCGCACCCGACCAGCCTTCGCGATACCGCTCGCTCTCTCTCTCTCTCTCTCTCTCCCTGCTGCCCATTCCTCTGCGTCGTGACTTTCGCGGCCCATGCACGTGGCCGGCGCAGAGCGCCCATGCTCCGAGGAAAATAGCAGGCGCCGACCGCCACCTCACCACTGACGTCCCTGTGACGCCAGCACGTGCACCGCCTCCCCGTGCTCCCCCCTCCCGTCTATAAATAGAGAAACCCACGTTTCTCTCTCTCCCTTTCTCCACTTCGCCGCGCCACCGCACTACCACCATCCCCATTTCTGCCTCTGCGACCTCGCCGTCACCCATTCGCCGTCCACGTGCTGTCAAGGGGTTCAGGACACTGCTGTCGTCCTTGTGCCACCGTCCAATCACCGGATGCCCGATGGGAGCTCACCCGAGTTAGTAGCCGAGTAGCACTGCCACCACCTCTTTGACGAATCACCGGCCGCCACTGTGCCCATCGTCATTTCTGCGCTCGGTAAGCCTCTTAGCTCCCCTAGCACCCCCCTAGAAAGCATGTGGCGTCTCCTGAGCCCTTTTTTTTGCTTATTGCCGCGTGCCGCCGTGCGAGTGTCGCCGCCGGCGTGCTTATACGCTCTGGGTCGTCGCCGGCCATCGTGCCGTGTGCTCTAGAGGTGTTAGGCCTCTTTTCCTCGCAGGATTGGGCCCTCCCCATGAAGGGGAGGCGCTGTCCAGTTGCGCTACGCCGTCATCTCCTCTCCAGCTATGATCTGGCGTCGTTCTCTCCGCTAGTCACCGTCGAGATGATCCTTGCCAAGTCCGCCATATCGCGTAGAGGCCTAGCGTTAACTTGTCGTCGTGAAACTCCGGCGAAAATAGATCCCGGTGAGCTTTTCGGCGCTGCACCGCCGTGATTCCTCATCACCGGCTTGATTCCTCTCCGCTCCGCCACTCCGCCGCTCGCGCGTGTCCGCATGCCGGCGCACTTGCGCAAGCCAGCTCGGGTCGTGTCTCGGCCTGGCCAGCACGCCTGGCTTGGCCCAGTGGCTGGCCGGCCTGGCTCCCCTGGCCCGTTAGCTAGCCAGCCCAAGACCCGAGTGGGCCAGTACTATGTAGCCCATTACTGTGCAGCCCAAGCCCAGCCTAGGCCCATCTTGGTCCGAATCCAACCCAATCTAAGCCCATTCGGCCCGACAGGGTACTGTTCATGTGAGTCCCACCAATTCAATGTTCATGTGGGACCAGGCTACTGTTCAGTGGGCCCCATCTATGAATAGTGCCATTTCATAATTTCTAGATTTAAATTTATATTAAATCTTCCAGGAGCCGTAACTACTCCGTTTTGGCTCCGATTTTGGTGATTCTTTCTCCAAAATTCATCTAAAATCGAGATCTAGTCATCTATTACATTATGATGTTTACTAGGGCTTATTTGGCTTTCCATTTGGTGTGATTTGGTTCTTCCCTAGTATAGCTCCTTAATGGTCGTAGTCGCAATTGCAGAACTGCAAGAATTCTATGAGTGCTGCGCGGGAAGCATCAGAAGCGAGGAAGATCCTGATTACAACCAAGATTTTAAAGAAAACTCCGGAGAAGGCAAGTCCTATTTCCTTGATCATACTGAACCTATGTTTTCGAATAATATACATGATCAACTAAAACCGGACTTATTATCGCATGTGCTATATATTGTGTTTTCTTTCAAACTGCTTGTAGTAGTTAATCCTATCAACACTGCCATGCTTTACATGTCATCATCCAGAATACATATCACCTTAGGAATACTTGTTAAATATATTAATAATAGGCGACGCCTTGATATCTAGCATGCTTAGGATTGAATACATCTTCTCTTGGATGTCGCTTTTAAAATACGTCTCCTCAAAGATATTGCTTTTAAAACACTTCTCTTCGGAGACAAGATTTACTGTGATGATAAATCATATACCATGCTTCCTTGATGGTTGTGAATTCCGTGATGGTCGGGAAATCCTTGATGTCATGTGGGACATGGAAGGTGATGTGTAAAAATAGGTGAACACTGTTTTGGCGCGGGCAGGTAGAGTAGTCCTCTGGGGAGGATGCTCTTGGGGGCTTGAGTTACATGATGGTATTCATTGCCCATAAAGATGCCTAGCCCGGCCGCTTAAGGACCGAGTCTTGTGCCATCATGCTTAGCCACCCTGTGCAACCATGCGTCCTGTATGGGCAGGACTTGACTTTTCCTTTACTGGACTAAGTTGGGCATCATATCAGGCGGCTGAGAGCAACGAGCAGCCAAGGGTCTATCTGTCCCACTGTTTGGAGGTTCAGGGACTGGCTTAGGCTTAAAAAGGGAGGCTAGCCTTCAGAACATGGAGCTCTGGAACTTGGCGTGTCTTGTGGAAAAGCCCGTCAGGAAAGGTGTTTGGAGAATCTCGGTATGATTCGCTCCTCCGCTTGTAACGGTTGGAGGCTGAGCATATCGTGTGGGTAAAGTTGTACAACCTCTACAGAGTGTAAATCTATTCGAATAATCGTGTCCACGGTCATGGACATGCAAAGCATTGACCTTACTTGAATAGACTCTGGGTGCGTGTGTCTTGATGAGTGAGTGTGTGGACTAGATGTCCGTGTGATGAGGTTCTTGGCTCGATCTGCCAGAAGCTGTATAGTACTAGAGGTACACCAGATGTGCTACTAGGGACTGCGGAGTGAGGTGTAGCACCTCCTAGGACCAAAGAACCCCAGATACAGCTTTGTTGCTGGTTTTTGAACCACCTTAACTGTTTTAAAAAGTCATTAGTAAATAATACCATTGACCATCTGCATAAAACTGCTTTATGCCAAAACTAAAACCGTAAGGCCTTGCCCTTGAAATACCCATTTATGCATCTATCAACACTTTGAAGTAGTATAGGGCTTGCTGAGTACCTTTTGTACTCACTCTTGCTGTCATTCAGATGAAGAAGCCGATGCCGACTTCACCGGAGGAGAAGCCGGCAATGAAGAATAGTCTCTAAAGTCGCGTTCGCACCCTCGTTGCTCGTGGCTTGGCCTTTTGTTCCGCTGTGTGCTTTGATGGCCGCTAGGCCAGGTTTGTAATATACAGTATGGGTTGTAACCTTTTGTACTCTAAACCATATTACTTATGCACAAAGTTTGACTGTGATACTATGACTGTTATACTGTGTGTATCAGCTACGTAATCCAGTTACTGATACTGGAGGAACAGGGGAACTCGGGTTCGGGGTCCTGACATCGATGATCTCGACTGGTTTGACTAGGGCGGGGTTGTCTCGACTACCGGCGGTGGGTCTGGAGGTCGTCATGCTTGTGCCCCTGCGGGGAGGATAGCCGCCTACTACTCTGGCTCAACCCCTAGTCCAAGAGATTGCGCCTGTCAAGATCATCGATATTTCTGATGATGAAGAGAAGATCGACTTGGATCTCCTAGGGAGGGAGAGTGATAAGGAGGAGAGTGCGTCTGCAGAGAAGTCGGCGGTCCTGGTGGCGAAAGAGGAGGCCAGGAAGAAGGGAAAGGAGGCCACAATGATGGTTTCTTCAATTTCTTCCCTGTCGTTCAACAGCTCGAAGGCCGGCTATTACATTAGTTTACGCAGCGGCAAGCCACAGATGAGGCGCATACACCGCTCCATGCGCAGACCCTACCGGGACCCGTAGGAGGCGAAGGCACCCTCCTGGGGAGTTCTTGGTGAAGTCGCAACACGTTCCTTTCTTTTGCCACCTTGTATTCTTTCTCCCCCCTGGTTTGCTCTTTTGGGGTCTATCTCCTCTGTAGCACCGTTTGTACTGTTTCTTCTTTGTACACACCCTCCGGATGCACAAGTTGTTAATAATATAGATCGGACTTTTGGGGATGATTGTATTCCTTCTTGGGCCAAAGTGTAAGGGGATCCTCCGAATAGGTGACCGCATGTCTGTGTGCCTTTGTACCTTCGGGCCATGCCTCTCCAACCCTCTTGTAGGCGATGGTTGGTTTTAGCGACCGAAGTACCAAGACCTCGCATAGGTCTTAGCCTGAATTCGACCGAGGTATGTGCTGGTGCGGTACGGAGGGTTTGGATCTTGTCGTAGTGGTTGAGCATACTAACTTCATTCATTTATGGAGAGGTGGCCTTGGGGATCTACTGGTAGTAGACATGTAGGGTAACCAAGGAGGGCCGGGTGAAGCAATGGCAACCTCGTCGTTCCCAGCCATCGCTAAATTTCAGCGCAACTTACTCGTCATGTCCAGCGTCGGTAGGGACTTCTTCCAAATTTGTTCAAAATTTCCGATTCAAAGCAGTCCATCTTGGACTTCGGGGACAAGCTCTGGAGGTGGTCCTCGACCCTTCGGGTCCTTAGCCGTTGCTCGGCCCCGGAGGCACCTCGTTCAGAGCCTGGTGGTGTTGTGTTGAGGGTGAGGCCTATGCTAGGCCGAAAGGGAGGTATGTGACCCCCTTGACCTGTAGCCACTGCCCGACTCCGGAAGCACTTCATCCGGAGCCTGGCGGTGGTTTTATCAAAGGCAAAGTTGAAGCTAGGATGGAAGGGAGGTCCGTGACCCCCTTTACCTTTAGCCGCTGCTCGGCTCCGGAGGTACTCCGTCTGGAGCTTGGAGGCAGTTTTGTCAGAGGCAAAGTCGAAGCTAGGTCAGAAGGGAGGTCCGTGACCCCCTTGACCTTTAGCCACTGCCCGGCTTTGGAGGTACTCCGTCTGGAGCCTGGTGGCAATTTTGTCGGAGGCAAAGCCGAAGCTAGGCCGAAGAGGAGGTCCGTCACCCCCTTGACCTTTAGCCGCTATTCGGCTCCGGAGGTACTCCGTCTGGAGCCTGGTGGCAATTTTGTCGGAGGCGAAGCTGCTGCCTCTTTAACCATATGTGTTTGAGTTATGTAGGCCATACCTCTCCCGATGTGGAGGGTTTACCAGGTAGGTTTTCAGAACTTCTCTGTAGACAAAGTTTTTCAAACATCTCCTTGCGCGGAGGTTTTCAAGACGTTTTTGCCTCATGGCTGTTTTTTCAAGATCCCTATTTGGCGGAGTTTTTGGAAGACATTCCCATTTTTACTAAGGTTTTGGGAGACGTTTCCACTTTGTGAAGGTTTTTGGAAAACTCTCTGTCTTGCAGAGGTTTTCAAGACATCTCCATTTTTGCGGAGGTTTTTTGGAAGGCATCCCCGTTTAGTGGGGTTTTGGGAGACTTTCTGTTTTGCCGAGGTTTTTCTAGACATCTCCGTTTTTGTGTAGGTTTTGAAAGACATCCTAGTCTTGCGGAGGTTTTTGAGACATCTCTATTTTTGCGGAGACTTTTTGGAAGGCATCCCCGTTTTGCGGGGGTTTTAGAAGGATCTATGTCTTGCGGAGGTTTTCAAGACATCTCCGTTTTTGTGGAGGTTTTGTGGAAGACATCCCCATTTTGTGGGAGTTTTGGAAGACTCTCTGTCTTGCGAAGATTTTCAAGACATCTCCATTTTTGCGGAGGTTTTGTGGAAGACATCCCCGTTTTGCAGGGGTTTTGGAAGACTCTCCGTCTTGCGGAGGTTTTCAAGACGTCTTTGTTTTTGTGGAGGTTTAATGGGAGACATCCCCGTTTGCAGGGTTTTGGAAGACTCTCCATCTTGCGGAAGTTTAAGACTTCTCCGTTATTGTGGAGGTTTTGTGGGAGACATCCCCGTTTGCGGGGGTTTTGGAAGACTCTCCGTCTTGCGGAGGTTTTCAAGACATCTCTATTTTTGCAGAGGTTTTGTGGCCCTTTCGGCATGTATTAATGCTGAAGGCCCTACACACTATCGAGCTATGCAATACCTTCTAGGAAACCTAAGCAGTCTTACCTTACAGGTGACCTAGGCATGCTGCGCCCGCAGTGTGTAGGCATGTCGTGCTCCCAAGGATACTCCCTGGGTGCACCGCAACTCCACTGGCGAGGGTGTGCCTCGGTGCGTGGCTGTCGAGGGTAGATCCCTGACAGTGATTCCGAGGAATAATGGACAGTGGGTGTGTGAACAGTGTTTCAGGAAACGAGTGTGTGTGTTCGGGCCTCCCAGAGGATAATAACCCTACATCATGTGTGTGTTATGAAGGATCTCAGTTAATTACAGATGATGTTCTCGCTAGTTCCCAGGCCCTTCTTTTCCCTTACCTTAGGAACAAGGTCCTCGTCCCTTTATATAGTAGAGAGAAGAAAAACTTACACGTGGGTCCAAACAGAAGACCTCTGCTCATTCTAATATCTAATCTAAACCATCATTATTGAGGACCAGGCGTGCCCACTTGCTTTGAGAGCACCATGCATCTTGTTGTCGTGCGCCACCGTGCTGGCCTATAAAGTTCCACCCCGCGGCATTTAATGCTACAGGATGGGACAAGGTCCTTTTGCGCTGACCCTATCCACTTGCCTGGTTGGGCTACTGATGGTGTCCCATCCGTCGTGCGCCACCGTGCTGGCCTATAAAGTTGTACCCCGCGGCATTTAATGCTATGGGACGAGACAATTCCCAACTGCACCGTCCATGACTTCGTCATCTGGTGCTGGCGCCTGGGGAAAGAAAACACTTGAGTGGATATTAGCAACTACGCTCTAGACAGGTTGCCTCAAATCTAGCCCTACGACTAGTGGGGCTGGTCACGGTTGTAAGCGATGGTATAGGGAGACTCATCGTGCGGACGTTAGACTGGTCGATGTGGTCGCACCTTGGTCGTACGAGGACCAGTCCTCGGGGAGTATGCTCCTCTAGTTGTTAGGTCCCTTGCGGAGCTCGTTTAGCCAGGGTATCCCCTTACTTAATACACTGATAGTAGTCCCTAAGCCTTCCCATGATCGTGTTCGACCTGGTTGTGCCACTTGGGTCTCAGGTAAATGTAGTCTGCCTAGAGAGTGGTCATTCGATGTCATAAGTTCCCAAAGCTCAACTCTGAATTTTGTGTCTTGTGGGGAGGCTTTAGTGTCCTGAGAGAGAAAAACAAAGGGGATGAGAGGAGAGACATTGAATGCCGCTAGACCTGAAGGACTCTTGGCTCCATTAGCGTGCCCCCTCGGGTTTCGAGTGTTTTGAATGTCCCGCCGGTTAGGGTGCCGCTGTAGGTTTTTAAAAGATGAGTGTTTGATGGCCTTCCGATCCACCCCCTGCCTTCCCTCCTCCCTTTAGGTCTTCTAGTGCCTAGAGCCCATTCATCTCTATCCTATCTCGCGCTCTGCTCCGCAGTGTAGGCAAACCCTCAGGCCATGGCGTACTCCCTTCATCGCCAAAGGGGTTGATGATCTTGGATGACTCGGCGGAGGTGGAGTTTCCTCCGCCTCTAGATCCGCCTGCCGAGGCATTTCTGGAGGCGGCTTCCATTGCGGATATGCTTGCGAGGTTGGTGCCGGTGCTTGCAAGATTGGAGCCAGTGACCAACAAGCTTCCGTTATTCCAAAGAAGGCCGCCTTCTGCTGGCCCTTCTTGCTTTCCCACCCAGGTGGATCCCTCGGCCGAGGTCATCGATATTTTTGATGACAAGGAGTGGATCGATTGGGACCTTCTGGAGAAGTAGATCGATGAAGAGGAAGAATTGGAGATGAGGAGGAAGAGAGGTCTTCAGGGCGCATTGGGGTTGGTCATCAGCTCCAGCAGGGCCTTTGCCTCGGCCTCCCTGCCTGGCCCTTATGTAGGTCGTCGCCCGATCCCTGGAGCGGTGAGCTGCCATTCCAGGTAGGAGTATAAGAGGTTTCTTGACTCGTTCAGAGGTAGGTAGAGATGAGAGTCCGACAGACTCTTTCTGTCAACTTCGCGTTAGTTACTTGAGTCGGGGAGGATAGAGCAGGCATGTACTAGGATAGTTGATCCGATCGGATATAACTAGTCGGCTTGTAACCCTTCCTTTTTATGAATGGAAAATGTTGAGGTTTCATGACGCTCGTCTTTATCCCATCCCGCTTGCTAGTTAGGTTCTTAGGGTGTAGAATAGATCATAGCTCGACAAGCCCATCGGTGGTGACAAGCGCTCGGCCCGAGTGGTGGTGTGTGGTATTGTGTTTGTTGCTTCCAGCTGTTCGTACCCCTGTTATCATACGGGATGGGGATTTGTACTATTCTAGGGTGCCTTGTCATTTGGAGGATCTTGTAATGGCCGTTAAGTGTGGTTGCATGTTGTGGTCGATGAATTAACCTGTCGGGATCCCATTGCCGGTTAGGGAGTCCTGCAAAACAGGGAGTCTGGTTTTTTGAATCTTAGAACTTACAGGTTCTATTCCATGCTCGTCCTGAAGGCCCTACAAAAATAGAGAAACATGCTCGTTTTCAAGCGACCCTACACATAGAGCTTGTGCAACAGGGCGATGTTCCAGGAGTTGTGTAATTCTAGGCCATCCTCCATGGCTAACCTGACCGCACCAGGCCGGGTGACATCAACCACCTTGTAGGGCCCTTCCCACTTGGGGGAGAGCTTGTTCTAACCTGCCTTATTCTGAATTTGCCTAAGGACGAGGTCACCTACAACCAATATTCGTTCTTGTACCTTCTGGCCTTGGTAGCATCTGAGGCTTTGCTGATATCGAGCGGCTTGAATTAAAGCACGATCACGGAACTCTTCGATCAGGTTTACGTCATCCTCTCGTCGCACCACCTGGTCATCGTATGAGTAGTTGCTGACTCGAGGCGACTGGAGGGCAATTTTTGAGGGGAGCATGGCCTCCGTGGCAAAGACCAAGAAGAAAGGGGTCTCGGTCGTAGCCCGGCTAGGGGTCGTCCACAGTGACCAGAGTATTATGGGGAGTTCATCCGCCTAAAGCCTTGAATAGATTTTAAGCCAGTCAAAGACCCAGGTTTTCATCCCTTGTAATACCATCCTGTTTGCCCTTTCGACATACCGTTGCTTTGGGGGTGAGCCACAGACGCATAGCAAACCTTGGTCCTAATTTCATCACAGTAGTATTGGAAAGCACTACTAGTGAACTGAGTTCCGTTGTCCATGATTATACAGTTTGGACCGCCAAATTGCACTACCAGCCCTCGTATGAACTTAATTGCTTCTGTGGCAATGATCTTCTTGACGGGTTCGGCCTCGATCTACTTAGTGAATTTGTCGATGGCCACGAACAAGAATTCAAAACTGCCTGGGGCTAAGGGAATGGTCCCACGATATCGATCCCCCAGACAGCGAAAGTCCAAGAGAGTGGTATGGATTGTAGTGCCTGGGCTAGTAGGTTGGTATTTCATCCGTGGTACTAACACGACTCTACCGTTTCACCAGCTCGCAGGCATCCTGGAGTGCAGTGGGCCAATAAAATCCTTGCCAGAATACTTTTCCAACTAGGGTGAGGTACGAAGAGTGGCTACCACATATGCCTTCGTGGATATCAGAGAGTATTGTTCTCCCCTCTTCTTAAGTGATGAATTTCAGTAAAAGGTTGTTGCTCTGGCGGTAGAGGTGTCCTTCTACCAGGGAGTATCTGCGGGCTTACCGTGACACCTTTTCTGCTGACACATCATCGTCAGGGGCTACTCGATTATGAAGGTAATCCGATGTTTGATCCATCTAGGTCGTACCCAAATTGAGCAGGGCGACCACATGATGGTCGCCCGAGGCCGATGGCACCGAGGGAGGCGTTTCCTTTAAAGGTGTTACCTCGGGTGTTCCATTTTTGAGTGGTGCATCCACTTCACCTTGGCCTGATGGATGGTCGTGAGAGTTTTTCTTCAAAGACTCCGACTAAGATAGGTTGACAAGAAGAAGCTAGACGGGCTAGCTCATCAGCTATGAAGTTGTCCTTGCGAGGGACGTGCTTGATCTCAAAGCCGATGAAGCGTCACTCTAGTCTTCTCACTTCAGTGAGGTATGTCACCATCGTCGGGTCAGAGCACTAAAACTCCTTTTGCACCTAGTTCACGACTAGAAGTGAGTCCCCTATCGCTAACAGTCGTTTAATCCCAAGTGTGGAGGCTGCTCGCATTCCGGACAAGAGGCCCTCATATTCAGCAGTGTTAATAGTTGCTGGAAAAATATAATTGAACTACGTACCTGAGGATGTTACCGGTGGGTGAGGTCAGAACCACTCCTGCTCCAGCTCCCTTCAGTGTGAATGACTCGTCAAAGTGCATGGTCCAGTGCTCGTCTGCCTCTGGTCGCGGTACCTGATCGGACTCGAAGGACAACCACTCGATTACAAAATTGGTTAGCACTTGGGACTTGATAGAAGTTGGGGGGGGGGGGGTGAACTGGAGGTTGAATCCCCCAATCTCTACTGCCCATTTTTCCGTTCTTCCTATCGTATCTCTATTATGGAGAATTTCCCTAACTGGGAACGAGAAAATTACCTTGATTTTATGAGCCTAAAAGTAGTGCCTGAGCTTGCAAGAGGCTATTAGTATGCCATATAGTAGTTTCTGAGCCTGTGGGTACCGAGCCTTCGTGTTGTGCAGGACCTCGCTGACATAATATACTGGTTGCTAGAGGCCATCCCGCTCAGCGACTAGGACCGCGCTTGCGACCTGTGTTGTTGAGGCGACATAGAGCAAGAGCTCCTCGTTGGGCCGAGGCACGGTTAGTATGGGATGGTAGGAGAGGTACCTTTTGAGCTCTTGGAATGCTGCTTCTGCCTCCGACGTCCACCAGAAGTGGTCATTTTTATTCAGGAGTTTAAAGAGCAGCAGTCCCCTTTCTCCTAGCCTTGAGATGAACCTACTTAGAGCTGTAATGCATCCTGTTAGCTTCTGAACCTCTTTTAACCTGATCGGGGATCACATCTGGTTGATAACCCTGATCTTGTCAGGGTTTGCTTCTATCCTCCGTTAGGATACGAGGAATCCGAGCAACTTCCCTGACGGAACTCCGAATGTACACTTCTCCAGGTTCAGCTTTATGCGGTAATTTCAGAGATTGTCAAATGTTTGTTAGAGATCTATGATCAGGTCTGTCTTGGTCTTGCTTTTGATGACCACATCATCTACGTATGCCTCGACATTTCTTCCAAGCTGTGGTCGGAGAACGAGTTGAATACACCGTTGGTAAGTGGCACCGGTGCTTTTTAAGCCAAAAGGTATTTTTACATACCAAAAGACCCCAAAGGGTGTAACAAAAGCCATTTTTTCCTCATCTTCCCTATACATACTAATTTGATGGTACCCCAATCGTGCATCTAAGAAACATAACAGATCACTGCCGGTGGTTGAGTCAACCAGCCGATCGATTCAGGGAAGTGGGAAAAGATACTTCGGGCATGCCTTGTTGAGATTGTGAAGTTGACGTACATTCTCCACTTACCATTGTGCTTCCAGACCATGACTGGGTTAGCCAACCATTCTGGATACTGCACTTCCCGTATGAAGCCTACTTCGAGGAGCTTGTCGATGTCCTAATGAAGTGCTTCCTTCCTCTCAGCTGCGAACCAACGCGTCTTCTGCTTTACTGGTCGTGCATCTGGTCACATAGATAGCTTGTGCTCGATCACACCCCTTGGGACTCCAGGCATATCAGACGGACTCCATGAAAAGACATCTGCGTTCGCTCGGAGGAAGGTGATGAGCACGAGTTCCTATTTGGGGTCCAGGGTGGCCCTTATCTGGACCGACCTGGTCGGGTTGGTGTTGTCCAGACTCACTACCTAGAGCCCATCTACGGGGCTGGAAATGATATGGACTTTTTTTGGCCGCCCGCTGGGTTCCATGGTCACGGGATGCGACCCGGGAGTCAGTTCGACCATGTCAAGGCTCATCTTGTCCCAGTGTAGGGCTGTCTTGGCGTTGCCAGCAACGGTGATGGCCCCTATTGGCCTAGGGATTTTGATCGACTGGTATGTGTAGTTATTTGGTAATGGCCATAAGCTGGGCTATCGTTGGTCGGCCTAGGATCGCGTTATACGCAGTCCCGAAGCCGGCAAAATCAAAACAGACTCTTTTGGTTCTAAAGTTGTCCAGTGAGCCGAAGGTAACGGGCAATTAGATTTGCCTCAGTGGCTTGGCTGAGGAGCCCGGAGTGATCCCGAAGAAAGGTGGAGGTTGATCGAGCTTCCACCGTCGATGAGCACGCGACCCAGGCAGATGTTCTGCACCGTGGGTTCAACCACGATAGGGTAGCGACCAGGGCGTTGGACACACACGGGGTGGTCGGCCTGGCTGAAAGTGAGCGGGACCTTCGACCAACTCAGGCGTGGGCTTGGGTCAGATGCGGTTGCCCACACCTCCCAGACCACCGACTTTTATTTCCTATTAGATGAATACATTGCAGTGCCTCCAAAGATGTAATGGACCATATGATCAGCCTGCTGGTACCCCAATGCCAACTGGTCGGGGCGGCCTTGTCCTTATCGTCATCGCCATGCTTGTACTTGTGCTCTCTGAGCTTTTGGTTGATGATGCCTTGCACAACCTTGCATTCGGTCAGGTTGTGGGTGTCTGAACGGTGGATCGGGCAGTAGCCCCAACCCTTTTTCCCCATCTTTCTTTTTGAAGCGCTGGCTTGTCCGGACGGTTTGCTCAACCACCAAGACTTCAAGAGGTTTGGCCATACGCTTGCTCTTCTTGTCCTTCTGATCAACCCCTTTAGCAGGAGTGGGTTGTTCGGATGAAGGTTATAGACTGGTGTCGATCTGTCATTCTCGGGCCTCGATGGCCTGTGCGCACTTATCCGCGAGCTCGAAGAGCTCGGTTGTGCTTCAGATTACCCAGGTGGCCAGCTTCTCAACCGTTTCCTGGTCTTTGAATCCACGTTTAAAAGCTATGATCACGGATTCTCCCATGATCCGTGGAATGGTGTTCTGGTGTTCAGTGAAATGTCGGATGAAGTCTTGCAACGACTCTCCTTGTCACTGTCGGATCTAATATAGGTCGTCCTCGACCCCTGGTCGGGCATAGGTCCCCTAGAAGTTAATGACGAATAGGTTGCATAGATCCTCCCAGGAGTGAACTGAACCGCGGGGGAGGTTCATCAGCTAAGAACGGGCGGAACCGGTTTGGGCAATAGGGAAATATTTGGCCATGACCTTCCCATGGCCTCCCGCAGCTTGCACCATGGTGGTGTAGATCTACAAGAATTCTTCCGGGTTGGTCAAGCTGTCATACTTCTCGGCTAGGACTGGCCGAAACTTGTTCGGCCAGCGCACTTCACGTAACCTAACGGATAGGGCGTTACACCCTGTCCCGTAACGGGGAGTCACTCGTTGTTGGGTGGCTGTGCGTGCCCGGGGAGAGAGACGGCGGTCTTAGGGTCCTGGTAAATGGGTGGAGCCGTCCGATGACTCCCTGCAGGGGGAAGGCATGCGGCAAGGCTGCTTGCCCTTTTCCTGCTCGCGCCAAGCCTTTTCCTCCTACTCTCTAGTGGCCACCTAGCTCTAGATCACGCCCCAGAGGTCACGTTGGCGCAGAGAGTTACGCAGGTCGGAGGGCTAGTTGTCCTGACATGGAGGTGGTCCGCGAATACTCCTCGTGGTTGGGGGAGCATGGGACCTATTCTACCATGGCCCCTGTTGTGACCCCTAGCGACCGTGATCCTCACCAGCCCTTGCGATAGGCGCGATGCATGTTGACGTGGTCTGGCACCGAGTGGTCTCGACCAGGAGGGCAAGATCACACAGCCATGGTGCCACAAGTGAGCCCTTCGTTACAGGTACCGATGGGTGGCTGAGGAGGATCTGTAGAGTCTGTAGGTTTTACGTCGGCATCATGGTCTTGTAATCGAGACGCTAAGCGCGGAGCAACGATAAGTCACGAGGTGGGGAGCCCCCAACTTTTGGGCGGTATGATGGCCAAGGTGACGATGCCATCATGGAATGTGCTCTGTGTAGCGGCTCATCAGGACGGTGCTGGGGATGCAGGGGTTGTCTTGAAGCACCTACCTGTCCTGCATCAGGCTGGTTTCCCTCTGGGCGTAAAGCCGGGGGTTCACCACCGGCGTTTGATACATTTGGGCCTTCAGTGCCTCCCGTTATATTGTCCGCCATGTATACCTCACGTTAGGTCTCAGAGCCCTCGGACTCCAGCTCGGTGTCCCATGCCTGGAGCACTTCAGGTTCATCCGAGTGGTACCTCATGATGAACACCTCACGGCGACCAGGGTCCTTGGAACAGGACTCAGCAGTTGCCGTGGATTCGGCCATGGGCGACCTGGTCAAGTTTTTTCAAACTTGCTAAAATGGCAAACGCGCCCCCCAACCTGGCACACCAAATGTCGAGGGTAGCTCCCTTACAATGATTCTGGGGTATGCTAGACAGTGGGTGCGTGGACGGTGTTTCAGGAAATGGGTGTGTGTTTGGTGAACTAGAGGACACAAGGAGTTATATAGGTTTGGGCCTCCTGTAGGATAATAGCCCAACATCATGTGTGTTTTGAAGGATCTTAGTGGGTTACAGATGATGTTCTCGCTAGTTCCCAGACCCTTCTTTTCCTTGACCTTAGGAACAAGGTCCTCGTCCCTTTATATAGTAGAGAGAAGGAGAACTTACATGTGGGTCCAAACAGAAGACCTCTGCTCATCCTAATATCTAATCCAAACCATCATTACGGAGGACCAGGCGTGCCCACTTGCTCTAAGGGCATCATACATCTTGTTGCCGTGCAAGCCGTGCTGGCCTGCAAAGTTCCACCCCGTGGTATTTAATGCTACGGAACGGGACAAGTCCTTTTGCATTGACCCTATCCACTTGCCTAGTCAGGCTGCTAATGGCGTCCCATCTGCCATGCGCCACCGTGCTGGCCTACAAAGTTCTACCCCATAGCATTTAATGCTACGAGATGGGACAATGCCCAACTGCGCTGTTCATGACTTCTTCCTCTGGTGCTAGCACCTCGGGAAAGAAAACACTTGAGTGGATATTAGCAACAGCGCTCTAGACAAGTTGCATCAAATTTGGCCCTGCAGGTAGTGGGGCTGGTCGCGGGTGTAAGTGATGGTATAGGAGACTGGTCATGCGGGCGTTATATTAGTTGCTGTGGTTGCACCTTGGTCGTACAATCGACTAGACCTCGGGGAGTATGATCCTCTAGTTGTTAGGTCCCCTATGGATCCCGTTTAGCTAGGGTACCCCGTTACTTGACATTAACAGTTACATTTATACAACTGAAGCTATGAAATACCTTCCATGAAACTTAGGCTTGATGCCTTCCAGGTGACCTAGACATGCTGTGCTCACGGTGTATATGCATCTCGTGCATCTCGAGGTGACTCCCCGAGTGCACTACAACCTCATTATCAAGGATATCCCTTCATATGCGGTGTCCACACTATCGAGGCTACGCAATGCCTAGGTCACCTAGGCTTGATTCCTACTAGAAAACCTAGGCATGTTGCGCCTGTAGGTGTGTGGGCTCCACTACCTACTAGAGAAATGCTATACCCTCCAGGAAACCTAGGCTTGATACCTTCAAGGTGACCTTAGGTTTAGGCAAGCAATGCTTACAGGTGAGTGGGCGTGTCACGCATCCCGAAGAAATCCCTCGAGGGTGCTGCAACTACATTACCAAGGACGTCGCTTGGTCACTGGCATCTACACACTATCGAGGCTATACAATACCTTCTAGGAAACCTAGGCTTGATGTCTTCTAGGAAACCTAGTCATGCTGTGCCCACGGTGTGTAGTCATGTCATGCAACTAGGATATCCTGCGATGGTATTCCTTAGGGAACCGCATATTCGTCACCGAGGATGTCCCTTGGTGCATGGCTTCAAGACTACCGAGGCTATGCCATGCTTTACAGGAACACCTTGGCATAACCTGCCCTCTGGGTGACCTAGGCGTGCTGTGCCTACAGGTGTGTGGGCCACACTGTCTACCGAGACTATGCGATACCTTCCAGGAAACCTAGGCAGTCTTGCCTTCTAGGTGACCTAGGCATTCTGCGTCTGTAGTACCTGGGCTTGTCATGCCTCCCGAAGAAGTCCTTTGGGTGCGCTGCAACACTGTCTATCAAGGAAGTCCCTGATACATACCAACTACATTGCTGAGGCTATGCAATACCTTCTAGGACACCTAAGCAGTCTTGCGTTTCAAGTGATCTAGGCATGTTGTGCCTGCTGGTGTGTAGGCATTTGCATGGCTATGTACTAGTTAAATTTGGCAGTCTACTGTTGTCAATAAGCAGCTAATTGCAGTATAAGGCATAACTAGGTCAGATGACTATTAAGTGCTCATGCCAAACTAAGATATAACTTAAGTTCTACTGCTTACTGCTAAACAGAGATATAATCTAGGTTTACTATTTCTACCAAGTGGTTTATCTGTGGCAAGAACTTCTAACAACAAGGTTGGATGCTTCCAACATGTTTTGATCTTACTGTATGAGAAATAGACCAACTAGGTAAACTATTGATAGGTGATTGTGGGCGTACCTTTGCCAGAATAAGGCCTCTATCACGAGGTTTGGAGGCTCAAAGCCTATGGCTAGGCCAGGGGAGGTGTTCCTCGACCCCCTCGACCCTTAGCTACCGTCCGACTCCAGAGGTAATCCGTCCGGAGCCTGACGACGGTATGTCAAAGGTGAAGCTGAAGGCTAGGCCAAGAGAGGTGGTCCTCGACCCCCTCGGCCCTTAGCCACTACCCAGCTCTGGAAGAAATCCGAACGAAGCTTCACGACGATGTGTCAGAGGCGAAGCCAGAGGCTAGGCCAGGAGAGGTGGTCCTTGACCCCCTCGGCCCTTAGCTGCTGTCCGGCTCCGGAGGCATTCCATCTGGAGCGTGGTAACGGTGTGTCGGAAGCAAGGCTGAAGGCTAGGTCGAGGGAGGCGCTCTGCGGCCCCCTCGGCCCTTAGCCGCTGCCCAGCTCCGGAGGCAATCCGTCCGGAGCCTGGCGACCGTGTGTCAGAGGTGAGGCCGAAGGCTAGGCTGGGGGAAGTGCTCTACGGCCCCCTCGGCCCCTATCCGCTGCCTGGCTCTGGAGGCAATCCTTCCAGAGCCTGGCGACGGTATTCTCTGACTTAGTCCTTGTTGCTGGGATATGGTATCGTCGGTGGCGGAGTTGGTGGTGACGGCGTGTCGGAGGGCTAGAGATTTGCCCGAGAGCTTGCCTCAGGCTTACGACCCATGTGCCATCCTTCACCGACCCCCTCTGTGGCTGGGTATCTTTCTTGTCTTGCAAGGCATTCCTCCCGGAAGATCGTGAGGGTTCAGCAGTCGTTGGTATTGTGGCCGCCCCCCGACCCATGCAGGATGCACTCGTATGCCTCCGGGGGTACCGGAGCTTGCGGTTGATGTTGAGGTTGTTGCCGAGGGTTGTCTGCCCCGGGGCCAGTGGTTTCCCCGGGGCCTCGTTCCCTTTGGGGAGACTGAAGAGGCCGTTCGGTGAACCGGCTTTTGGAGCCAGAGTGGCTCCGACAATGTCTCCCTAGACGGGGTGGACATGAGGTTCCCTACGCGCGGTTGGCGTCACGAGGACTGCGTCGGGGGCGCTGGCGGGGTCTGTGCACTCCAGAGCCCTACACCTCCTCGGAATCTTCTTTCGCCTGAGGGACCCAAGGAGGACGCTGGGCGGATAGACTCTTCGAAGATGTTGGCTCTCCCAGGGCATCTCGAGCGTTGTCAAAAAAGGTACTTTAGGACCAAGCCCAGATGGGAATACCCCTGGGTTTGACCGCCCAGAACCATTGGAAGGCGGCCTGCTTGGCTGCGACTTCAGCCGTGGACTCTCTTGGTGTGGTGGGGTATTCGCCATGCAGATGCTGGAAGGCCTTCGTGCTGTCTTGAGCCTCCGTACGAACCCAAGGTTTTGGGTTGGCAAAGGCTGGAGGAACGCCATCCCACACAGTTGCGGGGCTGGCGGGTGCGCACGGTGTGCCTGGGTGTGGCAGCCATGCATATGGTTGCATGGTTGCAACGGTGGATATGGCTACCGGAGCTAGCGTTTTGGTGGTTTTTCTGGTGGTGTCCTAACCTCTCTTAGCACTTCTGTGTTCGGGTCTCCACGGACGACGCGCTGTTGGCGCAAGAGATCGTCTTGCGCTAACAAGTACGACGAGAGTTTCTTCTAAGGAGGAGACTCAACTTTGGAGACGAAGTTTGAGAGGAAGGAACATCGAAATGTATTAATGGTAACCAGGATTGGGGTAGGGGGAGTATAACTACGTGTTGTGTGTCTTTGTATGCCTCTGTGTCTCCCCCTATATCTCTCTCCCTTTCCCAGATGACCATGACCCCTTATTTATAGGGTTGTACGTAGCTTGGTGTACAAGTTATCACAATATACAAATATTTAGGACCTGGCCGAATTACATGGCATTATCCTGTGTAACTACTTTTAACCCTACATAGAAGATAAATATCTACCATATCAACTATTGCGGTACAAGCAACCCTGAGAGGTGAGCTGGTCGCCAATTGCAGCCCGGCGCCGTATTGCCAGGGGTGTCAGGTTGACCTCCGTAGCACTGGACTGTCAGGATAAGCCTCACTTGCATCGGTATTAATCGCCCATCATTTCTATCAGGTCGGTTGAAAGGAGTGTCCTTTTTTCGCCGATATTACCTCCGAAGACCTGTTCTATCTTCAAGCTTTGGGAGGGCCACGCGGGCAACGGAGGGGTAGGCTCGAAGGGGTCCATAGCCTCTGAAGGCCAGGCTTCCTGCTGAGGGTCCAGAGATCGAAGGCTCCGAAGGAACCTTTGATAGTGATCTTTAACTATTGTCCACGCGCTGATCTATTTTTCGCTAACAAGATACTTAGTCCATTTGGATTCCATAAATTTTACAGGAGTCAGTATAATTCTGACGGGATTTGAAAATGAAGAAAACTCTTGCGTTCCGCCTTAGCTACTATAGGGTCTAGAGTCCATTTGCAACCGCCCTTGTTCAAATCCAACTCTATGTCGGTTTACTTGCTTGAAAGCACATGCCTACGTTCTATGAAGTCCCAGGTTTATCCCTACCTCCATATAAATCCCAGGTCATCTTCTCATCTTGCTTTGGATCCATATGTTTTCAATTTCACGTGACTCTGGAATAATTGAAAGGCTATTCGTCTGGCGCATATAGTGTGCCGCCTATGAGTAGGTTCTAGTTGGTAGTGATGATGAAACGAAGGATTTTGGTCTCAATAGATAAATAAATAAAATTGGTTTGATGAAAAATCTGAGTTAGATGTCATGTATTTAACATATTGATTAGTTTTGGATAAAATATGGTCTCCAATATATATCTTTAACTACTATTTTTTATTAGAATATATTTATAAAATCTGTTGAATTTATGGTATAATGAAAGTATTTTTCAAGACAAATTTATTTAGATAATTTTAAAGTTTTCAAACTAAATATTTAAAAAATTATTATTAGTTAAAGTTTAAAAGTTGATTGAATCCTTTTTAAAACTATATATTTATGACCGGAGCGATTATGGCTTCAATCGGATGTATGTCATCTCTGACTCTGTTTATCAATGGAGAGAGTAGCACATGGTTCTGCTTAGTAGTAGTTTCGTTTTTTAAAAAGCTGATAGTTTGAAATAAACATTAAATTTATTGTTAGTTTATGATTTTTCTGATAAGTTGATTTATATGGAATGAACTAAAAGTTAATAAATTGGTTGAGATCAGTTTTTCTGAAAAATTATTGTGCTGAGAGCCTAAAAATTAAATCTATAAACTAACCAGTTTTCTCATAAGCTATAAACAATTTTCGAATAAGCAGTTTTTTTAAAAAAAACTTATAAATTTCAGTTATGTCAAAACAAGACTAACGTGAGCTTAATCAGTTGGAGACAGAGAAAGTGGTACGAGCATTTGGTTAGGATATGTCGACGACCTTGGCAACATGAGATGAACCTATAGGAAATTTGGAACCCCATGTCACCTGTCTGTAAGCAACTGTACTCCACAGGTCGTGTTTGAAAGTTAAATGTACAGTTGTACTACATACAGTACTTAGGTCCTTGTACAGTTGTGTCTGTCTGGTAATGGGAACAAACAATGCTCCTTGTACAGTTGTACTACATACGTAGGTCGGCTGATAATGGCGATGACTAATAGGGTGCTTATCTATTTGTTCCCGGCACAACATGAAGGCATGCTAGGGCCCCATGCCGCCATGCGCCTCGGTGACTGCTAGGGCCGAACGTCGCCGTCGCCGCCGGTTCTGTTTCACCGGTGAGCTTTATCCAATTCCTCGCCCTCCGTGCTACATCCACCCTTCCATACTTTGACTCCCCGCGATGGTTTTACACTGTCGTCGCCATGGAAATCCCGCGGCCGCCGAAGCACTTCGTTTGCGCAGACCTCGCACAGCCGCACGGTTCCTCTCCCTGCCAATCACGTGGGTCGTAAGTTTTGTATTTTCTGAATTACTGTTCAAAACTAAGAAAATGAATTAAAAATTCATCCCACTCACTTAAGTTAAGAAAAAAATAAACTAAATACTGATGTACAATTATCCATCAGTTATCCATTGTATCCCTACATTCACACCATTAGTATTCTTATAGAAGTTTTCTGAAGCTCTTGACATGCCTAGTGGCGGAGCCGGTAATTGGTTATATGGGGGCCAGGGGCCAGCTGGCTAAAGACGGAGCTAAGGCTAAAATAACCATCGATCGGGTTGGGTAAATATGTCACTATATCATCCTAATACATGATATAGATACATGATTTTCTAATAAAAGCATATATATAAAGCTTAAAAACACAAAAATATTATAGTATAATATCGCAATTACCTGACATGAAAAGAAATAGCTTGCCCAATAAAATCTGACCTCATCTTTGAATCCTTGAATACACCATATGTCAGTTGTCACTAGCCATTCCTTAATCTAGGTAAAAAAAAAAATCAACACCTAAATAAAAAAAAAGAGAATTAGATTATTCATGGCATCATAATCAAAGCAAATACCTAATTTGATTAACCCTACCTAATCAATCTAACTCTAATACTTAGTTTAATACCTAATTCACAATTAGAGATTGGGATAGTCGGGAGGTAGTAGGAGGCATACCTTCCTTGAGCTCAAGGCTTCGCGGCCCTAGAGTTGCAGCAACGGTCAGAGGCACAGCCATTCGGAGGGCGGTGGCAACACGTCGTACTCATAGAGAAGAGAAGAAGCTAACGATGCGTAGTACATCGATACGGAACCAGCGAGGCAAGACGACTGCCTGCCTGACTTGGCAAAAAGGCCTATAGCCTTGGTTGGGCCTATTGGGCTTAGAAGCGCAAGAACAGCAATGAAGGGTGGAGCTTACATCGACTATGCATAGCAATTAGCATGAAGATTAGAGGTTTCCTATGAGAAAATTGTTTCGTTTGGGGGCTGGCCCCTGCCCCTGTCTCCACCCCTGACATGCCTACACCCGTTAGGTTTCTCCCTATGTCTATGACAAGTAGGTCCCACTAGCAGGAGTGTATAAGCACTCCTATAGAAAATATCATCCGTGATAGTCTATCACTACCAATTCAGCTAGAATCAACAGTAATAGCTTATTATTGTAGGTTCATATCTCGAATGTTCGATTAATCATTTAGGTCTTATGAACCGATAATAATAATACGTATTACTATCGATTTTTGTAATACATCACTGTCGGATCATAATAAGAATCAGTAGTAATAGTTTGAATATTATTGTCGATTCATATTAAAAATTGACAGTGATATATTACTATTTGTTTGTAATATGAACCGGCAGCGGTTTAGAAGTATTTTTTTATGAGCCGACAATAATACTACCATATATACATTATACTAAGGCCTTATTTGGCCCATCTACTGGATGGACTGGGGATTGAGTCTTGCCAAACAAGGCTTAAATGATTTCTCATTGATTAATTCGTGGGTGAACTGTCCATGGATCGTTCACATATCAGCCTAAAAATTAAAATTAAGATCAATAGTACAACATTTTGGTTAACTTGGGACTGTGTTTCCGTTTGCTGTTTAGTTGTCATTTACCTTTTTTTTTGTCGGTTTTTGTGTGTAGACGTGGATGCGACAACGTACAAGACCTGAAATAGCACAGCAGCAGAAGCAAGACCCTCCGGCCTTCTAGCAAGGCAAGACCTATTGAACATGTTGGTAGAAATCGTTTACTATGATTACAATGTGTTAGGTACTTATTACGTATGTACCATATTGTATTAAGTAAAATTTTGACAAGTGGCAATAGTTTAGTTTAGAATATTAATTGTCAGTATTATTACCGCATTCAACATTGACAAGATTTCTTTACTGGCCCTAGCTTTCATTAATATAATAAGAATAGTATAGTAATACACACTATATATAGAGTCAGTATAACTGTTTAACCATGCTTGTCAAATATTAGGTACTAATTACATGAAAATATTTTTAATGAGATAAAGTTCCATGTGTTATTCCGTAGCACCTTATGGAAATTAAAATAGAAAGGGATATTTATGGAGTAAAGCGAGTGGATAGTTGAGGGTGGTCCAGTGTATACATGAGAAAATGTGTAACACGCCACTTTTCTAATATTTTATTAGTTCAAAATTTCCTGTAACAAGAAATAGTTTTTTATCGTCCAAATATAACTTAAAATCTTGACAGTAATGATAAGACCTGAATGAAAATCTATTATGATAAAGGTTTTAAGTAAACCCTAATCGCAAAAACAAAACAAAAAATAGCAAACTGCAGAAAAATAGAACATCCAAGCGATACATAGTCTCCTCTACAAACCCACCACTTTCACCCCTTCATTTTCTTACCTGACAAGAGGCGACATGAGCTCAGCGTTCCCCTTTCTTTCTTCCTTCTCCATGCCCATCCTACTTCCATGTCCCGTGCAAGTGGTGCAAAACACAAGTTGACCTTACAACTTGCATGCCTCACTTTAGTGCTGACTAGGGCCAACAATTGGACCCGTGGATTCGGTTACCCGTGGATTCTGCACCTGACAGGTTCGGATTTCATTTTCCGCCCACGGATCCATTGGGTCGGGTTAGGCTCAAGTTTTGCATTTTGCTCGCGAGTGCCCAAGGGTTACTCGAAACCCAATCTAACTCCCTCGGTCCCCTCTCAACCCAATATCAAACGAGCCCATCAAACTACCCCAGCCTCCCCACCCTCCCCTCCGCCTCCCCTGCTCTCCACCCCGACTCTTGTTCGCCTCCTCTCCCCGGACTCTTGTCCGCCACTGCGCCCCGGCCTCCACGCACTGGTGTCGCCCCGCCCCACGCCATCGCCGCCGCCTCGGGCCTCCGCACACCCCGATCTCCACCCCGCACCGATGTCGCCCCGCCTTGTGCCACCGTCATCGATGTCGCGCTACCCCTCGCTCCCGTCTCCACCGGCTTCCTAAGATCCAGATCTAAGTGCTTGACGGGTACGCAAAACCCGACCCGCGTCCGTCGGGTGCGGGTTTGGGTGCTGGTTTTCACTCACTTTCTATGTCGGGTTCAGGTTATAGTGAGGCTGGCGGGTTTTAGGTCAGGTATAGTTTTGCTCCACCCAAACTCAACTCGATCCATTGCCAGCCCTAATACTGACCCCAACAGCCACTCTCAGCAATCCCAACTTTACACAAACTTGGGAGCCAGCCCATACGGTCAAAATTAAGTACCAAACAGAGTGAACAAAGTAATCGTGACTCATGGTGTATTTAAATCTACCGTTGATGTCGCTGGGCTACTAAACTTTTGCGATAGAATAGAGCGGAATATTTGTAGCCCAGCGGTTCCATCGGTGACTTTTCATCATGCTCTCGATTATTTTGTTCAGTAGTTGTTTGATACTTCATTCAGCTTGGAACACGATACGTTGGAGAACGGGATGCTAAGGTAGCGCAAAATAATAATTTCTACCACACTTGACTAGGAAGTCATGGAGGGACATTTCGCTCACATATAAAAGTAGAGGAAAATTACTCTTTTTGCAGTTTTTAACGAAGGTGGTGTCATCATGGCATGACGAGGAGAAACTTTGAAATTCCATGGCATGGAAGGAAATCGCGGTTCTTCGATAGCAAATTGTGTAAGTTCACTTATTCAGTGGAATAATATCATAGATTTTTTTTAAAGATTTTATTGACAAAATTACAACTATTTCCTTAGAACCAAATTTTTCCTTCCCCTCCTAATTAGCAAGAAAATGACTTCATCCAAAAAATATTTTTGTGTGAAAAATCAAAAGAATTGTGTTGGTAAAAAGGTGACATATATATAGAATGTGAATGTCTTCTGAATCCTGAAATATCATTTACCAGCCCCAAAACGATCTTGGGCCAAAACCCACTGAAGGCCTAGTTACTTTTCTTTCTTCCAGGCCCAAGCTCATTTCATTTTCTTTTCTTCGTGGCCGTATGGCTTCTCTTTCGTCCCATTGTTCCATAGGTGCTATACTGACTGTTACCAAGCTTTTGACATGCTTGTAGCTTCATTCCCGTGCGTGTTTGTCGTGAAGCCATTGAAATTGCTGGCGCCGACACTAGTGCGCTATGTTATGTTTAAGGGTGTCGGTGTATCAAATAAGGGTATTCCGGCTAAACAAATCTTATGAAGGGTGCAAACAGTCTGAAAAATATCTTTAAAAATACTAATCGGTCAATGAGCTATCATGATCAGTACAAGGCTTCTAGCGATCAATCTCGCTATATCTTCATACAAACCGACGACTAGTCCCCCTAGTCGCGGGACTGAATTGGACACTTGTCCGAATGCTTCTCTTCAGCAGGCACCGGCTCCGATGGATAAGGTCGTGGGTGGTGCAGGGGGCGTTGTCCCATCCCATAGCATTAAAGGCTACGAAGTGAGACTCTACAGGCCGGCGCACCGTCGCACGACAGATGGAATGTTGTCATACATCTGGTAGGGAAAGTGGACGGAGATGGCGTAGAGAGGCAAGTGGATGGGGACGACGCGGAGAGGCAAGTTGACGGGGATGATGCAGAAGAGCATCGTTCCGTCCCGTCGTATTAAATGCAGCAAGATAAGGCTCTACGGGCTAAGCAAAGATGGTGCACGGCAGTACGATATACAACACCGTCAGAGCAAGTTGGCATGCCCGGTACTCCATAATGATGAGTTGAGTTAGATATTAGAATGAGAAGAGGTGTGTAGGATCCGCATGTAAGTTCTTCCTCTCCCTACTATATAAAGAGATGAGGACCCCGCCTGTAACAAGGGAGATCAATTTTGGTAAATTGCTAGAACATCGTCTGTAACCAAGTGAGATCTACTATAATATAAACACAGGACGTAGGGTTGTTATCCTCTGGGAGATCCGAACCTGTATAATCCCTAGTGTCCCCGAATCCATCATCTGCACACAAACACACCCGGTCCCTGAAACACCGTTCACGCACCCACTGTCTAACATACCCCGGAATCGCTGTCAGGGATTTCCCCTTGACAAAGGGTGTGTTTTGTTTTGTACCCAAATGTGCCCATTCTTGCCCAGCCAAAATTTCGCTTTTGGCATGCCAAATTTTGGCTTGTCTACTAAGTGGCAAATTTGGGTGCAAATTTATAATGCCCAAGAGTCTAAACTTGCTTCTACCCATAAAATGGTCAAATCATACACTCCATCAATCCACTTATGTTTTTGTCCTTGCTTTATTTAAAAAGGTTAACCCGAATTAGTAGCATGGATTCAAGTAACCTGATAAGTTGATTCTACTCTTGTTCAACTAGGTAGGTGATACTAAATATGTGCACTTATGGACTCTATCCCAATTGGGTTGGGTGTCACATAATCCCCTCCAAAGCATCTGACGTCCTCGTCCAACGAAAATACCCATACTTAGGCAAATGACTAAGAACATTCTCTGTTAGCATATGTTTGTGTGTCTAGTGCCGGCACATATATCATGTTGTGTCACCACTCAGGGCCTACACGCACTATGCATCGCATACCCAAACCCATTGGCCCACATGCACTTGTGTAACCACAAGAATTGACTCATGATACCACACTGTACGAACCGTCCAAATTATCAATTTAGAGGATACTTAATATGAGCTCGCATGAGCGTAAATCAAATGTTAAACCAAATCTACAAGTCATTCCATTAAACCCACCTCTCAATTACAGCAAAGATAATTCCAATAGTCCCCGGTATGTATCTCAAGACATACCTAAGATCAACACACACAAGTAGTTTCACATGCATATCATTATCATCATCACAAGACTAAAAGAGTGCAAACTTTAATATAGATTATAAATCTTCAAATATATTACAAGTTCCAAATACCAAATGCTAGGTTCTAAATTTTAATATGAGAGTTTGCCATACAGGTTCAATAAGCTCTCAATTTAACTTAAGTTGCAGTTAGGCTATTACACATCAAGTTCATCCTAGCATATTTGGTATCAACATTGCAGCGGAAGGTATCTTAAAATAAATAAAAGGCCAGCAATGTCATTTCCCATAAGACAATGGCGGAGTAAATGTTGCCAAACATGACTTTTTTCCTCACTCAAAAAAGAGCATTATGAGTATGAGTACGAAAATACTCACAAGACTTACATATATAAAATAAAGGAGAATGCATTTGGATTTATCAAGGATAAAGAGGCAATATGATAATCAAAGCTTGACACAACAAGAGTATGAAGACTTAGCAACATAAACAACTTATGGATAGCAACTACCACTTCCCAAAGTCCCAGCTTAACCCAATTCTCATGATAAACCCTATAGTTCAAGTTTGACATTCCAATTTTACATTAATCATTTATCGTAACTAAACAAAATCCAAACGGCTCGCGAACGATGGTGCCCTTACATTGTTTGGCCCTCTAACGGTAAACTAGAGCATGGCTAAGTGACTAATCATAAAAATTAACATGAATGTTTACCTATGCTAACAAGATGACAGGGTAAAGAAAAAAATTATGAAGGCATAGGAAATGCAATAATAAGGAGGTAAGCAGAGATGGTTAAATGGATCACTTGAGTCGGCTCGGCAGGCCCAACTACGGCACGGCCCGGCTACTGTAACGGGCCGTGCCATGCTGGCCCGTATGCCTTCCCCTCGACCTACGGCACGGCCTATCGGTCACCGTGCCGTGCCGGGCCAGCTTGAGCACGATTGCGGCCCGGTGGCACGGCTGGCCCAACAGGTACGACAGGCATGGGCGGCCCAACGACACACAGGTGGTTTGTCGGCACAGCCGGCCCGATAAAATAAAAAATAGTTACAAACTAAAATAATATATAGAAAATAGATAAAAATATGATAAAAATATAGAAAATAGATAAAAATAGCTACAAAATTAAAAATAATGTAGAAAATAGAAAATAGGCAGGCCTATGTGTACCGAGCTGGGTCGTGCCCGTGCCGACTCGGACTAGGTTATGCCCGTGCCGGCCCGACTCAGCCGGCCGTGCCATGCCTGGACCATATCTACAGTGTCGTGCTCAGACCGGCCTAATAGACACGGCCTATTTAGACATCTTTAGAGGTAAGATATCAATAAACCACACACAGATAAACCACATGGATAACTACCCATAATACATAATAGCCTATTTAATCTATGGAGCATCACTTTTCTAGTAACATCTACGGAGAGTGAAATGACAACATTGAGCAACAGATTTTTGAGATCTCCGCATATGGACACACTTAGGAGAGGCATCAGAGGGGAAGTTGATGGGGGATACACCTGGATGTTTGGCGAATGGTGGCATTTGGCTTTTCGTCTTCCTTTGATTTTGAACACATAAGAGGAGGAAAGGGAGTCTCTACATTGTTAGTGTTTTCATCTGACGCTATCAAATGCAGAATGGCCGTATAATAATGGGTTGCACCTCTTGGGCTTAAAGGAGCTGAGGCTCGTGAAGGCCCTCTATCTTTCAAATCTTTCTCTTTTTCATTTTGTAATATTTATAATTAATCCATTTATGTATAGAATTATGATTTTTGTCTCTTATATTCACTCAACAATGTAAAGATTCGATTCAACGGCCTATGAAACTTAAATAAATAATTTGGAATGACATGTGCAAAATTTTGTATGTAGTTTTTTAAGCGGTGTATTCACTCACCTTTGATATGTTGACATCATTCAAAATTGATCTTGTATTTGAAACCAGAGTTCTTTTATCACCATGGCCATGTTTAAATTCTAGTTTTCAGATGGTCCCCCAATGTAAACATTCTGTGTTTTTTTTACACCTCTCGACTAGATACAAATATAGCATCTGTTCGTACATGCACATACATAACACACACCACACCACACACTCAACACATACACACAGACCTACATCTATACGAAGCAAAGCGTTCTTCTGGGAATCGACGAAACCATCCGGTTCCGTAGGTAACGGGCACGTTACAACCCCTTTTAGCTCTACGCACGAGAAGCAGACCTAAAATTAAACAGAAAAATCCCGGTACAAACCCGTATTGAGCAACGCTCGAACGACGAACGCGCGCTGACTCAGACGCACACGCCGTCCTTGCCAACCGAGCCGACGCTCGGATGCCCACTTTGCCCGTCTGTTGAGTGCCAGGCGAGGGCATCTGCGCAAATTGACCATGTTTCCCGTCGCTAGACTTAATGTTTCAGCTTGGTTCACATCTAAAATTGTTTTAGCATTATACAAATTAAGTAACCCTTTCGAATCTGCGCATATTGATCATGTCGGCCATCGCGCTAACACATCTTCAAACAGTACAAAAGCAAACCCAGCTGCAGTCACGTTATCTGCAACTGCAAGCAGTGCTCAATGCCGTGAATCAGAGAGGTCGATCATCGTGTTTCTTCCAGATGCCCACACCCTCCTTTTCTAGCAGATTCTAGGTGACACGACTCACCGGACAACAGGCATCCACAAGTCGGCAACCAAGTGGCGTTATTCTGCTCATGAATGAATTATTGCCATAGGGACGTGCGAATATCTAAAGGGCAGCACAAACAAATGCCAAAGCTTCATGTGCAGCTGCCATCTTCCTCCAGTTGCACAAAGAATCATTCGACTAAATATACTATCTCATTTTCGTTTACTTGCCACCAGATTTTTTATTATAGTAATTTTAATATTACGTTTTTTCTAAAAAAGTTTATAAATACTCAAATGTATATAATACTCTTGAAGTACATTTCACGCAAATTTAGTGATACGAAAATTTTAAGTATCTATAAACTTTTCGTAAAAAAACGAAAAAGTCAAAATTACTACAATAAAAAGCTAGTGACAAATAAATAAAAACAAAGGTAGTAAAAAAAATGAAATGGGAATCACAATAGCCTGTGATATGAGAGAATAATTTTTTTATGGTACTGCGATCAGCTCGAACGGAAAATAAGACGGGAATACATCATGCTCAGTTATACACAAGTCACACCCCTAAAGCACAAAGCATGATGTGGAGAATGCAAATAATTCCAAGCAACATGTCAAAAAAGGAGTTACTCAAAGCAAATAAACATGAAAGCGAACAATAATAAGCCATTCGTTTCTTCTGTCTCAAACAGAAAGTACTGGTTGCAGGTAACACCTCAAACAGGATAAGAGGAGCTATGTTTAAGAGGAGCACAGTTTCTTCAAGGATAAGGATAACATAAGCAACAGTGTACTAAATGATATAGTTCAAAAAAACAATGTACTGAATGAAGGTAAAAGCAGTCATTACTGATCATGACAAAATAAACATGGCTAAATATAAGCATCGATCGAATCTCTCTCTGATGAGGGACGGGAACGGGCTAACCAAACCGGTCAATCAAGAAATTTTTGCATACGAACAAAATCAGATGCCAAACACGACCATATCGTTCTTGTTAGTTTCAACCAAGCATACTTGTGCCTCAATAATATCACAAATATATTCCAACAATTTCTTTTACCAATTCCAAAATTCTTTCCAACAGCAATTCAATTACTTTCTCAACTGTCTTCCACCTGTCAAAAAGTGCTCGTCTCATTCTAGAGACATACTGACTCTAGTACAGAATTTAATGATTTTGCCACACCATAACATCAATGAAATAACAAGTGTGACTCCAGTCGTCAACTTAAATCAGCAACTAAAGAAGCCTTGCTCCAGATACAGACTTCAAGAATAATATTAATCCCCACAGTATGGGGACCAAAGAAGAGAGAAGCGAAGGACTCAAATAATCCAGGAAATGACAAGCGCAATCGGTTGTTGTATCTAGTTATAGGGTGACTACTACAAAACCACAAAAAGGCATTCGTATATATGAAGCGTTACAGTATAAAAATGATACAGAATGGTATATAACTAATTGTGTTAATGAAGAGGAATGAACGCAAAGGATACAGCAACGCAGGGCACAAATAGCATAGACAGAGCAATGCGTGATTCTGCCTTATGTGAAAGCATAGAACTACAATCAGTTTATACTCAGGGGAAAAATTCAGTAGTTGTCAAACTGCATTGAATATCATCCTTGATGCCCAGATTGCAAGAAGCTTTTCGTGCTATCCAAAGGCTACAAGCATATGTGATCATAAAGACAAGCATATATGATCCCTCTCATGCGTCTAGACCAGCAATGAACCATCATACAACTCACTAATCACTCAAAGGCTACAAGGCCCACATATCCCAAATTGCAGCAAACCAGTTGAACATGTGTCAATTGAACACGGAAGAGATAAAAACAAAATTAAATCGCACCCAATTACATTACAAAAATGAGGAATTTGATTCAATTCCAATCCATTCATGTTATTACTTATAGCATCATTTGGACCCACGATTATTAGGCAGAAGCAGAACGGCCCTCAAATCCTTTTACACAGGCCTCGGAGGCCTCGCCGCCGGTATCACACAACACAAGTCACAATACCACGTTGCATATTTTCTTACTAGTCACGAAGACAAGCATAACCATCACAACAACAGAATCAGATAGCTATTGTTTGCTGTATACCAATTACCACGGCCGGCCGAGGGAGGTATCGACGAGGAGGGGTGATCAGATCTTGTCGATGTCCTCGTCCTCGAACTGTATGTAGTCGTCCTGCCCGGCGGAGTCCTCCTCGTCGACGACGCCCTCGTTGAGCCTGACAGTGTCGGGGATCTCCCCGTAGGCCTTGAGCAGCCGGGCCTCGTCGTTCATGTACTTGAGGATGACGTCGGCCTTGTCGTCCTGGTAGTCGCGGAGGCCCACGAGGACGATGTCCCCCGCCGCGATCCACACCTTCTTGTGCATCTTGCCCCGGATGTGGCAGAGGCGCTTGGTGCCGTCGATGCAGAGCGCCTCGCAGCGGCCGTTGCCCAGCATCCGGGCCACCTGCGCGTACTCCTGCCCGTCCTCCTTGAACACCAGCTCGCGCTTCTCGTCATCCGCCTCGTTCTTGCCACGCTTCCGGTTCTTGCCTCCCTTCCCCTTGTTCTTCGGCATCTCCGACCGGCTGCTTGTTCTCGCGGCTGGGGCCTTGGTTACCCTCCCCTAGCGCGGTTGATCGAGGTAGCGCTGGGGAATTTGTTGCGTCTTGTTTGTGCTCCTCTGTGTTGACGACGACGGGGAAGCTTGCTTTTTTATTGGCTTTATAGAGAGGAGGCGGCGGGTGAGAGGGGGTGGACGGTGGGGATGGGTCGTCGGGTTACCGACGCGGGCTCTAGTCGTGGCCCGCCACCGGAAGGAAGATCGGGGCAAGAGTCTTTTCTTTCTTTCTTTCGGTTGCTTGGAGAACCGGATACCTACCTGGATCTTTTTTTTTAGGTCTCTGGAGTCTGGAACATTTAGTGGTACCCATATAGTGTGACTGGACTCGTCATGGTTCAGCGCCTGCTCCTGGGTTGTTGTCCGGAGCAGCATGAGCTCTACCAAATGCCACCTACTTGAAGCCAACAAGAATTTGAATCTCTTCATTCTTTCCTCTACTAATGGCCCGATGAAACAAGGGATGGAACACGGATTATAAAGAACTCGAAGCCACTGCTAATATTAGATGTAAACAAGACATGTGGAAATAAAATGATGCATCGATACTTGGAAAGAAAAATAAATGTTTTAGGAGAAGAGCATAATGATCTTCACAAATTATACAAAACCATTTATGGACAGTCAACGTCCCGCTTCCATTAGTATACTTCGATGCGAATTTAAAGAATAGCACTTTCAAAGAACTATTTTAGTTGTGAAAATGCTACTCAAAATTTGGTTCTCACCGGTGTAGGCCATTTTATTTTCTTCCATCCCACTTCAACCCTAATTCGACATTTTTCTCTTCCTTCCTCTTTCTCTCTTTTTGCTAGCATGAAAGTACATTAGTAGGCGGCAATGGTGCATGACTACTCCATGATGCTTGAGGCCTCCCGTCCATATGACCTAGCATGTGCCCTGTGGTCAGGGGCGAAGCTAGGCATCGGTCAACTTGGGCTTTAGCCCCCATGCCACAATTTTTTAAAGACCCCAAACCATTCATAGCTGTGCAGCTAATCAAGCCCACGAGTAGTTAGCTCATAGAACACACGAACACACAATCTCTTAGCTCATCTCACCTCGCCTCACCTGATTGGAATTGGAGAAACGAAACACCCACACGATCTAGCCTGACGCATCGACGACATCCACGGTGGCCTTAGCCAGCCGCTGTGCTCTCTGGCTACAGTAATTACTTAGTGCCGTTGCTGCAACCCACCCAACCGCAACTCCACAAGGCTCCATGGTAGTGGCAGACGTAGGAAAGAGTTATTCCTTCTCCACCTCTCCCTCCTCTTCTCCCTCTCTCTACTTCTCCCTCCTACCTCTGGAATTCCAGCTAGTAGGGGTCTTAAGAACCCCTAGCCCCCTGTAGATTTGCCCGTGTTGCTTGGCTATAGCTCCCCACATGCGTAGGTTCTCCTTCTCTTCTTCTTCTGAACCTAAGAACTAGTTCCTTAATCCTTAGGCTTATAGGTTAGGAAGGCTAGAAGTGCCTATTGGAATGGTAAATTGTAGTAAATTGGGATCGATTGTAAATTTTTTGTTGATAATTTGAGATGCTTTGTGCCGATAGGTAGTATAAAACTACCATATAAGAGTACCTTATACGTATCCAGATCCACTAGGTTTTCTTGTATTCTTGGAGAATATGTTCATGCCTCGGAAATAAATCCTTTGATATATGAACAGTAAAGAATGATTGTTGGAAGAAGAAGGATCTTCAAAAAAGCCTATATATAAAGAATGCTTGTTGAAATATGTAGATCCTTTGCATGGGTCATATATAGATTGGAAAGTTGAGGAAAAATTTGAATCAATATCACCACAATGGAAGATAGAAATGAGAGAAGAAATTCTAAAAGAGTTGAATGATAAATTTGAACAAATGAAGAAAGCTTACGATGAAAGATTTGAAATTCCACTCTTGGATGAAGATATAATGGATATTGCCAGACATGGGCAAAATCCAAAATAAAAATTATATGTATGAATGTATTAATAAGTAATATCAATAATTGGAGCGTGGAAGACCCATGCATATAATGCAGAAGACGATAGACCTGAAGACACTAATAATCGGAGGCATTCATATAAAGACGAAGACACCAATAAGTGAAGGCACTCAGGTAGAAGCGAACAAAAGATAACTTCACGTGGGTTCACGTGGTTTTCACGCTTTGTCAGCCGTCGGCAGGCGAATATATTCCAGGCTATGTGATTCCTGGCTACTACCTAGATAAAATTAAATAAGGAGGAAAGAGCCCCTCTCGCGCTATAAAAGGCAGCTTCAGGCACCAGACACCAGACCACCAGCAGCCTTCAAGCATCCTCCAGAGCAGAGCGAGAGCATCTATAGTACTCTATCTCATTCCTAATAATAGTCCACTTGTAAAATAGGCTATATTGAAGGAGGAAATTGTGCTACCACCTCTATAAAGTAATCTTCCGTGTGTAAGTAAGTTTTTGGGGTTCCCGAAAGGAAAAACTATTTGTAAGCTATGCTTATGGAAATGAAGTAGTGTTGTCTTTGAAAATCCCTTGGTTTTCTAGTTTGTCTATATGAGATGAGTTTTTATGCCATGTACCCTATAGGAGAAACATCTTCAGTAGTTCTCAAGTAATCCCTGCATCTGGCATAGCCATAATAGAGGAAGGAGAACTCTGTGTCCGTAGAGAAGTGTTCACTTTAGGTGGAATTACCTGGAGTGATGATAAAAACTTATCACATATATTCATGACTAGAGATATTCAGAGAAAGCTTTGCTACTTCTGAAATAATCTAGCAATAAGAATGGTGAGTACCGAGTAGGATTTTTACGACTATTGTGCAATCGGCTGAATTATTAGTTTCGTCAACCTGCAAAGATCCTGAATAGCATCACTAAATACTACTGAAATAAAAAAAGGTCACTTTCAATATTGAATATTTTGTTATTATTGTTACTACTCAAAATAGTGTTTTAATAATATTAAATCAACTCTTTACTATTCACATGGTGTGTAAACAGTACTAAATAGTACCTAAATAGTACCAAATAGTATCTAGATAGTAATTCTTGAATAAAGAATTGCACGCAGAATAGTATCTAAATAGTAATTCTAGAGGATGAGTTAATTCTATATCCTTACACCATCTCGTGCTTACGATAAATATTGCTTATCATTATCTTATTAGTGAATACTAACTCGAATTTGAATAGTAAAATTATATATATATATATATATATATATATATATATATATATATATATATATATATATATATATATATATATATATATACGGACCCAAGAGACCCTGCGCAAGACAAAACACAAGCCCATCGCATAGGCCTACAGAAGTCTCAAGCGCACCACGAGCCCTAAGCCTTCAGTATTCGCAATCTACATCAGCATCTTGCCGAGACTACACGCAAGAAGCCCTCGACTGGGTTTAGATCCTATCTAAACTAGCTAAAAACCCCCTTTAATCTGTCTCGAAGATCAATACCACAAGACGTAGGACTATTATCCTTCGGGAAGCCTAAGCCTATATAAATCTATGTGTTCTGGCGTATGATTCGGCTACAGGGAGCATCCCCTACTTTATTCATATATTCATAAGATTGGTGGTTTACTAATCATCGACAGCTGACGCCGTTCATGGGGATTATGACCAAAGATACCAAATTCTCATTACACAACATGTCGCTAACTCCTCCCAAGTCTTCACCAAAAATTGGTTTCTCGGTCGAGGAGTTCTACGACAATTTTACCCTCTTGACCGACAAAGATCCGATGGTCAATTGGGTGGATCTCGGGGACGATCTTACTAGTGACTATTACAACGATAAGGTAAGTCATTTTATGGATCAATATGCTAGAGACTATGACATCGAGCTCGAATCGCTCGATGACCAAAATGATTGTGCAAGCGACATTCGCCGCAAGTTGGGATCTTCCCCCTCGGCTTTCGACAACAGGGATTGTCAAAGAACCTATCTGAAGGCATCCTCCAATGACAAGTCCATGATGGATCTGTACTCCTCCTCTACCAGAGCTTACCCCCGAGAAGTCTTTGCAACCGGAGATGGGGGCACTGGTCCATCTAATCGTGATGACAATCATGCAAATTCACAGGATCTCGCTGATCTGGCTGCAGGGAACAACAATCAACCTGCACCGATGACAATGATTTTGATAAAAATCCCAGTGGGAACCTGTATCTCACATCTCCCAATCATCAACAAGGAACCTAGCATTTAAGATATGCAACGACTCAGATGCTCCTACTTCTATAGGATGCTCTTCGAAAGCCCCCTGCTACAGATCTGACTACCCCTAAAGGCAAGGGATGGCTCAACTTGATGGACGATATAGCTAAGGAAGCTCAAGCTCAGTAAGAGAACTCTCATCATGTAGTGGCTGCAAATAGCTCTAATTGGGGGAAGTCCTGTGCTGGTCCTTCTCATGACGATTCAGATCTAGAAAGATGTAATCCCTGGAACAAGATGAGCCAAGAGGATAACCGAGCTCATCACCATCGCAAGACCTCATGGATCAGGAACCACCCCATCACCGATCTACGCAAAGTCATCAACAAACGAAGACACTCAAGGACCTCCTGAGGAACAGTCGACCTCTCCTCGGTGACCAAACCGGAGGTCACCCAAGCATCGTTCAAGTAGAAGCCATGGCCGGTCTCTGACACCAATGGGTAGAGCTCCTGTCGCTACCTAGATCAACTAGTGTGCCATCAATGGTTTTGATAGCCTTTGACTCTAGATCTATAGAGGGTTAACTGGCTAGCTTGGTTCCGACCCATTTCAATCGAGAAGTACAACAAAATCATTAATCCCATTGATTCCTCCAAATCTACACTACAGCTATCCAAATGGCTAGGGGGATGATAAGGTTATGGCCAACTACCTCCCCACAATCATTGAGTGGTCGGCCAGAACCTAGCTAACCAATCTATTGCCATGGAGGATCTATTCGTGGGAGTAGCTCTGCAACTTATTTCGAGCAAACTTCCAAGGCACGTATGTTTGTCCTGATAAGAAAAATGATATTTTACGTGTTGTGTAGATGGAGAAGGAAACCTTGCGTGAATTCGTCTGACACTTTAGCAATGCACAGAACACCACCCCAAAGATAACTGACTATGATGTCATCCAGGCATTTATTCAAGGGGTCAGGAGTCACCAGTGCACCGAGGATGTCACCATGCATAGAAGAGCTTGAGACGGTCAAAGAACTAATGGAGATCATCGACAAGATGACCACTCCTGAGGAGGCTTTCCTATTCATCAAAGAAAGGGACCAGTGTATCAAGCACCCTCAACCGGGACTTGATGACGACTCGTCGAAGGCAAGCACAAGAATAACTCTAAGGGAGACAAAGGTAAGAAAGCTAAAACTGATGAAATTTTGGCAGATTTTCTTGATAAGCGTCTTGGCTCATCCCAGTGCAGGGGAAATCAATTGGGCATTAGCAAACGCTCCAGCAAGCCCTAGTGTGAGTTCCACCAGACCAATGGTCATAGCCTCCAATAATGTCGCATCTCCTAGAAGCTTACCAAGGCTGAGGTCAACAAGGCTAAGGGAAAGAAGACCCAGCATAGGGAATCCAGTTCTAGCAATGACTCGGGAATAATGTCTTACATGGAGGAGGAGAGAACTATTGAAAACATGTTTGGCAGCTCGACATCCTACGAGTCCAAGAGGCAGTACAAGACTGTGGCCCGACTAGTACTTACAGCTATCCCCAAGAATTGTCAGGCCGTCAAGTGGTCAAATGTCAAAATATCTTTTGGCCAAGATGATTGCATGGAGAACTTCATTTGTCCAGGCACGTATTTTTTTCCTGATAAGAAAAATAATATTTTACATGTTGTGTAGACGGTGAAGGAAACCTTGCATGAATTCGTCTGACACTTTAGCAATACACCAAACACCACCCAAGATAACTGACTATGATGTCATCCAGGTGTTTATTCAAGGGGTCAAGAGTCATCGGTGCGCCATGGAAGAGCCTGAGATGCTTAAAGAACTAATGGAGATTATCGACAAGGCGGCCAATATCGAGGAGGCTCTCCTATTCATCAAGGAAAGGGACTAGGGCTTGAAGCGCCCTCAACGTGGACTTGATGATGACTTGTCGAAGGGCAAGCACAAGAATAACTCTAAGGGAGGTAAAGGTAAGAAAACTAAAACTGACAAAATTTTGATAGATTTTCTTGATAAGAGTCCTGGCTCATCCCAGTGCAAGGGAAACTAGTTGGGCATTGCGAATGCTCTAGCAAGCCTTGGTGCGACTTCCACCAAACCAACAGCCATAACCTCTAGCAATGTCGTATCTACTAGAAGCTTATCAAGGCTTAGGTCGACAAGGCTAAGGGTAAGAAGACCTAGGTCGCAACCTAGAGTAGGGACTCCAGCTCCAGCAATGACTCAGACACAATGTCTCACAAGGAGGAGGACAGGACCATTGACCACATGTTTGGTGGCTCAGCATCCTATGAGTGCAAGAGGCAGTACAAGACGGTGGCCCGACTAGTACTTACAGCTGTCCCGCCAGGCCATCAAGTGGTCAAATTTTATAATCTCTTTCGGCCAAGATGATTGCACAGAGAACTTCATTCAGCCAGGTTGCTTCCCAATAGTGGATGAGCTTACAATCAACAACTACAAGGTTACTCGAGTGCTAAATAATGGAGGGAGTTCTTTAAACATCCTCTTCATGGGTTCACTCGATGCGATGCAGATATATCGATCTGCCATCAAGACAGTTATTTAGGCCTTTCATGACATAGTTCCTGGAAACTAGGTCACACCTATCGGCCAGATATCACTTCCTGTCACCTTTGGGAAGCCCGATAACTTCCGAACGGAGAAACTTTTGTTTGACGTGGTCGATTTCGAGATCGCGTACAATGCCATCTTAGGATGACCAACCCTAATCAAATTCATATTTGTCATGCACTGCGATTTTCAGTGAAGATTCCAAGGCTTGAGTGAGTCATCACCATTTGGGGCTGCAGCTGCACTGATGCAAGTCTATGCTGTGACAAGAAGAATCTCAACATGATGACTTAGAAACAACCTGACAAGGAGACCAAGAACTTGAGGCTCAAGGTGGCTAAGAAGTCTTCATCGCTACCATGACCAAAACGTCTGAAAGCAAACCCGATAACTTGGGGATGTGGTTCTACAACTGGTTTGGAACCAATGTTATAGCAATAAGCTATCCATGAAATAGGAGGTTCCTTGTACATTGATTAAATATAATCATCTTGGGCCATATAGGTTAGAAATAGAAGATGCTCGTGTCCTCAATAGTTCATGAAATGTCGATTACCTCTGTAAGTTCTATATGTAAGTACTAAGTGTACTTTTATGTTAATAAATATCATATTGTCTGAAAAGTTACATGAATACCCTTTTTGGACTTATCTTTGTCCCTTGCACATTAATGTCTTGCGACAGGGTAAGCCGCTATTAGGGGGCTTAATGGGTACTCGTCACTGAAAACTAAAAACAACATATTTTGTATGCACCAAAGTGGATTCCAATAAGAGTGGATGATCTTCTAGGTTGCGACCTTGAAGCTGTGAAAAGGTTTCTTATCGTGTCCATGAGTGCTCGAAGGCTACGACACTTTCACTCAAGTCGGACCTAAGGCTGACTATAATAAGCGCCCCGAATAGTGGCTGATGTTTCCTGAACTAAACGGAGAGAGAAGCGATTAAGGCTATGCATGATAAGATGCCAAATGCGTTTGATAACCTAACTCCTACGAAACTCCCATATCAAGAGCAAACATTTTAGATAAATATCTTAGTTTCTAATAGAATATTTAGTTCACATCACATACTGCAGGAAATAAAAAGTCCTAGGTGATGACATGAAGGTCATCGTATCCATGTACCCCTTTGTCGGCCCATGCATCTCCTCTACCAGTTGGTTCGCTAGGGAACTCCGCCTAGAAGACATCGATGTCAATCTCCCGGTAGTGCACCTTCACGATCGTCAACACCCGGGCAACCGCCTCCTCTGCACCTTGCTAGGCCTGGCTCAAGATGTGGTCCACCACCACTGGCTAGAAACCTCAAAAAAATTCAGAAGCCTTTGTCACATGGTTGGCTAACCTGGCGGCACTAGCGTTCTCCATATGCTCCACTGGATCCCGACTCCGTTGAGAGCGTCCTAGAACATTTCCAGGGCCATGGCGAGCTGTTGTTGGAGGGAGCTTATCCAGGACCCCTCCTAGGCTAGGACGTTACTAGTTTCGGATAGCTCTACGCAGAAAAGACATTTGGTTCAAAAGAGACAAGCATAGTACAACCATGACATCGGGAAGATTACCCCGAGACTTGTTGTCTAACTCGGAGCGCAACCCCTCCTTCTCAGGAGACTCATTGGAGAGCTAGAATCCCATCTCGTCCAGTCAACAGTCCTTATCGATGACCTGTGTTCTTTCTCGGCCTCGTGCCCGGCTAGCTGAGCCCTTAGCTCTCAGACTTCTCTACGAAGGGTGTGCATACGCGACATGGCCAACTGCGAAGCCCTAGGTTAGCACGCATAAGTCTATTAACTAAACAATTGTCTTGTAGAGTAGCATTCACCACAAGAAAGGAGCCTAGGAAGTCCTCCAGGTTGAGACCGCCCTGAACTCAAGTCCCCTTGATGACATCCCTCTAGGGCATCCCATAGGGAAACCCATGGATAGTTGGCTCGGGTTCCTCAGGTGATGCGACTTTTGCCTCCACGCTTCCTCTGGCAGAAGCCAAGGCCTCGGCAAACTCGTCCCCCCATCCTTCACCCGGATTTCTTTCATTGGGTTCAGAGAAGTTGTCCTCCTGAGGTCAGGATTCTGGGGGCTCGAGAGCAAGTGATGGCGCTCCATGTGGTGCATCTCCCTTCGACAATCTATGAGAAAGAAGCTAAAGATCACGTTTCTAAAACATAAGAAGGGTATCAAGATGAATATATGTACCTCGGCTTCTTCAGGTCTCAAGACATCCTTAACTTGTCTAGGTGGAGACCCATTCTCTTGGATGTCTTCTGTGGGGTGACCACCTCGACCATAGTTTTTGGCACGCATAAGGCCATCTCAGTCGAAGTACAGGTGTAGATGACCGTCTTTTTGTGATCCTGGTCCAGCATCTACTCGTGTTTCAAATTAATCTTTGCCATAGCTATAGGGGTTCAGCGAGAAGCTCGAAATTACTAGAGGTACAGGTTACGGGGACAGAAGTGCGAGGGCTGGAGTCAGAGCTGGAAGTGGTGCCACATGGTCACTTGCTGATTGGTTGCCTCTTGTTGGGCCCATGGCATCCTTCGGCACGTCATCGCCGACAGTGGATGAGGCTAGCAACGTGGCCATGACACCTCCACTTCTGCTTGGGCCTGTGGCCTCCATGACTTCAACAACGTCCAGATCCTCATCATGTACGCCTGTGTTCTTGGCTTCTAGGTTAGGCCTCCTGTGTCCCACACGCTCCATTATCTATGTAGACTACTACCCTGAATTAGGACTATTCGAAAAAAAAAGATGCCCGGAAGGTCTCTTGTTTCTCTACCTTCTTGCAGCCCATGATGCCCGGAAGGTGGGGGGGAAGGTTAGGGTTTTGGTGGCGGTTGCAGGCACAAGACTGAGGATGAAAAAGGAAAGGGCCCAAGGAAGACGATGATGAAGAACGAAAATGTCGCACGAGCTACCTCAGTTCCCTTTTATACAAGGATGAAGATGCACTTAATGATTCTCTGACTAGAATGATAATTGTTCTAATTACAACTCGGGGCCACGATCTTCTGTGCTAGCATCTCATTGCATTTAATGCTCAGAATCTCTTTCGACGCATGCTAGAGCAGTTGAAACAGAACCCCAGGGAAACCGATGCACTACCCCATCAGACGTGCACAATTTTCAAACATTTTAATGATCCTTTTCCAGGGAGAGATTCTCTTCACCACTACGCAAAATTTCCGAGCAGTGAATTGTCTTTTCTTCCCACCTCTTCAAAAGGATGGGATGATATTTCTCGGATGACTCAGAATTCCTACTCAGGGGCTGACATGAGTACCCAGAGGTGTTCAAAATCCCAACTAGATAACCTGAGGACTCCCAGATACCTAGCTAGACATACAATCCTATCTATGGACTCAAGTTACCACGTGATGAAACATTCTATCAAAAGGATTCTCTTTGCTGGACTACATTTTTGATCTGTGAAAGCCTCATTTCACGTACTGATGGGGGACTTTCTGATAGGTAGTATAAAACTACCATATATGAGTATTTATGCGTATCCAGATCCCCTAGGTTTTCTTGTATTCTCGGAGCATACGTCTGTGCATGGGAAAGGAATCCTTGGGTGTATGGAAACTGCCCGCAACTACCAGGGTATCTTATAAACAGGGAAGTTTATCTCTCAGGAAACTTTATCTCTCAAGATGACAGAATCTTACTCAAAAAGGAGTTTGGAGGCTATACGGTAACCCCCATATATATACAGAGCCAGAGGACCCTGCAAAGGACAGGACACAAGCCCATTGCACAAGCCTATAGAAGTCTCAAGCGCACCATGAGCCTCGAGCCTTCTGTATTCACGATCTACATCAACATCTCGCTAAAACTACACGCAAGGAGCCGTCGACTAGGTTTTGATCCTATCTAGGCTAGCCAAGACCTCCATTATAATCTGTCTCGAAGATAAATACAAGACCACAAGAAGTAGGGCTATTATCCTTCATGAGGCCTGAACCTGTATAAATCTCTATGTTTTGACATATGATTCGACTACCGGGAGTATCCCCTACTTCATTCACGTATTCGTAAGATCGACGGTTTACTAATCATCAACACTTTGCTAGTTTATTAGCCTTAATTTCATAGTTGATATGGTATTCTAGTTTTATTGTTATTGACTACTTTGCAAAAACAAAATTATTTTGGTACAGTGGTTACTCAGAAACCCATTTATTAATTTTTCAAAAGAAAAAGAGAAGAACTAATTATGGAGCAACCTTCAGATCCTACCACTATAATTGAATTGGAATGTCAAGGCAAGATGAACAAGGCATCGAGTTCTTAGAGCGATATCTGGCAAAACATCCACAAATTTGGGAGTATCCAAGCAACAAGCCAAATAAGTGTGGCGAGCATACTTGAAGTCATGTCCAATGCAACTCAAACTGAAGAAATATAAGTACTAGCACAAAAAAGCACATCACAGTTGGTTTCTGGCAAAGACTATGTATGTATGGATGTGTGTGTGTGTGTGTGTGTGTGTATATATATATATATATATCCAAATTTTGAATGTTAGATCACAAATTCATATCAGAGTTACACATATAGATCGCATAAATAGTTCATACACATAAAACCATACACATAGTCCTTGATCCTTTGATAGTCTGTCTAGATAGGTTTCCATGAGCCAACCAATCATTGATAGTCATGAACAACACGTAGGTTAAAGTACTCTCATTTGTTCTCATCCCTCACATGAACCCCTTCTTTCTACAACTTTGCAAGATCTTCCATTATTGGTCAAAGGAACACATCTATATCATTGCCAGGTTGCTTCAGTCCTGGGCTAAGTATCATCATCATAAGGTACTTCTAGTTCATGCACAACCGAGGAAGGATGCAGATACAAAGAACTACGAGCCATGTGCTATGTGCACCATTCATGTCACCAAATGGATTCATTCCATCAATACTCATCCATAACCTTATATTCCTTGGTTCCGCATCGAAGGCTGGGTAGATATCATTGATATTTTGTCCATTGGATAGCAATGGCACAGTGTTGCAGCTTTCCATCTCTCTTACGCTTATCAGAGTGTCATTTCAGCATTTAGAGTCCTTTGGGTTCATGAATAAACATTGTAAGCCAGGAATAACATGGAAATACCACATGACCTTAATAGAAATTCCTTTCTTCATGGCCTCACAATCATCATTAGATAAATCCTTCTCTTTGTATTGAGGTGCTTTGCACACTGGACATGCAACAATGTTTGCGTAACCTTTGCGATAGAGGATACAATGTTTCTAATATGTGTGTATTCGTTTCACATCCAATCCTAATGGATAAATAATCTTCTTTGCTCTGTATGTTCTAGTGGGCAACATGTTTATTTTCGGAAGCATGTCTTGAAAGAAACATAGCAAGTCAGTGCAACCTTTATCAGATATACCATTGCTTGACTTCACTCTCATAAGTTCGAGCATCGAATGCAATAATGTATACTTCTCATCACAACTCACATACAAAGATGTCTTTGAGTCCCCGATCAATGCCTCAAATTTTCTGAACCCTTTCTCTTTGCATAGAGCTTCCACATCATGCAACATCTAATCCTTGTTATAAATCATGTCATCGTCCACCATAGTCTCATCTTCAACAGGGTCTTCTTCATTGTTAGCGGTATTGCCACCGCCTTCTTGATGTTCACCATTCTTGCTCCAACATCTATACTTCTCCATCCTTAGAATCAAATGTGATTTAATAGTCTTAGGTTCACTCCACATCTTTTTATTCTCGCAATCAATGCATGGGAAAAGTGTGTGTGTGTGTGTGTGTGTGTGTGTGTGTGTATATATATATATATATATATGTATGTATATATATGCATATATGCTGCTGCTTCTTCAACATGTCCTCCATGGTGGCTCTTACAAAACCAATCACTTCATTGATGTACTCATCGTCAGCTCGCCACGCATCATACATCCATTCTCTGTCCATCTAGAAATTTAAGTAAAAAGATGCGTAAATTATCAAATTAATTAATTTGTAACTAAATATAGTGTACAATTTACAAAAAATGCATCCAAATTAGATGGAAATTAAATTTATCATCTATTACCTATCAAGAATTATACCTAAATTTAAATGGATCTCTTCCATCCATCAAGAATTATACCTAAATTACTAGTTACCTTGGCATATATACTGACCTAAATAATTAAATTCGCCATCCATGAAGTTTCTTAGATCACATCTATATCTAATGAATTGAAACTCAAATTAGAGCAAGATTTGGGATCTCAACATGAAAAGATTGCTAGATTCAAGTGGATCTCTTCCATGGATCAAGAATTATATCTAAATTTCAAGCCCTAGAGCAAACTAAGCATGAATCTAGGGAAAACTAGCCATGAATCTAAGGCAAGCTAACCATGAATCTATATCTAAACTAAGTAACCAATAATCTAGGTAGATCACTTACCTTAATCCTCCTCCACCTCCTCCAATAAAATTTGCTCCTATAGCACCCTTTTGTGTAGAATGAAGGAGCACCCTGAGTGGCCACTATTCAGACAGCAACTGCTCTATTTGAACATTGGCTACTCAAGGAAGAAGTTGCTACTAAATTAGGGCATTATCCCAGTCGGTTTGTGTAAACAACTAACTGTGATAGTGCTAGTAATTATCCCAGTTGGTTCATAAGTGAAATCAACTAGGAAAAAAGGTATTATCCCAATTAGTTGAGGGAAATAACCAGCTAGTATAATGTGCAGTATTACCCCAGTCTGTTGTTTATACCAACCGACTGGGATAATACTTTTCCAAACAACTGGGATAATCTAGAGGCTCGTGGAGTGGAAAACCAACTGGGACAACTGTTTTCACATGTGGTTTTTGGAAACCGGCTGTGATGGCCTATTCTTAACTGACCATGATTTTAGTTTTTGTAGTAGTGAAGGCTTTTGAAATGCAAGGGGCATCAATGTCATTTCCAGTACATCTGGTTTAGTGATTCTCCATCTTAGTTGAAGTACTCAAAGAGCAGTGGATGCACGTATTGTCTTCTTTGCTTGTTTCCAGCAAAAATATAAAGAAAAGAGGTGGTTTTCATGTCTTCACATCATAAGGTTTTGACAGCTAGGAGAAATTTCATTATGGCAAAATTTGTGCATTCTTGGTTCATATAGGATTTGATCCTTGCTCACAATACAAAAATACAATGATAGGATGTCATACATTGTTTAATCAACCGAATCATATAGCAAATATTACGGAGGTGACAAGCGATCAAGAGAAAGAAAGAAACCAACTATGGCTGAAAACATTACTTGTTAAGTGGCTAACATTTTAATCTTGTGCTTTTAGAGGTCATGTTGTGTCACTTGAGTCAAAAAAATAGAGGGAACTTTCTTGAAATGAAATGATAAAATTTCTTGCAGAATTTAGTCCTAAAATTGTATGTGTTGTCTTAGAGAATGCTCCACAAAATGCCAAGTACACATCACCTAATATTTATTGCAATGAAAGTCAGGAAGCATATCAGTGATGAAATTGGGGATGCAAAGTTCTCTATTCTTGTGGATGAAACATGTGATGTTGCCAAAAGAGAGCAAATGTCACTTGGTTTTAGGTTTGTTGATAAAGATGATGTTTTAAAAGAACAATTATTTGACTTGATACATGTAGAGAATACCAAAACATTGACACTGTAAGAGGAACCGTGTCATGTATTGTCCAACCATTCCTTTGATGTCTAGAATCTTCAAGGCCAAGGGTATGATGGTGCCAGCAACATGAAGGGAGAGTTGATGAATGGACTGCAAGCACTTTTTCTCAAATAATGCCCTTATGTAAATTATGTTCATTGCTATGCCCATCGTTTACAACTTGCTCTTGCTATTGCATCAAAGGAGGTTGTTTTTGTTAGCCAATTTTTCTTTTTCAGAAACTGCTTATTGTAAACACAATTGATTCATCATCAAAGCATCATGATGATCTCTGTATGCCCAATTGGATGAACTTGCACTCATGCTACCTATTAATGAGCGTGAGATGGGTCAAGAAGCAAATCAAATAGGCTCATTAAAACACGCAAGAGAGGCCTGTGGGCTTCACACTTGGGTTATATTTTCATCCTTATGGATATATTCAATCATGTAAGTGCAAACCGTGCTGATGGAAATACTTCTTTCAACTATTTGATATATTTTTAGTTTGTATTTGTCCTATGTTTGATGAGAGAAATATTGGAAAACACTGAACAAATTGGTCAAGCTTTACAGAAGAAAGTTCTTGAACAAATAAAATCAGATGATGATACGGAGGGTGTCCAGACCTTCATGACGTAGGATCATGAACAAGATAACTAGCTTCAATGAAGTCGGATAACTAGCTATAATCAACCAGAGAATAGTGTAGCCTGGCAAATAAAACTCAAAGCCAACCACTGCCTCAATAGGGCAACTTGAATCGAGGATTCGCCCAATCACACTCTCAAAGAACCAACCAACACAACCTGGAATCAATGGTCCAGGAGCACCAATTAGGAGCTGATGACGTGGCAGCTTCTGTAATCCCACAAGGTAACCACAAGAGCAAAGGGGTAGAGACCACTCTCTAAAATTGTTAGCACACAACTAAACAAGGGGGTTTTGATTATCAAAAGTCTGCTCATAACAGTGATACAAGAGGTTTTTATACTAGAAATACCCTCTTAGCTAGGTGTGAAAGGTTGCTGAAGTTTCCTTGAAGATAAGTTAGCTGAAAGGTCTAAAGTCGAGGAGTCTCGTGCAACCTGTTCAACATGTGTCAGTGTTCAGTAAATTGTCCATTACTCCTTATTGGGAAGTTGAAATGATAAGCATTTGTTGGGTGTGAAAGTAGACTTGATTATCTTTTCAACCATATATATTATGCATGCTAAATCATCACAGGCTTGGTCGCGTGATGCATCAAAGTAGAAGCAGTTGTCACAAGACTGAGAGTGTTGAAGGTTGTGGAGGCGGTCAAGGCCTCCTCTTCGTGGTCGATGAGGTAGTCATCGATATTGACCACTTTCTCTTCATGGTTGCTATTTCTTCTTCATGGTCGAGGAGCACGCAGCGCTGCTCAGAGTTGGTCGAGGAGCACGGGCGCTGCTTGCAGCTGGTTGAGGAGCACGCAACGCTACTCGAAGCTAGTTGAGGATCACGCGACGCTACACAGAGCTAGTTGAGCCCCTTTGCATCCAGATCAATGTCCTTCTCTTCAGGTGTAAACCTTAGCAAAAACAAATGTACAACATTTAGGTAGTATAAAATTCTCATCAATATTAAAGTCCAACTCAGTAAGAAGCGAGTTCACCACTTGTTGTATCTTTTTGGCATGACTTCATGTAATCGGTCCTTGGACTGCGTATCTACCTTCATTTGGTTGGTTTACAAGTGAAAGTGGCTTCATTTATGCTTGGACCAACTTGGTTTATGGGTGAAGCATCTTTGTTTACATGACTAGCTGGGATGTCCGCATCATCCTTCACTTCTTGAAAAGGAGTTGTCTCCATTGATGAAGGGTGACAAATCAACAACATTGAATGTTGTGTTTACACCATACTCTTCAGGAAGCGCAATCTTGCAAGCATTGTCATTGACTTTGGCCAGGACTTCGAATGGTCCATCTTCTTGTAGCATCAACTTGGATTTACGATTGTGTGGAATGCGCTCCTTACGTAGATGTACCCAAACTAGATCACCCGGTTCAACAGTCATCTTCTTGCAATGCTTGTTGGCCTTACAACATAGTGTTTTGCCTTCTTCTCAATTTCTTCCTTAGTCTTTTCATGTATCTTCTTGACATATGCACGTCTTAAGGCTTCCATGTTACTCCTTTCTTGCAATGGTAGATGCATCAAATCAATAGGAGCAATCGGTTTGAATCCATATACAATTTCAAATGGACACATGTTAGTGGTACAGTGTATTGCCATGTTATAAGCAAATTTCACATGTGGAAAGCATTCTTCCCACTCTTTCAAGTTTTTCTTGATCGTCATTTGCAACAGCATTGAAAGTGTTCTATTCACCACCTCAGTTTGCTCATCCGTTTGTGGGTGACATGTTGTGGAAAATAGCAACTTTGTTCCAAGTTTTGCCCACGATGTCTTCCAAAAGTAGCTCAAATATTTTGTGTCACGATCTGAAACAATTGTCTTTGACATCCCATGTAATCTCATGATTTCCCTGAAAAATAGATTTGCTATATGGGAAGCATCATCGCTTTTATGACATGGTATAAAATGTGTCATCTTTGAGAATCTATCAACAACAACAAAAATTGAATCACTTCCCTTCTTAGTTCTAGGTAATCCCAACACAAAATCCATGCTACTGTCCTTCCAAGGAACACTCGAAACTAGAAGTGGAATATATAAACCATGGGGATTCAGTTTCGACTTAGCTTTGTGACATGTGACACAGCACTGCATGAATCTCTCAACAACTCTTCTCATTTTTGGCCAATAGAAATGGTCGGCCAGAAGCTCATAGATCTTATCACGTCCAAATTGACCAATCAATCCACCTGCATATGTTTCCTGCAATAACAAGAGTCTAACTGAAGAATTTGGAACACACAACTTGTTAGTTCGAAAAACCCATCATGCAAGTGATATTTCTCCCATCTTTTCCCATTTTTACATTGCACTTATGATTCTAAAAATTCAGAGTCTCCACCATACGAATCTTTCAAACTTTCTAGGCCAGGCACCTTCACCTCTGGCTGATTCAACAAGACATTTTTACGAGACAAAGCATAAGCCACAAGGTTGTCCTTACCTTTCTTGTATCTCGCAATATATGGGAAAGTTTCTATTAACTCAACCCACTTGGCATGTCTACAGTTCAGTTCAGCTTGGCCCTTCAAGTACTTTAAAGCTTCATGATTTGAATGGATAATGAATTCTGTTGGCCACAAGTTATGTTGCCAAGTTTCAAACACTCGGACCAAAGCATACAACTCTTTTGTCATACACTGAATAATTCAGTTGTGCACCTCCTAATTTTTCACTGAAATATGCTACAGGTTTTCCTTCTTGCATGAGCACACCTCCTATACCAATCTCACTAACATCACATTCAACTTCAAAAGTTTTAGTAAAATCAGGTAAAATCAACAAAGGTGCTTCGGTCAAACGTTTCTTTAGTTCTTGAAAAGCATGTACTTGTGATTCTCCCCATTCAAATGCAACACATTTCTTTATCAATTCATTCGAGGGTGCAGCTATGGTACTAAAATCTCTCACAAATCTCCTATAAAAACCAACAAGACCATAAAAACTTCTCACCTAACTTACATTCACAGGAGTTGGCCAATCCTTGATTGCCTTCACCTTTGATTCATCCACTTCAATTCCATTTCCTGAAACAACAAAGCCAAGAAACACAACTTGTTTTGTACAAAAGGTGAACTTCTCAAGGTTAGTGAATAATCTTTCTTTCCTATGCACATCCAAAACTTGCCGAAGATGATCAACATGCTCCTTAAAAGACTTGTTATAAATTAGGATATCATCAAAGTAAACCACAAAAATTTTTCTAATGAAAGCTCTCAAGACATGATTCATTAATCTCATGAAAGTGCTAGGAGCATTTGTCAAACCGAACGGCATAACGAACCATTAATACAATCCAAACTTTGTTTTGAAATTAGTTTACATTCAACGCCAATTTTCATTCTTATTTGATGGTAATCACTTCTTAAATCAATTTTAGTGAATATTATGGAACCACTCAACTCATCTAGTATATCATCTAGACTAGGAATATGATGAAAATAGAAAACAGTGATATTGTTGATGGCTCTACAATCAACACGCATCCTCCATAAACCATATTTCTTTGGCACCAAAATCATAGGAACAACACAAGGACTTACACTTTCACGCATATAACCTTTATTTAAAAGTTTTTGCACTTGCCTTTGAATCTCCTTTTTCTCTTCTGGGTTGGTGTGGTAGGGTGGTCGATTTGGTAGTGCAGCCCCCGGAATGAGATCTTTGATGTTCAATGCCACGCAAAGGAGGAAGTCCAACTGGGGTTTCCTTTGAAAAAACATCTTCATAGTCCTGCAAAAGATGAGACACAACACTAGGAAGAGATGTTATGTCGTTAGCTAAAAGCAATACATCCTTGTACACAAGCACAAAGAGTACTTGATCTAGGTGATTCCTCACATCTCTCATTTCAGATTTGCTGGCTACATGACTAGATTCTCTCAATCTCTTTTCTTTTTATCTCTCACATTTGGCTTGTGGCTCTCACTCACCGAATTGTGGGTGGCACTTAGATTATTCTTTTTCTCTCTTTCTTGCTCACTCTCCACTTTCACTTTTGAACTCTTTTGCAAATGTTCAGCCATGATTTGCTGAGGAGTCATGGGCTTAAGCAACAAATCTTTGCCCTTCCACTTGTGAGTGTAGTTGTTAGTGTGTCCATAATGAAAGGATGAACGATCATATTGCCAAGGCATTTCCAATAGCAGATGGCACACTGTTATGGGCACCACATCACACTCTACGGTATCAATATATTCACCAATCTTGAATAGAACTTTAACCCTATATGCAATCTTGATATCTCCCGAATCATTCAACCATTGCACATGATATGGGTGTGGATGTTGCAACAGCATCAAATCAAGCTTTTCAACCATCTCTTTACTTGCAAGATTATGGTAGCTCCCACCATCAATGATTACCTTAACAACCTTGGCCTCAACCTTGGCTCTTGTTTGAAACAAATTATACCGCTGTCCATTTTCAGTTTCCTTCACCTGCACACTCAATATTTGAGCCACAACAAGAGTAGCACCACTCTCATATTCACATGATGTGTGATCCTCATTTTTAGGAGCATCCTCAAATTTTTCATCTTCTTCAACTTCTTGCTCTTCTTTACTAGCCGATTCATACTCGCCATGCTCATTAATAAGTGTGGTGCGATTATTTGGGCACTCTTTTATGGCATGACCACATCCTTCACACTTGAAGCATTGAATTCCAGTACTCTTAGCTGTAGAACCCTTGGAAAGAGTGGTGGATGCTATAGGTTTACTGCTCGAACTTGCAGCATGCATTTCCTTTCCACTAAGAGCATTGGCTCGTAAACCATCACTTGAGCATGTAATGGTTCCTCGAGCTATAGTAAACCGTGAGGAATTTTTGCTTGTATTAGCTGCAACTCTAGTGCTATAAGGGATGACTTTGCTTGACTCCACATCTTGCTGTAATTAACGCTCAACTTTGCTTGCTTGATGCACTAGTTCAATAAGATTTTGATATGGCTAAAATTCAACAATGTGTTGAATATTATGGTGTAAACCAGACATAAACCACGTCATAGATTATTCTTCATGCTTCAAATTCTATAGCTTGTCAAAAAGATAACGCCGATAATGCCTCAGTATAAATCGAGCTCCCATTTCTCTTTTCATTTCATCCCATGAGACAATAGCAGGCTGTCCCGCTAGATTAGAGCATAATCATCATAATCATCGAACTCAAGAGAAGCCATTGCCAACTTCTTTTCTCTAGAATAGTTATGCATACGAAATATCTTGTCAACTTTTAGCTCCCAAATGAGATAAGCTTCAGGGTCAGATCCTCCATCAAATTTAGGCATGGTAAATTTTAGTTTACCAAACCTCTTTTCTTGGGGCTGATTACGTACCCGATTGCCTTGACGTCGGCAGCCATCATTTTGTAATGGTTCATACTCGTCATCTTCTTTTTTATGGTCATTATTCCCTTGACCTCGACCTCTTCCCTACCATGCACATCATTGTTTCCATGTTCTGGACGTGATGGTTGATGACCATGGAAAGCATCACATTCTTGTTGTTGTCTTGCACGCCGGGCAACAGCTTCTGCATTGGTTTCATCAACTTCCTCAGACTGATTACTCTCACCATCAAAGGCTTGTTAGTGACCACGAACAAGATTCATGAGGACTTGAATTTCTTGTGAACTCATCTCTAGTTTCTCCTTCAAGCTTTGCTTCAGCTCATTGAATTGAGCAAGGGACACACATTCCTCCAGATTAATAACCATCTTGCCTGCATGGTTAGTGATACTCGAGCAGAAAAAATATGTGAAATAGGACCAAATATGAAATCGCACAACCTCATCGTCTCTTACCAACCCAAGCTCTTATGTTTTTCCTACAGATTACAAAAGTAAATGTGTAGAGGTAAAAGTGATGGTTAAGCGAATTCACGACCAGATTTTCATTTGCGGTGGCTTGTTTATGGAGCTTGGTGGGGAGTTGATGCACTAGGAGCAATCTGAATTCGTAAAGCTAAGTAACAATCCAAACTAAAGATTCAATATCTACTGTTGATCACAAGATATGAATGAACTATATGGATCAACTCACGCACAAAGAAAATTCAGATTTGATGCAAACAAGGAGTATGCCCGAGATGCAAGTGTTGCAATCAAACCCAAGCAAAATTTGCACCAAAGAAATGATAGCAAACTGGTTGCGCACTTGAGGGATGGTTTACAGTCTACACACTTCGACAAAATGATTACACTTAATTACACAACATGATTTAAGGTTTACACACTTGTGCAACCGAATCTTTCTCACTTCTTTCTCAAGCTTTCCTCTTTTTTTCAGCAACTTTCTTTCTCTCTTTATTTTTGACCTCTAACACCACAAGACAAGATATATGACTAGCACAAATAGAAGATAAAATCCAACACAACCAGTAGCTAGAATTTGATGGGATCAAAGTTTTCGTAAAGGATGAACTTGGCCTATGACTTTTTTGGGGGATTTTCACTTATAAATATGAAACGACACAAGAATATAGAATGGCACAAAGGATACATAAAGGATGGATGATCAGCGACTAAACTAAAGACTCTAATGGACGAAAACTTAACCAAACTCACCAAAATAACATATGCAAACAAAGGGCTTTGGCAAATTTTTTTGGCTTTTTATTGGATAAGACGAACACAAAATATAGGTAGATAAGAGTAAACGATCCTACTATGGCAACAGAGACTCTGATACCAGATGATATGGAGGGTGTCCCAATCTTCATGACATAGGATCACAAACAAGATAACTAGCTTCAAAGAAGTTGAATAAATAGCTACAAGCAACTGATAACAGTGTAACCTGGTAAATAAAACTCGAAGCCAACCACCACCTCAATATGGCAACCTAAACCGAGGATTCGCCCAACCATACTCTCAAAGAACAACCCTCCAGTTAGGTGTGAAAGGTTGCTGGAGTTTGCTTGAAGATAAGTTAGCTGAAAGGTCTAAAGTCGAGGTGTCTCGTGTAGCCTGTTCAACATGTGTCAGTGTTCAGTAAATTGTCCATTTAATATTTGTTTGCATAGATTATTGAATAAGGGAGAAGAACAATTGGGGAATTCAAGTGGATGAACAAAAAAAAGATGGAAGAAAAGGAAGAATGAAAAAGAAGAAAGCATATTGCATATATCAAGTAATACCAAATTATTAGCATTTTTACGAAATTAATGATTCATAAGGATGCCCCTGAATGGAAGTTCTAGAGTGTATATATTTTCTTAAAAATGCTTTCTAGGGTGAAAAAAAACTATGTGGTTTTCTTTAGAAAAAAAAGCAAAATTGCTTTCATACCACTATCATGGACTCAAGTTGCAAACATACCATGGGCCAATGTCGTATTACTCTTTTAGCACTCCCTACTCTCACCTCCGCTCTACCACTCCATGGAACAGAACCCGCCTAGCTCCTTTTCAGACTGTTGGCGCCCAAACCCACATTGTTTTGCCCACTTTCTTCAACCTCGCTCCCCTGTCCTGCTCCTTTGCCCTTCTCAGCTCATCATAGCTCCCCTTTGCTCTCTACTTCCTCACCTTGTCCCGGATCTAGGTGCCTCCACCATGATTCGTCACTGCCATGAACCAATACCCCTACTGCAAGATTCTAACGATGGAGAAGCAATCTAGGAGCAGTATGCAAGATTCTTAAATGAATTCTGAAACATCATTACATAGCAAAATAGTTGGCCATATAGAGCCACTTACAGGTCCACAAATTTAATAAAATTGCATACAAGATGCTGATGACCAAAATACGAGATAGTAGATAGGTGGGCATATACCCACTTACATAACTAAATTACTCAAGTTTTACACACAATGTCATGAGTTCTTAAGCAAAATATAATCTGGAGGCAACCACGTCATCACATTAAGCCTTCTTAGAGGTAGTAGCTCCCGTCTGGCTCCTTGTAACTGGACCTAGGCTATGGGTAGTAGCAACAGTAGTTCTTGCTTGCTTGCTTGGTGTAGATGGTCCAACATGGCCCTTCTTCCTCTTGCTTGGTTTTTTCCTGCAATCATTCAAATTGAATAGTTGTCAGTAAACGTAGTTTGAACAGTAGTTGGTAAAGGAGGATGCACTCATTACCTATTAGTGTTTTTTAGGGCATGATAGGGCATGGTGCCAAGGTCAGCCATTTTATTCCTGTAGGTCCTAGCAACGTGACCATATTGTTTGCACCTGTTACACACTCTTTGCTTAACCTCAGGTTCATCATGCTTCTCAATCCTTTTCTTCCTCGGCTGGCCTGCCGATATGTCTAGCTGTGGAGATAGCATGTGAAAACCTGGATCCACATGAGGCCAATCAGACTTTTCTTCAATAGGTGTTAACACACTTGAGTAGGTAGCTTTGAAAGACTCAACTGAGTAGTACCCATCCATCATATATTCTAGTTTTAATTCTGGACCAAAGAAAATTAGTGCAAGTGTATGTGTGCATGGCTTCCCAGTTAGTTGCCACTGCCCACAAGTGCATGTTTGTCTCGGCAAGTCAACTGTAACTCTCCATGGTTTCTTGTCCAGCTCACCCCTGATACGTCTGCAGCAATCATCAATCCAATATGTATGGTATAATATAACCCTTTACTTTTTTTTGTTGAGCTCCTTAATCACTCCAGGTAGAATGATGTCTGTTAGCTTGCCTGCAATCTTTCTTCTGTTAGCTAGCTTTACCATGATTATTTGCCTAAGTGTGTCTACTAGCTTGTAACACCCAAAATTCAAATTTTTGCAATAATTTAAAACTTTCTTAGATTTAACTCAGGTGTTGCAACTTAGCTCAATAGGAAATTAATTTCTAAAATTAACATGGCCTAGGATAATTGTTTGATTGCATTCATGCCGTTGTACATGCAATAAGGTTTTATTGGGTTGAAAAAGTTTGCAAAATTTCGCTAGGTTTCGCCGCTTTAAAACCCCATTGGAAAATTTGATGAAATTCATTTGGAAAAAGAAATTCTAAAAGGAAAAATGCCCTCGGGCCGATTCTTTCTCCCTCGGCCCATTTTTCCTCCCCTTCTCCTCCTCTCGTGGGCTGTCTTCCCTTCCCCCGCGCTGGCCCATCGGCCGAGCCGGCCTACAGTCGCCCCCCAGCCGGCCTCTTCCGCCGACCCCCCTCTATCGGGTGGACCCCGCGCTGAGCCGCCCGCGCCGAGCCGCACCGCCCGAGCCGCGGCTCTGCTTCTCCCACCTCCGGCCGTCGGCCGTTTTTCCCAAAATCCACCACCGACCGATTCAAATTCGAGCCCCCGCGCACTACCTCGCCAATTAATCACCGCTGCCTGGTTCCACGCCCCCTATTCCCTCTTCCCCGACGGTTTCCCCTCTCCATAGCTCGATTGAATGCGAGGGAACCGACGCCATTCAAAGCCATGGCCGCCGGCCATTTTCTTCAAATTCCGGCCGATCCCCTCCCCCTCTCTCGTATTTAAGCCGACCATCGTCTTCCTGGTGACTTTCCGTGCTTTTGCAACCGTTTCCCCCTCTTCTTCTGCTCGGATTCGAACCCGGCGCCGTCTCCTCCATTGCCACCGGTGAGAAGCTCGCCGCCGCCTTGCTTCACCGTGCTGAACCTTTTTTTTTACTTTAGCCTTCGCTTCTTTGGTGTCGCAGGACACCGGGCAACGCTTCCCGATGCTCCTCGGTGTCTCTCCCGCCGTCGAACGCCTTCGCACCGAGCTCCAAGGCCGCCGCCCGATCTTCCCCGTCGCCGGCCATCACCCGGACTATCTCCGCCTCTGTGAAGCCTCGGTATGCACTCCTCGTGAGCTTCTCCTCCGTTTGAAAGTCTTTCCGTCGCATTTCGTGGCCGTTTGCGTGATTCCGGTGCGGTTCCGGCCATTCCGCCGCCGCCGGCAGGCCACCGCCGTGTTTGCGCCACCGGTCCGAGCTCCCTCTGTTTCCCACCTTCGGATCCGTGATGGATGGCCCAGATTAGATGCTCCAATACCCCTTCGCCTAGCCAATTCCGTTGCGACACGTGGGCTATGTAATCCCAGTTGGCAAAGAACCGCCACCTCATCGCCCCTGTAAGCCGGCCACCTCAGCCTTTTTGCCCGCGTAGCGATGCCACATCATCACCCATATACCTAGTCAGATTTATATTTGTTTTAATTCGGGAAAAGTGGTATTTTTGCACTTAAGCCCCTAGACTTCTCTGTAACCTCATAAAAGCTATGTACTTTTATAGAAACCCCTGGATTTGTTTTATAAATAGGATTTTCGGTATAAAATCAATTCGGCAATTCTCTGAAATTCAAGTAATTTGCAGAATAGCCCCTGGAACTTCAAAAGCTCATAACTTTTTGCTCGTAGCTCCGATTTAGGCGATCTTTGCGCTCATATTCTCGTAGCAACGTGTAGAATCTGTTTATAGGGTTTTTCTCTAGTTTTAGGAATGTTTGGTGTACTGTTCTCATGTTAGATTGTGTGCTCGTGTAGACGATTCAGTCCAGGAGTTTGGCAATTTTCAAGAAGAAGATTTTGAAGGACCTGTGCAACACTTCGACGAAGGCAAGTGTCTTGACCATGTTGCAAACCCAGCTTTTACATCAAGTAGTCTTTCTCGAAATATGCATGATGCTTCACAAAAATGGGTAGTATAGCAAATACTAGTGTTGGATATAGATGCTTTATCCATACAAGATCATCATGGTTTTGCTTAGCCATGCTTTAGATGAACATGTAGCGTGTAGGATGATGAATCTTGAGTTATGAACTAAAAATTGATATAGGAAGAATATCATGGAAAATTAATGTTGTTAAGGGAGTTAACAACGGAGATAATTGGGGTTCTGGGCAAGAAAGGGGTACTTTTCCCGACATGGTTGGTTGTTTGGTTGTTGGGTAGTATACCCTTATGGGGTTATTGGAGGTCTTGCCCAGACCATTTTAAGGACCGGTTCGTGGAGCGAACACCCATGGCAAACAAGGCAACCACGAGACCAATATGGTACGGCTTGACCTAGTAACTAGATGTTCTCCCAGGGTTGTATGAGCCAATCGGATGTGTAGATAAGGAAGGGTTACTTCCCGATTCTACCCGGCACAAGAGGGGGCCTCTGGGGTGGAGGGTTACTCCACTTATGTACGGCGGTGAAACCTCAGTGGGCAAGTGTATTCTGGGAGACTCTCTGGAAAAGCCTCGTAGTGATCTCTTGGCGCACACCCCGGAAGTGTGTAAGGTACCATCAGGTGCCGGCAACAGAGAAGATCACGACTCGTGGGTAAAGTGCACAAACTCTGCAGAGTGTCAAACTGAATATTCAGCCGTGCTCACGGTTATGAGCAGCCTGGACCCTCGCATGATTAGTCGGGGTGGGTGTTTTTCTTGGTCTGGGAATTGGGTTGAATTCCCGGAGGTTAAAGAAAACATTTGGTACATCTTTTCTCGGTTAAAATAAAAATTTGTTTCCGTAGTTCAGGGCTAAAAACCAGCTTTTATGCAAATGAAACCCTAGCATAGGAAAACCTTGCCTCAAGCCACCATAGTAGATTCATTTGTTTTCCCCCACTTGTTGAGTATTGGAAATACTCACGCTTGCTGTTTCAGAAGGTGACGCATTTGAAGATTTTCCTGAGGATGACTTCCCCGAGGTTGATGCCGAGTTCTAGGCTTGTGGAACCTCTCGGTCGGCTGCCTGTTGGTTTGGAGCTGCGCCGCTCCCTTTTTCCGCTGTGGTGTTCTTTTCTTTAGACCCGTGGGTGGTCATTTTGTAATATTCTAGCGTTGTAATAAGAAACACTGTGTCTGTTACACTAATGAAGTCGCTATATGTATGAATAACTGATCTTGGCATACATATAGTTTACATCTGGTTTTGGTCTTTAAACCGGGTGTGACATAGCTCAACCAAAGGCTACTCCTTGATGTTTCTTATCCAATTGTTAAAGCATTCAACAAGGTTGCTGTTCACATATTCAACCTTCCTAGTAGTTGAGAACATGCATTTTGACCAAAGGTGATTATGATATTCCTGCAAATACTGAATTGTATCTAGTCTCTCTACAGCCACATTATCCATGTATTGTTGATACTTGTCTTGTCTATAGGTCCATGCTGCTGGCCACATGTGAACTAGAATGGGGCCCCTATATTTTTTCTTGAACTTTGACAATAGATGCCTGAAGCACTCTATGGTTCACTCTCTAACGAGTATTGCGATTTTTATTGAGTTTGCTACCCTACCCAGTCCATATGGGTTTAACTTCCCTTATGTATCTTCTAGGCCAAAGAGACATTGCAAGGACCGAAAGTGAGTGATCATCTTCAAACGTACTTAAATTACCACATCACAACAACCAACCAAAACGACAAGACCTACTCGACTTTTCTTGAGGTTTCTTTCGTTACCGAGCTTAGATGAGCCAAACTCGAGCTTGACTCGAGCTGAGTGTGAGCCCATCCACAAGCTTAGCCACCATCATAGGCTCGTTCGAACTCGGCTCGATCTTTTATCAAGCTCGAGCCTAACAGAGCAAGCTCATTTGAGCTCGGCTCGTTGGTAGTCCAGTTCCAATATGGATCGAGCAAGAGGACCACCTACGTCATTGCATCTAGATTCCTGATTCACGGTGGTGGAGCTTGGGCCAATTCCAAGCATAGGCTAACAAAGCAGACTGGGCCGCACCCGAGGCTGAATTCTGGGCCGTAGCAGAGGCTAGAGCTGGAGCCAACAATATTTTCAATGGGCCATAATTGGGCTAGAGGGGGCCACGGCATAATTTGGTCTCCACTGCTGATTCCTAAATAAATTTGCCTTTTCTTTTCATATCTTTGGGGTCGAGAAACCTAGGTCAAAATGAAATTCAAAATAGGAAATAAGTTGCCAACCTTTCCCGGAAATTCGCTGGAGTCGTAGCGAAAGGGTAAAGCCAGCGCCGATGCAGAGGCACAATTCCGACTGTCCGATCTGGATCCCCCAAAAGCACGCACCGAAGAAAGAGAAAGAGAAACAGAAAGCGAAGGAAAAGAATCCGCAAAAGACACACCGTGCCTCCCGCCGATCGCCACCGCGAGTGCGTCCTCTGCACCGTCCGGCCGCCGCCGCCTCTCCCCGGCCCCTCCTCCTCGGCGTTCGCCCCGTCCTCCTCCTCGGACACCATGGTAACGCCACCGAATCTCTGTCTTGATTTGAGGCCTACTCGTGGTTGGATTTTTGGTCCTGTTCTTGCTTTTTAACCCGATGGCGGAGGCTGGCTGTGTTGTTGATGGATGCAGTCGGCGCTGTTCAACTTCCACTCGTTCGTGACGGTGGTGCTGCTGCTCATCTGCACCTGCACCTACCTCAAGATGCACTTCCCCTCCCTCCTCATCCGCCGGACAGGGTGCGCCCTCTCGCTCCTCCCTCCCTTTCATCCGATTCTATTATTGTTTTTTTTAATCTCAGAAGCGTCACTGTGTACTAAATCTTCTTCTTTCTTCTCCCGTTGCTTGTTCCTGATCTCATTCTCCTCATTCCTGCATTCTAGTGTATATCTTTTATAAAAAAATAAATTGTGTTATTCTTATTTCAAAAACAGAAGGAAGAACTACTGTATATGTTATTGGTTGGCAATTTGTTATGGTGAATTGGTGATGGAGTAGATTAAACGGGAGACTGGAGAGAAAAAAAAGAGTATGGTTCGATTTTGGGCTACGTAGCCTGCGCGGCCTGTGCCCATTGTTTTTTAAGATTCCTGTTAGTGCTTTTGTTCGGAAAAAAAAAATCCTTAGGGCCTCTTTGGATGGGGGGATTTGGATCCTAATCGTAGGATCTAGTTCATATTTCTTAAGAATTCCTAGAGCAATCCTCCTAATTCATTCATCCCCTTCCATGTCGTGAAATATCTTAGTGTTTTAGAGATTGTAGGTTCCAACACTGATGTAGTGCAGCATACATTTCTCTTATTTAACTCATACACATAGCAACTCCCCTCTGTTTAGAAAGATAAAGTTTTTGCTGCATAATGCTGGCAGTGTCAAAATTATGTTTGCTCTTATGATGAGATCCATCAGAGGAAATCAATCAGAAAGAGGATCCTTTGTGTTGAGCAAGTAATGGGCAGCTACAAAAAGAAAGAGAAAAAAGTCGCAGTTGTGTTTTAGAAGATTGTCCCTAATTCTCGAAGGTTAATTTATCAACATGACGTTATGTGGAATTTATTCTTCAAGTAGGAATGTAGGATTATGTGATTATTGATAATTGACCTCTGACTTAATCACAGTCCTGCGTGCCAAGCTAGAAATATTTTATGTAGCAATCCAAATTTCAGTTCGTTGCAAATAAATCAGCAGAAAGTTATATACAGATGGAATATGAAGTGGCTTGTTATTGCTGCATGCTGCACGGTTGTGTTTTCATTTAACTTAATGCGTTCCATCTTTTTAAACCTTATACTGACCTTACCTCACCTCCCTGTCTCTGAGCTATTCTAATGGAGGCAAGTGGCATATGATACTTGGTTAAACATTAGAATTTTTAGCAATTCTTTAATAAAGAATGTATTTTGTAGTATGCAGTTGTTGTACCTAGTCTATATTTGTTTTGCTGACCTTGTTATCAAGGTCCTTAAATGGTGCTTGCCTTGAGATTGTACACTTGCAGTGGGGTAAATATGGGTGTATAGTTCACTGCAGCTGAGCTTGTGAAGGTGACCTCCTCATTTTAACCGTTAACTATCTTATAATCATTTGAAAACAGGAAACTTGTTGTGACAAAGGCCTGCTAGTGCTTTCTTGGGTTCTCATAGTCTTCTAGTGAGCTTATTGCCAACCCTCTAGTGTTATATAAAACATTCAAACATACCATTAGTTTTTTTTTCTTTTAGTTCACAATTTTTTTCATTGTGATTTCAGTATTCAAAATGTATGTATTATTGAATATAATTATTGTGCTATCTATTGGCCTGAACTTCGTGACTATTACTTTCGACTTCAGAAGACATACATTTCACTAATCATCTTACTTATTTCTCGTTCACAGGTTCCGTGGTTTCTTTTGGAAGGCTGCTAGGATAGGTAATTTCCTAGTTGCTGAATATCTTGTCACTCCATTTAAATCAGACAATTATTAACAGTGATAGGAGTAGCAAATATTTTCTTATAATTAACATGTGTTTTGACATTAGTGTGAACTCTTTTTTAGAATATATGTACCATGCACAATAGTCTGCAAGTCTGCAAGATTATATGATGGTAAAGAAAGCAAAAGTGGAAAACTTGCATTGTTATGTGAGAAGCTATATGTATTGAAATGAATTTATGCGTTGATGGATATGGACCATGTAGTGCAGACATAGGACAGCAGTTACATTTAGCCTTGACTGTTTCATGTGTTGGCAAACCGGTAACATCATTATTTAGAAATCTACCTTTGAGGGCTTCAGAATTTCAGGTTATCCTTTTTTTGGTGCTTGACAGATCTTAGGTATATCTAATGGCAGTTTTCAGTAGTGTTTAATCACTTGATAATAATAGAATTAGATTGTCATTGCCACAAGTTGCACATAATAATTCGTAGTAAGAATTATCCAGCATGGATGAAGTCTGGCTCGTTAATTGGGAGTTTGTATTCCTGTCTGTTTAGCAATTTAAACACCTGGGAACATTCTTGTCGCAGCAGTTTACTTTTGTGTATGCATGCGTGTAAATTTTCTTTGCAAGTCATATTGTCTTGAATTTTAAGCTGATGGAGCAATTTAAATGATTAGGGCTTTACAGTGCCAAATTGTCTTACGTATTCTTTCCATCTGGAGACTGTACTTTTGTTTTATTAGTGCACGGTTGAATATTTTTTTATATATTCCTCCATGTTATTGTTAACATTTGTACATAGCCTATCAAGATGTTATAGATTGCATAATTTAATGAATTTGCCGTTTGTCTCTGTCTTTCAGGTGAACGCCTTAGCCCCTGGGTAGCCATTGGGTGCTCTGTGATGGGCATATCTATTTTATTTTGGTGAGACTAGAAGATATATGTGGCCTTCTTTGCCGACAATGACTTCGCTGTAGATAGCAGATTAGCAGGAACATACTAGCCTTTCTCGGTCTTCTTGTTCTTGTCCTACAAGTATTTAATGAAGTGCATGCTTCTCGTTACCTAATTTCAACTTCAGAAAAGGAGAAACATGTGAATTTTGCAGAGTTACATAGTCTGATTAGTTTGTTATTTGGTAGGTCAAATCCTTATTATCTTGTAATTGTGGTGTATCTTTGCACTATGCTATGCTTTTTCAGGACTTCATGTTGTGTTATTTTTATTTGCACCATCAACGTGTGTATACCATTATATCCGTATTAACATATCTATCTTGAATATTCTGTGTCCCTCAGGTGGACTTGCAGTTCAAAAAGAACCAAAAAAAATAAAATAAAAATCAGACGGACTTCTTAGTGAAACCCATGCACAAGTAGCAAGCCTTTGATACATGGTCAGTGTTAAGACTTTTCCTATGTCATACATCCACTCGCCGCTTTTGATATCGAAGTGTTTGCACTTTCGTACCAGTGTTATCGCTGAAGTATATTTTGCTAGTCTGTTTATGCAATTGCCACTTCTGAGTAATAGTTTTCATTCAGCTGGCCTACTATCTGAAACAAAATTTGGTCTTTCTATTTTAGCACGTACTTATAGTTCAACCTTGATCCAGATGCTGGTACCTAATTGTTTGAAGCTTGCTTTGTGTTGTAAGCTAAGGCTGCCAACAGGCGCTGAAATGGCTACTCCTGGTGTTTTTTTTTTCGTGCAATTTCCTTATATGCCATTTGGACAAACTTATATCCCCGAGCTGCCACTGCAAACTCTGATATTCCTTCAATGCAACTGAGCTGAATTTTTTATCCCCTTAATAGCATTGCTAAGAGATTTCTTTTATCCCTTATTGAGCACTTATCTTTCACAAGAGCAACGGATGCATTTAGCCCGTGAGATTGCAAGTAGTACTCGACACCCAGCTCACAGGGCCAATAGTAGCTCCTACCAGTGACCAGTTCATCGAATCCCATCTTTGCAACTTGGCGATATAGCACTGCATGACAACTTTGGTTACCATATGGTAATAAATTAGATTGGGTTACACCATCCAAAGATCTTCATCACTACTTAAAAAGAAAGCTGTGGTGGTAGTCCATTCTACGCTCCCACCACATCTCGCTCACGTTAAGAAAAGAGTTGGCGAGAAGCGAATAGAGCATATAGAAAATGGTTCGCCGTTGGCGTACGATTGTACTCGTCGTTGGATTATTTATGATCTAAGGAAACAGATTTACATACTTATAATAATATATACATAAAGGAATTGATATGAAATATAGCTAAAAACAGAGAGGTATCATAAACTATATACATAAAAAAGGTCGGGATGAGTGAACTATATATACATCAAAATGCAAACAGGTTTTGTTTGGTCTTACATCATGTAGGTTCAGCATGTTATGTGACAAAAAGTTAGGATAAGGGAACTCTATACATCAAAATGTTAACCGCCCCAGGTACTATGTTCTGCGGTACCTCTTCATGCACGGATGTTGTGCACCCAAAGGTGGGGATGAGTGAAATATATATATCAAAATATTAATAGATATTATTTGCCAGAACTGCATAAATGATCAGTATGTTGATCACAAAAAGTTAGGAAGAGAGAACCGTATATATGGAAATGTTAACCGGTCTTGTTTGCCACAATATTCTTGTACAGGTCCAACATGATCTGTAACAAAATATTGAGACCATAGCCTTAATTAGAATCAGAAAAATATATAAATGATTAAGAGCTATTCGTTAATCATGTTCTATATAAGTAGGAAAGAACTGATATTACTAGCTAACCTCATACAACTCGAGACATTCTAATTTGTACGATGTTATACAAATGAGCTCAAGGCTTATACATGTTATAAAATATATAAATGATTAAAAGTTATTCGTTAATCATGTTCTGTATAAGTAGGAAAGAACTAGCTAACCTCGTACAAGTTGAGACATTCTAATTTGTATGATGTTATACACGTCGGTGTTTTCGAGATACTTATGCTATGTGCAGGTGAGCGACGTGATCGTAGGCTGCCATGCGATCACTGGTCTGTAATTTGCGATGATATGATCTTTTTTATTGAGGTAGATGAAGTGTAATGGACAAATTATTACCACTGAACTGTTGTTGCAGCTTAAGAGCTACTCGGCCAATAGAATTGCGCCACGTCGTGACTGTTGTTCCTGAAAGAGAAAAGGTCCAGAAGTGTAACCAACGATAATCTGTTATCCGGCCAGATATACAATAACAATTGTTTTATTGTGGCCCAAGCCCACCGCACGACTATTCGGTGTCAGCATGACCATGACCCTGATCTTCGAGGGATTTCTCACCACCAGCTCTTGATGGTCGTAGGGCAGGTACTCGTCTGACCAATCAAACCTCATTTAATGCCGTTAATAATGTTGTTTTTCCTTCCCCAGGCGGTTCACTCCGGTTGAGGCGGCATGACCGCCGCACGATTACCGTGTCCCGTCTAGCAACATAAAACCCGGTATGGATGTTACATATGATGATAAATATTACATGAGACGTAGAGTTTTTTTATCGTAACATGAATAGACCCTAACTATATAGAGATGACGATAACAAATGTTGACATATATGGTATGGTTAAAGACTAACCTAATAGTGTATCGATACTAAACCTAACATGCCTTATGGAATAAAAATAGCTCAGATTAAAATAGATGCTCTCTGCTGAGTGTATCTAGAATATTTACCTTGTGAGGTGCAAATCATTTGTGGTGGTGGCTCTGCTCCCGGATGTTACAAATATACGTCTGAGGAGATATTTATTTGCTAGAGACTGTGCGATTTGCAAGATGAGAGAATAGTGGGAGAAGTCTCTAGTTGGAACACTCCAGAGAACGTTCTTTTTTTTTCTCTTTCCCTTTATTTGTCGGGATTTGCAATGTGAGAGGATAGTGGGAGAAGTCTCTAGGTTGAAACACTCCAGAGAACCTTCTTTTTTTTTCCCTTTCCCTTTGTCCATCGGTGCAGCAATGCTGCAGTACTTTTTAATATCTCTAACAGTTCATCAGCATTTGGACGGCCATTATTCACAAGCCAATCACATCTCTTCCTCCCTACCGGGATTCAGAGATATAAGACTAGAAAAGTGGCGCGGCTTGCCGCGCCCGCTGACCCGTCATAAGATGACCCTCCATAAGGTTTGTCAAATGTATGAACAATTGATATTATGTGATATAATGATAAAAATAGGATGTTTGTCAAATGTGGACTTATAAAATGAAATGATTTCATAGTCACTTTCAGATGCATACTTATATTTGCTTTATTGACAATTTTTCACCAAGTGCCTACGAAATCTGGATAAACCAGAGCTAACAAACATGTAACTTACAACAACAATCACATTGCACATCATATGTCATTTTGTGCTGTTGTAACCTATAGCATGAAAGGAAGGAGATCAGCATTAAAAGCCATGTGGAAAAAGATAATAGACATTCTCCAGATGGATCTGGCAAACTCTGACCTTGTAGGTTTGTCAGTTTTCAAATCTCAGTGTCACTACATAGAGGTAACGGTCAACAATTTTTTTGCACCAACAATTAAAAAGCAACAATTAGTATGTATAAGCTAAGAAGATATCAACAACAACATCAACACAAAGCCTTTGTCTGAAGCTAGGAAGATATAATACTTATAATTTTAGCTACTTGAAATTATGTAAGTAAGAAATTGGAGGATGCAATGAGAATCAAATATACCTTAACATCCAAGGGAATTTCATGAAACTGTCCAGCACAAGGCAAAAAAAGAACTGATGTGTGTAAATGTGTGATGTTTAGAACATTTTCCAAAAGCCGATGGTAGATGAGACTTCATAACCTATGCCAGGGCTAACTGATCACCAAGCATGTGGGAAGTCTTTATATATTTTTAAGATGTAAGCTTTGAGGATTTGTTTGTAGAATTCTATAGCTCTGAAAGAAAAAGGAAATTTTACTTAGAGATGACATCCAGACCATTTCTAAATTTATGGTTGTTGCAATCATCCCACGCTTCCACGGTTATTTACTAATCGAAATAATATTTTCATATTGTAGAGATTTAAATGTTATTGAGGGAAAATTGCTATAAATATTGAGAATTGATAATTGAAATTGTCATGGTTGGATAGATCATATTTTAAAGAAATTTGAGTGCAAGAAACTCAAATCGGAGCTAAAACAAAGAAGTTATGGAGTTCGAAAGTTTCAGGGGCTTAATTGCAAAAGATGCAGTTAATAGAATTTCTAGTATTATTTGTATACTAGAAATTGGAGAATTATGACATCATCATAAGATTTATGACATCATCAGAGAAGGAAAATAAAAGAAAAGAAAAGATTTACTGACTGGGCTCTGTTAGATGATGTGGCTATCTGACTAGGACAACAAATCAACAAATTTACTGATGTGGACGACTGAGGAGGCAAGCATGGATGACTGGATTTATGATGGACAGATGGCAGCTTGTGACTAGCCAATGAAGAGGTATGGCTCTGATCTAATCTAAACCGATGAACCAAGATCGGACGGTCGGGGAGAGGATGTGGTGGCCGGAGAGGAAAGGACGGCAGCGGGAGCTCGGGACAGCGGCAGAGACTCGCCAGAGTTGGCTGGAACGGCACTCCAGTGGGCAGTTTGCATCGGCGAGCGGCAGAATAGACTCAAGAGAACACGGCGAGCTTACCTAGTGCACGTGTAGGCAACAGGCGGTCCATAGTGGCGCGGCGACGGCGAGGAGATGCGACGACGGTCAGATCTCGTCAGGGAAGTAGTTCCGGCGACTAGGGAGTGAAGGCCAGGAATCTTGCATGATAAGTGAGCATCAGAGAAGCTCAGGGACGGCTCGATTGGGGCAAATCGGCATTGGATCGGTAGATTGGCGAGCTCGGCGGCGGCGCAGCAATGGCGACGGTTGAGAGCTAAGTCTCGGCGGATGGCTCGATCTCGGCAAGATTGGCTTGATGTGAAACACCGAGGTCAATGGTTTCACTTATATAGATGGGCAAAGAGAACGTGGGGTGGGGCAGGACTCCTAAACAATGACAGCTCGAGATTGATTCAGACATGGCAGCAGCGGAAGAAGTCTGGCTCAGAGATGAAGGCTAGCGTGAGACTGACATGGGCCCTGTTTGGGGGAGCTGGAGCTTATGGGCTTTTTCTGAAAAGCTGCTTTTCTGAAAAGCTGCTTATGGCTTCTGAGATAAGCGGTGATGAGGACATCACTCTTTCGGATACACACACACCGAGTATTCCTCCAATAATAGGTCCATTGACACGAGCTCGTGCACGTCAACTAAATCATAAGGTGAGCTCGTTCCTTAGTATTCCTTTATATTTTGATGAGGATAGGATGCTACTGAATAATTGTGATGTATTGTTACTTAGGAACACGGGAGAAGAACAGCAAGGGCGCTCAAGCCAAGGTGGAGGCCCAATCCAGTTCGAGTCCGTTTCGGAGTCCAGGACCAGTCTGCACTAAAATCGTCGCCCAGGACGCATACGGACTCCGTTTTCGATGTTCTACACATGGTTGGAAAGCTAAGGAGATAAGCTTTCTAACGGTACTGGTCCCATGTCCAAATTCTTTCTGAGTCAACGGGAATTATCGAAACAAGTGGACATCCAGAATCTGTCACGGTGCTGCACCACCATCTTTTGGGCCGTTGGGCCGTGTAACGTGTTGGAGTCCATTAGGGACGCGTCCAGGGGTCCTTGGCCGACCCTAGTATTTTATATACAGTAGCCGCCACCCTAATTAGGGTTGGGTTTTGCTTAGACATTGATCTACACACAGTTGTGAGATTTTCGCTCTTGTTTCGGACCGACTAGGCCGCCGCAAGTGTTTGTGGAACCCCGACTTCGAGTGCTTGAATTCAATTCGCAATATTTCAGATTGGATCTTCTACGTTCTTGCTTGTGTTCTCGGTACGCTTGCAGGGATTGAGCCTTCTTGGCGAGGTCAACCGCGCGACACGGTTAATAACCATCGGAGCTGTGGTGTAATGATTGCAAGGGAGACGATCTGTTCGGGTCGAAGCCTTTGGATCATCAATGTCGAGTTCTCCACCCACCGACTTATCGCTACCTATCGGAAGATCAGGCCAACATTACTCATCAACTGGTATCAGATTTTCAGGTTGCCCGTTAGGTAATTTCGTTTTCCCCTTTAGATTAGTCTGTTTTTCATTACCTAGAGTCCAGAAAAAGCCAAAAAAAATCCGTCAATTTCCGCTGCCCTAAAACCCTTTTGTGCCTTTGCAATTTTTGTTTTCAGTTGCGCGTTGTTGAGTTTGTGTCCGTGGTCGAGTCTTGTTGCTGGTTTTAGAGTCGTGTTCTTGGTTTTTAGTCAACGCTCCGTGCTGTTTTGATCACGTCGCTATCCCATCGCCACCATCCCCACCAACAAGTCGAGCCACCACATTACTCGATTTGCCACCGCGAGCCGCCTTGTGTTACTTTCCGTCACGCCAACCCTAGATAGGTCGCAAGCTGCCTTGTATCAATTGCTCTGCCACCGCTGCCATCCTTGTTCATCTCGCAATCCTATTGCTTGCAATACCTTAAAGAGGTCAATTTCTGCAAGAGTTGCTTGAAAAAAAATCCTAACTCGACAGGAGTTCAGTAAAACGGCCATAACTTTCTCATACGGACTCGGAATCAGGTAAAATGTTTTTTCACGGACATCTTAAAAAAAAGTTACATCCGTTGCTCCCCGGCGTTGCCAGGTTCCACCGAATTTTTTTTCCCAAATTCGGCTCGGAAGATTGAGTATTCGAGCCATGAAGTTTCCGCACGCTTTTCAGAGACGTGCTTGATTTTCTGTAGGCCACATCTTGCATCCGTTTGAGCTGAAAATTTCTGTGGTTGTTGCTTGTGTGCTCCTAGTTCAGAAAAAAAAATATCAAAAAAATACGAAAAAAAAATTCGTGATTCATACTAGTGCTAAAAGACAAAAAAGAGGGGCACATAGAGAACACCCAGATAATTGTGCTGTTTGCTGTGTCTTTCTTTGATCATCCTTTTTAGCTTTTGTTTCAGCTGTTGTGCTAGGACTAGGGACACGTGATAGACCAGCAACTGTGTTTCATACTTTGGACACTTATTTAGCTTTGCTCTTTTGATTACAATTATTGCTAATCCTTGCTACCATATTGTGCCTTCCAAGCTCCACCTCCTTTGATCCGAACAGGTTCACTCTTGCAATCATCCCACGCTTCCACGGTTGTTCCTCCTTGCTGCGTTGGTAAGAACATTTGTAAGAGCGTGGTAAGACGCTTGAGTGTGTGTGATTCCACCTTCCACAACCTAGTAGTTGATAGGGATAATATTTGTTGTCCTTTGTTTTCTACTAACCATGTCAGGTGATGGCTCTCCATCGGATTTTAAGGATTGTGTGTTCAAAGAAGAACTTAACAAAGCCTTGCAGGATCATACTAGGCTATTGACAGACATTAGAACAAGCATTGCTAACCTCGTCACGCGAGTCAACGACCTTGAGTTGCAACAGCCACCACATGATGATCACCATTCACATGATGATGATACTAATAATGGTGATCAAGAAGATGGTGAGGTTTTTGTTGGGCAAGATGCGCGTGCTGAGCAACGTCCTCATGCTGAACAATTACGTCGTGGCCCACAACAACGTCGTCAAGGTAATGGAGGTAATAATGTTAATCGCAACGGTCGCGATGATCCTTATTCTAAGATTAAGTTTTCAATGCCTCCTTTTGATGGTGCATATGATGCTGATGCTTATTTGAATTGGGAAATGACGGTTGATCAAAAGTATAGTTCTCATATGATTCCTGAAATGCATAGAGTTAGACTAGCCACTTGTGAGTTCACGAATTATGCTATTATTTGGTGGAATGGTCTAGTTTCTAGTGGCTTAGAACCTGAATCATGGCCTAGACTAAAGCGTGACATGCGCAATAGATTTATTCCTCCTGATTATACACGTGAATTGAAAAAGAAATTGCAGCGCTTAAATCAAGGTTCTAAATCTGTGCATGATTACTATCAAGAGCTTCAAATTGCTATGCTTCGTTGTAGTATACAAGAGGATGATGAGGATACCATGATTCGTTTTTACTCCGGGTTGAGACGTGAAATTCAGGACCTTGTTGATTATAAAGATTACAATACTACCAATAGGTTGTTCCATTTTGCTATCTTAGCAGAAAAAGAACTGCAGGGTCGACAACAGGTGCAAAAATTACGGAACAATTTTGGGAGTACATCTACTTCACGAGTACCACCGGGACAATCAACAACATTCCCTTCTACATCTACACGATCTGATGCCCCCTCCTCCAACACTCGGGCGCGTTCAGCAGGAGCACCACAACCATCACGTGAGGTGAGTAAATCTACTGTTTCGCAGGATCCAATGCCACGCTCTTCTTCAGGTGCAGCTACCACGGGTCGTACAACGGACATTGTGTGCTGTCACTGCCAAGGTATTGGCCACGTCATGAAGGATTGCCCAAGCCAGCGAGCATACTCCGCAACAGTAGATGGTGGATATGTTAGTCATAGTGATGTCGAGGAAGAATATGCATTTGAAGCTAATCTTACAGCCGATCATGACATGGATAGTGAGGGGGAGGAGATTAGTGGTACCGCTGCCACGGAGAGTTATGCAGCACGCACCTTCATTGTGAAGCGAGTTTTGAGTTCTCAAATGGGGCAAGCGGAGCAGCTACAACGCCATAATCTATTCCAGACATTCCTCATTGTCAAAGATGCACGTGTTCGTACCATAATTGATGGCGGGAGTTGCAACAACCTCTTGAGCTCCGATCTTGTGAAGAATCTTTCCTTGCCAACACGTGCACATCCTCATCCATATTACATTCAGTGGTTCAATAACAGCGGTAAGGTTAAGGTAACACAATCTGCGAGAGTACATTTTTCTATTGGTTCCTACCATGATTATGCTGATTTTGATGTAGTGCCTATGCAAGCATGTTCACTTTTGTTAGGCCATCCTTGGGAATTTGATACCGATGCTACACACCATGGTAGAAGTAATAAATACTCTCTCATGCACAAGGGAAAGAAAATCTCTTTGCTTCCTTTGACACCTGCTGAAATTGTGCAATGTGATAAAGCTTTAGCTGAAAAAGAAAAGAAAGAACGTGTTTTGGAATCTGAAAATCAGCAAGTAGCTCAATCTATTTTTCCACGTAAGAAAGAGAAGAACACACCTAGGTCCGAAGGCATTAAGTTAAAGGGTGGTGTTATGCTTGCTACTAAATCTGACCTTGCTGAAATTCAAGATAATGATACTTTGTGCTATGCTTTCATATGCAAAGAGGTTTTATTTTCAATTGATGATATACCTAGCTCTTTGCCTGCTGCTGTCACTAACCTTTTGCAGGAGTATAAGGATGTCTTTCCAACTGAGATACCCCCGGGGCTACCACCATTGAGAGGGATAGAGCACCAAATAGATCTGATCCCGGGAGCGACTTTGCCAAACCGCGCTACATATAGGACCAATCCGGAGGAGACTAAGGAAATTCAGCGACAAGTCCAAGACCTTTTGGACCGTGGGTACGTACGAGAGAGCCTTAGTCCTTGTGCTGTTCCTGTTCTTTTGTTTCCTAAGAAAGATGGTACATGGCGCATGTGTGTTGATTGTAGAGCCATTAATAATATCACAATAAGGTATTGTCACCCTATTCTTAGGCTAGACGACATGCTTGATGAGTTGAGTGGTTCTATTATTTTCACAAAGATTGACTTGCGTAGTGGTTACCACCAAATAAGAATGAAATTGGGAGATGAATGAAAAACTGCTTTCAAAACTAAGTTCGGTCTGTATGAGTGGTTAGTGATGCCTTTTGGTTTAACTAATGCACTTAGCACTTTCATGAGATTGATGAATGAGGTTTTACGTGTTTTTATAGGAAGATTTGTGGTGGTGTACTTTGATGATATTTTGATCTATAGCAAGTCACATGAAGAACACATTGATCATCTACGTGCTATTTTTACTGCTTTGAGAGAGGCACATTTGTTTGCTAACCTTGACAAGTGCACCTTTTGCACGAATAGAGTTGCTTTTCTTGGCTATGTTGTTACTCCACAGGGAATTGAAGTGGATGAAGTTAAAATTGAAGCCATCAAGAGCTGGCCGACCCCTGGGACTATCACACAGGTGAGAAGCTTTCATGGCCTTGCAGGGTTCTATCGGCGTTTTGTGAGAGATTTCAGCACCATTGCTGCCCCACTCAATGAGTTGACAAAGAAGGGCATTCCGTTCCAATAGGGGCCAGCACAAGAACAAACTTTTAATACGTTGAAAGATAAGCTTACGCATGCACCTCTACTCCAACTTCCGGACTTTGGTAAGACTTTTGAGTTAGAATGTGATGCTAGCGGCATTGGAATTGGAGGAGTGCTACTACAAGGAGGTAAACCCGTTGCTTATTTTAGTGAGAAATTGAATGGACCATCTCTTAATTATTTGACTTATGATAAGGAGTTGTATGCTTTAGTGCGAGTTTTAGAAACATGGCAACATTATCTTTGGCCTAAGGAGTTTATTATTCATTCTGATCATGAAGCTTTGAAACATATTAGAAGCCAAGCCAAACTGAACAAACATCATGCTAAATGGGTTGAATTTATAGAGTCTTTTCCTTATATCATTAAACACAAGAAAGGTAAAGATAATGTCATTGCAGATGCGTTATCTAGACGTTATGCCATGTTGTCTCAACTCGATCATAAGATTTTTGGTTTAGAAACAATAAAAGGATTATATGCTACTGATTTGGACTTTAAAGATGCCTTTGAACATTGTAAAGAAGGAAGAACTTGGAATAAATATGTTCTGAATGATGGATTACTATACCGTGCTAACAGGCTATGCATCCCAGCTAGCTCTATTCGCCTATTGTTCTTGCAGGAAGCGCATGGAGGTGGTTTGATGGGACATTTTGGAGTGAAGAAGACCGAGGATGTACTGACTACTCACTTCTTTTGGCCTAAGATGAGGCGCGACGTCAAGCGCTACGTGGCACGCTGCACTACTTGCAATAAAGCTAAGTCTCGCTTGAACCCACATGGACTTTATATGCCTCTTCCTGTTCCTAGTGTGCCTTGGGAGGATATTTCTATGGATTTTGTTTTAGGATTGCCTAGGACCAAGAGGGGGAGGGATAGTATATTTGTCGTTGTGGATCATTTTTCAAAAATGGCACATTTTATACCTTGTCACAAGAGCGATGATGCTACAAACATAGCTGATTTGTTTTTCAGGGAAATCATTCGCTTTCATGGAATGCCTAACACCATTGTTTCGGATCGTGATGCAAAATTTTTGAGCCACTTTTGGAGGACACTTTGGAATAAACTTGGGACAAAGCTGCTGTTTTCGACGACATGTCACCCTCAAACCGACGGACAAATGGAGGTTGTGAACCGCACATTATCCACCATGTTGCGGGCTGTTTTGAAGAAAAATTTGAGGATGTGGGAAGAGTGTCTACCCCATATTGAGTTCGCTTACAACAGATCAGTTCACTCCACCACCAAGGTAAGTCCGTTTCAGGTAGTGTATGGTTTTAACCCCCGTGCCCCTATTGATTTACTTCCTTTACCAACATCCGAGAAATTGAATTTTGATGCTAAGACACGTGCTGATTTGATTCTAAAAATGCATGAGTTGACTAAGCAAAATATTGAAAAGATGAATGAGAAATATAGAACTTATGGTAGCCAAGGTCGGAAATATATTACTTTTGAAATTAGTGATCTTGTGTGGTTACATTTGCGCAAAAATAGGTTTCCTGATTTGAGAAAGTCTAAATTGCTGCCTCGAGCTGATGGTCCTTTTAAAATTATGGAAAAGATCAATGATAATGCATATAAGCTTGAGTTGCCTGCAGATTATGGGGTTAGTCCCACATTTAACATTTCAGATTTAAAGCCTTACTTGGGAGAAGAAGATGACATTGCGTCGAGGACGACTCCAATTCAAGAGGGGGAGGATGATGAGGACATCACTCTTTCGGATACACACACACCGAGTATTCCTCCAACAATAGGTCCATTGACACGAGCTCGTGCACGTCAACTAAATCATGAGGTGAGCTCGTTCCTTAGTGTTCCTTTATATTTTGATGAGGATAGGATGCTACTGAATAATTATGATGTATTGTTACTTAGGAACACGGGAGAAGAACAGCAAGGGCGCTCAAGCCAAGGTGGAGGCCCAATCCAGTTCGAGTCCGTTTCGGAGTCCAGGACCAGTCTGCACTAAAATCGTCGCCCAGGACGCATACGGACTCCGTTTTCGATGTTCTACACATGGTTGGAAAGCTAAGGAGATAAGCTTTCTAACTGTACTGGTCCCATGTCCAAATTCTTTCTGAGTCAACAGGAATTGTCGAAACAAGTGGACATCCAGAATCTGTCAGGGTGCTGCACCACCATCTTTTGGGCCGTTGGGCCGTGTAACGTGTTGGAGTCCATTAGGGACGCGTCCAGGGGTCCTTGGCCGACCCTAGTATTTTATATACAGTAGCCGCCACCCTAATTAGGGTTGGGTTTTGCTTAGACATTGATCTACACACAGTTGTGAGATTTTCGCTCTTGTTCCGGACCGACTAGGCCGCCGTAAGTATTTGTGGAACCCCAACTTCGAGTGCTTGAATTCAATTCGCAATATTTCAGATTGCATCTTCTACGTTCTTGCTTGTGTTCTCGGTACGCTTGCAGGGATTGAGCCTTCTTGGGATGGTCAACCGCGCGACATGGTTGATAACCATCGGAGCTGTGGTGTAGTGATTGCAAGGGAGACGATCTGTTCGGGTCGAAGCCTTTGGATCATCAACGTCGAGTTCTCCACCCACCGACTTATCGCTACCTATCGGAAGATCAGGCCAACATTACTCATCAAGCGGTTTGGCTTATGGGCTTAATTTTTAGCTTCTTGGCATACCAGCTTTTCAGAAAAGCCACCCTCAGCCAGCTTTTCAGCTTTTAGTTCATTTCACCAGAAAGCAGCTTTTGCTTCTCAGAAAAGCTCCTCAGCAACCAGCCTGTTTGGGGGAGCTTCTCAGCTTCTCAGCTTTTCTAAGAAGCAGAAGCTGCCAGAAGCTCCCCCAAACAGGGCCATGGTGGTGAAACGGTGAAGGCGGAAAGAGGAGGGGCGCCACCGGGTGCGGGTGGGTGCGGTAGCATAGGTCGAGGCGCACGTGCGGCTCGGGTGAAGAGGTGGGCCGCTTGGGTGGAAACGGGCTGGAGCGACCGGGCCTAGGTGGGAGGTGGAGGAGGGAGAGAGGAAATGGCGGGCTGCTTGGCCAGCAGGTCGAGGTGGAGAGGGGATGGGCTGCACCCAAGTGAGGAGGGAGCACGGCCTGGGCCTGGGTTTGGACTGGGCCGAGATAGATTAGGGTTTTAGATATTTTCTATTATTTGGGGATTTCCAAGAGAGAGAAATGGCAAATAAATTCTAAATAAAACATCAAATAAACTTAAAGATTCTAGAAAAATTCTACCAAGATTTTGAAAAATATTTAGAAGCCAATAAAACTATTTAGAACTCATGAAAACATTTTGATATTTTGGAAATAAAATTTAACTCAAATAAAGTCTAATAAACTCCAAAAGAGCTCAAATAGAAACTAAGAAAATCCAAATAAAATCCAAGGACAAATTTAAAACCTAAATGCCTATTCTCATTGTTCAATCTTTAATCTAATCTTGGAAAATTTTAGAAATTCGAGAAATCTGAAAACTAGGGTGTGACATCTTCTCCTACTCGTCAAGTTTCCTCGCATACTCACGTGAGCCGGTTTTGTGAGGGTATAAGTTCTTCTTAGAGTTGGCCTTGTTTGCTTCACTTATCTTTTTTGCTTCCTCCGAATCCCTGTACTTCACAAAATCATTCCAAAAATCTTTCACCATGGGATAATCATCCTAGTCTGGCGTTCGACCCTTCAAGTGATAATCTCTGTACAATTTACCCTTAAATTCTTAAAAATTCCCCCATTATGACTATGGCCTGATGCTTCGTTGTGGTCATGTTGCATCCTTCAGGGTACTTGAACTTTTGCGACAACTTCCCCACATAAATTCCTTGATGCTATCGGGAACCGCCCACTTGTCACCTCGTTTGCATCTCCATGTTCTATAAGTGATTGCGATGTGGTCCCTTACGAGACACCCGCATGCTGTCTTGAATGGCTTGAGTACATCTAAAGGTTTTACGGCTCCCTAGCTGAATCAACCTCTGTGATGATAAAATTTCCCTTAAGCATCTTGCTAGGACCTTCGCCACACCTTGGTTCTTTGGACAACTAACCCACTAGCGCATCATCAGTATTCGGACTTTTCGGCGCATCATCAGTGGTTGGACCCTCTAGAGCATCATTGTGAAGTTGATTCAAGTTGAGGTATGCATTCGGGCTTCGCTCTAGAGCATCATCCAAGGCTGGATCCTGATCACAGGAGGGGCCTCGTATCGTGGGTCACGTCCGTGGATGGTGACTTGATTTTGTAGGTGTCATTTCTACATAAAAATTCCATCTATTCAAATTTGTTGCAGTTGGGTGAAAATTAAGGATTTCTTGTATCAGAGGACCCAAGCTTTGAGATTTTATAATTAAAAACTTTGAAGCTGGGTGAAAATAGGATTGACCACGCTGTTAAGAAAATAAGGTAGCAGTTCAAATTGTCTTTAGTAGGAGACAGTGGAAAATATACAGATTGGATATGATTTGTTGGTTCTTGTTCTTCAGCGTTAACCAAAAAGGCAACTCATCCTTTTACTAGATATCTCACAGCTCCATCAGTGAACTGCTTTGGCTTACTGATGCCTGACCTAAGGCGAGTTCTTTCTCCTTGCTGCTGCTGATCTAGAACCAAGACTTGCTGGTGCAATGGAATTTCTTCAACATTTTTAGAAATTAAAACATATGTTCCTGATAAAACTTCATCAGAAGCATAACTCAAGTTTGTAGCATTTGGCATGATAGGACTAGTATCACCACTTCTGATATTCTCAGAAACAATTGTAGGGGAGGATGGCCTAGGCGATGAAGCCACATGTTTATTGACGCCTTGACACAAGTGAGAGCATGCTTTGGAGCAGGTTCCAAAAAGCTAGCAAAGGGTACATGACGCCTCTATATCTACCTTGAAGCAGAGGTCTCTTCGTGGTTTGATCTTTCACAACAAAATGATCAGTATGATATTGAAGGAAGACATATGACGATGACTATAGGATAACTACCATATCTGGGCATCCCAGGGTTTCACGTAATTCTCGGGGTATATCTCTATCTCCGGGAAGAGGATCCTTGGATGAAAGGAAACAACCTGTAGGTACCCAAGACATCCCACAAACAGGGAAGTTTATCTCCAAAAATGGAAAGAAAGACTCCAAAAGAAATGCACCCCTGCCCCCATATATGCGGAGCTTGGGGCCCCTGCGGAGGACAAGCTATTAGAAGTTGCACAAGCCTTTCCACAAGCCATTAGAAGTCGCACAAGCCTTTCTACAAGCCAGAAGACCCCCGGAGCCGAGCAAGGAAACCGTCGACTGTGTTTAGATCCATCTAGGTAGCCACACACTCCCTTATAATAGGCTCAAATCAATACTAGACAAACATGATGTAGGGTCATTATACTCAAGGAGGCCCAAACCTATATAAAAACCCCCTTGTGTTCTCCTATGATTCATTTACTCAAAGCATCCCCTATTTCTTCAAAGAGTTCGTGAGATCGGCGGTTCACCAATCATTGACAGCTAGCACCATCCGTAGGGATCATAGGCATTGAAGAGTCTACAAAGAACATGCCGTCGGTGTCGCCCAAGCCTTCACCAAGAACCAACCTTTTGGATGAGGAGTTTTATGACAACTTTACCCCTCTTCCCGATAAGCCAGTGATAGATCGTGTGAATTTCGACAATGAACTTCCTAGCAACGATTCAAGCAATGAGGTAGGTAATTTCATGGATTAATGCAAAAATTACGGTATCAAATTCAAACCACTCAGGTGCCAGGACAATTGTCAAAATCCAATTTACAGCAAGTTGGAATCTACCCCTGTAGCCTCTAACAACATAGATTGTGAAGACACCAATCTAGAGCAATCTGATGAAAAATCCATGATGGATCTGGACCCTTCCTCTAGCGGTGGTTACACCCGAGAAGTCTTCGCTATCGAAGATAGTGGTGATGGTCTGGGAAATCATGATGACGACCATACATACGGACAAGGCCCTCAGGCTCCGGATGTGGGTGATGGTCGGCACCAGATGAGCACACCTCCCCAGAACCCTAACGGAGTGCCAATTTTACCGTCTCTTGATCATTAGCAGGAGTCTGAATGCTTCAGATCTGCAACCACTAAGAGGATCCTTCTTCTACAAGAGACTCACATGCGTCCTCTAACCACAAATATGGCAACCCTAGCCAATAAGGATTGGATGAACTTGGTGATCGACTTGACGAAAGAGGCAATCATGCAGACCAAGAATTCCCATCTGACCCTAGCTGAAAACAGAGCTAATCAGGGAAGATCATGTACCCTCATCGCGAGACATATCGGACTCGCAAGGGCGTAACCCCTAGAACAAGGCTTCTCGGGATGATGAAGATGAAGTCCTTGCAATACTTAGATCAATGCCGCCGGAGAAGTCACCAGGGCTGGATGGTTATATTGGACTTTTCTACTTAAGATGCTGGCCTATAATCAAAATTGACTTGATAGCAGTTGTGCAAGCGTTCTTTGATTTGAGATGCTCAAACCTGCATATCCTCAATAATGCAAATGTCTGCTTGCTCCAAAAAAAAATAGATGCAACACGTGTGACTGATTTTCAGACTGATAAGCCTTTATCAATAGTTTCTCAAAGATCATATCCAAGTTATTGGCAAATAGGCTTGCACCAAGACTTCAGGACAATGTCTCAAGAAGCCGAAGTGCCAGGTCAGGAATTTTTTTATGCGCAAGGTCTAAGGCAGGGGACCCTCTCTCCCCTATGCTTTTTATCATTGCAATCGATCCGTTACAAAGACTAGTGCGGATGGCGGAGGAGAAAGGATTCCTGAACCTGGTGTTTCCTGCAAAGGCAAAACTAAGATGTTCATTGTATGCCGACGACGCGGCCATTTTCACAAATTCGAACAAACAGGAGCTGAAAACTCTAAATGAGGTTCTTATGGCATTCGGGAGATGCTCCTGCCTGATTACGAACCTATCTAAGACAGAGTTGTTTCCAATTAGATGCCAAAATGTTAATTTGGATGATCTGCTTACGGCTTTCCCAAGGCAGCTCAATTCTTTCCCATGCAAGTATCTTGGCCTCCCACTGCATATAAGGAAGTTAAAGAAAGTTGAAGTTCAACCTTTAATTGATAAGCTAGGAGGAAGACTCCCAGGTTGGAAAGGCAAATGTTCGCCTTGGCTGGATGGGATACTCTGGTAAAAACCATCCTCTCCACACAACCGACTTATCACCTTACGGTGTTCCCTTTGCAAAAATGGTTTGCCAAGAGTATTGATCGCATTAGAAGAGCTTCTCTTTGGAAAGGGGAAGTCCCGAAAAAGGTTTCGGGGGCACATTCACTAGTGAACTGGAACACCACAGCTCAGCCAAAGGAGCTAGGAGGTCTAAGTATTTTGGAGATAGAAAAATTTGCAAGAGCCTTGAGAGTTAGATAGTTGTGGTACCAATGGACAGACAAGCATTGACCATGGGCGCATTTCCAACCGCCTTGTGACAAAACAGATAGGGATTTATTCATGGTGTCCATGGTAGTCACTATTGGAAATGGCAAGAAGGCAAAGTTCTGGCATGATAGTTGGGTCGATGGTTTGGCAGCAAAAGTAATTGCGTTGGATTTGTTCAGACTTGCAAAGAGAAAGCATAGATCAGTGCAAAAAGAATTGAAGGGCGACAATTGGATTCGAAGTTTGTGCAACTTAACAACTCAAGAGGAACCTGCACAATTCATCGACTTATGGAGCACATTACAGCAGGTGCAAAGCGACCACTCTTTGGAAGATCAAATTAGATGGAAATGGACACCGGACGGGGTGTATACCACAAAGAGTGCATACAAAAGGGGCAATTAAGCGATTACAAACACGACCTATCTAGACAGCAAAGACAGAACCTAAGTGCAAAACTTTTGCATGGTTAGCAATTCAGGGGAAGATTCTTACCGTGGATAATTTGGAAAAAAAGGATAGTTGGATGATCAAAATGACCGCCAATGCAAATTGTGCGCCGCGTTGTATGAGAATATTAATCACCTATTGAAGAATTGTACTTTTGCGCGTTGAGTTTGGCAACAGGTGGCGCATTGGTGTCGTTGGGACAATGTGCCGAGCCTAAATGACTTCTCCAATATCCGAACGTGGTGGCAGAAAGCAAGATGCAAAATCAACAAGGAAGATCGTAGGGATTTCAACAGAGGAGTTATAAAGTTTTGGTGGAATATTTGGAATGAGAGGAATCGTCGGGTTTTTCAAGGCCAAAGTTAGGATGATACCGTAATTGTGCGGAAAATAAAAGAGGACATCGACCAAAGAAACCGGGCGTGGCTTGTGTCTTAGCAATTTTCGCTTCTTCTTGGTAGCCTGGTAGGCTGTGCTTGGTGGTGCCCCCTTTTGCTAGCTGTTTTGGTCTCTTCTCGTGCTTTGGTTTCTCTGTTCTTAGCGGTTTAGTGGTTTAGGCCTCCCAGTTGAATTTTGGAGCAATGTCGTTTTAGCTTCCATTGGCATGGCGTGCTAAACTCTTTGTCTTTTATTTTCTCCTTTGCTTCAATATATTTGGGCAACTCTCTTATCGTCCTTTCCTAAAATAATTAGGAATATTGGTGTAGGCTTTTTTCACTCCAATATGCACTCTCCAATCTCACAACCAGATTTCATTAACAAAAAGTAGCCAACAACCTAGAACAGTTTGTTCACTTGGTTCAATTCAATCACTTCCAATCGGTTTTAATTTGGTGTTGGGATTAACTTTTATTGCTGCACTTCTGAAATATGATTGTATTGATTTCATCTTCTTATGAGCATTAGAAATATGAAACCAAAACTTGAGCAAAGTGAGCAGAGGTTGAGAGGCAAAAATGGCAATTGGCTAGCAAACCTTCAGCTAGGATTAGGACAGAACTACTTTTTTTAAAAAATGAAAGAACAGAGTTAGTGAGCTGCAGACGTGCCCTCCTGCCGTCCTGTGCCTGTGTCGGCTGTGCGCCTACGCCGCGTGCCTGCCCTGCTGGCTACTGTCGCTCCGCGCGCATCGCCTTGCGCGCCGTGCACTCATCTTATCACCCTGCACCGGGCCGCGCCCTCACCCTGCATCGCGTCTCGCCGCCTTGCTCACTCGCGCACCGAGCCGAAGTGCCAAAGCCAAGACTTGGGCCGGAGCAGAGACGCCTGGGTACCTGGGAAATCGGCGGAGGGCTACCCGGGGCAGCCGCCCTGATGGTTCCGCAACTGAACTCTTAAGCCATAGAGTTTTACACATTTGACGAACAGAAAAGAAAAACGCAACAAACACCAAGACAACCTGCAGAAGGACCACCTGAAGAGCTATCCTATTACAGTCATCCGAGACAAAACGATACGTAGATATGGGAAAGCAAGATCTGGGAAGCCCCCAGATTGAGCGTTAGGCAGGCAAAACAAATCATCAGACTTTGAACACTTAGTAGCTGAATTATCCTCCTCCGGCTGCTGCTGTAATTCCTCTTGTCGTCGGCACCCATAGAAGAGGGCTGGGCTGAAGCAGGGGCCGAATTGCATGTAATATGGGCCTAAATTCTACTATGTACTAACTGATAACCAATATTTTTTTGTTGGGCCACAACATACGGTTGTTCGTCGTTGTTAGTGGTTGTTGGTCGCAGGTAGTTGTTGTCTCTTTTTCTTTTTTTATTATAATCTTTTAAGCTATATTTTTGTATTTTTTTTCTTGCTATATCAATAGAAACGGATATCATCTGGTGTGTCTTTTGTCATAACAAGCTCTACCATTGGGATTACTTTTGTCATAACAACTGACCCTGTGTCTTCCATTCCCATGACATAATAAGAGTTAACTATGCATAACATAGTTGGTTAAATGAAGTATTACAAAACAAGAAAATTGTGTTCGCTGGGTTTAAGGACAGGAGTAGAGAACAACATGTCGACAATACAAGCACATCACATGCATGGGGTGAGTGAAACATGTCACCTTTCGTGGCGCCCGCCCGCCCACGGTCAAAGCACGGTTGGACTCCAAAATTATTTCCTTTTGTTTCTGACTCGAATACTGCGTCATCTTCGTGCTCCCCATATCCATAAATCAACTACTACTCAATGTTCCGAATGATATTGCTCTTGTTCAATCCTTTGCAGACCGGTGATAATGGCAAAGCACACGCGAGCGCTCATGGATCATTTCTTCCCCATTCTCCTCCTCTTTTTCTCTTCTTCCTCTTCCATGCCTAAAAATTACAAGAGCGGCTTGAGGGCTCTCAAGAGTTCCCAAGGGTAGAGGGGCTGAAGTCCCCCTGGATCCACCGCTGGCGAAAAGCACATGCCTTCGGCCACTCCATGGATGAGACAATTACTCAATGGCCAATGGTCCATCTGATCATTCCCAGTTTATGTGCATCACATGATAAATCTCTATCTGGAACGGGGTCCGTGATAGCGTCGACATTGGCCCGAGGAAGCTACCAGTGCATCCCAAAGGTCGATCGGCTGGTGGGATGTTTGGCATCCATTAGTCCCTTCTCCCTCCCTGTCGCTCCACAAGCAAACAAAGTTCACAATCACTGCAAGTAACAGAACAGAGTTGAGCAGAGCAGAAAACACTGACATCCTAGGACACACACAGAGCCCTCAGAGCTAACTCTACAACCACCTCCTCCCGGGAAGCCACCCATGCAGCGTGCCGAAAGCTCGCATCACCATCGCCCTCATCCTTTTCGCCCCATCAAGCAGTGTGTCCAACCGCAAAAGTGGCCAGAAACCAACTTCATCTGCATTATGATTGTCTGCATGTTCACATCCCGTCACTACGGCGCTACACGGAGGACGAGGAACTGGGGAAGAGTCTACGCCTGTGCCATCGCCCCAGTTGAAGAAGCACTGGTGGTCCACAGCGTCCCAGACCAGCTCCGTCCAGATGGAGCCGCTGCGGCGCAACGTCGCCGCATTGCCCAGGACCCAGAGGCAATGCATGCAGCCGAACAGAGGCAGCAGAACAGGCGTAATCGAGAAGGTGAATTCTGCTCTTCTTTTGTCTCGTCTTCCCGACCTGAAATCGTGGCGTCGTACCTTTCCCTTGTTTAAGGCGACGTTGGCGCGCCGGCGATCGGAGTGGAAGCCGACCGATCCTGCGACGTTGGACCTGATGATAGACAGGATGATGATGTCCTCTTCACTGCCCTGTAACCCATCGACAGAGTTGATGTGCAGAGCCAGAGGGCGCATCGCGATCACATCCCCGATCGCACGCTGAATCGCCTCCACCTGTGCAGCATACGGGAATATGATGCTGTCAGGGCGACTGTATCAGCTCCGGCAAAGAGTGAAGATCAGGAAGGGTTGGTCCTATGGGCCAGCGCAGAGTACCAGAAGCGGACGTCCTAACATACGGATGATTGGGCCTGAATGGCTCTGTAATAGCCGAGTGTGCCTAGCCCGTGAGTGAGGAGGGAGCGAGTGCTCTGGCGGATAAATGCTGGCGCTGAGTTGTAACAGATCAGAAAATGACTATCACCTGAACTGAGTTCTTCCTCCTCTCGGCTCCGACGATCTCGCCGTCAAGAGAACAATATATCCGGCTACCACCTATACTCTCGAATTCTTTTTCTCTCCTTATCCCATTGCTAACAATTCCGGTATCAGAGACACCGACCCTGGCAAATCCAAAACCCCACCCCCATTTCACCTGCTTCCAGAAGCAACACGGCGCCATGGATCCTCAAGTCAAGATTCTCAGCGACCGGATGTCCGCCCTGCTCACCGAGATGCAAAATCTCAACGATCGGTTCGACTCCGTCGCGAAGCACGTGGATGGCGTCGAATCAACACTGGAGGTCAAGGCCAAAGTGTTCGATGACCTCACCAGTGGCATCCAGGAGTGGAGGCCGCAGATCGACGCCTCCGTGGAGGGTCTGCGCTCGGAGATCGGTGTCCTGCGCAAGTACGTGGAGAGGACGATCCCTGACGCCACCCTTGTCACTCCAGGCATCTGGACGACTCCGGAGATGGCGGCCGCGTGCCCACCTGCCGGCGACACAGCCATCGGCCCAATTTGGCACCGCATCGACATCGTCACCGGGAGACTGGTTTTGGGTCGGTCACGACCTCGACCTCTCTCCCGGTCAAGGGTACGCATGATTTCCCTCTCCATAAGCCTGGCGGTGTTGATTTGCATTCGGGTTTTCGCATGGCGGGTCATTCGTCGCAGAGTCCACCGATCCCATCCCCTTATCATCATGGCAAGATTCCCAAAATTCACTTTCCTCAATTTGACGGTAGCCAGCCTAAATTGTGGAAATCTCGCTGTGAGGATTCTTTTGAGCTATACTCTGTAGAACCTACCATTTGGGTCAAGGTGGCTTCAATGCACTTTTCTGGTGCCGTTGCAAGGTGGTTGCAAGCACTGGAGCGTCGCATTAGGCATATTAGTTGGAATGACTTCTGCGACATGTTGCATGAGAGATTTGGTAGAGACCAACTTGATATTCTCATTAGACAACTCTTTCATATCAAGCAAGTTGGTTCTGTGTCCGAGTACATAGAGCAGTTTTCAGAATTGGTTGATCAATTGACTACTTATGAATCGATCACTGATTCGCGATATTATATCATGCACTTTATTGATGGACTTAAAGATGAAATCAAGTCAGTAGTCTTAGTTCAGCGTCCTCAAGATCTAGATACTGCTTGTGTGCTTGCTTCGTTGCAGGAGGAGCTGCTGGAATCCTCTCGCCAGAAGGAGTACAAGAAGCCTGATTATTACTCACCAAGACCAAGCTCCAAGGGAGCTTATCCCTTACCTTCGCCTCCCCCTTCCAATCAAGGAATGACCAAATCAGTGGCTCCAACTGAAGATAAAAGAGGTCTTGAGGCGGCACGATCTTCTTCAGTGGAAGAAAAGATGTCCACTCTGCGAGCTTATCGCAAGGCTAAAGGGCTTTGTCACAGATGTGGTGAAAAATGGAATAGGGGGCATCGATGTTCACCTACTGTGCAGTTACATGTCTTGCAGGAGCTTTGGGAACTCCTGTCAGATGAAGAGAATAGTGCCATGGAACAACAACATCAAATGCATGTTGAAGCTCAGCTCTCTATGACATTGTCTAAAGCTGTTGTGTCTGGTCAGGAGGCTCCTTGCACCTTGAGGCTTATTGGATCTATTCAGCAAATTTCATTATTGATTCTGGTAGATTCGGGTAGCTCACACTCATTCTTAAGTGCCAAGATAGCTTCTAATCTCCAAGGAGTTTCAGTTATGCCACAGTCTCTGAAGGTTAAGGTGGCCAATGGGGATATTTTGCAGTGTTCTAGAGAATTGTGTCAAGCTGACTGGTATGTGCATAAATATCATTTTAAGTCCACACTTAAGATTCTGCCACTACACACTTATGATTTGATCTTGGGAATGGATTGGTTGGAGTCTTACTCTCCCATGAAGGTGCATTGGTCTGATAAATGGATGTCCATCCCATATAAAGGTTCAACAGTGGTCTTGCAAGGAATTTTATCGGTGTTGCTTGCTGTGACCTTGATTGAGTTTCTGCATATTACTGAAGAAATGCCAAGCCAAGCTGATTCAGCAATGCCCCAATCCATTCAACAACTATTACAAGAATTTGCTTCTGTGTTTGCAACCCCAACTGAACTTCCACCTACAAGATCTTGTGACCACCACATACCTTTAATTCCAGTGCAAACCCAGTTAATATCAGACCATATAGATATGCTTCAGCCTTGAAAGATGAAATTGAAAGGCAAGTGGCTGAAATGCTTCAAACTGGTATCATTCAACCTAGCTCTAGTGCTTTTTCTTCTCCTGTCTTACTTGTCAAAAAGAAGGATGGTACTTGGGGCTTTTGTGTTGATTATAGACATTTAAATGCCTTGATAGTCAAGGAAAATTTTCCTTTACCAGTGATAGATGAGTTTATGGATGAGTTGGCAAAAGCTAGTTGGTTTTCTACATTAGATCTTCGAGCTGGTTATCATCAGATTAGACTAGTCCCCGGAGAGGAGTATAAAACTGCATTTCAAACTCATTTTGGACATTTTAAGTTTAGAGTCATGGCATTTGGTCTAACTGGAGCTACAAAGACCTTTCAAGGTGCTATGAACAAAACATTGCAGCCTTTGTTAAGAAAGTGTGTTTTAGTATTCTTTGATGACATACTAGTATATAGCAAAATCCTTAGAAGAACATGTCCAACATCTAAGGCAGGTCTTGCAGCTCTTGTTGAAAGATCAGTGGCAAGTCAAATATTCCAAGTGCTCTTTTGCTCAGAGAGAAATCTCTTATGTGGGGCATGTCATATCACAGCATGGTGTCACTACTGATCCTGCAAAAATCCAAGCCATCAAAGATTGGGTTACACCATGCAATGTCAAGCAGTTGAGAAGTTTCTTAGGATTAGCTGGTTATTATAGAAAATTTGTGAAGCATTTTCCTATAATAAGCAAACCACTAACTGAACTTCTCAAGAACATGCTATTTTTCAGTGGACTGCTTGTCATGATACAGCATTTGCAACACTGAAGCAAGCCTTAATAGATGCACCAGTACTAGCTCTACCAGATTTTACTCAACAATTCCAAGTAGAAACTGATGCCAGTGACAAGGGAGTGGGTGCTGTGCTGCTCCAAGGTGGTCATCCTCTTGCTTTCATTAGTAAGGCACTTGGACCTAAAACTACTGGTCTATCCACTTATGAGAAAGAATATTTAGCCATTTTGGTAGCTATTGAGCAGTGGAGATCTTATTTATAGTTAGCTGAATTTATCATATATAATGATCAAAAGAGTCTTACTCATTTGACTGACCAAAGATTACATACTCATTGGCAACATAAAGTTTTTACCAAATTGGTTGGTTTGCAGTACAGGATTGTATACAAGAAAGGTACAGAAAATAGAGTTGCTGATGCCCTTTCAAGGCACCCCAATCCTCCTGCACAGTTGTTGGCTATTTCAGGTAGCACTCCTCTTTGGTTGGAATCTGTAAGACATGAATATCAAGCTGACCCAAAAACTCAACAGATCATTTCAGCTCTAGCGCTGGATTCTCAAGATGTCCCTCATTTTATTTTCAAAGATGGTATTCTCAGATACAAGAACAGAATTTGGCTTGGTAATAATCCTTCTTTGCAGTTGCAAGTGCTGTCTGCAATTCATTCTTCAGCTGTTGTGGGGCACTCAGGATTTCCTGTAACATATAGGAGATTGAAACAACTTTTTGCTTGGCAAGGTATGAAATCTACCACTCAAACATTTGTGCAATCTTGCTTGACATGCCAGCAAGCTAAACCAGACAGGACCAAGTCTCCAGGGCTCTTAAATCCTTTACCTATTCCCCAAGGAGCTTGGCAAATGATATCTATGGACTTAATCAAAGGTTTACCTCTCTCAGGTACTGCTAATTGCATTATGGTGGTAATTGACAAGTTCTCTAAATATGGTCATTTTATTCCTTTATCACACCCTTTCACGGCTGTCAAGGTAGCTCAAGTGTTTGTGGACAATGTGTACAAATTGCATGGTTTGCCTCTTTCCATTGTTTCTGATAGGGACCCAATCTTTACAAGCAAGTTTTGGTAACAATTGTTCACTTTAACTGATGTCCAACTCCGAATGAGCTCTGCATACCACCCTCAGTCTGATGGCCAGACTGAGAGAGTTAACCAGTGTGTTGAAACCGTTCTGAGATGCTTTATACACTCTTGTCCCAAACAATGGATTAAGTGGTTACCTCTTTCAGAGTTTTGGTATAATACTAACTATCATTCTGCCTTGAAGCTGTCTCCTTTTGAGGTGTTGTATGGCCATCCACCAAGGTAGATGGGTCTGGATTCTCTATCTGCAGCACCAGTCTCAGATGTGCAGCAATGGCTCACTGACCGCAAGCTAATGCAATCAGTGATAAGTCAACATCTATCTCGTGCTCAAACTCGAATGAAATCACAGGCTGACAAGAACAGAACAGAGAGATCGTTTGACGTGGGAGATGAAGTTTCTCTGAAACTCGAACCATATGTTCAATCCTCTGTATCTCCTCGTTCTTGTCAGAAATTATCATTCAAGTTCTTCGGATCTTATCGTATTGTGGATCGGATTGGACAAGTAGCTTATAAACTTGAACTACTAGTCAACTCTTCTATCCATCCAGTGTTTCACGTATCTCAATTGAAGAAATCCATTGGTAACCGACATGTACTTTCTTCTTTGCCTCACTCTGATGTCCAGTTTCAGGTGCCGGAGGCTATCTTACAGAGGCGTGTGGTGCGTCGGGGTGACAAATCAATCTCTCAAGTTCTTGTCAAGTGGAACCGCATGCCTTCGGAGCTGACGACTTGGGAAGACACTGAAGCTCTCCAACAAGCTTTCCCGGATGCACCTGCTTGGGGGCAAGCAGGCTCTCAAGACCGGGGGATTGTCAGGGCGACTGTACCAGCTCCGGCAAAGAGTGAAAATCAGGAAGGGTTGGTTCCTATGGGCCAGCGCAAGAGTACCAGAAGCGGACGTCCTAACATACGGATGACTGGGCCTGAATGGCTCTATAATAGCCGAGTGGGCCTAGCCCGTGAGTGAGGCAGGAGCGAGTGCTCTGGCGGATAAACGCTGGCGCTGAGTTGTAACAGATCAGAAAATGACTATCACTTGAACTGAGTTCTTTCTCCTCTCGGCTCTGGCGATCTCGCCATCCGGAGAACAATATATCCGGCTACCACCTATACTCTCGAATTCTTCTTCTCTCCTTATCCCCTTGCTAATAGATGCCGACAGAAACTCCTTCTCCCTTGTCAGTACAGGCTGAGTATAGGGCAAAGAAATGGCATGAATTGTGGGTAGACCATGATCTTACATCACCAAGGTATGACGCAGTTATATGGGAAGTTTTTTTGTAGCGAAGACCTTGTTTGAGTCTAGACAGAAAGCTCAGCCATGTTCCACTTGCCCTGTCCAGGATCTTCTCTTCCTTCAATATTGATGAATGAGCATGGCCCAAATATTGCACCCTCAAGGTAACTACGCTCGTGCCCGCTCTTCGTGACATTCGGGCAAGTATTTTATTGCTGTAGAAACTTGTGTAAACGGGAAGGTGCTTATGGAAGGGTGCATCCTGTACTAAATGTTGAGAAGGTGCTTCTCATGTCCCAGCAAACTTAACCTCTCAAAGAGGCTCCTACCCAGTAATGCACTCCCTGCAACCTGCAACAAACAAGACGGCTAATGATTTGTCCGAAAGAAACTACCTGCTTGGGAGGAGAACAAATTGTACCTTGCTTTCGACAGTTGCTGGCACTTGGCACTCATCTTCAATGAGAACAGCGTGCTTCAGCCCATGGAGCTGCAATGGGATGAGGGACTCGCATTCCTTCAGCTGCGTGGCCTCGTCGATGAGAAGCAAATCCATTCTCTGACCATTGAGCTTCGCTGATCCGGACACGGTGCAGAAAACAAGGGACGTGCTTTCAAGGAGGAATTCCTTGATCCGTGCCTCTGATCATGTCAGTGGAAGCTTCAGGTCTCGGTTAAGAGCTCTCGTGATGAATAGAATATCCACCTTATTTTGCCGAAGATTTTGAAGAGTCCACCATGTTTAAGCTCATCTCGGCTCGCATCTCCTCCATCAGCAGGAGCCTGAACGTGTGCTTGGTCCACGCTGAGAACTGTTAGCTGAATATTAGGCATGATAGCTGCATGTTAGGAGAGTGGTGAGTGGATCTTGCTAGTGGAGTCATGGCTTAGATGTAGGGGCAATTTGGTTCGCACTTTGCATAATAAAAGGAAGAGAAAACCCCAAAAAAATTCTGTGAACTCATTGCGTCACAAATCCTCTCCCGAGTGTTCTCTGAACCTCTATTGTTCACCATCTGAAAAAAGCCTGAACTTCGTCAATCTTGCAGAATCAAGAGCAGAAAGAGTGAGCGAGAGTTGAGAGAGTGAGTTTCTTCCGACAATTGGCATCAGAGCCAGGTTTCACATCTGATGTAGAGACCCTGCGATGGCAGGCTCCTTTCAATCCTCGTCGCACTGACGCTCGTCATCGCTAGCGCGTCCCAGGTTCTGCGAAAACTGAGTATGAGGCAATGGAGGCCACGACCTAGTGGTACACAAGGTGGTGAGGGAGGTCAGCGGCTCTGCGGTGTACCCGACCCTAACCTGCACCAATTATGGTAATTGGTCCACGATGATGAAGGTGATGTTGCAGGCAAGAGGTCTCTGGGATGCTGTGGATCGTGGTAGCGTTGAGCTGTAGGAGGACAGGATGGCGCTCGAGGCCATCCCGTGAGCTGTGCCGCCGGACATGATCTCAGCCCTCGCCAATAAGCCCGGTACCAAGTAGGCGTGGGATTCCATCAAGACGATGCGGGTCGGCACTGATTGAGTCTGGAAGGCCAAGGCGCAATAGCTGCGGTGAGAGTTCGAGGACTTTGCATTCTGTGATGGTGAGACTATTGAACATTTCATGATGTGTTTATCAGGTCTCGTCAGCTCCCTCAAAGTTCTTGGTGTTGACATCGAGGAGGCGAGGGTGGTTCAAATGATGCTTCGCGCTATGCCACCACAATTGATCAGATTGCATTGTCAATTGAGACTTCTATCGATGTGGAAGCACTGTCATTGGAGGAGATTGCTGGACGATTAAAGGCAGTGGAGGAACGATGCGGCGAACATGGTGATGGCACACGTGCCAACACCGGAGGCAAGCTTCTTCTCACCAAAGAGGAATGGGTCACTCGGTACAATGAGCGGCTGTGAAGGGGAGATTCATCCTTGAACTCCAGAGGTGGTGGCAGAAACCGGTAGTGTGGGCGTGCTGATCGCAAGCACGGCGACAATAACGCACGGGGCAACAACGATGGCCGCGGTAACAGTGGCGGCCGCGATGGCAAAGATCGCTCACATCGCGATGACAAGTGTAGGAACTATGGCAAACTCGTCCATTGGGATAGAGAATGCTAGTGGCCAAAGTGCAGGGACGAGGCGCTGTTGGCTCAGAATGATGACAATGAGCTTGAGCTTCTCATGGCGCATTTCTGTGTTGTGTTCACGTGAACTGCAGCGAGGCACAAGGAGGTACCAACGACAACACCTACAACATATCGACCATGACCATGCGAGTGGCGGCACTGACATTAGTGTCTAAGCAGATGCTGCATGGGATGGACAGAGCCGACCAGGATCATACCTGGTATGTGGACACAAGCACCACGAACCATATGACAGGGCGTAGAGCCTTCTTCACCGAGCTCGACACCAGTGTGGAGGGCGCCGCCAAGTTTGGAGATGGCTCGCTCGTCGACATCAAGGGCTGCAAGACGATCATGCTTGCCGGACATGAGGGAGAACATAAGGCACTCATCAGTGTCTACTTCATCCCCGATCTATGCACCAACATCCTCAGTGTAGGCCTACTCGACAAGCACGACGCAAAAGTGGAGATAGAAGATGGGGTCCTGCAGATATGGGACCTCCATCGCTGTCCATTAGCTGAGGTAAAGTGAAGCTTGAATCATTATACGTTCTGAATCTCCAGAACGCTCTGTTGGTGTGCTTGATGGCGTAGCACAACGACGTAGCTTTGTGGTGGCATGCAAGATACAGCCACCTCAACTTCGATGGGCTGCACAAGTTGGCGTGCCATAGCATTGTCCATGGGCTACCCATCCTCAAGCACCCTGACCTGTTGTGTGACATGTGATTGGCTAGAAAGTATAGGAGAAATTCATTCCCTCAGAAGGCACGCTTCCGCGCAAAGGATCAACCGGACCTGATCCATGGTGACATATGTGGTCCAATCTCGTCGGCAACCAATGGTGGTTGACGTTACTTTCTACTATTGGTTGATGACTTCAGCTGCTATATGTGGCTGGAACTGCTAACTCAGAAAGATAAAGTACCGACGGTGATGAAGTGCGTACATGCGGCGGTCGAGAACAAAACAAGAAGGAAGCTATGTGTGCTGCGCACTGATCAAGGGGGTGAGTTACCTTTGGTCAGTTTGAGCAGTACTGTGAGAACTTTGGCATTGCACGACACTACTCCTTGCGTTATACACCGCAACATAATGGCATGATGGAGAGGCAAAACCACATGGTAGTCGGAACGGCGAGATGCCTCCTGAAGATGATGGCTATACTGTCAGAGTTTTGGGGGAGGTCATCGCCACGACGGTCTTCCTTCTCAACCAATCCCCATCACGGAGCCTTGACGGCCTAACCCTACCACATCCCAATTTCATAAACCTATCATTAAGCATAATCATGCATCATGTTTAATTGTTAAGCATTGAGGAGTGCTTGTTATTTCTAATGGGTGTTTAAACAAATTTCTTTGAGTTAGGAAAATACCTAACGTTAGAATTTTCTTCAGTTTAATCTCCGCTTATGTGTTGTAGATGAATCCAATTAATAAGGTTTCATCTCATTTTGTAATCATGTCACAAAAATTCCTAGAATTTTTGGAGCTTAAATCTTTTTGTTTGGACTAATAGGGGAGAGAAGGAATAGAAATTCTGCTGAAATACTTATCTCTCTTGCAAATGGGACCCACTGGCCAGCCCCACACCTCACCCCTCCCTCTCTCTTAGCTGCAGCCCCACCCCCTCCTCTCTCCCACCTCACTCTCTCTCTCTCTCTCTCTCTCTCTCTCTCTCTCTCAGCTGGACAGAGCAAAGGCAGCGGCCCCTATCTTCTCCCTCAAGCACTCTCTCCATTCTTTCCCTAAATCCCCACCTCAAGAGCAAGAATCAAGGTATGCCATTGAGTTCCTCACCTCTCTAGCTCTCTATCCATCTAATTCTTGTTCCCATGCATGAAGGTTTGGAGGTTTTCCAATTCAAATTTGTCACCCTTGTTGTGCTGCAACTTTCAACAAGTTTGCTCTCCCTTCTCCAAGAGTTTTCCTTCGGTTTTCCCCCAAATCGACGTCCTCAAACCTTGGCAAAGGACTTTGGGTAAGTACCTTAGGGTTTCCTTGATAGCATCACAAGTTTTAGCTCGGATTTGGTTGAATTTGTGGACATAAATGGAAGATTAGCAAAGCAATGTCGTGTTCTTGAGGCATTAAAGATGAAAAGAAGGTTTTGATGAGATAGCTTGTAAATCAAGGGTGTAGAGTGAGTGTATTAGGTTTTAACCAATGTATTAGTGCCATTGCATGTTTATGTGGTTTATATTTTAACATGCAAGTCAATTCGATCAACAAATCATCGCAAACAATTATTCTGTAGAACTCTGGAGATCCGAAGAATTATGCGGAGACTCTAGAAAAATCCGAAGAGTCCGGAGAATTATGCGGAGACTATGGACTCCTGTTACTTTCTGACGATGTTTAGACTACAAACTTTCGTTGTTTGTATGTATGTTTTGTACTTTTAGCTTGATGTTAGGATACATCCACTACTGATATGCCATGCAACACATTTCATTGCATCTCTTTCATGCTCATCATTGCACGCGTTCTTCTTTAGTGAATGAAGGACCAAAGGGTGATATGGGCGTGATCGAGGGCGATCCAGAGGTTGTTTCCATTGCTTGTGAAGCTAATCAATAAGGCAAACATCTAAGCATTTTCATCCTATTACTTTGGAACATATATTGTTTCAATTGATAAGTTATGCCTTATGTATGTTTGCATGTTAATGAGTCTTATGTCGGGTTTTGGGTTAGATCCTATTTGTTACATTACCCTCCTTGACATTGTCTATCGTTTGATCTTTTGTAATCTGGGTTGTTCATGTCAAGTAATGTTGTAACTTAAAATGAATGTGTTATACTTGGCAAGCCTTAGGTCGCTGGTAGAAGTCGAGCGGTGGTTCGGCTATCGTTCGCGAGCTTAGAACTTACTATATTTCACAAAGATAATAATGATGGAGGATGATGGGAAGTGTGAGATCATGAGGATGAGGGGAGGTTCGGGCGGGCAATAGGGATGGCTCGAGAAGGGAATTTTGGAGGCTATAGGCCCGCTTAAACCGATTAAGCATCGTCTATTATTGCAATTGGCTCTAGCACTTGTTCGTACTTACCACGTATCTGTATATAGGACGGATGAGCCGAATACCTTATGTAGCTATGACCTTTTGGTGTGCTAGTCTTGGGTGTTGTAGGTATAATAGGCTTGGAAGGGGTATCTAGTTTGCTCCAGGAGTAGTTCTAGATAACACCCGCATGTTGAGGCGTATGTCCAAACAATTGGGGCTTATTTGGGAAAGGTTGACATGAGTACCCCTTGTGTGGAACTGTGTGGTCACACAAAACCGTATGGTCCTCAAGTCGTGTGGGTAAAGAGGTACTCTATTGCAGGGCATATACAACAATTCAAATTGCCGCGCTCTCAGTTATAAACACGGTTTTGTCCATTTGCAGCAGTCGTAGAGTTTCCGTTTGTGATCTTGATGGTATGATGGGAGATAGATAGCGATGTTGATGGTGGGCGGTATGGTTCGTATTACAGTTACAATTATATTGATGATCTTAGGATAAAAGGTTGCTCATGGTTAGATGTAGGTGCATACACTTGAGTCAAAATTGCATTTGCTTAAGAACTTACTTAATCTTGAGGCCAAGTTCTTGCTAATTATCCAAATTGCATTTTTCTTGGAGTCATGCTATTTATAAGTGCCCACTATCGATTAAGTCTTGTGAGTATCTTCGTACTCACATGCATTGTTTGCTTTTCAAGTGAGGAAGAATTAGTTTTTGGCTACTTTATGCTCGTCAATGTTGACAACGAGCAGGAGTAGTGCCTACTACTCGGGTGTGGATATTTTGGGGTGGCGCCTTAGGGTAAACGGCGCTACCCACCTTTTGTAGTTATGCACTTTTTGTTGTGTAGATACTCTATCAGTGTTTGGATCATGTATTTTATCGTAAAGTTTAATTTGCTTAAAGACTTATAACTTATTTTTAATTACTTGCTCTTTATTAAATCTTGTGATGATGTGCTTGTTGCAAAGGCGTGTGTTCCAATCCTGAAAGAAAAACACATGCCGGGACTACTGAAGTGATATTCCGGTTAGTCATGAGAGTTGTCACTACACAAATGATTGACTTAATGACTAATTGAAATATTATCTGCACAGTTCCCCACAGACCCCATACGAAGCGTTGCACGGGCGAAAGCCAGCAGTGCACTTCTTCAAAGTTTTCGGCTGTGTCGTGCACGTGAAGAACACCAAACCAAAACAGGCCAAGCTCGAGGGTCGGAGTACACCAATGGCCTTCATTGGGTACTCGACAGATGTCAAGGCATACTATGTCTTTGATCCCGCAACAAATCGCATTCATGTCACATGCGATGTGGTGTTCGATGAGAGTCATGGCTGGGATTGGACTGTGGTGTCCACGGAGAAGATTTAGTTCACCGCTGGTGATTTTGTCATCCAGTACAAGGTGGATCCTGAGCAGGATGCGGGGACTACCACTCAAGCTATCCCTGGGGTTGCTTCTGCTCCGAATGACCCCAGCACGTTGGATCACAGGGCCCAGAGTATAGCACCCACAACGACTGGTGTGGAGTTTGTGTCTTCGACAACCGAAGCATTGGCCACACTTGGTGCCGATGATGACGAAGAGATGCTACCATGATTCCACTTGGTGGACAACATGCTGGGCACCTCACACCCTATGGACGAGCTACATCTGTCTCTAACTAAGGAACCCTCTTCATTCATTGAAGCCTGGAAGCATTTGCATTGGAGAAAAGCAATGGAGGAGGAAATGGAGTCCATTAGAAGCAATCAAACCTAGGAACTGGTGGATCTTCCTCAAGGACACATACCGATTGGTCTGAAATTGGTGTTTAAGATAAAGCTTGATGACAGTGGCAATGTGGTGAAGCACAAAGCTCGCCTCGTCACAAAGGGTTATGTGCAGCAACAAGGTATTGATTTCGACAAAGTTCTCTCCAGTTGCTCAAATGGAAACAGTGCGGCTGCTGTTGGCAATGGTTGCATAGGAGCGATGGTCAGTATATCATATGGATGTTAAATCAGCTTTTCTGAATGGAGAATTGGAAGAAGTGTATGTGGTTCAACCTCGCGGCTTCATCGACAACAAGCATCCACATAGTGTTTTGCATCTTTGTGAAGCTCTGTATGGACTTCTCCAAGCTCCCAAAACCTAGAATGCCAAGCTTGACATAAGCCTTACTTCTCTTGGGTTCACACGGAGTGTGTCAGAACATGGAGTCTACACTCGTGGAGTCAGAGGTAATTGCTTATAGATGGTATCTATGTGGATGATTTAGTGATTACAAGATCAGATCCTTCATGAATGAACAAGTTCAAGGGTGAAATGAAGAAACTATTCAAGATGAGGGATCTTGGATCACTGAGCTTACCTTGGTGTTGAAGTGCAGCAAGGCGAAGACGGGATCATACTGAATTAAAGTGCCTGTGCAAGGAGATTGCTTGAGAAGGTCGGGCTGGGTGATTGCAACCCCTGTGCAGTTCCCCAGTTCCCCTGGAACCCCACCTGAAATTGACTCGAGCAAGTGACTGAGCCAAGGTGGATGCCACACTGTACCAAAGCATTGTGGGGAGCCTCAGGTATCTTGTCCACACAAGACCAAATATTGTTCGCAGTTGAATATGCAAGTAGGTTCATGGAAGATCCCAGAGAAGATCATTTGATTACAGTCAAACATATACTTAGATATGTAGCATGGACATTGAACTATGGTTGTCACTTTGTCAGACAGGAGGGAGAAAGCCCAAGTCTGAATGGGTATTGCGACAATGATCTTGCAGGGGGACATTGACGATCGGAAGAGCACCACTGGTGTAATCTATTTCTTTGGAAAGAGTCCAGTTGAGTGGCAATCTCATAAACAGAAAGTAGTAGTGTTGTCCTCATGTGAAGCTGAGTACATCGCATCTACTACGGCTGCCTGTCAGGGAATTTTGTTCAGTTGCCTTATCGGAGAACTGAAGAATGAAGAGCAAGTATCAGTTCTGCTGAAGATGGACAACAAATTGGCATTGGCCCTTGGCAGGAATCCAGTATTTCATGACAGGAGCAAGTGTTGTATTTTCTTGAAAATTTTAATGGGCTCATTCTGTCGGGCCTTCCTCTTCTATTTGGGCCGAGCTTCTTGGCTGGCCGGCTATAGGAGGTGCCTAGGTTTTCTTGTGCTCGGTGCATCCCTGGGAAAGCGGGGCGCTCTGGAGAGGAGCTGGCGGCTGCTGTGCTCTGGCGGCGGCCGGCGCAACTGCCTCCGTTTCCTTCGGGAACGGGGGCTGGAAGGCGCCGGTGCGCAGCTGCTATTTGGGGACACCGGCCTCCTCTGCTGCGGAAGAGTTTTTCTTCCCCTCTTACTTCTGTTCTTCCTCACTGGTTTCTTCGGTGGTTCTGGGAATCATCGGCTAGTCCACCTGTGCAGGGCTTGGGCTGTGATTTGATTCAGGAAGGAATCCGTGAGGGAGTCCTGGTTTTGGAGCTTTTGGTGCTGCGATTGTCTAGGCTCGCCCGCACGCGCCGTCAGCGGTGTGGTGAGGATTTGTACCTCCGTCTTCCACATCGGCGTCAACGACGGCGAATTGGATTTCTGGGGCAGCGGCTTCATCGCCGTGCTTATCCTCTGTGACTGATTCACTTGCTTCACTCTCTCTGTGAGTTTCCCTCTCTGATCTGAACTGTAGAATGCTCTTATACCATGCTCTGTGATGATCCAATTTGATGAGATTAAATTAGAATGTTGAGTACAATAGATGCATTCTTGATGCTCTGTTTAGTTTAGGCAGTGACCTGGTTTTGAACTTGTTCGGCAAGATCACTATCAGTTTTTGGATCTAGCATTATTCTTTTGCTGTCACTGTCTGGAGCACTATACTTGGGCAGGAACATCATGCTGTGATCTATTTGTGCTATGAGAATTGAAGACCTGATTTATACCGCAGCATGCCATGGGGATGTTTCTGTCTCTGAGATGTTTCAGTCATCTTTGGATTGTGCTGTTGATAGACATTTTGGTTCATCTGCTGTGTATTCATCTGTTTATACAGGTGCTGTTCCTTTGCCCAAGTATATGCCATGTTCAGAGCACACTAGATCAAGAATGCTATCTAGGTGTGATCTCATATTCTAATTTAATTAATGATATGTTAATTAGATCAGTTATGGTACAAATTCTTGAAGGTTTGAGGCCAACTGATATTAGTGATCTGAGAGCCATTGCAATAATACATCCAGTCCAGTTCAGTTTCAGATGCAATTTTATTAGGTTCTGTTATTTCAGTATTACAGAACTTTTTGCTAGATTTTTGTATTTGCTCAGAAGTTCCTTCTGCTCATTGTATTTGTTATCTGGGATATATATATATATATATATATATGCTCATTATATCGCAAATTATACAACAGCAAGCACATTAACATTTGTTTTCATTTTATCTGCGATTGCATCGACCAGGGGAAGATAGCAACTGACTTTGTCAGAACTGAAGATCAGCTAGCTGATATCCTGACCAAGGCACTAGGACGAGTGCAATTTCAGGACCTCCGTGGAAGGATAGACGTTGAAGAGATCAATTGCAGCAAGGATTAAGGGGAGAATTGATGAACTAATCTTGTGCGTAGTGATCTTATCATTTGTTTTGTACCTAAATTAGTTTGTGAGTTGAGCATGAATTAGACCGTGAGTCTGTTAGGAAGTTCAGATGTGTGCTTGGTCCACGCTAAGAACTGTTAGATGAATATTAGGTACGATAGCTGCATGTTAGGAGAGTGGTGAGTGAATCTCGCTAGTGGAGTCGTGGCTTAGATGTAGGAGCAATTTGGCTAGCACTTTGCATAATAGAAAGAAGAGAAAACCCCAGAAAACGCCGCGGACTCATTGCGGCACAAATCCTCTCCCGAGTGTTGTCTGAACTTCTACTGTTCGCCATCTGAAAAAAGCCTGAACAACGTCAGTCTTGCAGAATCGGGAGCAGAAAGAGTGAGCAAGAGCTGAGAGAGTGAGTTTCTTCCGACAGATGTCTTGGAGGGACCAGGAGAAGATGAGGCTGACGAGCTCGTCGTCTGGGTCGGCCGCCTTGCTCTCACTCCTCTCCCTTCGTTTCCCTTCCACATCCTGCCTTCGCCGGCCACCGCGAGGTTCTACCCCATGCTTCATGTCTACACGCTCGGGCTCTTCAGTCTGGAATCTGAAAATGGAGCATGGCGTAACTCTGAACCACTGAACACGCTTGGCACGGAGCTCGCTGGAGTAAATATATGGCATCGGCCGGACTGGCTGTCTAGGATACGGCGCCGCCCGGCGAATCCACCTCGTCACCTCAGCACTTAGGTTTGGAAGGCCAATAAAATGAGTACTTTTATAATCTCAAGGTAAATTTCGTTTATAAGGGAATCTCCGTAGCCTCGTCATAAAATTCAGGTCCAATAAATATGGGCACCAAGCCCCTCCTAACACTCTCCTTATAAAAGTAAGTTTTACTTTGGACAATGATCTCTAGTTACTCTACCTACAAAAGTTCTTCGAATAATGACCAGTAATTCTATTTTTTTTAACCGACCGAGCCAGTAATTATATTGTTTGGTCTCGAAAACCACAACAAAGGTTATGCATAACCTTCAATAGTTAATTATGCATAAATTTACAACGTAAATTATTTACTAGCCACGGGAAATAGTGAAGTGCTAAGCTTTTTTGAACAAGATTTTAGTCAAGATAATTTCGATTAGCGAACGTAGTGCATATTCATATCTACCAAAAAAAAAAGGACGTAGCAGTATGTTTCCCGTGTGTTTTGACTAATGGCCGTGATTCGAGTCCCACTAATGAACATTTTGAGGTGGGTCTCTTTTGTGTACTTATCTTTATTGAGATGTATGTACTAATTAATTTAACCAAAAGACGAAGCTATTGAAAAAATAGACAATTAACTTATACTTCTAACATTCCCCTCATATGAAGACACTCTCAAGCCTCAGACGTGGAAGTAGAAGTCGACTATAATTTTTTATTTAATTGCACCCACGAGTACTCGAACTTGAGACATCTGACCATGATACCAATTGAGCTAGATGTATTAACCAATTTATCAAAAAAAACTAAGCTAATGAGAAAAAATAGATAATTTACAGGATAATTGCTCAGTTGTCACCCTTACAAAATAACAATTGCTACTGAAGATAACATACGAGCCACCCTGAGTCTATGTATGTGGGGTAAGGTGGCAAATGAGATGCTATCCGAAGGTCACCAGTGGAAAAAAACGAATGCCCCATAATTTACTTAAACTTCAACAATCTTGTCATAGATTCGACCTAGTTATTTGGTTTGGGGAAATACTAGGTGCAAACGGACTATCTAGTACAAAGGTACAAACAGCAAACTCCCACCCCCAAATTCTGATCTAAAAGGTAATGTTCATCCTATCATCCCACTTAGACACAAATGTCTACTTTATTAGATGAGGCAATCCTGCCCACCTAGACGTAATCTGCTAGATAGTTGTCATCCATTGTTTGCACATTTACACCATGATAATCTATTTGCACCTAATATATCTCCATTCAATTTGGGGTCTCCTGAACCCCTCGAAATGAGAAGAAAAATGGGGGATCGTGTAGTCACGTAGTAAGAGTGTATATTAGTCCACAAAGAGTATGCATTTTCTTTTCTGATGTGTCAGCAAAGAGTAGGTTAGCCGCTTCCAAATTTGAATGGGCGTGCCAAGACTTGAACCAGTCTCAGCACCGGCCCCACTGCTCATATATAGTCCCTAAGGCCGGTCCCACAGCACCTCACCCGTTATAAAGGGTCAAACCATTGTTTGACATCAAAATCCCCTTATTTTAAGTCGCAAAAAAAAAACCCTTCTTTTATTCGAACTCGAATACCGCGTCGTCTTCGTGTTCCCCTGTCAATCGACTGGTATAAATCCAGCTCGTGCCTCCGTTCCTCCGTCTCCGTGTCCGCCTCGCTCCAGCATTCAGTTATCCGATTGGTCGAGGCGGCCGGGCGAGTCGCTACAAATAAAGCCTCGTCTTGTTCTCCTCCGATTCCGAGTTCTGGTTGATGATGATATCGGCGGAGTGATCGAGGAAGGCACCAGCGAGAGGAGAGGAAGGTAGTCCCGGCTACTGCTGCTGTTCTTGTTGTTTTCTGGAGCGAGGAGGAGGATGCCGTACTGCGTGGTGACAGCGGCCGCCGCCGGCGACGAGGAAGTGCGGATCTTCTACCAGCGCTACGGCCACGGCGCCACCAAGGTCCTCCTCATCATCGGTACGCCGCCACTTGCTCATTCTTGTCTTCTCTTTTTACCCCCTTCCTTCGTTTGTACAATGTTTCGAGCAAAATCATTTTCACAATCTTTCGAGCAAACAAATTTGAGATTCGTATTGTAGCATTCCGAATTTTTATTCCTGCTTTCCCCCCTGATTCTCTCAACCTGAACAAGGAAAAAAAGTTTGAGATTTGATTTTTCTCCCCCCCCCCCCCCTGCACGGCGGCGGCGATTCAATTGATCAATTCTGGCGTTGTGAGTCGCCGGTCAAAAAGGATGGAACTGCTTTCCTAACCAGGAGGAATGTGTGGAACGCAGGATTCGCGGGCACGTACGAGTCGTGGGCCCCGCAGGTGAAGGGCCTGACGGGCGCCGTGGACCCCGTCGACGAGGAGTCTCCGGCCGACGACTCCGGCAGCGACGGCGCGTCGGAGGGCGTTGAGGTGTGCTGCTTCGATAACCGCGGCATGGGCCGCAGCTCTGTGCCGGCACAAAAGTCGCAGTACACGTGCGAACATAACCTTTCCATCTTTTATCCTTCTCCACTCGTTCTGTTTGCTTGGTTCCCTTTCCCAAGCCCAATATTCCTAACGACATTGTTCTGTTCAATCCTTTGCAGGACAGTGATCATGGCGAGAGACGCGCTAGCGCTCATGGATCACCTGGGATGGCGAAAGGCGCATGTCTTCGGGCACTCCATGGGTGAGACAGTCTGTCTTCAATGGTCATTGGTCTTGCTGATGATTCTGAGCTTATGAGCATCGCCTGACAAACTGTATCTGAAACAGGATCCATGATAGCGTCAAAATTGGCCGCGATTGCACCGGACCGGATCGCATCGCTGGCGTTGCTCAGCACCACCGGAGGAGGCTACCAGTGCATCCCAAAGGTAGGCGTGGTCGCCCAGTCATACAGATACCGCAAATCGTATCACCTTTTAGCCTTTTTCTGTACCGGTTCAGAAAAGCTCCATTTGTCTGAGACTTCAGTCACAATCAGATGGACGTGTATTTCAACAGTTTTTGTTGCATGTCAACCGTTGCTTTTTGATTCTCCAGCTTCTGGATGGCCAATTATTGGGTCGAAAAAATCGGCCGAAACATGATAAATTAAAAAATTAATCAAACTCTGCAAGCAGACGTCGACTGGAACAAAGAGGAAGAGTCAAAATTGGCTAGAATCAACAATTGGTACTAACTTTGCCATGTGGAAGGGAAACAAGGGAGAAATTTCTTGTTGACAGCTTTAATTTCAGTGGTACAATGCGGACTTCTCTGCTAGACAAACAACAAATTTGATTTACCTTTTTATTTCGAGCTATTGATATTTGGTGGGAGAATAGGATATTTTCGAACATGAGAGTGACATCTTTAGCTACACTAAATTTGAGAAAACTATGTTGATAGAAAATGGATAAAGCTCGTTGCCTTCTTGTACATACATATCTACAAGTTATAATGATTTGTTGGGTTCTTTAAGCTGGGTTAGAATTCAGAACACTACATACATGAACATAATCTTGCCTTCGTTAGGCATTTTTCCTCGAAGTTTAGATCGTAATTGAGGTCTGACATTGTGTATTTTAGAACTTATAAAAACAGTTAACGTTCTTTGTAACAAGTTTGCATTGAACTCTTCAATATCATTTAGACATTGTCAAAGGTAATGTTTGGTGAACAACTACTTTCTTTGTCTCACCCCTTTTTATTTATAGATAGAACAAATAATAAAGCAACCTGCTCCTAATGTCAAATGATATTTTCCTTTCCAGGTTGATTGGCACACGATATCTCTCGCATGCCGTTTCCTAAGAGCAAGAACTCCTGAGCAGAGAGCTATTGTCGATCTTGAAGTCCATTATACGAGGGTTGGTGATCACTGATTTTTTTTCTTTGAAAGTATGGCCTGCTTATATGCAAAAGAAAACTAATTTACAAATCATATCACGCTGTAGGAATACCTTGAGGAAGCTATTGGATCAAGTACCAGACGGCAAATGCTTTACCAGGTAAGAAGTTATGAACCCTTGTAGCCTTGTAGGACAAGGTAGCATGCATTCATAGTTGTGGTTGTCACAGTGAAGGGAGTGAACTCGAACCCATATTTGTTGACATAATTAATTTCTGTCGTAAATAATGAGCATGGGATTCTTGATCTGTAGTATGAGACTAGATTCAGTTGTAACGAAAATGAGACAGCTGAAGTAGTAGCCTGAAAAAGAATGCCTAGAAGCTAGAGATGCAAAACAACCCAAAGATCTTGAACATGCCATTTGTCGTATACGCATATCTGACTGAGTATGACTTCTTCTCAGGACTATGTGAAAGGTTTGTCATCAGGTGGCATGCAATCCAAACAAGGATTTGAGGGGCAAATGAATGCTTGCTGGACACATAAGCTCTCACCGAAAGAATTAGACAGGATTCGATCAGCAGGTTTCCTTGTTTTAATTATTCATGGCAGGTAACTGAATGATCAGCTAATCCATTATTTTCCATTGATTCACACGATGTACTGATCTCCTATATGGTGACATTTCATTAGGGATGATGTTGTTGCTCAGTTGTATCATGCAAGGAGGCTTTCAGAGAAGCTCCAGCCTGCTGCCAAGCTGGTTGAGCTCCATGGAGGCCACCTAGTGAGCCATGAAAGACCGACTGAGGTAAACATAGCATTTGTCAGAGTTCCCTATTTGTTGATTTTCTCACTATACTTCTCCAGATTATCCTGAAAAATATTGTGATTTATGTAGCTACAGAGCTAGTGTAGCTTAAGTTTTAACTGACAAGGTCCCTTGCAGGTTAATATGTCCCTCATGGAGATGATAAAGGCATCAAAATCAAACACAGAGCTAGGGGAGTGGTCAAACCTTCCTAAGAAGTCCGATGGTATGTACTAGTAAATCTCATCTTGAATGGAGCCTATAAGAATACCAAGACTTCAAATATGAAATCTTTTTCCTTAGCTAGATAACTGAAGTAATTTCTGATCTCTTGTGAAAACCAGGTCCACTTTTGACTGGATCAGCTTGTTCTCTTGTGAAACGAGATGATAACAGCGTGAATTACCTCGTGTTTACATATAATCTACTCGGAAAGCTGCACCTTATCTTGCTCTTCTTCTTTGGAGCATTCTATATTATTCTTGAGCATGCAAGGAGAGTCCTAAGAATTTTAAAGCCTGTGAGGGTCTCAGATTTCACCTTATAGGTAAATGTGTGACGCCCTCTATTCTGATTGATCTCCTTGTTGTCTTTATTTAAGTTCTAAAGTTGCTATTGGTAGACGAGCTGACTAGGAAACCTTTTCTGCAGATCAATTAGTTGGTGAACGATTACAATCCCATTCATTCATTCCTCGGGAAGTGTGCATTGAAAGAGATAGAGTCATATGATACTTTCGGCAAGATTGTTATTGCGAAGGTTAGAGACTTCAGACTGTCCTCCAAGGAATTGTTTTCTATCTTGTCCCCTGGTTTTGTCAGTGTGGGAGACAAGTCATTTTCTGCAATCCAGTGAGGATGTGTATTGTAGTGCCATACAAATGAAGTGCACTTGTCTCGTCAGATGCTCTGTGTTTCCTGCTTGCACAAAAAGATGAAAGCAGAAAGGGCACACCTGATTATTCAAAGGCGGTAAAAGAGTTATTCACTTGCAATGGTTGGTAAATACAATATTATTTGGGCTTCTATGAACTCCGGTGACAGCAATGCTTCCTCGGTTGCATATATTCTACACATCTGAACTCTGAACTGGTAAACAATATCAGTAGCGGATAGACGTATAAATGGCAGTAAATAAGCATTTCCAAATTCCCACTTAAAAGGAATGGTTGAACCGAAGCTTCATACACCATTGGATCAAAATCAACATCTAATCAGATATCATTGCAGTATCCAAACAAATTGAAAGGTCACCACAATTAGTTTGGACTTCAGAAAAAATATACCAGGCAACATACAAATAGCAAAACACAATTTGTCAAACGAATGTGATAAGCTTTCGATCTTATTTCAGCCATAACATAACATAGCTGAAATTCTCAACTTATTATTCTCAATCGTTTTGAACCAGTATTCAGAACTTTTACAGAAGACATCGGTCACACACATACACAAGCACGCAAGCTATACAATATCAAAAACAAACATTGCAAAATTAGTCAAGAAGCACCTTAACAACATACACAGCGCACTCCACGGAGATGCCAGACATTGCCTTGGATGCCATACTCAAGTATAGGTCACCCTGCCGGGCCGCACGCCGACGCCGAGCCGTGGCGGCGTCCACTCCCCTGTGCAGCTCGAGTCCGGGCTGTACTCGGCGAGTGCACCGCCGTTATGGCTCGCGCTCTGGCCCGAGCTCAACGTGTCCCCGGCAAGCAGACCGCCGGAATGGGTCCTGACGTGCGTCGGTGTATCCGACGGCTGCGCCGTGCGCGCCTTGGCACGCGCCGACCGCGTCGCGGCCATGTAGCCTGGGATCGTCGGTGGCCGCCCGTGCGTCGTGGCGACCGGGTTCAGTGGGCTCCGGAACGACGTGTCCATCTCCACAGCCTTCTCGGACATACCGCCGGCCAAAGCAACAGCTGCCGTCACGTCGGACGTCGTCCTGGTGGCAGCGCCGTTGTACGTCTTGGCGTGGTCCGACGCGTTCTGCTGCTGCGCCTGCGTCGCTGCCATCCAGCGCTCCAGCCAGTGGAAACCGAGGCCGGCCTTTCCGTCCTCTTGCCGCAGCCACTGCCGCTGTTCAATCATGCAAAAGTTCGTCAGATCGAAGCAAACGCAAATTCATCCATGTCAACATCGGCGCCATCACGCCGCAGATGACGCACCTGCTTGTAGGCGTAGGCGTAAGCGAGCGCCCGCTCCCGTCGTGCGGCGGCGTCGTGCCGGCGCGCGCCTTCGGCCCTGGCGTCCTCCAGGGTGCGGCTGCTCCCGTCCCAGCCCGCTGAAGGGCTCCTTCCGCCGCCGTTGTCGTAGCCGCTGCCAAAACCAAGCCTGCCCCTGCTCCCGCTTCGCTGCTGCTGCAGCACGTCCGCCACCACGCCGTCGTCACTGACATCTTGGTCGCCTGCCAATGCCAACTCGAGGAAAGGGTAGTGTCCTCCTCGTCCGGCTCCTAGTGGGGAGGAGCCATTGGCTGCAGGGGTCGACGGCGGGAGGAGGAGAAGCGGGAGTTGGGTGATGCGGCGCGCGCGGACGCGGGCCTGGGCTCGGACGAGGGCCTGCATGCAGCGCATGGTGAGGTGCACCTGCCGCCGCACCTGGTGACCGCGCACCAGCGCTTGCAGACGCACCAGGCCGCGCAGCGCACGAAGGGCCCGCCGGGCCTGAAACGAACGAACAGGGAAAGCATGAAATTTGAGTACAGTTCATGGAGATGCTTAGATAGCTCAACTGCGGATTTTCACGACATAACATGTACCCAATACATACAAAATACATAGTTTTCTTCGAGGGAGGAATCACTACTAGCTAATGCAACTTCCAGTTGACTAAATTGTTCATTAATGTTTCATAGATAAATAGTTTGTCAAAATCGTAGATCCTGAATAAGATAGGAGATGTTCCGGTAGGATCGCGAATCAAAATATTCCATGTAGAATATGAAATTGTATCTTCTGATCCTACCAGTGAGTCAATATTACAATCTGGCATGTATCTTACCGCTAATATATTATAAAGTTGGCAAAGTTATCTCCAGGACACCTAAAATGTGTGGTTTGGTCTCTAGAACACCCTAACTCTAGATGTTGTGTGCTGGACACTGAGAATGTGTGATTTAGCCTCCAAGACATTATGCCTCTATCTTCACACTTCATGATTTTTTGTCTCCATGCATAGATTATGATCAATCCTAAATTTTGCAAAATGATGCAATGCTCTATTCCCCATGCCTGCAATTTTTGTTAGATTTTTCACAGAAAAATTGCAGAATGAAACTGAGGACATAATGGTCTATTTCCCCTCCTCTAGTGTCCTCCCTGACGCACACCTCTTTCTTTCTATATTTGGGTGCTTGCACTCTCCCCAGACACCACCTTCCCATTTTGGCTCAAGCGCTTCGAACTCCTTGCGTGCAGCAGGCGAACCCATGGGCAAGCACGCAATGTATTCCTTTCATGGACTAGTCTAGCGTGGGCGGTGACGGTTCTGGAGGTAGAAGAGAAGTTATAATCGAAAAGCAAATTACATCATTTGAAAAATATATATATATGTTTGAGAGAAATTTAGAACAGATTTAAAGGCAAATTCGTATCGCTCCTTAGGAAAAAAGTTCGCCAGAAATGTGGTATGAAATTTGGGAACAAACATTGTAGCAAAAAATTACAGTGATTTTTGACTGAACCAGCATAATTTCCCGAGAAAAATGAGATAAAAATCAAAAAAGCAAATTGATCTTAATTTGTGAGCAACCTGATGCAAATACGAGACTAAATTCAAAACTAGATTAAATTTCAAAGAAGAAAATTGTGGGCAAATTTGGAAGCGAATTGAGACAAATCCATGTGCAAAGTCATGCCAAATACGGAAAAAATTGAGGAGCAAAGTTAGTATAAAATTCAAAGAGCAACTCTATGCACGGTCCAGAGCAAATTTATGCAAAATTTAAGAGGAAATATTTGTACATTTGAGAGCAAATCGAGATAAACAAATAAAAAACCCAAACAGGGGTGCTCCATCAAGCCACCGATAGCTGATATGGGCAGAAGCAGCCATGCGTCACTCAAGCGGAGGAAGACGAGCGTGGAGCATATATTGGCGGCGGCGGGGTCTGTCATGCTTGCCGTTGCAAGTGGGGGTGGTTGTCGAGGCTACCGCTAAGAGGAACATGCTAATGAGCACCCAAGCTCAGAGAGACGGGAGGGGAAAATGATGTGTTTGTGGCGGGATCACTGGTGTGTGCATCGATCTCGGTGGCCGTAGTGGCGGCGGCGGTCCCCTGCTGCACTAACTCCACGTCCACCCCTGTTCATAGCCGCAGAGCTTCCCCTAGCACCATGTGCTTCACACTCCTTCAGCACCGTTATTACAGGAAGTTCATCTGTATCTTTTTCACTACTACTTAAAAATAACCGTTAATGATAAAGTATCACTATCAATTCACAAACTCTAACGACCATTAATCATTGAGCCTGCTAAGAACAGATAGTGACACGTACTATCACCATCAATTTTTGTTACAAACCGATAGTGTTATAGTTGGTGTTATGGACCGAAAGTAATATTAGAAGTATAACTATCGGTTAGTTCCTAAAACTGCCAGTGATATGTCATGGTATATAACCACTTGTCTGGGCTCCAAGCCCGAGCAGAACGGATGAGCTCTATTCTACTCAACGGCTCTTTGTGACAACCTTGTGTGGTGAGGTTTCAAAATTTAGAGAAATCCACGTGACGTAGTTTATCTAAGGTTAGTAAATTTATCTATATTTTATTTATACTTAGATTTACTTGCTAGATTGCTCTAGATTTTAAAAATCAGTGTTTGTTCTATGATGATAAATTTTGAAGGAGCTAGAGCTCCAACTAACTTAGTGAATTTAAGATAAACGATTTTAGTATACATTATATATGTTAGTAAGTTCATCTATATTTTATTTGTACTTAGATTTACTTGCTAGATTACTCTAGATTTTGAAAATATATGCTTGTTCCATGATGATGAATTTTGAAAGAGCTTGAGTTTCAATAGACTTAGTGAATTTAAGATAATCGATTTTAGATTTTCATATTCTAGGTATGAATTTAATTATCATTATTTAGCAATATGGATGTACAATATTGTTCGTAGTGGCCCTGAGTTTTTAAATGGTATAGAAGCTTTTTTTAGCATTCTCGTGGCATATAAGTCAAATAATTATGATGACTATATATGTTGTCCACGCACTGTTGCAATAATGAGAAGCAGTTTTCAAACATAGAGCATATCCGTACACACTTGCTTCGAAGGAGTTTCAAGCCTGGCTATATCTGTTAGACCAAGCACGGTGAAGATGAGGATAGTGAACATGAAGGGCAGCCCACTGTCGAAGAAGACGAAGGTAACGATATGATGACTGATGAAGACAACGATATGCTGACGTTCGATGATACTTTGGTCCATGATGATGAACATGACATATATCAGATGTTATGTAATGGAGAGGGAGACTTCACCAGTGGGAGATAACATCAAAACTTTTAGCGTATGATAGAGCATTATAAAACACCCTTGTTCCTAAACTATAAGGATGAGCACATAAAGTTACATACAGTACTAACATTACTGCAATTGAATGCTAGCAATGGTTGATCAGATAAGAGTTTAACTAAGTTGTTACAATTCTTGGGTAACTTGCTACCAGAGGGAAATGTGTCCAAACAACTACATACTGTATTGCAAAGATTTTGTAGAATTGGATGCATGTCCAGTGTGCAAAGCAGCATGGTACAAGCAGCACAACAATGATGATGAAGTGGGGATGAACCATAAAAGAAAGACCCTCCGCTAAGGTGGTGTGGTATTTTCCTATAATCCTCCATTTGAAGCGATTGTCTGTGAACAAAAGGTATACCCAGTTGATGCAATATGCGACGAACATGGCCTTTTAAGGCATGCATATATGTGACTTTAGTGATTAATGACAATATAGTCAATGAGGCTAATAAATTTGTTAAGTATATGATTTAGTAGGTCTTATGAATGCAACACATGAAAAAGCCACCAAAGTGGAACAAAGATTAGATTGAATTGGACAAGTCACAAGACAATTGTACACGTCAGATGGTCCGACGCAAAGGCGTTGGTACACATCGAAGCATTCTTTTCGGCTGCTTTGTAAATGTCGGATGGTCCGATGATAAAGAGTTGGCTATGCCGGAGCATTTTTCAGAAGTTAGTTTCAAGTGATGAAGAGTTGGTTGTACACGCCGGATGGTCCGGCAATCAGAGGCTTGTACATGCTGGACAAATGCACAAGAGACGTGGCTCAGTTTGCTCAAGTCTAAACATCGGATAGCTCGGTGATGGAATTAAAGGTAACACCGGAACATCCAGTGTTCTCAATAAGTTTAAGTGGAGTTTCAATAGCTAGTTTCTACTGCTCTACACGCTGGATATTTTGGTGTTTGTACTCCTATTAACACCGGAACATCCAGTGTTCACAGTCTTTTTGATCGTTGGAGCAACGGTTAGTTCACGGGTTTGAGGCTATAAATACCACTCACTCGGTCATTTGAGTGTGCTGGAGTCCAGAGAAGCTCACATACATCTGAGAAGATATCTAAGCCACCAAAAAAGTGCTAAAAGTGATCCTTCAAGGAAATTAGTACAAGATTAGGAAGTGATTAGTGATATTAGGCTTAGAGAGAGTTGTTGCTATGTATTGCAACCTAGAGAGGGGATTAAGAAGTGGTCCTACCTCGTACCAAGTGGTACGCTAGCGCCATGGAGTCTTGGTGACTCGATGGCATGTGAGCATTGGTGGCTCAAGCTTATCAACCATCTGACTTGGTGTGGAGCGGTAGCAAGAAGTTTGTACGGGGATATGGAGACACTTATCTTGGTGGCTTAAGCTACGAAATGAAGATGGCGGCAAGTGACCAGAAGAGTGACCAGAAGAGAGGTATGTGGTGAGCCTTGCCTTTGTGGCTTGGTCGCTCAACCTACTTGAGGCCTAGATGGCTCAAGGGTCATGATCGGGTGCCAACCTGGAGCAATAGCCTAGGTGCCTAGTCTAACATAGATTAGGAGTGGCATTTATGCCATCAATACCATGGGATAAAAATCATTTGTGTCGAGTTTGCTCTCTCTACCTTCTTTATGTTTTTGCATTTCCATACTTACTATTTACCTCTGCATATTTACCTTCCTAAGTAGTTTGTTAGGATTGGCTATAGGGTACAAACCCTTTTTGAGCTGTAGAGTAGACATACTAGATAAACCTAGAGCACATGTAAGAGAAATTGATATATGTTTATCATGTGATATTTTTTGGAGCCGATAAGTTTTAAGTGTCCTAATTCACCATCCCCTCTTAGAACGTCACTGATCCTTACAATTGATATCGGAGCAAGGGCTCACACCTTTCAAAAGGATACGTCCCACAGCTAGGCTTTTGATCAGCTAATCACATCTCCTTTTGATCAGTTAGGCTTCACCGTCTAGTGAGTTGTGACGTCTAGGGTAGGGATGGATATCAGCAGTGCTCCACATTTTGATGACACTTCCCTCGGTGAAAAATTCTAATAACTTGTTTTATTCAAGCCAGATGTTTAGATGTTTGGAGAGTCACTAAGAAGGGGATGAAGGAGCGTCCCACAAATAAGGAGGGACAATTCGATACCTTGGGGAAGAGTATCTTTTTATCTTCTCTATCCATCTATGCATTCAATCGAGTATATTTTCTTACCAATGCATATGATATTTAGACTAACCTCATTAAAATATATGAAAGCACAAAGGATGTGCACAATGAGAAATATCATGTTCTAGTCTCTAAGCTCAATAGTATTAAATAACTTGCCCATAAAAATGCTAATGACATATACTCACGTTTGAATATTCTTGTCAATGAGATCAATGGGCTATGTTTAACGCCAATTGAAGATGGTCAAGTGGTGAGAAGAATATTTCAGGCTCTTCTTCCAAAGTACAAGTTAATTGTCTCCATCTTCTACGACAACAATAACATTAGCAAGATGACTTCAAACCAAGTACTCAGCAAGATCATTACCCATAGGATGACAATAAACATGGGGGTTGAAACTTGTTCCTCATCTGATATCAAGAACCTTGTCATCACAAGCAAGCAAGCTCCTTGCCCACACATAAAAGAGAAGATGAGAAGGTAAGAGCAAAAATCAAGCTCAAACAAAGATGATAGTGATTAAGATGAAGAGAGGGATGAAGAAGATGAGCAAAACACATCAAATGACGAAGACATGGACCCTAAGATCACCAAGCTCATCTTAATATTGGAGAAGGACATCAAGAGGATCAATGCTAAGATCAATTATTCATTGTCCACTAAAGACTTGGTCAACACATTTGATCATATCAAAAGGAGGAAGAAGATCAAGAACAAGAGGAAGACAAAGAGAAGAGTCAAATCATTTGCAAGTCTCAAATCGGTGAGTAAAGATGAAGATTCAAGTTCAAGTGATGAGAGCTTCATCATTCACTCCTCTATCATCACGTAAGTTATCATCACATAAGTGCCTTATGGGCAAAGGTAGGAAAAACGATGTAAATGATGATGAATCCGATTAGGATTCACCCTCGTAAGAAGAATTTCTTGAATTGATCAATAAGCAACAAAGGGTCTTAAAGAAATAAACTAAAGAACTAAGAAATTTAATACCCTTAATGACATGCATGCTACCTTTATTTCTAATTATAAACAGTTATTGAGCAAATTTTAATGACTAAATAAGGAACATGAAGAGCTTAAGGTAAAACTTGAGAGCATTGAATCTCAACCTAAGACCCATTTGAAGCAATCTGTCTCTCTCTTTAATTTAAATTCTAAGGTAGATGCTTTCACTTATTGTAATGATTTGATTGATCTATCTACCTCATCCCTTTACAATGAGACATATGTTGAAAATGTTATTATAGAATTATGTAATGATCTCATTACATAAGAGAATGATGAGCTCAAACAAGAAGTGGAGAAGCTCAAAGACGACTTAGAAAGATTAAAGGGCAAGAACCATATCCAATCTCATCAAGATAACTGTGATAATATGGTGAAGAAGCTTACGGATGGATCTACCGTGACATGCTTCAAGTGTCATCAAGAATGTCACAAGTCATTCCAAAATAAGCAAGTTAAGAATGAGACCAAGGAGAAGAAGAATACGATGAACCTATCAAATAAAACCTCTAACATCTACACTAAAATCAACTATAAGGCCAAGAGCAACCACTACAAGCTCAAGAAGAAAGATAATAGAAAAGTGATTGGGCACATGGTTAGGCAAAAGGACCGAAGGTGAAACCAAACTATTTAGGTGCCTAAGGAAGTTATCATCAACATAAAGGGATCCCAATCGGTTTAGGTTCCAAAAAAGACTTGATGTCCATGGGTCAACTTGGGGGATTTGGAGACTTAACGCACAAGATAAAGTGAAGGTTAAAGCAAAGAAGTCAAGCGTACAAAATTGAACGCATTGATGAAGAACTTAATCATCATATACCCAAATCCCCCATTTAAAGGTAAAATAGGTAATTGTAGCTAGATTTTTGTTCATACTTTTTATTTTTCATTTAGTACCTTTATCTTGTCTAGGATTGCCTATCCTTATTTCATTTCCTTGCAATGTCTAGTGTAGTTTTTCATATGGTAGGTTGCTTGTGTTTCTCTCTAACCCATGAGCAACCTACATGGTTTATTAGCGGTTGGTTCTTTTCATGGTATGTTTCTACAACCGGTATCCTTTATATGTCATGAATCCAACATATAGGGTACCCTTTTCATTATTATCAATGACAAATACATGTCTCTTATAAGTATTCGACACTTGTATGCACACATTTAGGAGGAGCATTCTTATGGGTTGTGATTTTAAGACTAACATGTGTTTCAAGTAGTATCATTTATAGTCTCGTGAAGTATCTACAAGTCTCTGAAAGTATGCAATATTTATTCGTCAATTGATATTATTGTCAATTTATTTGTTCAATTAAGCTACCTCCATACATAATATGGCTTAAATTTTTTATCTCTATATATTTTCTAGTTGTGCTTATATTGTTATATACCTACAAGTGATTCATCACAAGTAGGTCTTATCATATGTATGCATACATATCAGGGAAGTTTAGATCATATTATGTGATTTTCATTAATTGTGATCCATATTTTTTATTTCAAATGCTATCCACATAATCCTTTCAATTGGATTCCTACAAGTGGTATAATCTAATTAGATCATGGTTCATGAAGATCTCTCCCGTGTATTCTGATGTTTTTTCTTGAGTTTAACATGTGTTTATAGCCTTTTTGAGATTGTTGACAAATGGAGAGAATTTTGATGACCAAATTAAAATACAAGATTGTTGATAAAGAAAGAAGCATGATGCAAGAAGCACGCATGGAAGTATTACAAGTCATATCAAGGCAAGAAGTGCGCAAAGTAACCAGCTCTTGCATGGGTCGATTAAGGGAGATAGTAGTGATGAAGAAAGGGGGGAATTGTCTCCATGGCAGTCAAAACAAAAGGAGGACAAAGTGAAAGTAAAAATAAGGTGTGATAAAGATGGGGTCTTCCCTTATAAGTAGTATTATTGGTTTTCTTACCATGCATCCAAGCAAAGTGGTAAGACCTTGTGAACTTTACAATTGTTGCCATTCATTATTTATGCAATTTACAATTTGTATCATTTATTATTTACCACTTGCTTTGGTTGTATTGTAATCAATCACAAAAAGGGGGAGATTGTAGCAAACATGTCACTTTTAGGGTATGCATGTGATTTTAGTGATTAATGACAACATAGTCAACATAACTAACATATTTGCCAAGTATATATTTTAGTAGGTCTTATGGATGTAACATATGAAGAATTCATCGAAGTGGGTCAAAGATTGGATTGAATTAGACAAGTCCTAGGATAATTGTACACACTGTATGGTCTGACACAGAGGCGTTGGTACATGTTGGAGCATTCTGATCCAACGATGAAGAGTTGACTACGCCAAAGTATTTCCCAGAAGTTGATTTGAAGTGATGAGGAGTTGGTTGTACACGCTAGATGGTTCGAGGATCATAGGCTTATACACGTCGGATCAATGCACAAGAGAAGTGGCTAGGTTGGCTCAAGTCTACACACCAGATAGTCCGGTGATGAAGTTAAAAATAACACCAGAACATTTGGTGTTCTCAATGAGTTTGAGTGGAGTCCCAACGGCTAGTTTCTACTGCTGTACACACCGGATGTTTCGGTGTTTGTACTATTGTTAACGCCGGAACATCCAGTGTTCACCGTCTTTTTACTGTTGGTGCAACGACTAGTTCACATGTTTGAGGCTATAAATAACCCCCACGCACTTGGTCATTTGAGTGTGTTGGAGTCCAAAGAAGCTTACATACATCTGAGGAGACATCCAAGTCACCAAAGTTCTAACAGTGATCATCAAAGACAATTAGCACAAGATTAAGGAGTGATTAGTGATGTTAGCCTTAGACAGAGTTGTTACTAGGTATTCCTACCAAGAGAGGGTATCAAGGACTAGTCCCACTTTGTACCAAGTGTTATTCCGACGCCTTGAAGTCTTGGTGACTCGTTAGCACCATGAGCCTTGATAGCTCAAGCTTGTCAACCCTCTAACTTGGTGTGGAGCGACGACAAGAAGCTTGTACGGGGACACGGAAATCCTTATATTGGTGGCTCAAGCTCCGAAGTGAAGACAACAACAAGTGACCAGAAGAGAGGCTTGTGGTGAGCCTTGTCTTTGTGGCTTGGTGGCTCAACCTACTTGAGGCCTAGGTGGCTAAGGGTCGTGATCGAGTGTCGATCGGGAGCAATAGCTTAGGTGGCTACTCCAACATGGATTAGAGGTGGCTTTTTGCTGTCGATACCACAGGATAAAATTTATTTGTGCCGAGTTTGCTCTCTCTACATTCCTTAAGCTTCCGCATTTACATACTTGCTATTTACCTTTGCGTGTTTACCTTTCTAAGTAGTTTGCTAGGATATGTTATAGGTTGTAAACCATTTATAGCAGTAGAGTAGACACGCTAGATAAACTTAGAACATATTTAGATATAAACTGATATAGGTTTATCTTATAAAGTTTTTGGAGCTGATAAATTTGAAATGTCCTAATTCACCCTCTCTCTTAGAACATCATCTATCCCTACACGATGGCACACCAAAGAGCACAAGAAAAATAGAATGCTTAAACACCTTGCTTATGGCATGCAATGAAGGAACATTGATAGAATACAAGAAGACATTCGCACATGATGTAAGGAATATAAGGTTCGTGTTCAGTACAGATAGGATGAATTATTTTAGCAATATGAATAGTAGTCATAGCACTAGGCCCATGACTCTATGTATCTATAACCTTCCAACTTATATGTGTATGAAGTGGAAGTATCTTATGATATCGTTGCTGATCGAAGGTTCAAATCATCCTGGCAACGATATCGATGTGTACCTCAAACTAATGGTTGAAGATCTTCTTATAATATGGAACGATGGCATACGAGTATGAGATGAGTACAAACATGAGAATTACACCCTACGTGCAATGTTATTCGTAACAATCTAAGATTGGCCTGCTCTTGGTAACCTATCAAGACAGTCAATAAAAGAATACAATGGATATGTCTAGTGTTTGGAAGATATAATGGGTCGGTGGCTGAAGAACTCTCGTAATAGTTTGCATGCATCACTATAGGTTCCTTCATCGAGATCATCCATACGGTATCAAAGCAAGAGCTTTTGATGGGACAAGGGAGACTGGTCATGCTCCAAAGATTCGCGCAAGAAAATAGGTATTTGAGATGGTAAAAAGTATTAGAGTAGTCATTAGAAAAGTGCGACGCAGTACACAATTCCCGAGTAAAAAAGTAGCTCCTATGTGGAAAAATAGATCAATATTTTGAGACCTACTTTATTGGTAGGACCTGGAGGTTCGGCACACACTCGACGTCATGCACATCGAGAAGAACCTGTTTGATAACTTGATTGGTATCTTAATAGATATACCAGGTAAAACAAAAGATACACTCCAAACACGTATGTAACCAAAAGATATGAAATTCAAGAAAGACCTACATCCTCAAGAATTGGACACCTGGAAAAAGCGGCTTTCTACGACCTACTAAACTCTGAGCAAGGAAGAGAAACTCTACTTGTGTGATTGCTTGCATGAAGTTAAATTTTCGTCCAGTTACTCCACCAACTTATCGAGTTCATCAATAATGAAGTGGTAAGCCCAAAAGATAAGTTTTATGAGCCGGTATATAGAGCGCAACCTTCAATAATCATTCAGGACTTGCTGAGTTCTACAACTTCGGATAGTAAGAGAGGTTGAACCGCTTATTTGTTTCCTTTGCATGAATGTTTCATGTGAATCCTGAGGTTTCTAAATATCTGAAATACATTGTGAGTTAGAGAGTAAGCTCTGTCCCAACTAACCAAGCAATATTTGTGAATGGTATGTGAATTGTCTATGTATGTATGTGTATGTCTATATATATATATATATATATATATATATATATATATATATATATATATATAATTTGTGAATAAAATGTGTCGAGCTAGAATGATGAATTATGTATGTATATATGCTTGTGTATATATATTGTTCTCTGAATATATTTTTGTCGACAATAACTAAATTTTAGGGTAAGAGATTATTAATCTGCAGTGAGAATCCAATAATCACTATTAATTTATTATATAAAATGATAATAATAATTATCACTATCAATTCATATAATAAACTAGCAGTAATAATCATAAATTATTACTGCTATTTCAAAAACTAGCGATAAAGCAGATTTTAAATCGATAATATCTTTTTATAATCATGAACGTTACCATCGTCGTCGTCAAGGTCGAGCTGTGCCGCCGATGGCACCGACCAGGCGAGCACCAGGACCACCTCCACCACTATCGCACCATCGCAGTTTTCCTTTCCTTCACCAGGTGCTAGAATCAACAACGACGATGCTAGACCTATACTGCTGCAGCGGGGATTCTGTTGGGAAAGAGGATAAAACAGGTGGTGGGAAGGGAGAGAGATGCACGGGAGGGGGAAACAAGTCCCTCGACCGCTCCACGCGACGACTTGTCACTGTCCCAGTTCCTGTGCACGGTGCACAGGGCTGCCTTGCGCTCGTAGTTTGATTGCAATTGAACACTTATAGATTGGCGTGCATACTGCAGACAGCTAGACGAAATTGCATGGTCAAAATTTAGTCTTTACTTTAAAAGTAATTCATATTTTTCTTTTGAAGAAAAGGAATTTCTTTAAGCTAGATTACAAAAAAACACCCGCTTCAGGAAATTTCTAAGTTGCATCATTCTAGATTTTATTTCCACTTAGATCCATGTACCTACAACAAGACAATTATCCCCGTAATAACCGTACTACCAGTTCTTTACAGTGGCAGGTGAAGAGATCATCAGTCGTTCACTTCACAGCGATACTACAACGATTCAAATTAGCGGTTCGGTCTATATTGCTACAGTGGATCGAGGCATGTACTACCAGGATATATCCTAGATTTAATTAATTCTTTTTGTACAAGAGAAATTCAAAGTAATTTTTTGGATCGCCGAAATTCACAGTGCCGTAGATAGGACCGTGAATTTGGAATCAAAACTTGAATTATTTAAAACTAGCAATCAAACATGAACCGGATCCCAAAAATTACTAACGATCACAGGATGTTATGGGTCTGCCTTGCCTAGGAGAGGTCGAGTCGATGAGCTCTCCCAAATAGACACTGTATACCTACCCTGTTGAAGAGCAACATGTAAATATGCAGGATGTACATGTTGGCATTCTTACAGTCACACACCAGCATAACTGATCTACCTACAAATGGAACAGGCCGTGCACACCATAAAAGCGCACTTACTGACCTCGGTTGGTCTGGTTTGGTAGGTGGTGGATCCCAAAGACGTACACTCACCTAAACCTAATCACCGATGCAATTGATGCATGATTCCTCCCCAAGTCACCGTGTCATTCTCGGCAAATCTCTCTACTTGCGCTGTAAGCAAGCAGGCAATCTTGATGCCGGGGTCTCTAGCAATATTTTAGCTACCTAGACTCGTCACCTCAAAAGCAGCCACCGATTTTAACAGCAGATCTCTTGCCAATCATTGTGTCAGAAACAAGGGCTCACCACCTACTCACTGACCAGTCACCTTTAATTTCTCACCATTAATATTTGGGATAATTCTTTGTATCCTATCGAAAATTATTAAAATTCACGATCTGCCCAAAAAAAAATCAAATTCCCGTCCCTCATATGCCAATACATCAAAGATTTTGCCTTATGCCATTGAATAACGATGTTAATACCAATGGCATACCGGGATGAAAAAACTAAATTGCACTTCCCCTTAATTGGTACTGATCGATCAGTGCAAGGTAGCTAACTGAACATCTTAACAATGATGTATGCTTGCCATGCAGATGAACACATGATGCAAATTTAAGCATAACGTGGCATTGAGAAAAACTGGAGTTGTTTTGAGGAGCCCAGATGTGGCTGTATCTGATCTGAGCAGTCCGATTTCCGATGAGACGGCTCATACGCGTCAAATGTCGGCACCCGTTCAAACTAAAGACCAGGGATCAAAAACTCTGAAGCCATTCGACATTTAATTGTGATTTGTGATAATAAGAATGAGAATCCTATGTTCGGTTTGAATCTAAGATCGGTCAAGCACACAAGGTCTAAAGCAGATAAAGATTATTGCGAGGTAGAGTATGTTAATTCTGATGCACGTGAGACAATCAAGGAGACGTATGGCTAGCTGGTTGGGCACGCACGTACCAGGTATCCGCGGTAGTAGGCCTGGATGCGCACGGCGGCGCGCTCCTCCCGCGACGCGCGCCGGTGCACCGCCATCCTCACCACCCTCGCCGCTGCCTCAGCCGCAGCCACCGCTGCCTCGGCCGCGGCCGCCAGCGCTCTCGCGCGCTCCATGTCGCCGGCCACCTCCTCGTCGACGTCCTCCTCCTCCTCCTCCATCATCGCCACTGCTCCGCCCTCGTTGCTCACCTCCAGCGACGTCTCGGACGCCGGGAAGTGCTCCAGCAGCAGCACCTCCGGCTCCTCGGTTCCACTGGTAGTCTCCTCCTCGCTGGCCCCGTTCTGCCATGACCGCAACTCGCCATGAATGATCACCGCAACATGCCATGCCAACCGAGATGCAAAGAACTGCTATATAATGCCATCACATCGGTGGATGCCTACCTTTTTCCCGTTTTGCACGGTGTCCTTGTTCTTGGAGGAGGTGGCGGATGACGACGAGGACGGCCGGAACACCTTCCTAACGGCGGCGAACCAGCCGCCGCCGCCACCGCCGGCGTGCTTCTTGCCCATGGCTGCCTGCGCGATTACCCCGCTGGCGATAAGCTGGTAGAACTTGGGAGCGGTGAGGAAGGAGGAGGCAGTAGTAATGGTGGAGATGCACGCAACGCGCGCGATGGCGCCAATTTAACGTCGCCCACGGGGACCCCCCGCGCGTGCCCTGCTAGACTGCTATGCTCTGCTTTGGGGTGGGAGTGGGGCTGTGTGTCTGACTGTCTGAGGGACCGGGCTTCGCAGGTGAAGGACACAGACAGGAGCAAGGCACTACTTTGCTAGTACCTTCTTCCATTCTGGGATTGTGCCTGTGTCGTGGGCAGTAGTAAAACTGTATAGCCCATCACTACTGTAGTTTAGAAATCCTTGTAGGTGAGGTGTATGTCTATCCGTTGGCATCTAGGGACATTTGTAACGAGGGGCTACGTAGGTGAGGTGTCTGTGCTATGTAGGCATGGTAATTATTACTCGTTTATTTGTGGGTTAATATATGAATAGGGTAGGACATAGGTAGCATTTGATACTTGCGGGTATGTTCGTGGAAAAAATATATTATTTTAATGATTATACAGGTACGAATATGATAAAGTATATTCATACTCGTGACATTCATTTACCCGTATAAATCTATGACATGTGAGTCTTTTACTTTAAAATCTTAATATCTTCACATACATATGTACATATATGAGTATCTGACCCAACACCCGCCTACTCAAACCCCCGTAGCTCGACTCACCCTGCCACCAAGGGGCCGTCGCCCTACCCCTGCTCTCCTCACCGCTAGGACACCATCATCCTGCCTTGCTGCCTCGGCTTGCGCCACTACCCGTCCTTGCTCGCCCCACCGTCAGGACTCTACTGCCCCACCCCAGCTCGCCCCGTCGTCTTGCATCACCCTGCCGTCCTACCACCACCCTGCCCTAGCTCACCTCGCGCCGCTGTCCAGCACCGCCAAGATGCCACATTCCTGCCCTGCTCGTCCTGCTGCTAGGACTCCCCTGCCCCGCCCCGTCCCAGCTCGCCCTGTCGGCCTGCGCCACCCTGTCGCCCCATCGCCACCCCACCCCAGCTCACCCTACCGTTCCGCGTACCCCTCCCCTCCTTGGCCACCGCCTACGAGTATACCCGCATGTAATGGGTACTCACTGACAACATATTTGGTGTTAGCCTTTCGCTCGTGGAGATTCACGAATATACTCATCAGTGGATAAAAAATCAATAGATATGAGTATATATGAGCAGTGTCTATATCCAATTGCCATCCTTAATCCTGTAGGTTTCATCGGTTCGTAGTGTGCAGTACATGAGTACAGGGTAGGAGCTCACATGCAGGTGAATGGACCTCAGTTGAAGTGAAAAATATTGATGCGAGTCTATGGAACTGGACCGAGCTTGCTGAGTAGGATGACACAGATGGCGACCTTGAGCACCGTGCGAGACAATCTATGTCTAGCTTGGCTTGGATGCTACACAAAATTATGCGCCTAAATAATCTACAACTAAGTAACTACTAAGCATGTGTTTGAATGCATCAAAATAAAAACAAATTCTATAGGACTCTGTCCTATGAAAGACTTTTTTTTATGTGATGATACGTTTTTGCTCTCTCTTTTTTTTCTTTTAGCTTAGCTATTAAATTATAGAATAGATAGTGTGGATAGAATTTCATAAAAATCTTTCTAAACAGAGTCTTATAAAATTTGTTTATAGATAGGGACAAAACACCTCCTAAACCAGAGCATATGAAACCGGCCGAGTCTCTGTAAACCAGGGTAACCTTCCCCTTGTACATGGTCTAACAATAAACTTGCAAAGTTTCACATTTTCAAAATTAAGAGCCTTTTTTCTTTCGCGAATCAGGAGATCCAACTTCATTGATTAACAATTGGGTACAAGCTCGAATCAGACGGTCTCGGGTCTTTGGTGATCGCGCCAAGGGATGTCAAGCTCCAATCCGACATGCACGCCCGTCACCGGTGGCAATGGCAAGGGATGAATGCAAGAGGAGGGGGGAGAGAGAGCATCATTAATAAGGAGGCAAGAGGCTGCTTGTGCGCCTAAAGAGAGCTTCGTATACTAGATAGGGCCTAGGGCTATTTTGGTCCTTTCCCGTCCTTAGAGTTTTTCAAAATTTAATTATGATTTTTTTTCTGCGTGAAACAGATGACAAAGCCTAACAGAAAAAAGGCTACTTAGAGCACCTCTAACGGCGGCAAACCAGCCGCCGCCGGCACCGCCGGCGTGCTTCTTGCCCATGGCTGCCTGCGCGATTACCCCGCTGGCGATAAGCTGGTAGAACTTGGGAGCGGTGAGGAAGGAGGAGGCAGTAGTTACGGTGGAGATGCACGCAACGCGCGCGATGGCGCCAATTTAACGTCTCCCACGGGGACCCCCCGCGCGTGCCCTGCTAGACTGCTCTGCTCTGCTTTGGGGTGGGAGTGGGGCTGTGTGTCTTACTCTCTGAGGGACCGGGCTTCGCAGGTGAAGGACACAGACAGGAGTAAAGCACTACTGTAGTAGTACCAGACTTGCTAGTACCTTCTTCCATTCTGGGATTGTGCCTGTGTTGTGGCCTTGTGGGTAGTAGTAAAACTGTAGAGCCCTTCACTAGTGTAGTTTCAGAAATCCTTGTAGGTGAGGTGTCTGTCTATCCGTTGGCATCTAGGGACATTTGTAGCGAGGCTCTGTCGGTCTGGGCTGTGTAGGCATGGTAATTTATCTTAATTACTCGTTTATTTATAGATAAACATTTGAATAGGGTAAAATATAGGTAGCATTTGATACGGGTATGTTTGTGTACGCAAAATACTATCCAATGAGTATACGTGTATGGATATGGTAAAACATATTCATACTCGTGACATTCGTTTACCCGTATAAATCTATGATATGTGGGTCTTTTGCTCTAAAATCTTAATCTCTTCACATACATATGTACATATATGAGTATCTGATCCAACACCCGCCTACTCGAACCCCCATAGCTCGACTCACCTAGCCATCAGGGGACCATCGCCCTACCCCTGCTCTCCTCATCGCTAGGACGCCACTGCCCTGCCCTGTTGTCTCATCCCGCGCCACCGCTCGTCCCTGCTCCCCCTGCCGCTAGGACTCCCCCACCCCACCCCAGCTCGCCCCGCCGGCCCGCGTCGCCCTGCCGTCCTGCCACCACCCCGCCCCAGCTCACCTCGTGCCATCGTCCTGCGCTGTCAAGATGCCATTGTCCTGCTCGTGCTCGCCCTGCTGCCAGGACTCCCCCGCCCTAGCTCGCCCCGCCGGCCTGCGTCGCCCTGTCGCCCCACCGCCACCCCACCCCAGCTCACCCCGCCGTTCCGTGCAACCACCCTCCTTGGCCACCACCCACGTGTATACCCACAGGTAATGGGTACTCGCGGGCAACGGATTTGGTGTCAGCCTTTCACCTATAGGGATTCACGGATGTACCCATCAGTAGATAAAAAATCGATAAATACGAGTATATGTGAGTACTATCAACATCCGATTGCCATCCTTAGTCCTGTAGATTTCAACGGTTGGTAGGTGTGCAGTACATGAGTACAGGGTAGGAGCTCACATGCAGGTGAATGGACCTCAGTTGAAGTGAAAAATATTGATGCGAGTCCATGGAACTGGACCGAGCTTGCTGAGTAGGATGACACGGATGGCGACCTTGAGCACCGTGCGAGACAATCTATGTCTAGCTTGGCTTGGATGCTACACAAAATTATGCGCCTAAATAATCTACAACTAAGTAGCTACGAAGCAAGTGTTTGAATGCATCAAAATAGAAACATATTCTATAGGTTTTTGTCCTACGAAAGACTTTTTTTCTTGTGATGATACGTTTTTTTCTCTCTTTTTTCTTCAACTCAGCCATTAAATCACAGAATAGATATTGTGGATATGTTTCAAAAAATCTTTCTAAATAGAATTTTATAAAATTTACTTACCATTAAAATGATACATAATTGTCGCATCCAGATAGGGACAAAACACCTCCTAAACCAGAGCATATGAAACCAGCCGAGTCTGTGTAAACCAAGGTAACGTTCCCCTTGGTACATGGTCTAACAATGAACTTGCAAAGTTTCACATTTTCAAAATGTAAGAGCCTTTTTTCTTTCGCGAATCAGGAGATCCAACTTTATTGATTAACAATTTGGTACAAGCTCGAACTCAGACGGTCTCGGGCCTTTGACATGCACGCCCGTCACCGGTGGCAATGGCAAGCGGTGAATGCAGGGGGGGGGGGGGAGCATCATTAATAGGAGGCAAGAGGCTGTTTGTGTGCGTAAAGAGAGCTTGGTATACTTAGATAGGGCCCAGGGCTATTTTGGTCCTTTCCCGTCCTTAGAGTTTTCAAAATTTAATTATGATTTTTTTCTGCATGAATGACAAAGCCTAACAGGAAAAGGACTACTTAGAGCAACTCTAACCGGCTCACTATCCGACTCCCTATAGTCAAACATAGCGATAAAAAAAAAACTCTCCAACCGACTCTCCAACTGCCTCGCTATATTTAGGCGCTAGCTATCTGCTCCATCTCACTCGCCACATCCAGCGAGCAGGAGAGGCTCGCCATCTCTATTCTCTATTCACTACAAGATGATGACATGTGACCCATGTGAACAGTACTCATCGCCTCCAAATTTCTCCTCCTCTCTTCACTTAATTTTTTTTTACATATTCCATAATCCATGTGCAATCTATTTTAATTGGATTCACCCAAAAAGCCAATGTATAATTTAAACTAAAATTCTCCAAAAAGGGCTACTTTTATAATTTCTAATAATTTTTAGTGCCTCAAATATATTCCTAAAAATCTGAAAAATTCACTAATATTATTTTTATGTGATAAACTAATTTCTAAAATTATTTACATCCCTAGGTTATATAGTGAAAAAGTGATTATTTTGTAATGTTCCATTTATATGCATTTTTATCATTTCATGTGATATGCTTCTTTTAATTCAATTTGAATTCAAACATATACAAAATTTAGTGATTGGAAATATAGTTGTTTTAAATATTTTTCATTTATAGGATACTAATAAAATATAGGTGAGTGAAATTTAGAGAGTGAGATTTATAGAGTCGATTGGAGTGCGCTGACAAATAAGAAGTGGAATCTGGATAGGGAACTCCCTATGTATTAGCCAAATTTGAGGGATTCATTAGAGATGCTCTTACCTCAGTGGCAATTGCATCGCATACCTCATTTAAAGTAAAATTGTCACCAAAGGATTGTGAGGGCCTAAAACCCTAGCTTGTGAGGCTCCGGTCGAAGGTATGCCACCTAAGCAAAAGCACAAATCCAAACTGAGCTCTAAATTGTTCCATTTTCCTTCCACCTCACAACCAGGGGTAGGCACAAGTGAGGGTATAGGTGTACATGTGTACACCTAAATTGTTTCGAAAAAATTAAGTATATATCATATTTGTTTGAGGAATAATAATTGAATGTATTAATTATTGATGATAGCAATATATGTATTTATATGCTACAATTAAACAAAGCAACAGATGTAGTTTGTTAGTGATCCATCGCATGTAGTGGTTGTGACATGCCTTGTAGTAGAAGTGAACGTCTGGGGACTCGATGAAGTGGTAAACGTGACCATGTAGTCGGTTGAGGATGCCATGATGACTCGGTGAGGCTTGCAGTGGTTGAGGACGTGCCAAAAGATCTATGCAGCACTAGCTGGTACTGAGTCAATTGCTCTCATAATATTTTCCTTAGTCTCCTAGTCTTCTCAGCCTTTGCCTTTTTCTCACTACAACAAGCGTAGCTCCTAGTGGCCTAAGTGGCCAAACCCAATGCGACAACACGCAATGGCCCCAGCCCAATGTGGTAAATCATCAATGCCCAACAGTGGATGTCCAACGCTCAATCGACCAATCCCCAATTCCCCAAGTATGCAATGACATCCCAGGCCCAACACCTAAACAAACGTATGAGATGGAGGCGATAGCACCGAGCCTAGAGGCAGCGTGAGCACAGCGGGGAGGGGTGGCGAGAGCGCAGTAGGGTGCTACCATGGCGGCACAAGCACGAGCGTAACGGGAAAGGGATGTGCCAATATGGCAATGCGCTGCCATGACAACACAAGTAGGGCACTACAAAGTTTTTAGCTATGCCCACCTAATATTAAAATGTTACGCCTGCCACTGCTCACAACCTCTCCATGATATCTTCGACAGGCAGCCCTTATAAAAAATAAAATGCGAGCTTAAGTAGGAGCCTTGTGGATCCATGGTGGCAACGAACTTGAAGCCAGTGGGTATCTGCACGGCAAATGTTGGAAACCGCCACGCGACATCTGTTTCACTAAAGCTCTTTCACGGGCGAGCATGACAGTCGTGTCAACAAACTCCAGATGTGAGCACAACAGATGCTATTATCCAAGATGCATATATTGCTAAAAATTTATTTATTAATCATGATTTATCTCGTGTTCCACTTTCTTCTCTTGTTGTGCAGCCTACACATCATTCTATTGCCGTTGACAGGCCTCAAAGTCAAATTATTCCACCCAAGAGGTTGATTAAAGAGTGTAATATTGTTGATTATGGCTATAGTTGTGCAGAAGAGGTAGAAGGTAAAGTAGAACCTTATAATTATAATAAGACTATTACTTCTGCTGATTGAAATAATTAGATGACTTCTATACAAGATGAGATAGAATCACTTAAAAAATAGTACTTAGGATTTAATCAAATTACCAAAATAGAAGAAACTTACAGGAAGAGTTGGCAAAAGAGATGTGTTGCAGTTGAGTGACCTCTTTGATTTGGTGAAGCGGAGGAGGTAGTAAAGTAGGAGAAGTATGTAGCAGGAGGAGTGGATACAAGCATGCAGTAGGAGGATTGGATACAACTACCAACCTTCGGTGCTGGTACCCCGGACACGTCCAGATAAGCAAACGAGCCGACCTGGAGCACAGACTTGGTAGTAATGACACGGTGCACGGAGGAGAAAAGCGCGGACCCCATGGGTTGGTCGCCCTTGAAATAGATCTTGGCGGCGGCGGCGGCACCACGTGCGCCGGGCACGGGTGGAGGTGGCCGGTGCCCCGGATGAGGTGACGGGCCTGCCATGGGAGGCCACTGCTGGTGGATCTTGGCACCCTTCCTGGAACCAGAGAGATAGAGGGTGGAACCAGAGAGATAGATGGTGGCAACAGGAGGTGGAAATGGATGGCATGAAATTCAAATTATCCGATTTCGTATATGTTAAAATACGAATATGGATATTCGTATCCGTATTCGTTTTTAAATAGATATATCTGAATTCGTTTTCGAGATTCGGATTCAAATGTGGATATCCGAATTCGAGATATATCCGATTCGTATCTGTATCCGCCAACTAGGGAACCAAATTTTGCTAAAGGTTTAGAAATTTCATATATGAACGAAATTCCAACCCAATCAAATTGGAACAAATTTTAGTCAAATTTCATCAAATTTTAGTTAAATTTGATAAAAAAATTTAAATTTCCAACATGAATTTTGAACAAAATTTCTAAAATTCCGGCCCAATCAAATTAGAACAAATTTCAGTCAAATTTTATTAAATTTCAGTTAATTTTTTTCAAAAAATTAAATTTCCGACTTGAATTTTGAAGATCGAGTAGATATCCGAATGCGGATTCGTATTCGAACTATCCGGTTCGTATTCGTATTCAAAGATATCCGAATTCGTATTCGCATTCGGATTAAAATATGGTAAATCGTACTATTCGAATTCGATTCCATACGTATTCGATCCGTTTCCATCCCTAGCAATAGGGAGAGGGAGAAAGAAGTGGCGCTCGAGAGGGAAGGAAGATGTGGTGATTAGGGCTAGGAATGTTTTGGGCCTGGAGGGAGAAGTTGGGATTGGTTTGGGCTTGGTTTCAAATTAGTCTGTTTCATTTTTCCAGTTAGTTTTCTTTTAGAACCAACTGAGAAATATGTCTATTTTATTATTGTTGGTTTGAGGCTAAAAACCGATTGAAATAAGTGCTTACTAACCGATTGTGATATCACGAGTCGTTTGTAGGAACAAAAATCGACTAGAAAAACCGTTTTTTTCAGTTGGTTTTCTATGGCAGTTATTTAAAAACCGACAGGAATTACTGTATTTGTAGTAGTGAAAGATTCTGTGAATTCCATGAGGACGCGGCCGTCCCGACAGTCCCAGATGCTCGACGCGAACTCGGCCACGGCGAAGTCGCCAAAGCCGAAGTTGGTGCGACGAACTGCGGGGCGGGGCGTCAGCATCGGGACGAACTCTGGGCGCGGGACGCCATCGCCGGGGCACGCGGAAGTGGCGGAGGAAGGCCCGGTCGGAAGCGTGGCGGAGCCAGCGCTTGGACACCAGAGGGCGCGGACGAGGCCAGTGGGAGAGTCGCTGCGGATGAGGATCTCCCCGAGGAGGTCGTCGTCGCCGACCACCTTGGAGGCAGACATGGCGTCCTCCGGCGGTGGCGAGGAAAACTTCGGTGCTTGGCGAGCATCTCTCTTTCCCCGTGATAGGGTTTTCTTCGATGCTCGATGTTTTTCCTTCGTTCTCCACGGTTGCACGTCCTAATCACATATTCTCATCTTCCTCCCCGCCGTCCAATCCCATGTTCTTGACTTCTTGCACAAAGTAATCCCCTATTAGTTCTATGGACAAATCATACAGTTGGCCATTCCCTATGCTTCGTTTTTCTAGTTCGATCTGCATGCTTTGCAACTAACGTGTTTATCCTGCTGCAATGGATGTGAAGCTCCACGCCATGAAAGGTTTACTTCAAAAGAATCTTTCTACAGGATAGATCAACTGCAGCGGCGGAAAACAGAAGAGGCGACCGAGTTCGATAATTATATTGGAACGTGAATGGACTGATGATTCCAAACTATTTACGAAAGATATGTTACAAGTACTACGTAAGAAATTATCAAAGAAGATATGTTATTAATGATGGCTCCTCAATACTTATCACTAGTGTACTATTAACGACAGTTTCAGTACCGACCCGTTACTAATGTGTGTCTCGAGCTGGAATCTACCACAACCCATCACTAATGAGGATTCATTAATGACGGTAAGCGAACGATCCTTTACTAAAGATATTAGTGACGGATCACATTAATATCCATCACTAATAATTCAGTCATTAGTGATGGGTATATAGGACACACGTCACCAAATATAGCCTACTTATTAGTGACGGGTCGTTATAAAGTAGTTAGTAATGGGTCATAATTATGACAGTCACTAATGACTGACTCATTAATGACGGGTGTTCTTATCATCCGTCACTAATTTCTGCCACTCCAATCTGCTCGACTACTCTTATCCGTCTATTTCTCTCTCGACCACTCTCATCTCCGCTCATGTCCGCTCGCCTCCTCCTCCCACTGTCGCCGCCGTTCGTAGCTCGCCACCGACGTTGCTGCCATCCTCCCCCCTCCACCATAGCCTGACATACGCCGCCGCCACCCTCTACCCACTAGGATTAGGGCAATGAATCAAGGTAGTGATGGGGGCCGTTGCCGTCGCCGTGGCGGATTTGGATGTATCCTCACAAGTCCTCCATCAGCTCATGCACCAAGCGTACACTACCCTCCAAGCGTTCCCCCACCGGCGTTCCCCCACCGACCACGATCGAGACCAATAATAGTAACCTCTTTTCTTTTTCTTCCTCATTGTTAGACTCATAGTAACACTCATTAGAACACAACAGTTTAATTGAGTTTATATCATCATATCATATAGGTGTTAAAACCGATCCTATGACTTAAAGAGGTAATCCCATAGGTGGTACTGTACCTTTGGTGCAATCTATTCTAGATGGAAGGAATTTTGTGAAGCTATCTATCACTTTTGACATACATTCAAGGAGAGAAGGTAGTGAGGATATCACTATTAGGGTCTATGGCAAGGCATCACCGATTTCGTTACATTCCAAAAAACTGTCGTTGAAGGGTGCCTAAAAGTGCTTGAGGAGAATGTGTTTTTTTTGCCCGACTATAACTATTTTTGAATAAAATTGCTTGAGGATGGTGAAGAGGATTTAGCTTCGATCAGTGAGAGCTTGCTCAGTTTGATGAATATGATATGGTACAATAATATGTAATCCAATTGTTTTGATATACATGACTGTTAGCATGTATTATTTTTATAATTTTATTTTCTTTGCTTGTAGGATAGTTTTGGTGACACCTTTGCGGTAATTAGCTTTCATGCTATCTTAGATCAAGCCATGGAGCATCTCGGGTTAAGGTTTTATGGCCCTGGAATGGACTTCACTGTTGAAGGCAACCTTCAGGCTGATATAAGGTTTCAATTAAGTGGAAATGAATCAGTTAATAAGACCTTGTTTACTGTCTATGGTAAAGCATTGAGTTGTTCATGTCCAGCGAATGAGAGTGCACTAATTCATGCGCTAATGTATACCGATGAAGTATTAGGATACTGTATTGTAGATTTCAACTATGTTAAATATCAGAGGTCATGTGCTCCGGTAAATGCTCAAGTGTAATGATGTATGGATATTTGCATAAGTACGTAATGTTTAGATAACCATATTGTATGACTGACTTGAGTTAAATTCAAGTTTCTATATCTATATCTGTGTTCTTGAATGTGAAGACGGTTGCCAAATCCTGACATTACTTTAGGATGTCGTCCATCGAAGTTCAATTCTGTTCTGTTGAATGGGATGTTGATATACTCTCTACTTGCATGCATGCCTCTATTCTGAAAGTCGATCTCTTCTTGTAGAAGTCATCACTGATGGGTCTTAGTTTTCACCTGTCACTAATGTGTTATTAGTGATGGGTATCCTTATCACCCATCATTAATATCAAATAATTAGTGATGGGTGTCCTTATAACTCATCACTAATGTAAAGTCATTAGTGATGGGTGTCTTTATAATCCGTCACTAAATGTAATCTTGACGGCTCCCTGCTGGGGCCACTCATTAGTGACGGGTTGTTATGAGACCAGTCACTAATGGCTCACTCATTAGTGACGGGTGTCGTTATAATCAGTCACTAATGAGTGATGTTTACTGTTATTTTATTTACCGAGCAGTACGATCAAACAATGTCTGTCCGTCGTGACTGCTCGGCAAAGGGTGATTTTTTGGTGATTCTGTTGAGCCCAAATTAAATCTCAGTGATTTGAAGTTGGTGTCTGTCCCTGGACTTTGAAGGTTTGCCTCCTCCCTCTCCTCCTCTTGCTCATATATGCATGGTGGATTCTAGGGTTTGAGTTGAAATCAATAATTTTACTCTTTCTCCCAGATCTTGATATATGTAGATTGTCCCCCTTAATTAGTGTACATGTGTAACCTACGTCTCTCATTCGGGAGTGTTTAATTATAAATATGACTTGGCAACTCTTCATATTTATAAGAAGATACTCCCGAATTGTCCACATACTTTGGACAGCTCAAGGATATATGGCCCGAGTAATAGATTTCTGTGCTTTTGTCTGGTTCTAGAGAGAATTTTGGTGGTGTCCCTATTGTTCTCTGTATACACACCCTCTCGGCTCGTTGTCAAGACGTGTATTTAGAGAATAGTGGGGAGGTACTACTGAAATTTTATCCAGAATCGTACAAGAGCATAGAAATCTACTTGGGCCACATATCCTCAAATGGGATTAGAACCTATCTTTGCCTATTAGAAATTAGCTAGGATCTTTCGCCATAGATAACATGTATCATATTTAGATGTTAAGCGTTCTCTTGAATATCACTAGAACATATGTACTCACTTAATTTAGTTAAATTGAGTTAGAATTTTTATACTTATTCTATCTTCTCTATCGTTTCTATTTAGAATTAATATTTTTTCAATTTGTAGATGATTGGCATGTGATGTTGATGTAGATGATTGCAGTTGGAATTAGAAACATGTTGCCAATTGGTATTCAAGAGGCTATCATGAGCCTGTGCCTTTTTTTTCAATGCAATTGGTCAGAAGGTACTCGATCTGGAAGCGCTAGATGACCTAGAAAAAAGACACTTCGAGACTCTACAGAGGAGGTAATGAAGTGGTGCGTTAATTACAAGGACCCAGATAACCCAACTAGTGTTCCTCATTCTCGCTTCAAGGGTAGGCTTGCAGAGCAAGGAATCCTGAGGAAACATGCAATTACTCCTGAACCGAAGGCATACGACCAAGCTCATTTCCTCATGTTGCAACAAATGAGCAAAGTTTCCCCATATATTAACGAGCATAAGCAGTTGCTTCTTCAAGAGAATCCAGGGAGGACCGAAGCTTGGCTTGCGAAGCAACATATGCAAAGGTTCAACCCTTGGTTTTGAGATTGAATCAATCAATTGAGTTCTCCTACAAGTGATTTGATCAGTAAACTAGCAGCAGACTCTATATACACAATTACAACATATCAAGGGTATGATATAAACGGTTACATATTTTACACAGTTGCCCAAGATCAGAAAAGCATATACCAGAATAATGGTATTCGTATAGATGCTTATGATAACAACATGTACAGGAGCACATACTATGGTCAGATAGAGGACATCTGAGAACTAGATTACTTGGGATTCAAGGTACCTGTGCTTCGGTGCCGTTGGGTACACGGGACAAAGGGCGTTACGAAAGACAAGTACGGGTTCACTAGCGTTAATTTCAAACTTGTCGAATATAAGGATGAACCTTTCATACTCACTAAACAAGTTGCCGAGGTGTTTTATGTGACTAACACGACAGATAAGATACTTCGTGTGGTTCTCGCTGGGAAAAGACGGATCGTCGGAGTTGAAAACGTGGTTGATGAGGATGAGTACAATCAATTTGATGAAACCCACCCTTTTTCTACTGCAATCATGTCGCATGTTGCACAGAACGAGAAGACTCCATACCTACGTTCCGACCATGACGAAGGGATCCATGTCAAGAAAACATAAAAACGGCTGCCACATGCCAAATAATACATGAATCAATGTACAAATTTGTATTATTTGTAATATCTAGTTAAGTCTGAATTTCAATGTAACACCAAATTTGTAATATTCAGCTAAGTCTGAATTTCAATTTAACTTCAAATTTGTAATATATGTAATATTTAGTTAAGTCTGAATTTCAATGTAACCTCAAATTTGTGATATGTTTGCAGGAGAAGACGGCTGCCAAATCCTGACTTAGCTTCAGGATGCAACCAGTATACAGGTAAATCCCTTAGAGGGATGAGCACATTAGTGACGAGTGAGAACATCACGCGTCAGTAAAGATATAGATAGTGACGGGTTAATTTACGACCTGTCACTAATGATCGAATCCCAGGACAGAGAGACCCGGTCATTAGTGATGGGTCATATCTATATTCCGTCACTAATTATATGATTATAAATAACGGGCCCAAGAACCCTAGCCTCCGATTTACACATCTGAATTACCAAACCCGTCACTGTGACCCGATCATTAGTGATGCGTGGTAAATTCAACCGTCACTAATGGTATGTTTATAAATAATAGGCGCAGGAACCCTAGCCTCTGATTTTGCCTAAGTCCCGTCATGCCCACCGCCCATTCCTCCTCGCCACCTTCTCTCGGTCGTCCCTAAGGCCGCCGCTGCCTCCCTTCCGTCCCCCTCCCCCTCCCCGATGCCGTCTTCTCCTGTGGCATCGTCCGCGACTACCCCGACGACAAGGAGTCCACACAGTCGTTGCCTCCTCCCCGACAAGCACCCCAACGCCGAGGAGCCCGCACCACCGTGCTCTACGCTGTTGTAGCGAAAATGGCCCTTTTAGGCTATGATTGTGATTTTAGTGATTAATGACAACATAACCAATGGGACTAACATGTTTTGTCAACAATATATGTTAGTAAGTCTCATGGATGCAATACATGAAGAAGCCATATCAGTCGGGATAAAGTTTGAGTGAATTAAAGAAGTCCCAGGAGATTTGTTCTCACCGGATGGTCCGGTGTTAAGGAAATTGTACTCACTCGACTATTTAACAGAAGCTTGGTATTTTCAAAGGAAAATAGATTATAAGCCACCGAATGGTCTGGTGACCAGAAGTGATGCATACCGGGGCCTTCACCGGAGCATTTAACAGAGTGTGTGGAAAACCCAGAAAAGAAGAAGTTCTACACACCGGAAGGTCCAGTGATGAAGACAAGTGCACACCCGAGTATTTTGGCAGAGAAAAAGTTTGGCGTGGTCTGGCTCAGGAAAACTCATCGGATAGTCCGGTGATGGATTGAAGATTACACCGGACAATCCGGTGTTCAAAAGAATTTTGAGTGGAGTTCCAATGGCTAGTTTTTAGAGAGTACACATCAGATAGTCCGGTGCTTGTAATGTTGCACACACCGGACCATCCGATGACTAAAAAAGAATGTGACCGTTGGAACAACGACTAGTTCACAGAGTTGAGCCTATTTATACCCCTCCACTTAGTCATTTGAAGGTGCTGGAGTCCAGAGAAACCCTTGTACACCTAAGAAGACATCCAAGCCATCCAAGAGCATAAAATGTTCATCCAAGGTGATTAAGCACACCATTAGTGAGTGATTAGTTCTTATAGGCCTAGAGAGAAGAGTTGCTAGGTGCTGCAACCTATAGTGTGGATCAAGGAGTGATCCAAAAGTGTACCGGGAGGTACGCCGGTGCCTTGGAGTCTTTGTGACCCGCTGGTAACTTGTTGACCCTCTTACTTGGTGTGGAGCGGTGACAAGAGGATTGTGTTGGGACGCGGAGGCCCTTGTCTTTGTGACTAAAGCTCCGAAGTGAAGACGGCGTACAAGTGACTGGAAGAGAGGTTAGTGGTGAGATCTCGCCTTGGTGTCTTGGTGGCTTATCGTGCTTGAGGCCTTGTCTTGGTGACTTCGTATCTCAAGAGTCGTGACCGGAAGAGATTTGGCGACCGGGAGCATATCCTTTGTGGAGCTCCAATGTGGACTAGGCGTCGCTTGTGTGCCACCGATACCACAGGATAAAAATCCCTTGTGCCGAGTTTGTCTCTCTACGTCATTTACATTTTCGCATTTACATTCTTGCTTTACCTTGCAATCCTTATGAGTTGTAGAAGTAGACACACTAGATAAGTCTAGAGCACATTTAGATAGAAATTGAGATAGACTTATCTTGTGAAAGTTTTGGAGCTAATAGCTTTAAATTTCCTAATTCACCCCCCTCTTAGGACGTCCTCGATTCCCTTCAATTGGTATCAGAGCCTCATGCTTTTCAATTGGGCTTAACCGCCTAGAGTTTTGATGTCTGAGGTTAGGGATGGATATTAGTAGTGCTCCACACTTTGATGGCACTAATTTCCCCCGTTGGAAAATTCTTATGACATGTTTTTTGGAACCAAAAGGTCTAGATGTTTGGAAGGTCACCGAAGAGGGGATGGAAGAATGCATCACCAAAGCGGAGAAACAATTTGATGCTTTATCATCTTTATCATCTTTATGTATTGTTCCAAGAGCCAGCAGTGATACACAGTATCAGTGCCTGTTCAACTCGGCTCGATTGTTAATTGAGTGTGGAAAGTTATGAACCGGTACTGATACTTCATCAATATCGGTTTTATCATAATTGGTACTGATGAGACGGTACAGATGACTATTTCTGTTGTAGTACTTGCAAGCCCAAAGTCACCTAGGTGCCCATTCATCTCACCGTCGAGGAGGACACGTTTCTTGCTTTGACATCTTGATGTACCACAACTTTCTCCCATTCCTCGTGAAGGCAAGCAAGATGCAACGCCCTTGATAATATGAAACCTCTGAGCCCAATTAAGTGCAGGCTTGTCATCATGGCCGTACAAATACTTCTCAAGACTATCATTCGGCATATAATCATAGACCAAAAGAAGTTCATCTTTGAGCCGGCAACATCCAAGCAATTGTACAAGGTTGCAGTGCGAGAGACGACCAATACTAGCTACCTCAGCAACAAACTCCTTCATCCCCTGCCTCGATTCATGCGACACCATCTTCACTGCTACCTCCATGCTGGAGGTCGGGAGCACTCCCTTGTACACCCTCCCAAATCCTCCAGTGCCAAGCGAGCTCCTATTCATGAATCTGTCGGTGGCATGAAACAAATCCTTCTACAAAAGCCAGTGCATGCGCCCCAAACTTGACCTCCCAATCTTCCTACAATTCGGTGTATCTGTACCTACGCCTCATGAGCAGAATAACACATGCAACCATGGTGAGCGTGAGCACGCCAAAGACAACTGGTAGAGCTATCACCAAGGTCTTGAACCAGGACTTGGAGCTTTTGGAAGCTAACTTGAGCTGTTTGGCCATATCAATGTCCGGAGTCGGACCACCAACGTCGAAGCTCCAGCCGAGCACGTAGTGGTGCATGCTCGGCATGCCCGTCGACGATGAGAGGCCGATCGACGTATGCTTCATCAGTGATCACCGTCGAGAGGTCGACCCTAACCGAGACCAGTGGCTTCCTCTGCTTCTTTATCCCAACCGAAGCCAGCGTTAAGTTGATTCATGTGGCGCTGCCGTCGTAGTCCACCCATGCTTCCATGACCTCACTGCTGACCAGTATCAGGTTCCTGAATTCACAGGTTCAGTCATCCTAGTAGCCGGCGCTGGCGGCCTTGACAGACGTGAGGCTGTTGATGTCGACGCTGATGTGGTTGTTGTCGATGTTGTGGAACTCGGGGCTTTGGGTGGTGTCGAGCTCTACAGTGAAGATGTGGTTGATGTGCGGTCGTTGCTGGTGATGTTGAGGATGTTGGACTTAATCCTAGCATGGGTGTAGAACGAGATTGGTGACTACAGTGGGTGAATAGGCGCCTTAGTTTTCTCCTATTTGGATCACCCAACGCACCTCGGCACCTTAAAACTCAAGCGGAAGTAAAAATAGAGAGAAGTTTTAACAAGAGAAAATCGAAGTAACATGACTCTACGGATGGTATATGAACCATAGGTTCCATTTAAGATCAATCCATATGTTTTAGCACTCGAAAGATCACAACTTCCAAAAAAAATAAAATAAAAAGATAAACACCGAACAATGAAACTCTCCAATTTGATTGTTTAGAGGCAAGGGAATTTAAGACTCCATCACACAAGCATGTGTATGTGAATTTTATGCCTCTAGCAACAAAAAAAAAATGACCTCACAAGGTGTTGATATTTCAGCACAAAAACCAAAATCAAAATAAAAACTAGAAACCGAAAAACTTGCAAACTTTCAAGGGAACCAATAGAGGGAAACAATGAAGGGAATTCAAGTATATGAAAAAACATAAACTTCATTACTCAAAGGGATCTGCCCTATTTTAAGCGGATTACAAAGATTTATCTCTCAAAACTCTTACCTATTACATAGGCTAAGCAATCATCTTTCTCTCCTCTAAAATCCTAGCTCTAAACTCCCAAATGGGTGGTACAAGGAGACTCAAGTGGTTGGTTCAAACTCTCTCATAGCCATACCCTTCTATTTATAGGTCTAAGAAACTTGACCTCTAAGTTTCATAGCTTTTTTCTAAAATACTCCTCTCTTGTAGTACACTCATACCTACCACTAAGGATATTTTGGTCCATTTTCTTCTCCATTCATCGAACGGCTGTGGCACCTTCACAACTTAGCTTCTCCTCGATGCAAGCTTCACGATGGTACCATGTACTCCTCTAGTACTCCCACGGTTTTGAGGCCAAACCACAAAACCACCTGCATGCTTCTCAAAGCGTGACTCGCCGCCTTACTTACACCTTAATCAAGCGCTTCGATGTCGACATGTCTACTCTGTCATGCGATCCTGACCGCCGGCAAGTCTCTCCTGCTCCCGATCCCTCAGGCCACCTTGTCACTTGCACCGGCATCCCCTTCACTTGACTTTATCAACACGCCGTCTTGAAAGTGCATCTAGGCCCCCTAAGTGGGTTTTGGCTTATTGATGACAAAACGATTAAGGATCTAATATGTTTATCTAAGTTATGAATAGGTTTAAGTCTTAGTTGAGAAGACATATGACGTTTGACGCCCGTCGAAAAGAAAGGAGAAGCAACTAGGAGTACTCAACAGGATTTAAATTCTTTTATTTTTGAAATTGAGTCTAGGATAGCCGCTCTATTAAGAGGGTTGCATTTGATTGCTTGATTAGTGTCTCAATGCTCAAGATATCCTTTAGAACCAACATGTTGAGAGACACACTCACCCACGGACATCGGGTTTGTTCTGCAAAGTTCACTGAGTCTGGATACTTTGGTGTTCACCGGATACTCCGGTACTCAGTATTTAGTCCGGAGTCTCCGAGGTAGACTCCGGCAGAGGGTGCTCGGTTCCGATTTATTTTTGTTGAAAAAGACCGGAGTCTCCGGTGTTCACCGGATACTCCGGTAGTTGGTGGGTTTTAAGGGCGGAGTCTCCGAGAGGTCAATCGGTTAAGTCTTTATTTTTATTGAAAAAGACCGGAGTCTCCGGTGTTCACCGGATACTCCGGTAGGAGAAAAATGTTTTAACCGGAGTTTTCAAGGGAGACTCCGGCAGGGGTGTCTCAATTAGCATTTATTCTTTTTTGATAAAAGACCGGAGTCTCCGGTGTTCACCGGATACTCCGGTACTTGGAGAGGCCGGAGGGTCCGGCAAGTCTCCGGACTTAGTTTTTTTTGAAAGCCCTGTCAGGACCGGAGACTCCGGTGTTCACCGGAGACTCTGGTAACTTAATAGAATTGTAACGGCTAGTTCTGACACGTTCTGTGACCGTTCTGACGCTGTTTTTGTATTTTGGGCCGAATACTCTGGTGTTCACCGGATAGTCCGATTAGGTCCGATAGAACAGTAACGGCTAGTTTTTGAGAGAGGGCTATAAATACTCACACACCCCATAGCATTAAAGGCTTGCTGTTGCTGGTGAACTCTAGACTCCTTGAGCACTTTAAGAGCATTCAAAGTCCCTCCAACCACCTCTAGTGCAAAGTTTGCAAAATTTAGTGAGTTTGGGTTTGGAGTGAGATTAAGCCACTTGAGCATTGAGTTCTTCCTCGAGCATTCGCTGTGATCTTTACTCTTGAAGCTTTGTGCTTCTAGACGGCAAGGCGTCGCCCGTAGAGCACCCAATTTTTGTGGAGTGCCACGGGAAGTTTGTAATCGACTTCAAATTGAGTAAGGGAATTCTAGCTTGATCTTTGTGGTCGCTAGAAGAGGACAGGGTTGGAAAAGACCCGGCTCTTTATGAGCTCCTCAACGGAGATGTAGGCACTTCTTTGTGAGGTGGCCGAACTCCGGGATAAATCTCTCGCGTTCATATTTGTGCAATTTACTTAATCGTGCGAATTTGTGAATTTACTTATAAGTTGCCTTAGTGATCAACTTGCTAGTTTTAATTGTTGTTTTAGCTCTGTGATATCTAGTAGACGTAGCTACATCTTTAGATTCTAGCTGCTCGCTTTAATTCATAGTTGTTCTTGATTTCCTATATAGACCGGATACTCCGGACTAGACCGGAGTATCCGACCTTCACCGGAGTATCCGGCAGTTTTAATCCGCTGTTTTAGTTTTAATTTTCAGAAAAGTCTATTCGCCCCCCCTCTAGGCACTTTCACGTCTCCATCCGCCTTCCATGCCCTGCTTGACTTCTACGTGTTCAGCTAGAATCATCCTTAACTCCACCCGACCTCCTTGATCATCCGGCACCAAGCACCCCGCTTGGCCTTGATCATCCTGCCGTCGACTTCCAAGTTGCATTCATCACCTGCACACTATGAGACAAGCAAACACATATCTCCAACTCTAATTCCAGTTAGTCCATAATCAATATGCTTAAATAAAATCCCAAATCAATTTGAATCACATCAATGCTCATACAAAACCAAAGATCATCAAACCAAATAAATACCAATGTTAATCACTCATCACAAGTAAACCAAGGCACATTTCAACTTGGTTTCTCAATCTCCCCATTGATGAGTGCATTGACAACCCTCATAGCACAAAGATTTTGATTTGAAGAAATTAAAACAAGATAAGCTCATCCAAGTGACTAAAAACTCAAGAAAGAATAAAATGTGTCACTTAGCATAAGAAAGGTTGCAAAAGCCCTAAGAGATGCAAAGACGAGCCAAAAACCTCAAAAGAGCAAGAAAAACTCAAAAACCCAAAAACACATGCTCCTCCTTGATGATTGCACATGTTCCATTTTTTCATTTCAAGATAAATGCAATTTTCTCCCCCCTTTGTTGAATATTTATGCTAATATGTTTGGGTATATTTTCTCCCTCTTTGGCAATGCAAACATCAAGGATACAAAAGTATGCAAAAGATGTGCAAATGAAAAACAAGCCTACAAAGCTTCACATATAGATCACAAAATACTTGTAAGGACTAGAGATGTCAAAGTACTATAAGGAGTAAACAGTATAACTCAAAGGCCCACAAAGTCTCGAAGTGAGTTCATGTCACAAGCACCAGAAGTAAAACAAGTTTTGATCATGTTATTCAATTATCCTAAAGATGTCACCATAAAAACATCCATAATTTTATGATCAGTGCAAATATTAGAGAAACTAGTGCTATGTCAAGTTCAAACTAGGCAACCAAATTCAACTACACGGGCTATGCAAACACCCACATATCAATCCAAACCTTAGTTTGACAATATAAAAAACAACATTCCTAGCACATTAAAAAGCACAAGTCAACTTTCTCATTTGATCATTTAGCTATCCTCAAGTGAGCTTTAAGCAACCATGTGTTCACTTCTTTGCAAACCACATGAAGCCTTAAGCTACCGTATTGGATTCAATTTTAGCTCAAACTTGATCATTTATTTTATTAACTCAATGTAGCATTCAAGATATGCAGTTTTTCACAAAGCAAAAGCAAGTTATGCCTTCGCGACACAAAAGAGCATATGCTCTCCCAATGGTTAATCATGGGCTAAATATATACATAGACAAAGATCAAAGACTCCCAATCCGTTGAACTGAACAAAATGGCCTAGCACAAGCTTTTCACAGAACTAGTCCTAATTTAAGCACTGATCAAGCTAAAAAAAATACTCAAAGGTGACAAGAGATTATATTCACATTTCAAGTTCATTCTTAGAAAAGACAAGCTTGCTCAACAAATTTTATGTCATATTTTAGTAAGAGCCTAAGCTTGCACAAATTGTTATACATCCCCTACACTTAGCACAAATTCGCAACTAGTACAAGTAAGTGCAAATAACATATAAGTGAAGCTTGCTAACATGATTATCTTACAAAAATGTTATGCAATGCAAATACAATAAAAATAAGATAGAGTATGTACAAAGGTAACTCTCCCTCACATAATGTCTAGGGATGGAACACACCAAGCTCTTCCCTTAAAAAGCCAAACCTTGTTGCATCTAGAGGTTTGGTAAAGATGTTGGCTAGCTGGTGTTGGGTATCTATGTGGCTCAACTTAATGTCTCCTTTCTCATTGTGGTCTCTCAGGAAGTGGAATCTCACATCTATTTGTTTGGTTCTGAAGTATTGAACAGGGTTATTGTCTAAGCTTATGGCACTAGTGAAATCTAACCCAAAGTCCCTCAAGGTAGCAACCATTCACAAAATCTGTGAGTAATAGTTGGCAGCAACTACACATTCAGCTTCAGCAGTAGACTGCACAATACTAGACTGCTTGCGAGAAGACCAACACACAAGAGAAGTACCAAGAAATGATAAGTAGCAGATGTACTCTTCCTATCAATTCTAGAACCAACAAAATCCACGTCTGAAAAGCCACAAAGAGAAAGCGAAGAGAATGCAGAAAACCAAAGGCCATACTCGAGAGTGTGCTTAAGATACCTCAGAATATGTTTTACCTCTTGGCGGTGAGACGTCCTCGGTAAACCCTGGAATCGAGCACGCAAGCAGACAACGAAGTGGATGCTGGGTCTTGTCGCTGTCAGGTACAAGAGGGAGCTGATCATGTTCCTGTACTCTCGCTGGTCCACCTCCTCACCATCTTTATCTGGATCAAGCATGGTCGAGGTAGCCATCGGTATCGCCAATGGCTTTACATCACTCATGTTGAACTTCTTCAGCAAATCCTTAGTGTACTTCGTTTGGTGGACGAATGTACCTTGCTTGTATTACTTGATTTCTATCCCAAGGAAGATGTTGAGCTCACCCATCATCGACATCTCGAACTCTCTGCTCATAGTTTCTGCAAACTTAGTCACAAGTGTATAAGAAGAGCCACCAAAAATGGTATCATCCATGTAAATCTGAAAAATAAGAAATCATTGCCACGCTTGAGAGTGAACAAAGTTTTATAGCTGACCCCATCACATACCCATACCCTAGCAAGAAAGACCTAAGCCTATCATACCAAGCCCTAGGTGCCTGCTTAAGCCCATACAAAGCTTTTTGAAGCTTGTATACTCTATGCAGGAATTTGGGATGCTCAAAGCCTGGAGGTTGCTTGACATAGACCTCTTCCTCTATGAAACCATTTAGAAAAGTACTCTTCACATTCATTTGATACAACTTAAAACTTCGGGATGCCGCAAATACAAGGAGGAACCTAATATCTTCTAGCCTAGCTACTGGTACAAAGGTCTCTCCAAAGTCTATCTCCTCTACCTGAGTGAAACCCTGAGCTACTAGTCTAGCCTTGTTTCTTACTATAGACCCATCCTCTCCCTGTTTGTTTTTGAAAACTCATTTGGTGCCTTTGGTGTGAACATTTGGCGGTGGCTCTACTAGGACCCAAACTTGGTTTCTTTCAAAGTTTTTAAGCTCTTCATGCATGGCATTGACCTAACTCGAATCAGATAAAGCATGTCCAATATCATAGGGCTCAAAAGAAGCAACAAATGCAGAATCAGTGAAATGAGTATCAGAAACTGATTTGGACCTCGTTACCCTCTCACCAAGGTCACTGATCATCAGTTGTGGGGGATGTCATCGCTGATTGTGTTGAGGGGCTTCACGTTGTGAGATGACCTCCCCCTAAAACAATGTTGGTGTAGATTCGAAAATAGCTGAAGTGGAAGTAGAGGTTGCAGTACCCTCTACCGGTGTCGTGGAAGCAGGAACCAACTCAGGAGCGAGTGTAGTACTAGGAAGTAGTGGATCATCCTCATCATCCTTGAAAGTTGGAAGGTCACTGTCTACAAAAAATGATTTCGCTCATCTTCTGATCACCTGCACACTCAAATACAGGGCTAGCACAAGGGGTTAATTCATCAAAGGTCACAGCACAGGACTCCATGATGGTGTTAGTGTCAAGATTAAAGATCCTGTAAGAATGACTATGAAGAGAATACCCCAAGAAAATGCCATCGGAAGAACGCAATTTAAAATTGTCAAGATTGTCATGCTCTAGGATGAAGCACTGATACCCAAAAACTCCTAAATGTGAAACCTTCAGCTTCCTCCCAAAACGCAACTCATAAGAAATCAAATTCAAGATCGAGCGCAAGAAAATTCGATTGGAGATGTAGCACGCCGTGCCAATGGCCTCAGCCTAAAACTTCCTAGGATTCATATGCTCATAGAGCATCGTCCTAGCCATCTCCACCAAAGTGAGATTCTTCCTCTCAACCACGCCATTCTGCTAAGGAATGTGTGGTGCAGAAAATTAATGCTCAATGTCAGGCTCAAGATAGAAAGCATTAAATAGATAGTTCTTGAACTCGGTGCTATTATCATTGCGAATTGCTTTCAATGCACTAGGGAGTTCTTTGAACAATCTCAAATCTAAGCTCCGAAAGTGTGAAAACACTTCATCCTTGCTCACAAGAAAGAAAACCCAAGAGTAGCGAGAGAAATCATCAACAATGACAAATACATACCACTTTCCACCCGTCGAACGAACTCGGAAAGGACCAATAGTGTTCATAGGGAGAAGTTCTCCTGGTCGTTCAGTCATCACTAGATTGACTACTGGGTGAGAGGCGGCAACTATCTTACCATGCTGACAAGGAGCACAAATGAGGTTCTTCTCAAACTTAAGCTTGGGCAATCCTCGGATCAAACCTAGAGTACTCAAACAAGTAAGCAAGTCAACACTCATATACCCTAGTCTCCTATGCCACATCCAAAGCTCAGAAGAAGGTTGAGTAATCAAACAACGAGAAGAATCAAGAGACTAAGAAAAATTAGTTCCAAAAACTCTCCCAACTCTGAAAATCTGGCAAATCAAAGCGTCTAAAGAATCAAGAACTTGAGAAGTATCGCGTTTGAAAAGCACTTCCAAGTCCTCATCTAACAACTAAGATATATAAAGCAAATTATATCCCAGATGCTCCACCAAAGCCACATCCTTAAGAGTAAAACTCTCATTCACCCTTATCATACCTTTAGCTTTCACCCTTCCTTTTTGATCATCCTCGAAAGCGATGTACTCATGCCACTTTGTCAGGGTGAGGCTGGAGAACCATGATGTATCTCCAGTAATATGGCACAAACAACCGGAGTCCATGAGCAACTTGTTCTCCAAGCCTCCGCCTGCCACTTTGGAGGGATCAAGCTCGGGGTCATTGTCGTTGTTGTTGTCCACCATGAAGCAGAGACCAGTGAGATCCTTGGCCTTCTTCTTACTCTTCACTTACGGTTCATCCTCCTCTGAGCTCTCCTCCTCACTTGAAGAGGTGTCGATGTCGCTGAGAGCTGCCATGAACGCCCTAGAAGCTGTATTGGCCATCTTCTTGGCCATCTTATTGCAGTTCTTCTTGAAGAAGGGCTTCTTGTTCTTCTTCTTGTGCTTATCATAGTCGTGGTCGTGGTCTTCCTTCTTCTTGAGCTTGGGGCAGTCCGCCTTGAAGTGGGTGATGTCACCACACTCAAAGCAGGCATGAGAACTGCCCCTTCTTCGGTCTCAGTGGTTGTTGTAGAAGCGGGTGAATTTCTTCACGATCAGTGCAAGATCCTTATCATCAAGCACATCCACTTGCTCCTCTATGATAGAGATCAAGGAAGACAAAGCAAATCCACCAAATAAAGTGTTAGCACAAGAAACATAAACTTCAGACTGGTTGCCACCGTTAGGTCCGGAAACCAACGCCATGTTCTGAGACAGGGGGTTTCCGAGACCAATCCAAGCCGCCTTGGCTATCTCGATAGACTTGAGCTTGCTGAAGAGTTCATTACAAGTTAACATGTCGTAACTTGATGACTCTTCAATGCTCGAGATCTTTCACTTCCCATATGCTATGATCCAGAGCATAGAGAAGCTTGATCGCTCTCTCGTGGTCAGAATAAGGCAAAACACCAGTTGATCGAAGATTGCTAACAATTCCATCAAAGCAAGCAAACATGGCATTCAAAGGCCCTCCGGGACCTTGCATAAATATTTGATATTCTTGGTTTTATGTGCTTTGGCTTCAATCCATGTGTATTAGCACTTGAAGAAACAAGAAAAGATAAACACCGAGCAACGAAACTCTCCAAGTTGATTGTCTAAAGGCAAGGGAATTCAGACCCTATCACACAAGTGTGTGTATGTGAATTTTATGCCTCTAGCAACAAGAAAAATGACCTCACAAGGTGCTGATATTTTAGCCCAAAAACCAAAATCAAAATCAAAATCAGAAACCGAAAAACTTGCAAACTTGTAAGGGAACCAATAGAGGGAAACAAGAAGAAGGGGAATTCAAGCATATGCAAAAACATGTTACTCAAAGAGATCAGCCCTATTTTAGGCTGATTACAAAGATTTATCTCTCAAAACTCTCACATATTACATATGCTAAGCACTCATCCTTCTCTCCTCTAAAATCCTAACTCTAAACTCCCAAATGGGTGGCACAAGGAGGCTCAAGTGGCTGGTTCAAACTCTCTCATAGCCCTATCCCTCTATTTATAGGCCTAGGAAATATAACCTCTAAATTTTCTAGCTTTTTCCCAAAATACTCCTCTCTTGTAGTACACTCCTACCTACCATTAAGGGTATTTTGGTCCATTTTCTTCTCCATTCATCGGACGGTCGCGGCGTCTTCACGACTTAGCTTCTCCTCGATGCAAGCTTCACGATGGTGCCATATACTCCTCTAGTCCTCCCACGGTTTTGAGGCCAAACCGTGAAACTGTATGCACGCTTCTCAAAGCATGACTCACCGCCTTACTTACACCTTAAGCAAGCACTTCGATGTCAAAGCGTGTACTCCGTTATGCAATCCTGACCGTCAGCAAGTCTTTCCCGCTCCCGATCCCTCGAGCCGCCTTGCCACTTGCACCGGTATCCCCTTCGCTTGACTTTGTTAACACGCCGTCTCCATCCACCTTCCATTCACGTGTTCAGCTAGAATCACCCTTGACTCCGCCCGAACTCCTTGATCATTCGACACCAAGCACTCCGCTTGGCCCCGATCATCTCGCAGTCGACTGCCAAGGTTCATCCATCACCTGTACACCATAAGACAAGTAAACACAGATCTCCAACTCCAATTCCAGTTAGTCCATAATCAATATGCTCAAATGAAATCCCAAATCAATTTAAATCACATCAACGCTCATGCAAAACCGAAGATCATCAAACCAAATAAATATCAATATCAATCACTCATCACAAGTAAACCAAGGCACATTTCAACTTGGTTTCTCAGTGGGTGTCAGAGATTCATTTCACACGGTGCGGAAGCAAGGAGTACGTATTTGGTCCATATACAGCTGGAGCATCGTTTAGGACTTTGTAACGTGCGTTATGCATGGGTCTAGTTTGAGTCAGAATATGAATCGTGGGATGGCATGATTCGTGTTAGGATTTGGAGTTAGCAGGTACTATAAATATGAGTTATAATCTCTAGTTTTGTAAGTTGGAAGTCAAGTTGCAAGTTGAATAGAGTCATAAATTATTCTCTAGAGAGTTTTCATCTTGCTTCTTCTGTTTTGTTGTTCTCGTCAAGAAACTAGTTCTCGTCAAGTATCAGGTACTTCTCACCAAGTAGTACGCGACTCGCACGTAACTGGTCGGTCAACGTGATCAAAGAGTAGCACACATGAGGCGAATGCGTGTTTGAGTAGAGCTCGCACTAGCTGGTCGTTTTGCATGGCCTGAACTAGCTGGTCACTCTCATGGTCAGAACTAGCTAATTAGGTGTGTGGTTGAGGGAGCGTGAGCTGGTCACTGCATGGTCACGGTTCAGCGAACTGGTCATGCTCGTGATCCTGGGAGTCGTAACCAACATTTGGTATAAGAGCCGAAAGGGCGCAGCACCAACTCATGAAGATGTCGATCGTTCCTTAGTACGAGGTAAAAGTGGGAGAGCGGCGGTGGCCCATTTCAGTACTCATAGTTGACGATGACAATGAACTACACGAGCTGGGTGATTCATGTGCAAGCGATGATGGATGGTCAAGGCATCTGGGAAGTAGTCGAGCCGGTGGCCAGTGCATCCATCAACAAGAAGAAGGACAAGAAGGCGAGGTCGCATCTCTTTCAAGCACTCCTAGAGGACCTCCTGATGCAGGTGGCGAGGAAGAAAACTGAAAAGGAGGTCTGGGACTATCTCAAGACAAGGTTTGTTGGTGAAGATCGTGCCAAGAACGCACGGCTGTAGATGTTGAAGAGTGAATTCAACACCATGCACATGTAGGAGGGAGAGACGTTAGACCAGTACACCAAAAAGCTCAACACCATGTCTGTCGGGTATGCCAGTCTGGTGGAGATGCTGGACGACATTGCATTAGTCAAGCAGTTCTACAACCTCGACAACATGCCATTCGAGGAAATTGTGGGGCGGCTAAAGGCTTTTGAAGAACGTGCTCGCCCACGTGCATCTGACAGCAACAGTAATAGCGACAGTCAGCTTCTGCTCACCCGGGCCGAGTGGCAGGTGTGGCAGAAGGACAGCGACGACTCCTCGTCAAGCAACAAGGGCAAATACCACCCTCCTTCAGATAGCAACCATGGTCAGGGTGGTCGTGGTTGCGGCAGAGGTGGTCACGGTGGTACGTCGCGTGATGACAAGGAGAGCGACTTGGGCGGTGGTCGCCGCAATAAGAGTCACATCAAGTGCTACAATTGCTACAAGATGGGGGACTACGTGAATGAATGCAAAGGAACCAAAGAAGAAGGAGGAAAAGAAAGGCGAGACACACCTCACACGTACTGATGACACCGAGCCGGCCTTATTGCTCGTAGTGTCAAAGGAAACTGCACCAGGGCTGCAGCAAAGGCGGGAGGTCATGTTGCTGAATAAGGAGAAGTTAAAGCCGAAACTGCACGACACCAAGGAGGGATGCTCCAGCTCTGTGGTCTGGTACCTAGATAGTGAATCTAGTAATCACATGAATGGCGATAAAGAAAATTTTAGAGAGCTGGACAAAGGTATCACTGGTAGGGTGAAGTTCGGGGATGGCTCCACAGTACAGATCATGGGCCTAGGGTTGTGTTCAGTTGCAAGAATGGCGACCAGTGGCTACTGCAGGAATTCTACTACATTCCAGGACTGTGCAGCAATATCATCAACTTAGGACAACTTACCGAAGTTAGTCACAAGGTGATCATGGATGATGAACATCTACATGTGTATGATGGAAGTCTTGCACGTTTGCTGATGAAAGTGAGGCAAACTCCAAATTGCCTCTACAAGATCGAGCTACATCTGAGGCGAACTCCAAATTGCCTCTACAAGATCGAGCTACACTTAGCGATGCCAGTCTGTCTCCTAGCTAGTCTTGAAGACCCGGTGTGGCTTTGGCAGAGGCTCAGACATGTCAACTTCACAGCGCTGAAGCTACTTGTTGGCAAGGAGATCGAAGTGGGCGTGCCACTGATCACACCCAAACTAGCTATGTCAAGGGTGTTTAGTGGCGAAGCAGGCAAGACAGTCGTTCCCAGTGGCTACAAGTTTCAGGACGGAGAAGCCACTCAAGCTTTTACATGCGGACCTGTGTGGTCCAATCACATCCTCGACCCTCACCGGTAATAACTACTTTAAGTTAATTGTTGATGGTTACTCATGGTGGATGTTGGTGTATGTGATCAAGATGAAGGATCAAGCCTGCTCTGTGTTCAGAAAGTTCAAGCTGCAAGCCGAGAGCATGAGTGGGCGGTGTGTCAAGATGTTGATAATAGATCGCGGTGGGTAGTTCTCTCTGGCGAGTTCACCCAACTCTATGAGGAGGTTGGGATTGAGCGGCACCTCACTGCGTTGTACACACCACAACAAAATGACACGGTAGAGTGGAGGAACCGGACAGTGATGGTGATGATGAGGTCCCTTTAAGAGCATGAATGTGCCTGGAAGATTTTGAGGGGAGGCAGTACGGCACACGGTGTATCTGATGAACCACTTGCCGACGAAGGCACTGCGCACTCCATTCGAGGCCTAGAACAGAAGGAAGCCGCATTTTGCGCACTTTCATGTGTTCGGCTGTACAGCACATGCGAAGGTGACAACGCCACACTTGAAGAAACTCGATAATTGATGCCAGGCAATGGTGTATCTTGGCATCGAGGACAGCTGCAAGGCGTACCGTCTCTTTGATCCATGGTGCAGGAAAGTTCATGTAAGTCGTGATGTCAAATTTGAAGAAAATATGAAGTGAAGTTGGAGTACAGGCGCAGGCGGCAGGGATCCATCGGACTTCATCGTCGAGGAGTAGTTCAACAACGAGCCAGTAGTTGGTGGCTCTGTGCCTCACGTGGGTGGCCCGACAGGCGTGCTAGCGCCCATGGCACAAGGCGATCTAGCTCCTTCATCGACTCTTCTAGCCAGCGAGGTGACACTAGGAGGGCCAGTAACCAGGGCACGTGCTACAGCACGCGCAGCAGCAACCTCCCCGATAACTCCCACCACTCTATTGATGTCACTGACTCCTGAAACACCAACAGATGATCTGTCCACACCGCTACCGAATGGGAGCAGTAGTACAGACGAACGGCTAGTTCGTTACAGGCACATTGACGACATCACGAGAGATACTCGAAGGGTGAAGCTTGACGAGGAGGACATGGAAGAAGAGGCTATGCTCATGGAGATAGAAGAGCCATCTTGCTACCTTGAGGCCGCTAGGCAATAGGTCTGGGAGGACGCCATGGCCAAGGACATCGAGTGCATAGAGAAGAATAACACATGGACTCTCATAGCACTAATGGATGAACATAAGCCCATTGGACTTAAATGGGTTTACAAACTGAAGAAGAACACAGAAGGAGACGTGATCAAGCACAAGGCAAGGCTGGTTGCGAAAGGATATGTGCAGTGGCAAATAATAGATTTCGAAGAAATGTTTGCGCCGGTGGTGAGGTTGGACACCGTGCGCATCATCTTTGCTGTTGCATCCAATCGAGGTTGGTAGGTTCATCACTTGGATGTCAAGTCAGCATTCTTAAATGGTGAGCTCGAAAAGAAAGTATACGTGGCCCAGCTAGAGGGTTTTGAAGTGAAGAATAAAGAGTGTCTTGTGCTCAAACTTAGCAAGGCGTTGTATGGACTTCGGCAGGTGCCACGGGCACGGAATATTCGGCTTGACAAGAGCTTGAAGCAGCTCAGATTTCTGAAGTGTGCTCAAGATCATGCCATATATAGAAGAGGATTAGGTCTTGCATGTGTGATAGTCGGAGTATATGTTGATGATCTCATTGTGACAGTCGAAGTATATGTTGATGATCTCATTGTGACAGGAGAAAGTCCAAAAGAGATCATGTGATTCAAGCAGTAGATGATGAGTGAATTCAAGATGATCAATCTCAAATTGCTCAATTACTATCTCAGGGTTGAGGTAGTGCAAGAAGATGGGCGAATTACAATCAAGCAAAAAGCATATGCGAAGAAGATCCTTGATCAATTAGGTATGATGGATTGCAACCCCACAAAATTCCCCATGGAACAAAGGGTGTAGCTGCATAAGGATCCAGATGGATAGTCGGTTGATGCAATTGAGTATCATCGCATCATTGGTTGTCTAAGGTGTTTGCTCCATACAAGACCTGATTTTTGTTTTGCTATTAGGGTGACAAGCAGATTCATGGAGAAGCCCACAATGATGCATCGTAAGGCAGTGAAGCAGATTCTTCGATATTTGAAGAGCACCATGCATTATGATCTTTTGTATACGAAAGGAGGAGAAATAGAGGAGATCGCCAGCTACATGGACAATGATCTGGCTGGTGACATGGATGACAGGAAGAGAACTAGAGGTATGAACTTCTATATCAATGATAGTCTAGTGTTATGAAACTCGCAGAAGCAGAAAACAATGGCGTTGTCTTCATGCGAGGTTGACTTCTTAGCGGCAACGACGGCAGCATACCAAGCACTATGGCTTAGATGTCTGCTAGTGGAGCTAACTAGAGAAGAGCTAAAAGCAATGAAATTGTTTATTGACAACAAATCAGCAATTGCATTGATGAAGAATCCAGTATTTCACGGCCGCAGTAAACACATTGATACCAAGTTTCACTTCATCCATGAGTGCGTTGAAGGAGGCCAGATTGAGGTAGAGTTCATCTGCACAGAGGAGTAGCAAACCGATGCTCTGACGAAAGCATTGCAGGAGGTGAAGCTGGCTGTCATGCACCATCTTCTAGGAGTTCGTGATCTTGGCTCATGTCAAGATTAGGGGGGTATGTTGGACTTAATCCTAGCGTGGGCGTCAGAGACTCGTTTCACGTGGTGCAGAAGCAACGACTACGTATATGGTTGGAGCGTCATTTAAGACTTTGTAATGTGCGATGTGCATGGGTCTAGTTCGATTCGGAGTCTGAATCGTGGAATGGCACGATTCGTATTAGGATTCGGAATAACGGGTGCTATAAATATGAGTTGTAATATCTAGTTTTGTAAGTTGGAAGTCAAGTCGCAAGTTCAATAGAGCTGTAAATTATTCTCCAGAGATTTTTTATCTTGTTTCTTCTGTTTTGTTGTTCTCATCGAGAAACTAATTCTTGTTAGGTACTTCTCACCGAGTAGTATGCGACTCGCATGTAACTGGTTGATCAACATGATCAAAGAGTAGCACGTACGAGATGGACGCGTGTTCGAGTACAGCTTGTGCTAGCTGGTCGTTCGCATGGCCTGAACTAGCTCGTCACTCTCGGGGTCGAAACTAGCTAGTCAGGCATGTGGTCGAGGGAGTGTGAGTTGGTCGCTCGTGTGGTCGAGGTTCGGCGGACTGGTCGTGCTCGTGATCTTAGGAGTCATAACCAACAAAGGAAGCCTATGTACGTGTTGGGGAGGAGAGGTCCTTGGTTGGGGCAACAACGAGGGCGATGCCATGGCCACCCATGTCGGGTATGGCTGGGACGCTGCCGAACACGAAGGAGGAAGAGAAGGACTGGACCGCCACCGTCGTCCTTTTGCTCACAGAGGCGTAGCAGCGTCAAGTGGAACGTGTGGCCTTTGCGTGTCACTGTGCCGTTGGTCAGTTTGAGGAGGCCGCTCGGGGTGACCGTGGTCGTACAGTCAAGGGTGAGTTTGGCACCCGCCAAGCTGGAGTAGACAAACTTGTTGGCTGTCGCCCGAGATAGCGACGACTGTAAGGTGGAGGTCATAGAAGAAGAGAAGTTGCCACAAGGACACGAACTTGGCGTCGAGCATGTCGAACTGAGTGTGATCAGAATTCAAGTAACTTGTTACAGCTACGAATTCAAAGTTGTTGGTGTATATAAAGCTATCAGCTAGATTGCAATCTTGCTCATCAGTTGCCGTGTTATCTTCGGAGTTTTTTTTACAGTGTTATCTTCAGAGATGAGTTTTTTCTTGGTGTGATTTAATAATGAGTGATCGAAACAGGGAATAGAAATGGGAACTGTCGGTCGTGTGTGTCCATCAACCCATGGATCTTGGACCTGACTTCAGATCCTAGGATAAATTGGCCGACTTTGAGTACTAGCTGCTGATGGAGTGAGTGTTGATGTAGAAACTTGTGGAGAAATGGAGCCAATTGGGTTCGATTGATCGAGATCCCACAGTGAAGTCAGTATTTTTTTAAGATGTTCGTCAGGCTCGGTCTATAGAAGAAAGTCAAGAAATTCGTGCGCTGTGTGTTTACAAACTAATTAAGGCGTTAATATCCATAAGGAAAGCAGAGTATATAGCAATTGCAGCCACCGCTTGCTCGACATGAGAAATGATGTCTACAATTCGTATCACCTTTTTTTAGGGCAATTTCATAGCACTCTTTTAAAGTTGCTACTTCAAACTCAAAATGCGTTAGAAAAAATTATCAGTAAGTACGAAAAGCTTCCAGGAACCTATAGAAAAGATAATTGCCAAAAAATAGTGTCATTTATGTTTCTATGTATGAGAGTTTTTTTACTGGTGTTTTCCCAAAAAAGAGTTTTTCAGACTGATGATTCATCTTTTAAGAATTTGTTGATAGTCACAATTATCTCACCTTCGTTTATTTTAACATAGCACGATTTTAAACTTGAAATTTTTTACATAGGTAGAATAATTGAGATGTGGATCTAGAGCATTTGGGGATACTACAATAGGGTGATTGCACATGATCTGAAATATTTGTTCGGAGAAGTGTAACATACTGAAAAAAAGAGTCTGGATGTACAAGATTGGTAAGGTCAAACTATTTTTTGGGTCCCTTTGCAACAAATTAGGAATTTTAAAGGAAATGTGAAGGAATTAAATCCAAAGTAAAATAAATAAAAAGTATATGCATGGTATTTGAATCGTAGGACTGCATCAAAGGAATTTTGGAGGATAGAAAATTCGCTCCACATTTTGGAACAGGAGGTCCCTGACCATGTTTCTAATTTCTTTGAGAGTTCATATGCATCTTCTCTCTTTCTCTCATTGTTCTCTCTTGCTAATGAGCATCTACATCAAAATTCTTGTATTTTTCCTGTGAACCATCCAAACACATCATGTGAGCAATTTATATGTTTTTCCATTCCAAAACCTTCAAGGTGCTAGTCAACTCCAGTTGTGCGCTTTCTGTATTCTATGTTTTGAGAATTCGGCATTCCAAATAGGCCCATAACTTCGGTTAATAAGAACTTTTGAATATTTAGGTTGACCGAACATATATGATGAGTACATTTGTAACGGAAATCATTTTCATTATACTACAATTTTGTTATGTTTTACCACTGTAGTAGACAGAAAATGGTCAAGATTCATCGACCAAATGCTACCTACATCCAAGACACCAACTTTGTTCTTAGAGGTATTAAGCCAACTACAGCCACTCAAAAACCAACAATAATCTACAACTAGTGAAAGAAATGGGTAAATTTATATCTTTGCACACTCCATGTTCCAAAAAAGCTAAGGGGTCCTTTGGAACGTAGGAATTTCATAGAAATCGTACAGGAGTTTCACAGGAATCAGTTCAATTTCACTGATAAAACACAGAATTTGGAAAAAAAATCCTGCAATCCAAAAGAGGCCTAAGGGTGCGTTTGGTAGAGATCCAGATTCACATAGAAACGTTTCAGATCCAGATTCTCTCTGAAAACGTTTCTCTGGTGAATCAGAATCACTTGCTAAAACCATTTGGCTAGTTGTCTGGATTCAAATGTTGGAAAGAGAATGAAGTGTTGGAATTGACCAATGTACCCTTGATATTTGTGATGATTTTTCAGTATATTTTAACATAGCAAATGAGGTACAAAATATATGCATCCATAATTATCTCATAATAGAATAATTGGCCCACTGTTTGAGTATTGAAAATATGAGAGGTACCAAAATACGTGCTTCTAAAACAACATTACAAAATGATAAATTGATCTATGACTTAGATTCCATAATTGCTTCCGCAAGATCATCACGAAGTCTATCCATATTAATGTCATTTGCATCGGATGTAGACGTATTGGATGAATTTTGAGAGGGTTGATGTGTTTCATATCTTCGAGGTATTGTGGACATGTAATTCAGATCCTCATCACATCTTCGAAAATGTTTATCAAGTATATGATTTTCACGAATGAAGTTATGGAGACACATGATAGCGGCTACAATTATCTTTTGTTTGTTCATCGAATAAGTAGGCATCTTAAGAAGTATCCTTCACTTCATCTTTCATGTGCCAAAAGTCAACAACATTACGAAGACACCCTCTCTCCAGTCAGGAACATGTACCTCTGTCCTTTTTATACGGTGATAAGTCTTCAGCTGGTACACCTAAGAACGTTCCCTGGAAGGTGTCACTCTTCACAATTCACAGTTCTTGGCGCCCCTATCTCGAAACAAAGGTTTTACTCACCATGACAAGCTAAGTTGTGGGGTGTGAAGCTTGATATTTTCTTTGGGAACCTTTCAGTCACTAGTTATTTTGACTCTGACTTGGACAAGTATAACTTAGTCAGACGTCATGCAGGGATCACAATGACGGGGTGAACACGTCTTGAGAGGTCAGAAATATGAATCTTAACTTGCAAGAACGTCTAGCAGACGCGGTAAAGGGTGGAATTTTTAAAGTGAAAATGATACGAATGAAAGCATACAGCCCAGAGCCCCGGATACACACACACCAGCACAGACACCAGCCGTACAGTCGTGACTCTACGGAGCCACATAGGATCCAGCTGAAAAGGTACACGAGCACATTCCAGCGTGGAAAGACGTGTCACGCCACTGGATAACAACGTTGTTTTATCATCATGCCACTGCATTTGGCGTGGCAAAAGGGTTACTTTAGGTAATTTAGACCGGCGAGGTTGATAATAAAATATTAGATTAATAATGATTAATAATATTCGTAGTTTCATCAACTGCCTCATTGCAGAATTTTGCCCAATGCAGTATTTTACCCAGTTGCGGACCAAAGCTGATCTTTAGCAAACAATTTACATATCAAAACGAGGAAAAGGATATCCATATTGCATTAGGTTATTAATACACAAATGAGCATCAAAGTACCCCACCTCACGGTCCCTCCTAAATCTCTACTTACATCGCAGCTAGCCTCACTACCCAAAAAATGACATTAAAACCAAGTGGAACGAGACTAAGATTAACCGTGCTGATTCTCGAGATGCCACATGTACAAATCTGGCCCTGGAGCTGCAGATGTATGGATGCATCTGCTTCAATGAATAATGCCAGTACGCAAGGACCAGGTTCCCGCAGTAGAAACCTTGACATGACATGTGAGGGGCGTGTACTCATCTAAACTGCTGTCGAATTAGGGGGAGTGATCCCTTGTTCCAAGTAATATGCCTTCTCCGCATCGGCCAACCTAGTCTGAAATATCCCCCATTCTTTTCTGCAGCGCGCTCTTACCTGTGTCCACAACCAAGTTAAATAGTAAGAGAGAATCGATATGGATACATATTGGATGCTGTGCAGCTCGATTCATGTGTCGGAAATATTAAATACTATGAAATATCCCCACATTATGTAAGATCGGTAAATAATGCCTTACCCCTTCCCATGGTGCTCTTCCATTATCTGACTTGCCCTGCGAAAATAAAAAGGTTACATAATCTGGCAATACATTAACATTGTACATAATGAGGTGTTATGAATAGTGGCTATACCTGGTTCCCAAGTGAGGGAACAGCTTGATGAACAATCCATTGAGCATCGACAACTCCAATCTTCTCATGGGCCGGCTATTTAATTGAAGATAAAGTTAAAGAGTTCCAGCTCAATAAATTGTGAATGGCTTGAAATAGCAAGTAAAGTGGAAAAGACATTAAACTGGTAATCATGTAAATGTTGATGCTGCTATTCTGATAGGAAGGAGCATGAACTGTGTGGTTAACCCTTGAGTAAGCGAAGAAATGGTGAGATGAAGTAATATGCATGCTAATGGCAGAGAATACCTCAACACATTTCCTAAGAGCAAAGTCGAGACCCCATCCATGGACTAAGTCATTCTGCAGAAAACTGTGTGTAAGCATACTACCACTTCAGACAAACTACTGACTTTGCATACTACCACTTCAGACAAACTACTGACTTATCATGTAATGCCACCTCACCTGAATCATATGCCATACACAGCGCCATGCATTTCTGGAGAACACAGTTGCCATAATCTCAACAAATCTGCACATCAAATTGAACATTAAGGAAGATAATTGGACTAAGAAAATTAAATACACGATAAAGATTTGGCCCTACGCTGCACATGGTGGAAGATGAGGATCAGCACACCAGCCTGGTCTCTCCTCAGTTACTCTGTATGAGGAAAATTATTAAAACAAAAAATGGCTTATCATTAATCAATGAAAAAATATCAGTTCAGCAGCTCACTTGTGAACTTCTTGATCACCACGGCGTTTAGTCATTTGCCATGTTAGTCCTCTGTCAGGTTCCAGACCAGGCTGAGAGATTTCCAACCCATGCTTCATAACAAGTTCAATATACCTGGAAAAAATAGCATGGATATGATCTTAATCAAGATGATGCACCAGTTGAACAGAAAGAAAACAAGAATGTAATGCTTACTTCTCTGCATTGAAATGCTCAACACCTAGATCCTCATCCCAGATGAAAATGTAATCATATCTGGCAACGACATCGGGATGCAAAAATCGTTTTGCATACCACCTTAGATAAACAAGAGAAGCACATCATTAAAGTTTCGCAGTCAAACATTCCATAGGGAAGATCAATGCAAAAACGCGAATAATAGCAATAACCTACCATTTAGTCTGCTTCCTGACACTCACATGGATGGCTCTTTTAGACCACTCAAACTCGTCCCATTCAGTAGTCCGGCCATCATAATGGAACAACATAATGGTAAATTTATCTGAAAACTATACAAGAAACACACATGAATTTGGAAGAAATGATCGCATGCTCATTCCAAATAAAGTGACTACAAGTTTACTCGGATGCATGATCAAGTGTACATCAGCTTCAGAGTTGATTAGTTTGATGCACCCAGCTTAAGCAGGTAAGGTGTCGGTCTGTTAGTTACCTTTTTGACCGCTGCATCAATATTTGCCTTTTGCCCGATTCCAACAGTAAAAGTAACAAGATACCTCGGCTCGCTAGTAAGGTCCTGATGAATGACCATATGTTTTAGAATGTAGATTTCATATGAAAGAGGTTGAAGAAAACCTCCAATTCAAGGCAGCATTGAGCAAATTACAACAGTAACAACCACCTACCTCACTTGGATCACCCCATAATCTTCTGGGATAAAGATCTGTTTCAGACACAACAATGCCTGGCGGAAGTCTTTCAGCACCTTTTGGATTTGTGGGAACATAAATCTGCACACAGAATTGTGCAATCTTTTTAAGAAAAACAAAAAGTAAAAGCAGCAACCATCTAATTGAGCTAAATATGTCATATGAAGGAGTGAAGGTCCACAATCAATCGCCAGTAGTTTACGAAATACAAAATTGAGTCACCAACTGTCACACTTACAATGAAGGTGATGGCTGACCTACTTTAGATCAACACACATGTAAAGCTTAAAATTTTGCACAATGCATGAGAAACACAGTAGCAAAAAATATATATAATAGAACCAACAGGCATGGGCTACAAAATAGCAAAATTTGAGAACTAACTAAATCAAGGTCAATAAAACCTAGGGAAGCAAGTTTTGTATTTTTTGGATCATTGGGTCCACCCAAAACTCAAAAAAAAAATGAACTAGAGATTCACTCCCACTTAATTAAGTTAAGAAAAAAAAGAACTAAGTAGTGACCTAGAACTACCCATTGGGTACCCACTTGTATCCCTAATAAAACCCATACAGCCAATATAACAACATCAGAATGTATAAAGTACTGGTGTGTCAAAGTACCTTGGGAATTTCATCAGAGTTTGAATCAGAACTGTTCTTTTTGTGATTATTTGCAGATGCCCACGCATGGTTCAACAATGTTTGGGTTGTGATGCCAGAGTCTCTATCTTCAATGTACGAGATAATGCTGGAAGGGAAGTGAAGCTGCAAAGCGCATTCAATACAATTATTCTATAAACAAAGTTCATGACAAGAAAATGAGAGTGGCAGATGAGCCCCTTACCTTGGTTATGTTGACTGTAGGGAAGGATATCCCAAACAAGTAACCCAGCATGACACCAACAACTGCTGAAAATATAAGCTTCATGCCCTCATTTGATCTTGGCATGCTGCTGCGGACAAATGTTGACAGTAAATTATGATGAATGACATGAGCACAGCAAAATTGTTATACAATAGATGTATTAGCAGTCAAATATACAGGTGGAACAATAGCTGCTTAAAAGGAAGCTTGTAGCTGTGGTACTGGACATACCTACGGCCAATGCCATTGGAGGACTTTGCCATGGGAGCTGTTAATGTTCTCCTTTTGGTGGCAGCAGGAACTTATTTATCAGAATAGTACAAGCATTGCAGAAGAAACATGTAGTGCCACAACTGTTAGTTGTAAACCACATAATAGAACAACAAATCAGAGCTTGTTGAGTAGCATAAGATGGTCCGAACAGGAAACACGAAAATAATAAGAGATGGTTCTAATTTAACAGGTTTTCTTCCGAAAGGTATAATTAAGCAAGTTTATGATGCGCAAAGGCAAGCAAATTTTTGCCAGCAGTTAAGCAGCTGATTTCAAAACTTTAAAGAAACAAAGTTCGTGCCTTAGTCAAGAAAAGACGCGTTTTGACGGAATCTCGCAAGAAAGATTTGAAATTTGGTCCTCACATCAGGCAGGGAACAAGTTACGGAACTGCGAAAGAAAGCAATCTGCGCTAGAGCTTACCAATCAGAACGAATCAACAGGAACCCCTCCGGATCTCAACACCCCTCCAACGCCGGGAGGGGAGGGCGGCGACAAGGAGCAGGACAGCCGCGGCAATGACGTGCGCGCGGGCAAGGACAGCAGCTCAGCGGGGGAGGAGGCGGGCGGCGCAGAGGCGTTGGGTCTCTACGGGGCGGCGGCGTGCTTGACGGGGCGAGGCGAGGCGACGGGGAAGTAGTAGTAGAAGAGGACTAGTATGACATTAGGAGGACAGAGTTGGAACTGGGGGATGCAAGGCAGGATCTGGTTGTCCCACACATGGCAACCAATCATCCACAAATCACCACCAGCTAGCTTAGCTAATTCCGCTCAGCTAATTAAAGCACTGGATCACTGGAGAGTGGGGCCGGCCCCGCCCTTGTGCCGTCTCTCCTCTCTTCCGTTTCGTGCTATTGTTTTTATTTTCTCCTCTCTGTTCCTGCTCGGTTAGACGGTTTCGTTCTCTTTCAACTCAAAATCCTTACGGAGAGGTTCTCTTTCCAGATTCGTTCTCTTCAAATTTTTACACTTTAACAGTATTTTTTTCTTCGTTCCCTCCTTTAACAGATTTTTAATATCCTATCATTCTTTTTAACAACCATTTTTTTTTATGATACAGTGTGTATATATAGTACTTGTACGCCATACATATTATTTTTAAGGGGATCAGAACGATCGCTACACATGGAATCTAATTTATTTCGGAGATGAAACTATAAAAAACCGCTCAATAACAGTACCGTTTCGACCTATCGTCGTGGATAAGAATGTTGTCATGGTTGGCAGGAAGCATATGGGAGATGGCTTCTTGGGTACGAGTCTTCCCTTGGAAGGAATTGTGTACGGCTGCTTCTCCTTGAAGGGGAAGCTAAGCACGGGTGACTTCCATGCAAAGACTGAAGTCCCTATTAAAAGGGTCGGCCACCATATGTGAGAAGCACACTTCTTTTCTATCTTGCATTTACACAATGAGCTCGACAGAAAAGGGATGCAACCAAGAAGCTCGGCCTAAGCCCCCTAAAAAAATGACTGCGGCCATCCGGCAACTAGCGTACGGAGTCAGTTCCGGCGCAGTGGATGAGTATGTGCGGATCGGGGGTAGCATAGCGATGCTGGCCTTGAGGAAGTTTGTCCACGCTATTGTCTTTCTTTTCTCTGATGAATATCTTCGGGCTCCCACTGCAGAAGATACCACTCGACTCTTGGCCGAAGGCAAGCGGAGAGGGTTCCCCGGGATGCTTGGGAGCATCGACTGCAAGCATTGGGTATGGAAGAACTGTCCGAAAGCATGGCATGGCGCTTATACCGGCCATACTCGCAAGCCGTCCATAGTTTTAGAGGCGGTTGCGTCGTACGATCTATGGATATGGCATGCTTTCTTTGGAATACCTGGTAGTCTGAAGGATATAAATGTTTTGCACCGGTCTAACATTTTCAGCAGGCTAACCGATGGGACTTCGCCAAATGTGTCATACACCGTTAATGGTAACAGGTATGACATGGGGTACTACCTCGGGGACAGAATTTACCCCGAATGGGTGGCCATAGTGAAGCCAATTTCAGCATCAAGAGGCAACAAAAGCGTGCATTTCTCGCCATACAAGCAGCAGTCCACAAGGATGTGGAACGTGCATTTAGTGTCCTGCAATTGAGGTTTGCCATAATTCGCGGACCAGTTAGAATTTGGGATCAAAGCACGCTGCAGAACATAATGACCGCATGTGTCATAATGCACAACATGATAATTGAGGATGAAAATGGAGGCGCCGCTTCGGAGGAGGTGTTCGACTATATGGGCGGGAAAGCGATAGTGCATCACGATCTAGACCAAGCGATCCTGCATTATGTCGAAGCCACTAAAGCCATCAAGAACTGTGCATTGCACCACCAATTGCGTGAAGACCTGGTGGAGCACCTTTGGAGTTTTCATGGAGCACAATAGAACTCTGATTGTTCGTGTAGTACTGTGGCATGTATGTTGTTTTATGTTACCCTAAGGTACCATTTGTAACGTGGTACTAAGCATATTTTGTATCATGCTATCGTTGTTGCGAACCTAGTGAAGTGAGTACTTGTGACCCGTGTTCGTAAGCACATGTTGTGATGTTCATGGATGAAATAAAGTCTGTTGCATTCGATAACCAGGAAACTGTGATGATTGAAAACCAATATTAGAATAGTATTGTTCACCTAGCTCACAGAGTAACCAAGTTTGATAGGACAACAAAGTCCAAGGACCAACAAATAAGCAGGACATCAAGTATTGTTCACCTAGCTCACACACTAACAAAGTTTGCCACTGCACCAAAGTTCAAGTCGTGATGCACATCAGAGGGAAGCAGGATACATAAACATCAATGCTGGGATGACATGATACATCCAATACAAGATGATCAGCACATAGCAGGGAACAGAAACATGGCCGCATATGGGGTCTCCTCTACGAGCTTCCACCTTGCCAGAATATCTTCTTGCCTCTTCCTGTAATACTCTCGTAGGGGACCACTAACAGTGTCCAAGTCGACCTTCATTATACGTTTGTCTTGGTCATTAACTCAGACCGATGCCTGCAGGCGCATTACCTGGATCTGCTCCTTCTTCAACTCGACCATAACCTTCTTTTGTTTCGGTAAGATCAGCTAGGTGCCTTTCATACATACCACCAGAGATGGTTGCCAATGATGTAGTGGAAGGAGATTTGCGCGCACGGGCCGCTTTAGCTGCGTCCCATCCAATAGGCCAAGGAAGCTCCGTCGAAGCGTTCGAGGCCGTGTCATTCGTCACTTCGTTGCATGCAGCTTGGCTCAATTGTGCATCCACCACATCCTGCAGTTTTTGTGCCTTCGCAGACTCGTGGGCGTGCCATTTCGGGTGGTCGGCAAGCATGACCCAGCAGTGCATGTATGCAAAAGGCTTCCCCTTAATGCCCTTATATGCTGTGTAAGCTCGAGCCATCTGCAAAAACAATGAATGAGTTGTTGTTCCTGCATATTCCAGGTAGATTGACAACAAAAGATCAGCACTTTAAATGGTTACCTTGTCACGCTCGTTGGTCCCGCTAGGATTCAGCTGCTCAACCTTCCTAACATGCACCGCAAACTTGCTAATTGCGTCCATGATGAGCTTCATGTGATTGATCAAAGCCTTGTCGGACCTAGTCATCATAGTTGGCTTCCTATATGTGTTGAAGTACTTGGCGATTCTTCCCCAATAAGTCTCCTTGGACTGATCTGTACCAACAACAGGATCCTGGCTGACGTTTAACCATGCTGACATGAGCAACTCATCTTCTTCATCTGTCCACTTTGTTCGGTCAGTTTTTGGCTCCACCTTCTTCTTCTTCTTCGATGTTACCTTCTTCCTACCCTTCTCGTCGCTGCCCAAGCTGAATTGCCCTACCTCCTCATGTGCAACAGGAGTGTCCGAAACATCGAACTGTGATAGGTCCGCTTGCGGTACAGCAGATGAGGAACCCTGGGCCCCCATGTCCTGGAATGGCCAAGTCATACGATCGAAACCATCCTGAAGCATACTCTCATAAAATGGATCCATAGCACCCCTTCAAATCATTCACAGCAACCATCAATAGTTTTGGATATTACAACCAAAAGCATAGAGCAAAGATATACTGGACGACACACATCATAGTTTCAATTTCTTGCATTGTAATAACTACAAACCAATGCACAACAGCAGCGAAAAAGAAAACCATTTCAGTGTCAACTCCCAACCAATTACTACATCATAGTTTCAATTTCTTGCATTGTAAGAACTACAAACCAATGCACCACAGCAGCGAAAAAGAAAATCATTTCAGTGTCAACTCCCAACCAATTTTCAGGACATGACATAATATGAACCTATGCACAGTTCATAGTTCCAACACATGAGACAATAATAACCAAAGGTCACTTTTGGTTTTCAACCCGTGACAAAATCAAAACTCATGGCCAATTGATGTTTTCAGCACAAGAGAACAAAAATACCAAAGCCCCCATTTTGTTTCTCAAGGCCATGACACAATAGAACCAATGCCCGATACATGATTTCATCACATGACAACTTCACAACATTTGCCCTATTTAGGTTCTCGGGACTCTTGACAAAAACAAAACCAATGCCCATATGATGTTTGCAGTGCAAGACAACATATTAACCAATGCCCATATGATGTTTGCAGCACATGACAACATATTAACCAATGCATAGTTCATAGTTCAAACGGTGCATGAAGCTTCTTCATTCATACATTGAAAACCATAGCACCTCATACAGCGCAAACCGACTACATGAACAAATGCAATCATACAGGCTTGACCTAAAACATTAAGCTAGCGTCTGCTCTCAACTAATCAACAACCTTTGACACCACAGGTGCACTCCCAGCAAAGCAAACATGAACTACTCCACTAAAACCAAGTCACACTTCTGAAACCAAACACTAAACCCGATTATAGCCTCCAGGATCGATCCGATTCAACTAAGATGACCTCCTCCGTACTGGAACACAGAACCCCATCCGTGCTCCATTCAGAAAGTAGGACGTCGTCTTCGTCATTGTTCATGGATCCGCATGCTTCTTCTTTAACCGCCAGGCTGCTGCTGTCCGGCAAATCAGTAGGGATCTACACGACCGAACCGCGTAGTGCATCCTCCAATTGGAAAACAAGCTGAACCAAATTGGCCACAATGGCATCGACCTCTAGCAGCACCATGTTCAGGTCCACAGTGGTTGGGGTGCTCTCGGGACTCAAGTTGTCATTCGCAAGCTTCTTCAACGCGTCAGCGACCTCCTGCACATGGTCTTGCATCATCGATACAAGCGCGGCAAGAGCTTACACGTCCATCTACAACATGGAGCAGGGGATTCCATGAGCCGGATGCCAAATCCAGGACGACGGCAACGCCAGCGCAACCCTCTGCTCGCGACCCCCTCCCGCACCCCCTCCAACCACCGCCGTCGGACCTCAGGCTCCCCTAAACCAGCACGAAATGCCGTCCCTCCCCCCACCTTTCACCAGATCTGTGTTTCCACCTCCACACGCCCAAATCCGCATCAAGAAGATGGGGACAAAGTCGTACCTTCCATCGATTGTAGTCGTCGCTGGCGCGCCGCCTCCAGGGATGTCACCACTTTCCTCCGCGCGCGCTAGATCTTTCCTTCGGGACCCAGAACCCCTCGCCGCCTCCCTTCCGCCGCCCCTCGTCTCCGCGTCTTCCGCCCGAGTGTGCGAGGCCAACGTCCGAACTCTTCCCCACTAGACTTCTCCGTGAAGGGAAAGGAGAGAGGTTCCCATGGCCGAGGGAACCTCTCTCCTTTCCCGTCCCGTGCCACACCGCGACGGGAAAGCGTTGGGCGGCGAATTTCGTTCCCATCGAGGTCGTTTTCCCATCGCGAAGGGAATGCCGTCCGGGACGGGAACCTGTTGGGGGTTAGTCTTAGTAGAGGATCATACTCGACCGGGCTTAGCCTTTAACCCGTGTGTAAATAGCAAGCTCCTAAAAATTGTTCCTACAATGTTTAGGAGCTTGCCCGTGTGTAAATAGCAAGCTCCTACAATTATTTTTTAAAAAATTGTTAAATAGCCTATGGGCATTGTATTTCACTCTTCATAGATTACCCTAGATTGGCTCTATCAGCGAAAAGATTACTGTAGATTTACTCTTCATAGATTACCGTAGAGGGGGCTCAAGCCCCATACCTTCGGAGCATTTGGGAGCTCCTTCCAGCCCTCTTCAATTTTTAGACATAGAAGAGGAAGAGGAGGAAAAAGAAAAAAAAAAAGAGGATGACAAGAAAGAAGAAGGGGGAGAGAGCATGGTTAAATGTGTCCCTCGTACATTCCTACATATTACTACTCCTGCCGTTTAGGAATAGAGCATATTTTATTTTGAAAAGTCAAAATTCGTAAGTTTTAACCTATAATTACTCAAATTATATGCATATTTAATATACAAAAGTTATTTAAATAGATTCATATTTCAAAATACTTCTAATATGACATTGATTTTGTAGCAATTGACAATATATTGTAGAAAAATTAATTGTCAAAGTTTATTTTAGATGAATTTTTCAAAACAAGCTACATCCTACATTTGTGGATGGATGGAATATCACTGAATAATCCTCCTACCAATTGCATGTGCAAGAAAGAAGATGTCCTTTGGTTCTATGTGACAGGGATCTAGATTTTGGATTTTGTTTAGATGGTCATGTCTAGTTTTAAGAAATCTAAAATCTGGAATTGATGATGGATTAATAGTAGTTAGTTAAGTTATTTAGTTTTTATTTTAGATAAAAAAAAATAAATATTTAAATTATTTTATTTTATTATACAAACTCTAAGTCTAACGTAAATCTCGGATCTGGAGCTGTGCTAAACAACTTCTTTCTTTACAGGATACTTTGGATCTAGAGAGACTTGCGACAGAGCTTCGTCCATGATGACCTTGGTACAAAAGATACTACCTCTGTTCTCAAATAAATGTTGGTATAGAATACGTTCAATCAAACTTTAGAAATTTTGACCAGTAATATACATAAAATTATTAGGATTTGACATATGAAAATTATAGTAGTGAATTTATCATACAAATATTTTAACGTCATCTAATTTTTATCAATTTTTATCAAAAAGCAGTTATCAAAAGTAATAGTTAAACGTGCTTGTTGGATACCATATCAATATACTAAATAAATAGTAAAAAAACAGATGTAGTAAAAGCACAAGAAAGCACAGATATGTATTAATGTACCCTATACGGCTCTGGCTAACGACCTTTCAACATGTCAATGGTCACTCTGCGGGATAGTAAAAAACACTAAATTTTTCGCGCCATATTTGACTGGAAGGAGAGGCTAAAAGAATATCGCTTCCAACTTTTTCTCTCTCGGTCCAAGGAAAAATAGATGTGTAGAACAGGAACTACACAAGGGTGCTTGAACATGTGCCATTTATGAGAGAATCTCTAATTTGAGTGAGCTTTAGGAGTTCGTCTCCCTATAGTCGTGCATACAACCCATCCTACTACAACATGGTACTTTGGACTCGTTCTCTGGTGCTGCGTGACGAACCTACGAAAGATACAAATGTAAGTCTTGTTTGCAAGGCGCAAGTGGAAAACAAATGCAATTTTTTTCTATGGCACTTGTTAAAAAGAAAATACTAAAAAGGGTGACCGTGTTGTCGCTTCAAGATCTCAAGTCTTTGTGAGGAAAGGTCAAGAAGTTTAGTGCATTCATTGCCTAAGGTTTGATGGTAACAAATTGTTTATAAGTTGTTTATCTAGGATCTCCAATGTAGTAGTTGGGTACTCATATACTTGCTTGCACTGCTATTGATGTAAATCAGAGGACTTCTCAAAACACAAAATTTCTAAGTTGTGCCTCCTCCACCCCTATGCTCAAGAATCCTCGAATGGGGGCGTTGCAGCATCCAACAGGTTGTTAGGCTCCAGTGATTCCTGACTTGACCGGAAAATATACCTAAAGACATGTACCTACATCATGTAAAGTATAAGGAAGGAAAGAGAAAGGAAAATCCTTCAATCCAAGCCGTCGTTCATCAGCCCATGTAGTGCATGAAGGTATTCAACAGAGAAAATCTTTTTTATAAAAAAACAGAGAAAATCTTTGGGTTTTTTTTTCCGGCGTGAGTCGTCCTCCTAGCTAGCCTAATCGCAAGCGTGCGACCACGTGCACCTAACCTCACCTAATCTGCCTCGGTGGCCGACTTATAAAGTATTCTCCCCTTTGCAGTGGAACAGCGATGGTCTTGCCCTTTTTTCTCTGAAGACAAAAACGGAAGGTTTTAAGATCGGTTTATTTTAGTCGTGGATTCTGAAAAACTAAGCATAAATTGTGAATTGTAAAATGTTGAACTACGAAAAATTAAAGTTGTAAAAGCTAAGGCCAATTAGCTCTGAATTCTATATGGGTTAGATAATATTCTTTTATTGTGTAATATTTGTAATATCATCCACTATTCTACGTGTATATTTATTTCTTTGTACTCAACTCGTGGGGAGGCAAGCTAGCTGGAGGACGGCCCAATGGCCCCTAAACCATAATTCCCTATTCCACATTCTTGTAGCGTGCGAGAAGGGAAGAAGTGGAAGGAGACTGATAGGGGGAGAGAATATAGCGAAAATGGATCCATTAGTATATGATTGTGATTTTGGTGATTAATAATAACATAGTTAATGTGACTAACATATTTGTCAAGTATATGCTTTAGTAGATCTCATAGATGCAACAAAAGATAAATCATCGAAACCGAAAAAAAAAGAGAAATGGATTAGACTTATTCCATAAATTTTGATATGATTAAATAGGATGGATTTCTATATAATCATATAGATCTCTTCACAATCTTTCCATAACGTTGTTCTGCTAAAATTTGTCTGACTAGATAATCTGATACTCACATCAACATTAGTCCGTTAGTACATTGGATAATCCGGTGAGAGTAATAAAAAAATAGTCCAGTGTTCACAGAAAGTTTGAAGCGAAGTCTTTTGCCTCACCAGATAATTCGGTGTTCACGAAATAAACACACCGGACTATTATTTCTAGAGAACTCCAAAATGAACTTATGCACATAGGATAATTCGGTGCATTTGCCCAGTGTCCAGTGAGCCGTCACAGGATAATTCGGTGTTCACAGATACTTGAGTGAGGGTTTCAACAACTAGTTTGTGAGAGTGTACTCACCAGATGATCCGGTGTTAATACTATTGTTCTCATCGGATCATCTGGTGTTAACAAATTTTCTGAGCCATTGGGTTAACGGCTAGCGCGGGGTTTGAGGCTATAAATATCCCTTCACTCAGTCATTTGAGGTAGCTGGAGTCTAGAGAAGTTCATATACACCTGAGAAGACATCCAAATCACTAAAGTGCTAAAGAGATCATCCAAGGCAAATTAAGTACAATATTAGAGAGTGATTAGTGCTTATAGACCTAGATAGTGTGTTGCTAGGTGATTATGATCTAGAGAATGGATCAAGGAGTGATCCAACCGTGTACCGAAGGGTACGCCGGCACCTTGGAGTTTTGGTAACTCGCTGGCAACTTATTGACCCTCCAACTTTGTGCGGAATGGTGGCAAGACACGTGCACGGGGATACAGAGATCCTTACCTTGGTGGCTCAAGCTCCGAAGTGATCACGGTGGCAAGGAAACAGAAGAGAGGCTAATGGTGAGACCTTGCATTGGTGGCTCATCTGGGTGGAGGCCTTGTCTTTGTGACTTGGTGGCTCAAGAGCCGTGATTGGGTGTCGATCGGAGCATATCCTTTGTGGAGCTCCAACGATTACGGGTGGTATTAATACCATCGATACCACGGAAAAAAATCATTGTACCGAGTTTTCTCTCTCTACCTTATTTATGTTTTTGTATTTACATTCTTGCAATTTACCTTCTTAGATAGGTTGCAAGTGTTTTGATCGGTAGAGTAGACACACTAGATAAACCTAGAGCACATTTAGATAGAAATTGATTTAGGTTTATCTTATGTCGTTTTTGGAGCTGAAATAGTTCTAAATGTCCTAATTCACCCCCTTTTAGGAAATCACCGATCTCTTCAATTGGTATCAGAACAAGGGCTCACATCTAGTTCTACAATTTGTGTTAAAGCTTCACATCTTTCACAAGGTTTCGTCAATTCAAGTGGCATTTGGGCCTTAGTCTCAATGTGATCGGTTAGGTTTCACCATCTAGTGAATTGTGATGTTCGAGGTTGGGATGGATTCCCATAGTACTTCACTTTTTTTGGGGCACAAACTTCCCCCGATGTAAAATTCTAATGACTTGTTATTTGCAAGTTTGAGGGTTGGATGTTTGGAGAGTCACCGAGGAAGGGATGAGACCTCGCATCACCAAAAAGGAAAGACAATTAGATGCATTGGTCAAGAATATCATTTTATCATCTATATATGTTGATGCATTTAATCGTGTTTATTCTCTCATCAATGCTCATGATATTTGGACTAGTTTCATTGAAATACATGAAGGCACAAAGGATGTGATTGTTACTAAGCTCAATGACATCAAGCAACTACCCTATGAAAATGCTAATGATATGTACTCATGTTTGAACATTCTTGTTAATGAGATCAATGGGTTAGGTTTGACGCCAATTGAAGATAATCAAGTGGAGAGAAGAATACTTCAAGCTCTTCTTCCAAAATATAAGTTAATAGTCTCCATCATCTATAACAACAATGACATCAAAAAGATAACTCTAAGTCAAGTGCTCGGCAAGATCACTGTCCATGAGATGACAATGAACATGGGGGTGAAAGCTTCTTTCTCATCTAACACCAAGAACCTTACTCTCATAAGCAAGCAAGCTCAACGCCAACACATGAAGGAAAGGATGAGGAGACAAGAGCAAGAGTCAAGCTCAAGTAAAGATTATGGTGATCAAGATGAAGAGAGCTATGAAGTGGATGATCAAAGCACATCGAGTGATGAAGAAATTGATCCTAAGATGACCAAGATCTTCTCAAAGTTAGAGAAGAATATGAAAAGATCAATGCAAAGGTTGATCATCATATCTTTATTGAAGACTTGGTCAACACATTTGATCATATCAAGAAGGAGAAGAAGAAGACCAAGAACAAGAGGGAGACAAGGGGAAGAGCCAAGGCATTCACAAGCATAGATAGGTGAGCGATGATGAAGAGTCAAGCTCAAGTGATGAAAACTTCACCATCCTCTCCTCCAAGAAAAGCTTTTCCTCAAAATCGTCATCACACAAGTCACCATCGCGCAAGTCATCTCACAAGTGTCTTATGGCCAAAGGTATAGATAGCGATGTAAGTGATGATGTATCTGATGAGGATTCTCCTTCCTATGATGAACTCCTTCATTTGATCAATGAGAAACAAATGGTCTTTAAGAAATAATTAAAAGAGCTTAAGAAATTTAATGTATTTAATGACATTCATGTTACCTTTGTTTCTAATTATGAATAATTTTTTAGCAAATTCAATTTGCTAAATAAGGAGCATAAAAAGCTTAAAGCTAAATTTGAGTGCATTAAATCTCAAACTAAAGTTCCTTTGAAGCTCTACCTCTCTATTTAATTACAATCATAAGGTAGATGCTTCCATTTCTTGTGATGATTTAATCGATTTATCTAGCTTACCCCTTTGTAATGAGATTTATGTTAAGAATGTTATTGTAGAATCATCTAACAACCTCATTGCACAAGAAAATGACGAGCTCAAATAAGAAGTGGAGAAGCTCAAGAAGGACTTGGCAAATTTAAAGGGCAAATAACATGTTCAACCTCCTCAAGATAACTGTGCTTTTATGGTGAAGAATTTTGCGGAGGGGTCAACCGTGGCATGCTTCAAATGCCATCAAGAAGGCCACAAGTCCTTCCAATACAAGCAAGTCAAGAAGCGGATCAATGAGAAGAAGAAGATGGTGAACCTCTCCAACAAGACCTCCAACCTCTACACCAAGCTCAACTACAAGAATAAGATCAAAAGCAACCACTACAAGCTCAAGAAGAAGAACAATAGCAAGGTGGTTGCACATATGGTTGGAAAAAATGATTGGGGTGGAACCAACCCATTTGTGTGCCTAAGGAAGTCATCACCAATATGAAAGTGCCTCAATCGGTTTGAGTTCCAACGAAGACTTAAAGCCCAATGCAGCTATGGGGATTTGGAGGCTTAGCTTACAAGATGAAGTAAAGATTCAAGTAAAGAAGTCAAGTTTACAAGATGGGTGCATTGATGAAGATTATAATCATCACATACCTAAATCCCCATCCAAAGGTATTTAAGGTAAATGAGCTACATGCAAAAACCTCTTAACTATTCTCATTTACTTCATCTAGGATTGCATGTGCTTATTTCAATTTATTGCAATGCTTAATGTAGGTTTTTATATGGTAGGTTATTTGTGCTTATCTCTAACCTATGAGCAACCTACATAGTTTATTAGTTATAGGTCTCTTATATGGCACTAGTTTTTATTTGATATTTTTTATGTGTCATGATCCAATGTATAGGATATTTTCCCATTATTATCAATAATAAGTGTATATATCTCACAAGTATTCAACGCTTATATGCACACATTTAGGGGGTATATTTTATAGGCTGTGATTTTGAGACTAACATGTGTTGCAAGTTGTATCTCTTGTAGTCTCATTGAGCAATCAACATGTCCCCAGAGGTATACAATACTTAAACGCTTCAATTAGTATCATTGTCAAATCTTTTGTTCATTTAAGCTATCTCCATGCATAATATAGCTTAAACTTCCTATCTTATCATAATTATCTAGTTGTGCATATATTTTATTCTCATCATATGTATGCACAAATATAGTGGAGTTTCATTAATTATGATCTATGTGCTTTCATAGCTTTCAATTAGTATCATTCATTTGTAGTGATATTTCTATAATTTGTATCATTACAATTGGTATCATTTTTATCGGATCATGATTTGTGAAGCTCTCTTCTATGTGCTCTAATGTTCTTCCATTGAGTTCAACATGTGCAAATAGTCCTTTTTGGAGATTATTGACAAAGGGGGAGAAGTTTGACGACCAAAGCAAGGAATGCAAGATGAACAAAGGTGGGGATATTGTAGCAAGTGCAAGATACATGAAAGTTAACAAAAGGGAGAAACTCTTGCTTAGGTCAGTCAAGTGAGAGAGTGGCATTGGAGAAAGGGAAGCCATAACAAAGGGGGAATAAGTGGTAATAATATACATCCAATCAATGTGGTAAGATCTTGTGCTTATTTATGATCTTTAAAATTGGTATCATTTATTTTTTTTCCATCTACTTTGGTTGTGTTGTCATCAATCACCAAAAAGAGGGAGATTGTAGCAAAAATGATCCTATTAGTTCATGATTGTGATTCTAGTGATTAATTATAACATAGTTAATGGGACTAACATGTTTGTCAAGTATATGCTTTAATAGGTCTCATGGATGCAATAAAAGAGAAGTCATTGAAGCCGGAACAAAGAGAGGAATGAATTGGACTTGTTCTATGAATTTTTATGTGATTAAATGGAATGAATTTCTATATAATCTTGTAGATCTCTTCACAAGCTTTCTATAGAGCCCAAGATCATCAAAATCGGAGTTCAGAGCGAAAAGTTATACCCAAAATACATAACGATGTTCTTCTGAAATTTTCATGATCGGATAATCCGGTACTCACATCAAAATTAGTCTGGTGAGAACAATGAAAAATTGTCTGGTGTTCACAGAAAGTTTGAAACGGGGTCTTTTGCTTCATCGCATGATCTAGTGTTTACAAAATAAACACACCTGACTATTATTTCTAGAGAGCTCCAAAATGAATGTATGCATATAGGATAGCCCGGTGCATTAATCCGGTGTTTAGTGAGTCATCACAGGATAATCCAATGTTTACAGAAGCTTGAGTGGGGGTTTCAACGGCTAGTTTGTGAAAGTGTACTCACCGGATGATCCAGTGTTAGTACTATTGTTCTCACGAGATCATCCGATGTTAACAAATTTTCTAAGCCGTTGGGTTAGCGGTTAGTGCGTGGGTTTAAGACTATAAATACCCCTCAACTCAGTCATTTGAGGTAGCTGGAGTCTAGAAAAGTTCATATATACCTGAGAAGATATCCAATCCACCAATGTGCTTAAAGTGATCATCCAAGGTAAATTAAGCACAAGATTAGAGAGTGATTAGCGCTTATAGGCCTAGAGAGTGTGTTGCTAGGTGATTGCTGCCTACGGAGTGGATCAAGGAGTGATCCAACCGTGTAACAAAAGGTACACCGGCACCTTGAAGTCTTGGTGACTTATCGGTAACTTGTTGACCCTTCGACTTGGTGTGGAGTGCAACAAGACACATATACGGGGATATGGAGACCCTTGCCTTGGTGGCTTAAGCTCCGAAGTGATCACGACGGTAAGGAACCGGAAGAGAGGCTAGTGGTGAGGCCTTGTCTTTGTGACTTGGTGGCTTTAGAGCCGTGACCGGGTGCCGACTGGGAGCATATCCTTTGTGGAGCTCCAACATGGATTAGGAGTGGCATTCATGTTATCGATACCACGGAAAAAAAAAATCCTTATGCCGAGTTTACTCTCTCTACCTTATTTACATTTTCGTATTTACATTCTTGCAATTTACCTTCTTAGATATGTTACAAGTGTTTTTGATCGATAGAGTAGAAACACTAGATAAATCTATAGCACATTTAGATATAAATTAATATAGGTTTATTTTGTGTCGTTTTTGGAGCCAAAATAGTTTCAAGTGTCCTAATTCACTCCCTCTTAAGACGTCACCGATCCCTTCAGAGAAGGAACATGAATAAAGGGGTTTGCGTAATGGCAAAAGTCGGTAATTTCCTTCAAAATCTACGGGGGTCTCATATCTTCTATCCGCAACCTACAAAAACTGGTGGGAGATGGATTGTGACCCAAAAAGGGTTGGATTGTAGGAATCACTTCTAAAAAAGTGCCCCATTTGTTTTAGTTTTATATTTTAAAATCAGAATTCATAATTCAAAGCTAAAACAAACAGATCTTTAGTTTTACTAGAGGAATCAGAGTTTTACAGGATACCTATATAAGTCAGTTGACTGAGCCGACACACTAAGGCCGGTAAAACCATAAAGTAAACAAAATACTTCTTGATTTTTTTCTTCTTTTCTTCTCGTTTTGTCCATGTGATTCATGCTTATATTTTTCCTTTATACGCCTCAACAATTCAATACGCTAAATTCAACAATATGTGAAACCTAATTTAATATTTGTGAAAGAGCTAATTCAACATTATAAAAATCATGTTCAACAATTTATGAGACTCATTTCAACATTTTCAAAGTATTGTTTCAATAATTTGCGATAACATGTTCAACATTTAGTGCATGGTTTCTTTGAAATAGTGAATTTAATTGTTAAAATAGTTCATTTGAATTGTTGTATATTTTAAAAAATTCAAATATATTCATATTGGATATTGTTTTGTTGCATTAATTGTGAACAACACAACGGTGCAAACTATTCTCAAAATGGAGATTTCTGGTTTGAGAGAAAATGGGTTTAAAGTTTTGAAAGCATTCAAATTCCATCCACCACCCAGCACCTCTCTCGTGGCAACCAATCACGAGATGACATGTTAGCTGACCGATCTGGCTTTGGGTGCCGATCAACCGCCACGAACAACTCAACAATGCCCAGCACATGGGGACAGGAGACCTAAGGCCTTCCACAGTGTTGGCTTGAAGTGAAGCTTAAAATGGAGAGAGAGGGTTCGGGAACAGGTGCACACATTGCAAGTAGTAATGCCAGCGCTAAAAAAAAGCTGGAGCGGCGCACCAACATGCGCCGGTGCTAACTCAATACAAAAATTGTTTTTAGGATGGTAGTTACAAATTGTAACATGCTACCCACTTCAACAGTCGAATCCAACATACACATACATCCACATTTAATTCAGAAATACAACCGTCGCTTCACCCAGGACAAAAAATGTGCTATATATACAAGTGCTAGTGCATATATGAACACTCATTTAAAATTGTTGTACTCAACTACATCTAGAGCTCACCTGTACATATGGAGAACTCATCTTCATCATTCATAGATCTTCTGAATTTCTCAAACACAAGTGTCCATCCACAAAATCCTATCAGCCAGCAACGTCCAAATTTAACTCCACTTCAATATCCCATGAACTATCCACCCCCACAGTTTGCTCCCAATTTCCACCCACATTACCCACACATGTTCAATCCTTTTGGAGCTCAATCAAACTATCCACAATTTTCACCCACATAAGGAAGCTATGGTGGCCCTTACCATGGCAATGTGGGGCAATATCCACAGGGAGGCAGTCAAGCATCTCCAGTTGGATCCATCACTTTCTTTGGAAGTAGTCGAGGCACCTATTCGCGAGGTGATGAGAGCAGCTTGGCTGGTCCAGCTTCTCCAATTTCTCTAATGTCCACAGTGCAGCCTATAGCTCCAGATCTTGTTGCAGTGCAAGAGTGGAACAGTCCTGATGAAAGTGAAAAGAGAGAAGGGCGCATGCATTAGGGTGAAGAGGAGAACATTCGGCTAGTAAGTACTTAATTGAAAAATTCCAATGATCCAATTCATGGAAATGACAAGAGGGGAAATAGGTACTGGAAGGAAGTTGCAACTAAATACAATAAGTATGCACCTAAAGGGCAAAGAGGAACAGCTAATCAGTGCAAGAACCATTGGAACAAGATTGTCCCTTTTGTTACCAAGTTCAACGCGTGCTACGATATGCCAAGAAGGGAACAAGCTAGTGGTGAATCCTGTGATCAAGTCATGGAGAGAGCTCGTGAAGAGTACAATAGATTTGTGCAAAAGAAATGGTCTTTTGCATTGGAGCATTGGTGGAGAGCAGTGAAGAACTGACCCAAGTGGAGTATGTCATACCCAATTGAAGAAAGGACCAAGAGAACTAGGTTCGATGCATCAGGAGCTTACAATACTTCAAATCAAGACAATGAAGATGCAGATGTTGCAGAGAGGCATCGACCACAAGGGCATAATGCAGCCAAAGGTCAACAGAAGGGCAAAGAGAAAAGTAAGCCGCACTGTTCAGAAGACAACATTACAAATGAAAGTGTGCAACTATTCAATGAACTCTAGTTAAGGAAGCAAGTTGTTGCTGAAAAATGACTGAAGCCACTTTCGTTCAAGCTGAAGCTGCAAAAGCCCAAGCTAAAGCTGATAAAGAGAAGGCACAAGCTGAGATGGAGAAGGCAAAGGTACAGAAAATGGATAAGTACATGACACTGTTTGATAAAGACACTTCATGCTATGGTGATGTTGCCAAGGAAAGACATGGACAAATGATGTCTTACTTAGCTAGGGAACTTTTTAGTTGATTGTTTTCTTCTTTAGTTACTGTGTTGGTAAAAGTCAGTTTCTAGTTAACTTGTACTCCCTCTTTAAATTAGCTATGAACTTGTTTTATTGTATTACCTTGTTGTCTCTATATGCATCTTGTTCTATGCCAATATCTGTATCAATACCATTTTTCCAAAGTGACATGCAAAGAAAAAATAGGTATCAGAAATTAAACTGTGGAAATAGATATAAAAAATCAAATTGTGAAATTTAACACATGGAATAAGTACTAGCATTTAATAAGGAAACTAGTTGTTGTAAATAGACTACTAGCTATTGTAAAGAAGCTATCTGCTGTAAAGAAACTAGCCGTTGTAAAGAGGCTAGTTGTTGTGAAGAGGCTAGCTGTTGTAGCCATTGTGAACTCTGTCCTACAAAAAGAGGACCCCCAACACACCGTTCTCCTTCATTCCTTTAGCCAGCAAACCATTTGCACTCTTTCAGGCAACACACCTTCTCCTTCATTCTTTCAGCCAACAAACTATTTGCACCACCAAGATATCCATGGATTCAAATGCCCATACTAAAGCTCCTGAAGATTCTAACAGTGGTGTTACAATAAATCAATTCTTTTGGGATTTCATCAATGATCCAGTTGAGGCTCGAATTAGGGCTCAGATTGAGGCATAACAGAGAGGTATGACTACTCAACATAGATGCTTTCATAGAAGGTACATAGATAGAGATCGTGTAGCTGCTAATGACCGATTGATGGCTGATTACTTCCCAGACAATCCAGTATACAATGATAGGCAGTTTCGTCGGAGGTATAGGATGAGGCAACACCTATTTCTACATATTGTGCATAGCCTTAGCAATTGGTCTCTGTATTTTCACCAAAGGAGCGATGCATTTGGGAAGGTTGGCTTTTCACCCTTGCACAAATGCACCGTTGCTATGTGGATGTTAGCATATGGAACACCTGCTGATTTGTGGGATGAAAATTTGAGAATTGCTGAAACCACAATTATTGAGTGCATGAACAACTTTTGCAAAGGCGTCATTGAGAGTTTTTGTCCCACATACATAAGAAAACTCACTAGGGAAGACATCCAGTGGTTACTTCATGTAGGAGAAGCTCGTGGGTTTCCTGACATGTTGGGAAGTTTGGATTGCATGCATTGGCAATGGAGAAACTATCCAGTGGCATCGAAGGGGCATTTACCTGTGGGGATCAGGGTGTACCCACTGTCATGTTGGAAACTCTTGCCTCACATGACCTTTGGATATGCATGCATATTTTGGTGTTCCCGAGTCAAACAATGACATCAATGTCCTAAAATAATCCCCATTATTCATTGAAGTATTACAAGGAAGAGCTCTAGAGGTTCATTTCACTGTCAATGAAAACAAGTATGATATGGGGTACTACCTAGCAGATGGTATTTATCCTGAGTGGGCAAAATTTGTGAAATCAATTCCCTTGCCTCGATGTGATAAAGATAGACTATTTGCGGAGCACCAAGAGGTAGCAAGAGAAGATGTGGAAAGTGCATTTGTCGTTTTGCAAGCTCACTTTGCCATTCGGTAAACCCGGGACGCATGTGGCAAATGCGATAAATTGTAGAGATTATGTATGCATGTATTATATTGCATAATATGATTGTGGAGGATGAGAGGGATTCTTATAGAGTTTGGCATGATGACCACTATGAGTATAATGAGGGTAGCTCGTCCACACCATTGACTGGATATGGACATGGGCCAATTCAGGGATTTTCTATGGCATTGCAAATAGAAGGAGATATTCGGGATTGAGAAATGCATCATCGTCTCAAGGAGGACTTGGTTGAGAATATATCTCAACGTTTTGGAGGGGATCAAGCTTAGACTTACTTAGTTTCTCATTAAAATGTTTGTACTGTTGTGTATGCATTGTATAGTAGACAAAATTAGTAGCTACAATTAGTTTACCAATTGCTTTGTTCCATATTCCTGCTGTAATCTCATGTATCCCATGTGTTTATCTATCATGGTTCATTGTTATTTTAATTTTAGGGACTTTCATTTTATTACATGCTTAGCAACACTGAAGCAAGGCTCAAACGAGCATGTTTAGCTAGATAACCAATCCTACAACTCTAGAAATAAATCGGCGATGCTAACTGGACAAAGAAATTGTACCACTTGAAATAACCATCACAACAATTAGGATTTCAAAACCAGCTTACCCTCACATGATGTAGAAGAACTCCAGCCACGTGATGTAGAAGAACACCTCTGCGCCAGTGAGCACGAAGTACTGCAGGTGTCGACCATGCGATGCTGATGGACTCGCTGTGTCCCGTGGTGTTGAGGCACTTCATCTCGATGAGCGCCGCCACGGCCATCGTGAATGCCATGAGCAGATGCCTGGTGCACATCTTCTGCACCTGCAACAGCTTGCGCTGGGGGTGGCCTTCTAGGGACTCCACGTGACGCTATTCTTCTTCTTGTAGGTTCGTCTCCACATCGATGCCATCTGTTGGTTCCTCTCCATGGCCCTACCCTCCGCCTCGTACTCGCTTGGCTCGTCCGTCGGCACCTCCTGGCATCGCATGAGTCCTTATGATTCCTCCAAATTGGCGAGAAAAGTGGCCGCAAGCCAAGATCTGAGAGAAGAGACCTCAACTTTTTTGGGAGATTGAGAGAAGGATTTAGGTATTTCGGGGATTCTTGCCACTGCTTGGAACGATGGAAGCAAGGGGATTTTGCACGAATGAACTGGTGGTTGAGGAGGAGGAAGAGTACTTTATTTTATATGGGGCCCATGTTTGGAGATAAGCATCGAAGCCGCACGTAATAGTCTAGTGCTTGATTCCGGTTTTTCTACCGTGGGGGCAAATAAATTTCGAGCTTCACTAGCACATTGTGGAAGGCCTAAGTCGGCCAAGGACACAGATGTCAGCACAACGGGAGGAATGATGAGCCCAGGTTCTTTTTTATTCACTTTCTCATTTCTCTTTCCTTTTTGAGATTAATTCATTACATCTATGATTATTGTTGAATAATTTTAAATACTTGATTCAATATTTGTTGAATCCAATTCAACAATTTGTGTGAAAATTGTTGAAATATTTAATTCAACACGTTAAAATAGTATGTTCAAAATGTTGAAGTTTTTCCAAAACAATTATATGAAAAAATATACTTATATTGGGTCTCATTCTGTGCATTAATTCCAAACAACACAATAATGACCTAGACGTCGATTTGGCTTTTTTTTTTTGGAAATTTTGGTGAGTTCGTAGAGATTCCTCATGTTTTGGTGATTCATGGGAGGCTACGTCGTGCTGCAAATTTGCTAAAAAAGAAAAAGAAAAGAAGAATAAAGGAAAAAGGAAAAAAAAAACTCCCACCCTTACCTAGCTTGGGCCCAGGCCGACCAACCTATGCCCAAACCAAACCCAGCCACCTCCAACCATAAGCGGGGGCTCCCCTTATCGTGTGCCCTTTTCCGGATTATTTAACTATTTGTCACTCTTATCATGTGGTCGACCCCTCTCCTAACCGCCCTATCCTCATGTACTTTTGCTGTAGCATGCACAGGGAGAGAAGGGAGGCTAGCAGCACACCAAATCAGGGAGAGAAGGGAGGGAGGAGAGGGAAGAAGAGGAAGAAACCAGTCGATCTGCTTTCCCCGCTTGCACACGTCCTTTCACCCTCGATTTTCCCTATGGTATGGTCATCGTTCCCTTGGTTCTCACCATCTTTTGGGCGTTGTCATGGTGAAGGTGGTCTTGTGATGGTGGTGTAGTAAGGAGTGGAAGTTGGGAGGCACTGCGGTGAAGAAAGATGAAGGGGATCATCGGTGAGGGTCATCGTTCTATGGTTTCCTGTTGTGATTTCTTCGTTCCCTACTGTTCCCCTTGTGCAGCTGGGGCTAGGTATAATTCCACCCCTAGTACCCTGTTGTGGCACTCTTGTAGCGCATAGATTCTTGTTTTGGAGATCGCGTTGTCAATTAGGGCATCGAGCCTATTCTGCTGCTAGGTCGTGAGAGAGCAGTCTCTGTTTGAGTTGTTTTTCAGTGGTCATAACAAGTTATATATTTTTTCTCATAATAGCAAAACTTGTAGATGACTAAAAAATCTATCTTCTTTATGATGTAGGTCTCATTCTCTAGTTTTCATGTACTCTTTTGCTATCATTACTGTTGTAAATTAAAAGATACAAAGAAGACAAGTAACACAATTGTTGTTAACCAAATGAGAGGTTTACTGTTTTGCTCATACAACAAGTTGGGGCGTGGTAGCGCTTCACTTACTGTTTTATATGCTTGTATAAGTAGATGTAATGTTCCTATATAGGTGGTAGTGCTTCAAATCGTGCCTAAGTGCATTTTCCATCTTCATTTGAGGCAAGTAAATATAGCGGTTGATTACTACAGCTTTGACTTGTTATTTATTCTACCTACACCCTAAGTTCTAGTACATTAATCAAATCAATATGATCTGTTTAAAGAGGTTTATTTAGTTTGAAGCATGCTTTATATGTGGCTATATGTGAAGATCACGGTTTGCGTTTTTCATCAAGAAGTATGCCTTATGTGTTCACATGTGGAAGAATATGACCTTTGTGGTTTAATCTTTTGCTGTTGCACCATCTCATTTGTATTGCATTGCATTCGAAGTTATGTCGCGAACCTATGGTTGCGGCCATACTGGTACAATATCATATATTGACATAATACGATGTAGCTTCATACTTTGTTGGGTATGAAGGTAGTGGATATGACATTTGCATTGCATTTGCAGTCCTGGAAATCAATTTCATTGCAATATTTATACATTGTAGTTTGACATGGAAGTGAATACGAGAAGTGATGCTTCTCCGAAGTTCATTTGCAATTGTGGGTTATCTTTCATATTTGAAGCTATACCGTATACAATTTTTTTGATGATCTCATCTATAGAAGTGGGAAATTAACTTGTTGGTCAACTAGTTTTATCTTCTGCTACATTATCTCTCACTTTTAAACTGATGCTTAATGAACTTGTAGTTTAAATAGCTCATTAAAGCAGTCTACTTGCTGAGATTTTTCAATCTTACCCTTTTTATATCTTTTCAGGTGCCTGATTTGTCTGCTTGCTTGGAGGGATAGAAGTAGCAGCACACCTTGCACGTTTTATTTCATATAACTTTGAGAGATGTATTGTAATCATAATAAAGACCTAGATGTTGAAGTTTGAGGGTTTATTTAATAATGTCGTAGGGATGTTAAACCTATTGCTCTTTGAAATGTTTATGGCTTAGTCGTTTCTTACATCTTGTTTGGTTTTATATATTTGTTGGTGTTGCTTAGAGAAGGTGTTGTTGTCGTTTTTTTGTTGAACAACACCTTGTGGTGGGTTATAGTAGCATTTTAGGGTTGTGTGATTCCTAGGGTGTTACAATAATGGCTCAAACAGATTTTAAAACAGAGTTACGATTTGAGAGAAAAATTCATTTCAAAGTTGGAATCCAAACTGTCCGTTGCCCCCAAACGAAGGCTGACAGCTCCACCCTTGCATCACAACCCTTCCCTCCTCGCATGGATGTCAAGCAATACCCAATGCCTCTTCTAGTGCACCCGATAGATAGGAATTCCTAATTTTAGTGGTCTTATTGCCAGGGTTCACAAATGCGTTGAAAACCGATCAAAAACCGTGAAAACCGATCAATTCGGTCCGCACCGAATTCTGAATTCAACCGGTTTTCAAATTTAGGTTCAAAAAATTAAAAAAAAAACTCACAAAAACTTCTAAAAATACTAGAGACAATATTAAGACCTTTTGTGATTTTTTTTCAAAAATAATATTGTTTGCATAATATTTCATGGAGAGGAAGTTTGGAAAAAAAAAGGAAAAGCATGCTTTAAAAAATGTTCATCTCATTTATTAACTCACTTTATGGAAAATATTAACATGCAAACACATATTTTGTGTGTGCAGGGTATACCTTAAGAGGATCTATAAAATTAGTCTCTATTCATTTAGAGTTTTATTAATTTCTCCATAATTTTTACAAAATTCACAAGCATAAAGTGAACATGTTAAGAAAAAACACTGTAGTTAACTTTGTCACATCTACCATTATTTTTCCTACACAAAGCATGATTTCACTAATTTTTGAGGTGTGATGGATTAGTTATGAATTTATCTAGTTGCAACATATTTACTCAATCATGATTGATTACAATAACTATTTCATGATTACATGTATATTTAGAAGATAAAGGATCATGTAAGAAGACTAAAAAAGTTGGTTTTATGATTTTTGGATAGCAAATAATTAACTATGCATTTAACTAGGTTTAGAAAATAAAACTTTTCACAGAAAATATATGATTTTTTCATAAGTATAAATACTTTTATCATGCAGATCATATTACAAGGAAACCAACAAAATTTGTTTCACTTAATTTGAAGCTCAGATGAATTAGTTATCGATTTTACAAGATTGAGCTATTTTTTATTTTTCTTGAATTTTACTGAAATTCGATAAAACGGAATGGTTTTCGATAGAATTTAAGATCAAACTAAATGCCGGAAATATGACCGGTTTTTAATTGACTTCGATCGGTTATCAAATGGTTTTAATTTTGCATTGGTCAAATTAATTTGATTGATTAAATTCGATCAAATTCTCACTTAATTTCCATCACATTTTTCTAATTTTTGTGAAAACTGTGAATTCACCATATATGGCCCAAATAAGATCCATCTAATTTGCAAACTGTGGCCCAAATGAGATCCGAACATTACTAGATGAAGAATCAGTAATGAAGAACATTACTAGCTAAAACAACTCAAAATGAGGAATCAGATCTAAAATCTAAATTAAGGAATTGAAATAGCAATCATTAGTAAACATACTTGTAGCATAGTAATAGCGCTTTATAGATGGAGTCAATTTGACGGGGCTTGAGCCCCTACCCGCAGCACGGTTCAAAAATTCGTCGGTAACTGACAAAAATTCACGATAATCGGACATCTCGGTCCGGCTCGGTTTCAGAAACCGAATGGTAACCGAATATGAATTCAAAAATTTAAAAAATTTAAAATTGATTTCACTTTATTTAGAGTTTTATTAATTTCTCTATAATTTTTACAAAGTTCACAAGCATAAAGTGAATACGTTAAGAAACAGCATTGTAATTAACTTTTTCATATCTACTATTATTTTTTCTATGTAAATCATAGTATAAATAAACTAATAAAAGTGGTTTTACTATTTTTGAGGTGTGATGGTCAGTTATGAATTAATCTAGTCGCAACACATTTACACAATCCTGCATATTACATAACTAATTCTTGAGTTCATGTATTTTTAAAAGACATAGGATCATGTAAGAAGACTAACAAAATTAGTTTCATGATTTTTGGATTAGCAAAGAGTAAACTGTGCATTTAACTTGGTTTAACAAATACATTTTCTCACAGAAAATTTTGAAATTTTTATGAGTATAAATATTTTTATCATGTAGATCATGTTATAAGGAAACCAACAAAATTTGTTTTACTTTATTTGAAGCTCAGATGTATTAGTTATTGATTTTACAAGATTGAGATAATTTTTAGATTTTTTATTGAACTTCACTGGAAAATCAAGAAAACGCTCGATAAATCGAGAAAATCGAATAGTTATAGACAAAACCGAGCGGTTATCGATAATACGAAAAATTAAAAAACCGCTCGATAAATCGAGAAAATCGCTCGGTAACTGGTCCAATTCGACCGGTTATCGAGAGGCTAAATTTATAAATTTTCCCTAAAATTTAAATTTAAATTATTTAAAATTCAAGCAACTATCACGATTACCATGATTTTTCAGTTACCGCTGCAGCTTAGTTATGTACTTCGATCAGTAAAGTGAACCCTGGTCGGCGGTCCCTATTAAGGCCTCCCAAGAAGTCCCGTTGTAAAAAATAAAATTAGCAATGATCATCTTTCCCATATAAAAGAAATAATCCTCATAAAGAAAGGTCCTCATCAATTCCTCTTCTTCGTCGATTGGCTCTCTCACCGCCGCTGCGCTCGACGCCGGTCTCCAATATTGCCGCACCTCACCGCCGTCCCTCGTGCCAGTCACCGCCTACGCTGCCACAGATCGCCGCCATACACAGTACCCGTGCGTGCGCCATCGAAGAGGCCACAGGACCAGGACGAGGCGACGCCCAGGCCCGCCGGGTTCAAGACCGAGGAAGAGGAGAATCAAGAATCCAGGACCCCATAGCATCGATTTCAGTACTACCCACGACTCCTACTCTGCTCCTCTCCAGAATTTTAGTCCACCTCTGCTATGCACCCAATTTCAGTCTCCTTCCAGCCTATCACTGCAACCCCTGCAAACAAACTCATCCGAAGGTAATCTGTTTTTTTTTTATTTGTTGGGCCTGCATTCGATTTCTTGCCCACCAATGAATGAATTTATGTGGTCCTCTTGTCTCCCAATTTTGCCCGTTTGTCATGAAACTGTCTCTTGTTTGTTTGTTGGCAATAGGAGCACTGTTGTGAGGAATCCCCTTGATTTTGGAAAGTTCCGAAGAATTGGAAGAAATAGTAGAAGCCTGGCCATGAATTGCAATCCAGATTCTGCTTTTGGTTCAGAAACGTCGTCTGGAGGAGACAATTTTACTGTGGGGGAGAAGGATGCTGTAGTCATTGTAGATCACGGGTCACGGCGCCAAGAATCCAACCTCATGCTAAGTAATGAACCTGATGTTGTTTCTGAGTTTTTTTCTTCGTTTGCTTTGACGGTGATTTTATTTTGTTTTGATCCATTGTTTGAAAATGCAGACGACTTTGTTGCGATGTTCAGGGCGAGGACTGGTTACAAGATTGTTGAGCCTGCTCATATGGTACTGTTCATTGCTCTTTCATTTTTATGCAATTTTCTGAGAAGCTGGAACTTATGACTTTTTAATAGCATTTGAAGCTTTTAGCCTTGTACAAATGACTGTGCCTGCCCACCATTTTCTGAAATAGAACTAGCAGTCAGTAAATTATCTTGTTGTTTGAATTCCATGTGACCCACGATGTGTTTGAGTTTTTAAAATTTTGGCTCATCACTGAGCATGTTTTGAAATATAGACAGAAAAGGGTTTTTATTTATAACTCTTAATTTGTGTGCTTCTATGTTTAGCCCAAGTGGAGACTCTGCTTTGAAGCTATTGTATTGCACCTTGAATTTGTCAATCCAAGTTCATTATTTTGGAATTTCCATGCCTGATTTTTTTTTTCAATATGTATGCATCCAATGCAGTTTGTGTGTATTTGACTACTGTAACACTTATCATTGTGTATCCTGTAATTCAACCTTATCGAATCAAACGGAGAAAGTGGGAGAATCTCCTTGAGATATATTGGCTAGTGGGTGTGGTTCTCACCTAGCCAACCAGGGTCTGATTCTCACCTCCTACATATTAATGCTAGGGTGGACATCTCTCCCCCTAGTCAAGTTTTTTTCTAAACGAAGAAAGTGGTTATTGAATAGAGAATCTTTATCCTCTTCATTTGTGTTGCAAACTTGTTGCTTCATCTAGGTGTATTCACGTATGCTTCTGCCATTTTACTCTTGTTGCCAACTAGCCATTTCTCTTTCTCCTAATGAACAAGTTAATATCACGTGCAACAGTTTTTAATGAGCCAAAAATAGTGCAGGAAGCTAGGGCAATACTGAAAACAGACATTATCTTACCTATAAAGGACCCCCCCCCCTCTGCGTGATCTTCTTGCACAATAGCTACATGCCCTTAACAGCCAAACCAACAGGACTACACGTGAGATCCTTTTTAATTAACTTATTGTTTCTTTGCTTCTATGTTCTTTCCTTTTAAAGTCTCTCTTAGTAAGTTAAGAAGTCTCATAAGCATAATAAAAAATTCTAATATTTGATTCTGTGTTAGATTAAGCTGTAATCTCTAGACCATACATTTTCTGTTCAGAGCAAAACAAAACACAAAGTAGTGCAAGTATTCTGCATTGTAATTACACCCTATTATGAATCAGTGTACAATTGGTTAGCTTGTTGATTTATGTTTTGTTCCTTTTAAATTTTAAAATGCATTCATTTGTTGAGGTCCCAATGTTATCAATTTATTGTGAAATGGGGACACTTACCTCGTCTTCTGGTTTGAGTAGTGTAAAAAATTATATACTTCCATTTTGTTATGGTCTTTACATAGTATATTGTTGGATAATCATGGAAACCAACTTCATAGAAATGTTGTATAATTGAACATCTCAAACTTCAAATGTTGTATAGTTGAACATCTCAAACTTCACATGTGGTCCTCATTACAGGCTAAATCATTTGACTAGCATTGTTGCCAACTAAGTTAACAGAATCCATCCTAGCAAAAGCTCAAAAGCATTCACAATCTCATTATAGTGATATGAGATTCAACCTATAATACTTTTTCTTTGGATGCTGATCAAAACTGACTTCTTGTTAATTGGCATTTTGGCAGTAATAACTAGTAACCATTAAAGGCATAGATGCTGATCAAAACTGACTTCTTGTTAATTGGCATTTTGGCAGTAATAACTAGTAACCATTAAAGGCATACTTGGCCTGGTTTAATGTCACCAAGAAGCTAAATTTTGGGGCCCATGGTGATGAATTCTAAAAACTCTAGCTTCTTATACCCGTAAAAGCTTTCTAGTAAGAATTTTAGCTTACACAGGAGGTGGCGTGGGGAGGTTGAGACTTGAGAAGCCGAAAAAAGATACAAGAAAAAACTGCAGCTATTTGGGTAAAGAAGCTGGCTGTTTGGCCTGGCTTGGGCTTCTAATCTGGAGATGCTAAAGCCGATGTTAGTTTAAATGGGCACTTTTTCTGAACTCAGGTAATTGACCACTGACATGCTAATCCAATTTCGGAGTTTCAAACTATGAAGTTCAAATCAATACAGATTATGTTTCCAATATCCACCAAAAAACAATTTGGGTCAATATCACATGGTATCGTAGGTCAGAATAGAAAACATATTTACTATCATTATGTCATCAATTTTTTGCAGCCACTGAACTTCTGTGGCCAAGAGAAGCATTTACCACTGTTGATGTTCCTGTTTATGATGCTTTATTTGTGGAGTGACATTTAAGTGACTAGAATTGTTGTGATTTTAAACTACAATCTTAATATATTTTTTGAATGAAGTCATTGCTCAGAACCATTTCACTGGATATTGGAGACAGTTCTATACTACCACTATAGTAACCCTTTGGCGTTGTGTGCTCTTGTGTTCCACTAATTGATTGAGCCTATGTCCATCCGTCAAGTTAGAGACGATATCCTGATGTTCTCATCAATTCGGTGAAATTGTGACTTCTGATTAGGAGTCAGTTAAATAATCATGAAGTGATTTGAATGGAAAAAAGTGACATGGAATATGGCTTGGCACATGTTAGCACAATAGTTATTTGTACCATACTTCCGTTCCATATTGTACTTGGGCTCCACAACTCCACATTATTAATGGTTCATTGGGCTGATTGCTCATTTACTGCTGGATAAGCAAGGGTGGTGATTTGTCACCGTATCTGATTAGATGTTACCGTGCATTCTTTTCCTGCTTAAAAGATATGTTTTTTAATTTCCTTTGGTTCCATTTTCTTTATTTACCTACTATCATTTCTTTTCTTTTAATTGGTATTGGCTGGAGCTTCTTGGGTCAAGTGTTCCATATTATTACGATCGGTGTATTTTGTTACTTTACCATGCATGTTTTTTACAAAATGCAGGAGCTGGCTGAACCTACTATTAAAGATGCATTTGGAAAATGTTTGCAACAAGGAGCATCCCGTGTTGTCGTTAGTCCATATTTCCTTTCTCCTGGAAGACACTGGAAGCAAGTATGTTTTGTTTTACTAATTCAGATTAATAATGCTTATTGTTAAGGGTGCCAAGTGTTAAGGACTTAATATTTCCATTTCTTATACTAGTTTTTTAGGGAAGGTGGATGTTTGTCTACCTTGTACATATAGTTGCGTATAATAGTTATATTAAGATGAGGATTTTCATATGTGTTGGCATCATTTTTCTCAGGACATCCCTGCTTTAGCAGCAGAGGCATCTAAGAAGCACTCAAATATACCCTATATTGTCACTGCTCCTCTTGGACTCCATGAACTTATGGTGGTATGTGCTTGTTGAGTTCCCTCTCAATTATTTCAATCACTGCTGCATTGTACATTGGGTGTCGTTAATAGAGAAGCAAACTAGATATCATGTGAGTGTGATTTGCAGTTGTTAACACTTGATTGCTCGTCCAGGATTTCACTAGAACTGCCTTTCTTTTTATGATTTTCTAAATTTCATTGGATTAGAAAAGGTATATCTAACTTTTCTAAAAATAAAATGATGGCTATTGTAAATAGCGGCCTTGATGATTTATCAAGGTAGCAGTATGTCTACCTGGACAATGCATGCATACCTGTCAATTTTCAAGGATTATCCGGTGCGGAAACTATGTAAAGGCTTTTGTAGCAGCCCAGTGTGATAAACAAACTAGAATAGTATGGAATTCTTGCATAACTCCATGTTCTTGTCATATGTTTGACCTGTGGCTGGGACAATATGCTGGGGAAAATGTGGTAGTCAGGATACTCTTGTATGATCATGATAATGGCTTTTGCTTTCAAACAAGTATATTCACTTGCATAGATGTTGATGTACTCGGTTCCTGGTTGTATCACTCCTTAATTCCTATAATACTACTGAAGGCACCAAGTACAGTTTGAGCAATCAAGGACAGGGATCAGGTGACGTGTTGATCACTGCATTCAGTAACATATGATCTCTAATTCCATGGTGAAATTGTTTTGTAGGATATTATGAATGATCGCATCAAGTACTGCCTGAGACACGTTGCAGGCGATGTGGATGAGTGTATGATATGTGCTGGAACCGGAAAGTGCCGCCTTTACTCCTAACAGCTGATACCTGGGACTGGGAGGCTACTCGTTCCGTATTTATTATTGTGCATATTGCAGTATAGAACCTGAAATAGTTGCTGCAATGGTATGCCACTTGGTTTCTCGGCATTACCAATTGGTCTGAGCAAATACTTTTCTCTTGTATGCAATTGCACGAGTGTTTATTCTGGTTCCTTATTTCCACCATGCAGCCAGAAGTTCACATTGTAATACTGATCTCAACAGTTTTGTTCAGCTTGTAAATCTGGGCTGTCATATTCTGAGAATGCAGTCGGAATCAGTCAAATGGGACCAAACTAGCTTTAGATATAGCGCATGCTTGAAGAGCATCAAGAAGAGGTATCAAATCGTTAGCTAACCTTATTTTACTCTAAATCAAATACTGCCAGATATGTAGGGCTTGAACATCTTCCCAACGACGATAAAAACTATGAGCTTCATAATTTTGTTACATTCACGTCTAACGTATGTTCCAGCCAACTTGTAGGTGCATTAGTTTGTTGGTTTCACATGAATCAAATGATAGTAAACTGTATTATTTTTTAATTACCCATTTATTATGTTAACATATGTACATGAAGGAAATGAAAACATATTTGCTTGATTTGACTAAGTTAACCGGAAGCTTGAAGGATGCGGTCCATCCTTTTCAATTTCCGTAGCATGAAGATTTGCCACTTAACATCTACATTTGAGGATTTTGCAACATTGCAGTTGATAATTTGCCACCTCAAACATGTATATGGTTGGGGTATGCCACTTTATTGTTCACATTTTTACTTCACTAAACGAATTCACATGTGTGATGATCCTTTTGCCCCTCTTATTCATCTTCTTCCCCAACGTGGATCCTCGTGTGTCTCTGCTCTCGCCATGGAGGTGGGGTTTAGTGCAAGAGGGAGTTGATCGAGTAAGCCTTGGAGTTCTTGAGTCAAAAGTGCAAAGTAGGTGCAAATGAGTAATCAATTGATGTACTCATCTTTGAGTTACAATAAGTTGTTGGAAAGACGAATTCACTCCCTTACTGGTAATGGCCAATGCAGATGTTGGAACCCACGCCAATTAATTGTGTTTGTAAACATTTCCTCCATGTGACAGATGCAGGATTTTAAGAATGTATGTGCAAAGTATTCCATCTTTTAATTGTCCTAAATATGTTCCTAACATTTTCTGCTAGAACAAACAAAATAACTAGGGCCCTCCTAAGGCCATATTCAAACTTGTAAACTAGGTTAGTCGTTGCATCATTGTCACGTATCAAGATATCAATCTTTTTTCCGCTTAGATATTTTTCATTAGAAACAATACCTAAAAATATCCCTTTGGATATAACTTTGGCTACTCCATGTTGCTGATGTAGCGTTGGTCTTACCTTAACTGCAAACCTACTAAGCTACTTCTAGGTGTGTGTTGCTCTATGACAGTTGCTCAAACTGATATGGTTGTTAGTGTTTGGAGCCACATTTTCCGTTTTCCTTAGTAAGGATGAGTCGTTGCTTATTTTGGCTATACAATAAGTGAGAGGGTGTCTCGTTGGCATCAAGTGAACTGGGAAAGTGTACATATGTACACTAATATTCTTTGCTATGTACACCCATGGGATCAAGGTGTTGGAAACATTTCACATCTTGCTTCTGCCTTTGGTCATTCTAATGCAATTTTTTCTAAAAAAATATGAAGACGGTTGACCTGGATCATTATTGGTCATATGTTGCTCTTTGGACTCTTGAGGTTTGATTTCACCGATTGCCATCTTCTTGATTACTTCGCTTAGAATTTCTTCATCACCTAAAATATTAGGATCAACTTGCTCCACTTGGAGGCCGTTAGATTCATTAAATGTCATGTCGCGCGCGATTTCAACACAACCGGAGGTTTTGTTGAAAACACGGTAGGCGTAGGCATTTAATCCATAACCAAGCATAAAGCCTTCATCTACTTTAGGAGCAAATTTAGAAATTTTTGCTTTCTTATTTAGAATAAAGCATTTGCTACAAAAAAAACTCTAAAGTAAGGTACGTTTGGCTTGTTACCGATTAGAAGCTCGTAGGCGGTCTTCTTCAAAATCTTGTGGAGATATAACATGTTGATTGCATAGCATGCAGTGTTGATGGCCTCCGCCCAAAATTGATCCAACACCTTGTATTCATCAAGTATGGTTCTTGCCGACTCTATGAGAGTCCTATTCTTCCTCTCGACAACCCTATTTTATTGAGGAGAGTAGGGTGTCGAGAACTCATGCTTAATCCCTTTTTCATCTAGAAATTCTTCAGCTTGAGTGTTCTTGAATTCGATTCCGTTGTCGCTTCTCACCCTTTTGATCTTCACATCGAACTCGTTTTGAGCTCTTCTCACGAATTTCTTGAATATGGCTTGTGTTTCACTCTTGTCATGCAAAAAGAATACCCAAGTGAAGCAAGAATAATCATCAACAATAACTAAATCATATTTGTTACTGCTAATGCTTATGTAGGCAATTGGTTCAAATAGATCCATATGAAGAAGTTCCAATGGCCTTGTGGTCATCATCACATTTTTGGTGGGGTGAGGAGCTCCAATTTACTTTCCCGCTTGACAAGCACTGCAAATTCTATCTTTCTCAAAAGAAACATTTGTTAGTCCTAGGATGTGCTCCCCTTTAAAAGTTTAGACAAATTTCTCATACCAACATGGGCTAGTTGGCGATACCATAACCAACCCATGCTAGACTTAGCAATCAAGCAAGTTTTAGGCCTCACTTCATCCGTTAAAAAACCAACAAGATAAAATTTACCCTTCAACCTACCGGTGAAAGCTATTGAGGCATCCTCCCTTCTAGAGACAGTCACACCCTCATTAGTAAAAAGACAATTGTAACCCATCTCACATAATTGTGACATGGACAACAAATTCTAGCTAATAGATTTAACTAACAAAACATTTGAGATAGAATGATTATTAGAAATAGCAATTTTACCTAGACCTATTACCTCTCCTTTTCCGTAATCATTGTCGGTGACATGGGAACCAGGGGTCCCCGAGTCCCGAGGTCAAGATAGCAGAATGCCACATGGTGCCTTCCCTCGGGGACTATCTCCCCGAGGGCCGAGAAGAGCCAGTTCCGGGAGGGGTGCTCGAGGCCATGAACAGTGGTCCCCGAGTACCCAGAGTTCCCCGACGACCCGAGAAGAGGCAGTTCCGGAAGGGGTGCTCGTGCTCTATGAACAGTGGTTCTCGAGTACCCGTAGTTCCCCGAGGACCCGAGAAGAGCCAGTTCCGGGAGGGGTCCTCGGGGCCATGAACAATGGTCCCCGAGTACCCGGAGTTCCCCGAGGACTCGAGAAGAGACATATCCGGGAGAGGGTGCTTGGGGCTATGAACAGTAGTCCCCGAGCATCCAGAGTTCCCCGAGGACCTGAGAAGCCCCTTGCCGGTGGACCCCATAAGGGCTCAGCGGTGAGGTGCCAATTGGTGAGAGGCCTGATGCTGCACTTAAGAGGGGGCGTGGCCTGTCACTTCCAATCACTCCCCCACGCCTGTCGTACTGAGTACGTCAGTCCCTGCCACCGCCTGGTAGGAAGGCGTGGGGGCATTTAATGCGACGGGTCCCATCACACGTCACCCTACGGGGCCCATAATGGAAACGGTTTGGAGACGTCGTTGTTGGGCTCGAGGCATATCGCCTGCCCCCTGCTGTGTTAGACTTGCTCTGACCGAGCAGGCGTGCGGGGTTGTTCGGTGGCTGCCCGGTGGGCCCCCCCTGCACCTGCTAAAGTTAGGCGTAATGGGCAACGGGACCGACCGGAGGCGGATTTTTCAATCCCCTGTAATGTCAAACTGCAGCCCCATGATGGTTGCTTTCTATTTATAGTGCATGGGAACTCGTGCCCCTGTTTCTAGGCATGCCGAGCCTCCCCTGATAGGATAAAAGGGGGTGCACTCCAGAGAAGAGGAGGATAGAAGCACACACAAGTCTTAGAGGTCTGAAGCCCGACGAACAAGACTTTGAAGAGCTAGAAGTAGACGGCAACAAGCCCACACAAGTCTAACGGGTCGAAGAAGTTCTAGCTCACAGCTGAAGGTCAGAGAGATCGGCACTCGAAGACCAAAGCTCTAGACTTAGACAAAAAACCTTGTAACACAAGAGATCCAAAGAAAGGCATTCTCAGAGCATTAATAGCATACACACAGGAGTAGGGTATTACGCTCCGTGCGGCCCAAACTTGTCTAAAATTCCTTGAGCATTTACTCTCACTAGCAGACGATCATCCGTCCCGCCTACATCTCACATATTTGCATTAAATCCACGTACGAGGTAGATCCAGAATCAGCCCCCGGCCGAATCTCAAAGGGGGTCCCTCAGGATCTCCGCTTGCGGTGTTCACCCACCGACAACACCAAAAATGATATTTTCGTGTGGTACTCCATCTTCTTCAAATGATGAAAACATACTCTTCTCTCCGGTCATATGATTTATACATCCACTATCGATCACCCAACTTATTCCATCGGAGGAGTATGCCTACAAAACAAGTTTAAACTTTTGTTTTAGGTACTAAAATTTGTTTGGGTCCTTTCATCTTAGTCACAAGTACTTTTGGTACTCACACACTCCTTTTCAGAACTCTATCTTTTGTGCAGGCACCAACATATAGGGCAACCACTTTATCATGGTGGTTCCTCTTGAGCATATAACAAGCATAGAAAGTAGATTGTAGCGTATGAGTTTTTGGTTGCTTTGCCTGAGAGGTGTGATCGACTCGCTTGCCTCCCTTGATGAATTTGAGGCACTCCTTGCTATTGATCACAACACGCTCATTTATCTTGCTCATATGCGTGTCAAATTCAAGGCCTCTCTTTTGCTTGTTATCTTTGGGCTCAATGGTCTTGTATAGTGTATCCTTTGATTTATAAATTTTGATGCACTCATACTTAACCAAAGTATTTAGCCTCTTATTTTCCTTTTGTAATGCTTGCAAAGATTCAACATTAGTAATACAAGTATTTACATCAATGTTATAGCAACGAGAGCAACCATTGCTTGTGGAAGCACTAGAGAGCAAAATTGCATTATTAGAGAGAGATGAGCTATTCTTGAGGATATTAATTTGCACTTCAAGAGTTTTATGACTTTCATCCAAACTTAACAATTTCTCTTGAAGCGTAGAATTGCTATTCTCAAGACTAGCAATTGAGCTATTGGCCAAATTTAGATCTTTGGTTAATTTCTCAACTTTCTCCTTCTCCTTAGCAAGGAGCTCCTCGAGTTCAATATTTCTCTCCTTTTGAAGGATGAGCAAGTCTTCTTGCTTCTTGAGGATCTCCTCTTAACTCTTTATTATTTCCATAAGTTCTTTTAATTTAGATATGGCATTCTTGCTAAGACCTTTAAACACGCTTTCACTATAACTATCACTATTACTAACTAGAAGCTTATGATGTAATTTTACCTTCTGCCCTTTTGTCATAAGACATTTGGGGGTGTCGTCGTCGCTCATGTCGCCAAAGAGTGGGTTTTTTTGGTGTAGAGGCGCGAATGGCGATGGTGGTGACTCCTTCATCATCGGAGTTGGAGTCAGAGTTTGAATCCCACTCCTCACCAATATGAGCTTGACCCGAACATTTCTTCTTGTATGTCTTCTACTTGTCTTTCTTGAATGACTTGTTCTTCTTTTCATCATTGTCTTTGCCCTTCTTTTTGTTAGGACAATCGGCTATGAAATGGTCAATTTCGTCACACTCATAGCATGCCCTCATGGATGTTCTTCTTTTAGACATATCTCTTTTGTACTTGCTATAGCCTCCTTTCTTCATGAAATTCTTGAATTTTCTCACAAAGAAGGCTATCTCTTCACCATGGGAGCTTTCATCTTCACTTGAGCTAGATTCTTCAATTTGTTTGCTCTTGCTTGCCTTGAAAACAACTTTCTTGTTCTTGGAGGTGGAGCTTGGCTTGACTAGATTCTTCACTTCATTTTCTTCCTCCTCCACAAGCTCATGAGCAAGTATCCTCCCAAGTACATCACTTGGGGTGAGCTTCTTGTAGTCTCTTCTTTCCCAGTTGAGAGTGATCAAGGTTGGGTTTCTTAGTGCGAAGGCTCTAAGCAACCTCCTCACCGCCTTGTGATCATCAAGTTCTTCACTTCCAAGCCCTCTAATCTTATTCACCAACACCATCATCTGGTCATACATGGCTTGAGGGGTTTCATCATCCTCCATCACGAATCTTCCCAATTTTCTTTCAAGCAATTCTATCTTAGATTCTCTCACACTGGTAGTACCTTCATGGGAGACTTGGAGTGTATCCTAAATTGCTTTAGCCTCCTCAAGCCCATCCACCTTGTTGAACTCCTCGGGGCTTAAGGCACTAAGTAGAACGCTTGTTGCTTGAGCATTTCTATGGATTGCTTGCTCTTGTTCGGGTGTGAGCTCAATGTCTTCCGCCGGAAAGTCGAAACCTACACACATGATCTTCCAAATGCTCGGATCTTCTCTTTTCTTTTTGAGGGACGCCAACTTATTTTAACCTTTTCAATAGGACTAAAACCTGTTCATAATCTCGATAAACTCATTAGTCCCTTAATTGTTTGTCATCAATTAGCCAAAACCCACAAAGGGGCTAAGATGCACTTTTAGGGATATCATATATCTCATTAAATACTGGAGGGTATCTAGACTATCTTGTTCTATTCTACTTTTCTAGATCATGTATGTGACTACAGTAGAATAACAATATATTATCATCACCAAATCACTCTTGACCATGATCAACAATCCCACCCTTTACCTGGTCACCGACTACAATAGATTTCTTTTGTTTGTGTTTCCATATTAATCCATATTGTGATGACCTCAAACCTACAACGCTGGTGCCATCTAATTCCATTCTCTACCTGGTCACTGAATACCAAATGCCTCTCCATGCAACAGTTGGCCATCATGTGTATCACCTCTCGCCCTCAACCACCGCTCGCTATCAAATGCCTCCGCATGCAACAGCTGGGCCATCATTAATATCATCAGTCACCCTCAACCACCACTCGCTATCAAATGCCTCTGCATGTAATAGCTGGCTATCATTAGTATAGTCACTCATCCTCAACCACCGCTCACTAGCATTCACACTGTCATCACGACAGTGTGTTGTAGTAGTAGATGATGATGATGTAAGAGTATTAAAGATGATGGAGATCCGTGGTTGCAAGTTGGAGGTGGTGGAGGCTACGCGAGGCTAGTGCCATGTGCAAGCGCGTTAGGTGACATGGAGGTCTTGCACGACGACAAGTTTGCATGGAGGCCACCCTGCAGGAAACCCCCTTTGAGAAGAGCTAAGACACGCAACCCTTTCGATGATAATATATAAATATATTGTTGGCCTTCAAATCCTTTCAAAGTCATGCCAATCCATTCTCTAAGAAGTAGAATGACTTAGTTCCTTCTAAACATGTCCCTTATGTCCTTATAAACCTCTCAAAACAATTGCTTCACTACCTTCTTCGTTTAGTTCAGTTCATAAAGAAATCTTTCATTGCCATAATTTTTTAGTACAAATCTTTTACATCTAAAATATATCTACGTCAATGCAACTATGCTGTGTCGGGCTTAAAAGCTAGTGATCTCATACCATGTTTTCTTTTTTTTTCCTTTGCTTCTTTATATATCTTTTTTAAACCTCCTGGAATATCTGTACTGATCATCCGATCCTTTTTCAGTGTCGAAATATTACATTTTCTGTTGTCTTCCTCTCTCTCAATTCTCCGGATTCGAGACATGGGAAGCATCGAGGGAATCGTGTCATCGGAACAGAGAGATGCGCGCCAAGGCAACGTAGCTTCCTCCTCCGCCGCCGGCCCCCATGTCCACGTCTGAGGTGCTCGGCAACGACGACCTCCTCGGCGAAATCCTCATCCGCATCGACTCCGCCAGCAACCTCGTCCGCGTCGCTCTAGTGTCCAAGCGAGGGCTCCGCGGAACCTCCGGCCCAGCCTTCCACCGCCGCTTCTGCGCGCTCCACCAAATGAATGCTTCATCCGTGTCCGTTGCCCTGCTGTGCGAGCCCCACTGCGGTACCCTAACCAAGACATGGTCGTGCTTCCGCCGCAACCGTCGACCTAGCCCGAGTCCCCTCACGTCATGCTCCTCCATGACGACGGCGGCGACGACGCCTCGTGCTACCGAGCGGACATCCATCAATGGGGCCAAAGGGCCTGCGCACAGGTATCTGTCCTGCAGTCCGGCGCCTGGACTGTCCACTTCTCCGCCCGGGCTAAGCTCACTAGTACGCTGGACAGGCCCATGATAACTCTTCTCGCCGGCGGCAAGCTCTACATGGTGACTGTGGCAGGGTACATCCTCGGGCTGGACCTGGCTTCCGCGAGCCTCCTCACCGTAGGGCTCCCGGAAGGCGTGGCGTACAACTATTACGGCAACCTTGTCCCCTGCCGGGGAGACGACCCTGTACTCTACCTCTTCCATGTGAAGGGAGATCAGCTCAGCGTCTGGCTCTGCAGGATGGACGACCGCGGCGGCGCCAGCACCAGCGGGTGGGTACTCAGGGAGACCATCTCCGTGAGCAAGACAGACTTGCGCGGCGATCTCTTAAAGCAGGGATCAGGATCGGCGGACGGTGACAGAGATGGTAAAATGGGCGGTCCTTCCTGGATCTATCGAGGTACAGTCTGTTTAGATACGATTTGTTTAGATCCGTTAGCTAAACGTGTCATATTATGTTGGTCTAAATACTGCGACTCCCGTTTAGACATGATCTATTTAAGATCTGGTCGTACCATAACGGTCCGCGGTATGGTAGGCTCGATGATTTTTTTTTCGTCAACCCATCAGTCTGCGGAAAATTAAAAAAATCACAAAAACTTGTTTTCACTCGGAATCAAACACCCGACTTTCTATTTGAGAGTCAAACACACTACCATTACACCACATATTCTATGTAGTATTAGATCTAAACAAATTATATAAAATATTAAAAAATATAAACAGTTAAACGGACCGTGCTATGCCAAACCGTCGTGCCATGGCTTCAGCCAAGGCACAGTCCAAGTCGTCGTGCCATGCTGATCTGCCCCGTTAGCTGTCGTATCGTGCTGTTACTATATCGTGTCAACAATATTGTATCTCAAGCTGACCCATATTATACAGTTTATTTGGATATCTTTAGATGTGACACATCCACCGTTGTGGTCGGCATTGGGGATAACGTCGGGCTCATGTTCTTGGGGATAACGCAGAGTGATCATGGCGCTGGAACAAGGTTTGCCATCGGAGGCCGCGCCGTGCCGCAGCTGTATATGTACTTTGTCTTCAACTGAATGAAATCGTTAACATCACATGAGTTGAGCACTGGGCATTATGAGATTTTTGTTATCCCTAACCATGAGCTTTTCTACTTTGGTTTCATTTTTGTTTTTTCAGCGTATAAACAGGGACGGTATGAAAATTAGTTTTCATGGTATAACTTGGATGGTAAAATTGTGATCAGAGATTCAGCTCACGGTTTCTTTTTTCAGGGTGTAAATTTCAATGCTTAAATTAGGGTTGATTTTGACCATTAAATTTTCATGTTCATGCAAGACTCAGCACAAATGTGGAATTTGGCTTCGGTACAACAATTCACACCTCCACTACCTGACTAGAAGTAGCTTGTACTGCAATGGCAAATAGCAACTATTTCGTGTCACTGATTTGAGTTCGCTGGGGAGGAAGGTCACTGAGGAGGGAGGTCGTCGTCACCAGAGAGGGAAGTCCTTGAAGTGGTCGGGGAGGGAGGAGTTGTCATGGAGGTAGGGGCGACTGGAATCATGGGCGGGTCAACTGGGACAAGCAACGGCTAAGGAGGAGTTATTGATGTTATAGTTTTAGAGGAAGTATCACTAAGATCGATAAGCTAAGTACAAGATCAACATACAAGACATGATGTTTTTAACATGGTTCGGCTAACTTTCCTTGGTGCATAACTATGGATGTTCCTCCCCAACTGTTTTCGTCGATCTACGGTTATAACGGTAGTGCCTTCTATTTAAAGGTCCAGAGTTAGGAGTCCGATTACAACTCTATTCCTATTCCCACCCAATTACAACTCAAGCCTATCCGTAACCGAATCTGTACACATATTCGATATATATCCTAACAAACTCCGCCTTAGGTGAATATGCACGCCAACTTGAGTCTGTCATGTGCGAACCTCAGTGTACCTAGACTTGAGTCATCTACCTCCGCTGCTCATCCTGAATAGCCCAACGAGGATGCCTCGCTGGCGGGAACGTATTCCACAAAATTTGCAGCTCCCAACTCCATGACTTCACCTTTCAGCTTGTACTGATGACCTCTCGTCTTCTCATCTATCTCACAGTCTTGTCATCTTGCATCACCTTCAAGATCTTCTTTATCTAACATCGCCTGATACAACCAACCTTCTCCATGCAGAATTTCAAACGATATTAGATTCTTAATAAGTCCTGGCACATACCGCACACCCTCAAGTAGCACTTCTTGTGCTTCATACATCTTTAGTTTGATATTGCTAACTCCCATAACACGGTAACCCATGTCATCTCCCAAGTGAGCAAGACCAAAATCACCTTCAGAGTATGAAGAAAACCACTCTTTATTTGATGTTGCATGATATGAGCTTGCTGAATCTAACAGTCACGCTTCACCATAAGACTTTTCACTTGATAGCACGAGAACAAGATCACCATCGCTACCCGAGTCATCTTTTTTAGAAACCACAACATTTGCATACCCTTCTTCAGTTCCGTACAATCTCTCCTCACATGTACTCAATCTTGCATTTATAGCATTATAACCTCTTCTTATTCTTTTTTCTAGTTAGTCTCCCTATCTCGATCACCCCTGACAAAAAAAGCATCTCCAAATGAACTCTCGCCAACATTGTTCTTCCTCCTTTGTTCATGAACAAAAAATACCGCAAAAATATCATCCACTTTGACTGTCTCTTTGCTATACATCAGTGTTGTGACCAAGTGGTCATAAGACTATGGTAAAGAACATAAAAGAATAATTACCTTGTCTTCATCGTCAATTGTCACCTCCACCTTCACAAGCTCAACGACAACTTCATTAAAGACATTTATGTGCTCAGCAAGATCCGACCCTCCTGCATCTTCAGTCTGTACATTTTATGCTTCAGATATAGCTTCCGAGTTAATGCTTTGGACATGAACTGATCGGCCAATATATCCCAAATCTGCTTAGGTGAAGATTCATCTACGACATGGTACATGATTTGATTGGAGAGACACAACTTGATTGTAGCCGCCACTTGTGCTTGCATCTCCTCCCACTTGCCATCATCTACCGTGTCCGACTTCGTTACCTATAGAGCCTTCAGGAGATCATGTTGTGCTAGCAGGTCCTTCACCCTTGTCTACCAAATCCCAAAGTTACCAGTCCTATCAAATCTCATCACTCGAATTTGGACGCTATCGGCGCCATCTGCTTGTTGACGTAGACCGTCGAATCCCGCTCACATGTACTTCACATGTGTTGAACGCGCCTCCACACGCTCATCCCCATGCCTCGCCTGGACGCACCGCCACGCACATCGAACAATACACACACCGCCTCATACATCACATGTGCACAATCCACCGCTCTTGAATCCTATCGACAACTACGCCGCTTGGACAAAACGAAGTCGACCTCCTCGATCGCCGCCCGATGTTTGTTGTTAGCCGTCACAAACAACGGTTCACGAACAGCACGATTGCAATTTACGCAATCCCATGAACATCTTCTTCTTGGTTGCTTCTCGTTCTACTTCTGTTCTGTTGCTTGTAGCCCTCGGTTCCTTTTATTTCTCGGCCACCGAAGCTTTCCTATCCGACATGGTCTAACTGCCCGGTCTCCTGTCTATTCACGTTCCAAACCGAGCAGACTTCTCCCGGCTGAACACGTCATGTGAAAGAAAAGGACTTCACCGATCAGGGATGGCAACGGAGCCAATCCCCGTCCGGGAATGCTTCCTCATCCTCGTCCCCATTTAGCTATAGGAGAGAAGATTTCTCTCATCCTTATCCTCACGACAAATTTTATGGGAATCAGATCTCAATAGGGATGTAAAATTGAATTATATTTGATTATTTCTATATATTAACATGTGTACATAGTATAAATAAGTAATTTATTGATACATATAAGGGTAAATTAATACTAGATTAATTAAATATCGTAGATTAGATAAAAAGAATAAAAGTAATTTATTATTTACTTTACGTAATTTAATGTTTATATATATATGAATGAGATATCAAAGGTATGAGCAGAGACAAGGAATGTCTTCCCATCCTATCCCCGTATAAAGGTGAAATCTCCTCATCCCGTATCCTAACAGGTAAATTCTTCAAGGGGAATCGAGGATCGAGTGCCATTGCCATCTCTCTACCACCGACTCGATCTCGATCTCCTGCCGTCCGCATAAAACTTCAAACCGATGCTCCTTGGCGCCCGCGCGGCACGCATCTGCACCGGCTTCCCGCGCAACCAGAACACACCAGCCACGCACCTCCCGCGATTTTTTTAGCCTATTTAATATTAATATTTTAATAATAGCCCGTTGGGATCTATATTTTCAGAAACTAGCCCCTTTTGTCACGCCACAGGCTTTGACGTGACTTACGACTTGGTCACGCCAAGGAGCCTAGCGTGACTGCGGTGCCATGTTGGCGGGCGGCCGGCCCCGTGCCACGTGGGCGTGCCGATGTGGCAGCCCTCAATCGCGCCAGCCACTATGGCACGACAGAGCGCCATACAGGCGCGGCCGTCTGTCCCCTGTGTCACGCCAAGGGTGCTGGCGCGACTGAAGTCACGCCAACCCCTTTGGCGTGACACTGGCGTATACAGGCCGGGTGTTGGCCCTTCTCTCCCGCACGCAGCCCTTTCTTCCTCAAGTAGTCGCGAGTAGGAGATTCTTGTAGCGCCGCCCACACCCTACTCCACTCCATTCTCCATCGATTTGGGCCCGATTCAAAGGGGTTTGAGGGAGAAAGAGTCCTAGGAAGGTATCTCCTCCAATCCCTCCAAGTTTTTTTTGGTTATTTCGGTTTGCATTGCTAGTTTTTGGGTTGTTAGGGTTTAGAAGTTGATTCGGTTGATCTACGAAATTTCAACGTTTTGGTCTAGATCGGTGGTCATATATCGTGCTATCTACGTATACTAACGCATATGTATCGTGTGAAATTTGTTGCATACAATCGGTTGAGCATAGGAAATTGAAACACATATAGCTATACTAAATGTATATGAGCAATGCATGTTTTTGCATTCGTACACTAGCAGAGGAGGTTTTGCATTGTAGAGATATAATTTAGTTGAATTGAAATGTATAATGTGTAGGTTTTTAATGTGCTATAGCGATGATACACGTGTAATGTTTGGATGGTTTGTGTAGATGGAACGTATTATGGGTATATTTTATGGTGGCACGATTAGTACAAATGGGGAGATCGATAAGATGAGGGAGGAAGTGTTGAAATTTGGGAACCCTCCTTGCTTCGATGAAATTGTTGCTCGGGTTATGGCAGTTTTGAATGTTGATGCGGATGGAAGTTATGTTACCGTACGGGGAAGGTTGGATGCCGGCATGGGTGGTAGGTCTCACTATGTTGTTATGGAGTTGGCGTTAGAAAATGATTGGATGCTGTATAAGGAATTTTTGAATGGTTCTCAAGTCTGTTGCACGGAGTTGGTAGTTGATGTCGGTGTCAGAGGAAGCTCGATGCCATCGGTTCAAGATGTACCGGGCAATAGTAGCCAGGAAGTGGAGCCTGTTGAGAATTCGACCCAGGAAATTCCATGTATTGTCGCAGAGGGTGCCGGTACCGCCGTACTCACGGATGGTACAGTTGCAGAGTTAACTCGGGCATCTGTTAAGGAGGTACATGCCGGTGGTTCAAATAAATGTGATCTGGCTGTTGTATGTAATGATTTCGACGATGGTTATTTTGAGGATGAGGAGGCTCAGGGAAATATCGAGGAAACTGAAATATTTTCCTTGGATGGGGTGTATGGGTTCGTCGTATCCCAGGTGACGGCCAACGATAGAAGGTCATAAATGTAAAACAGCCTCACACTTGCGGGTCTGCGAGGCCGGAACAAGTGCACGGCTACTTATCTTGGTCGACGCATTGCCCCAATCATTAGGGCGGACCCGGACACGACTGTGGCCTCTCTAATTGAGTCTATAGTTAGGTTCACAAATTACCGGGTATTGTACGGCAAGGCATGGAGAGCGAAGCAACATGCCATGGCATTACTATGGGGAGATTGGAAGGAGGCATACACGAGGGTCCCTAGGATCTTGAATGCAATTTCACACGTCAATCCCGGGACGAAGTGGTTCATTTCAACTGGTGGCATGATGGCCAGCGATGGCGGTGTCATTAAGCCGGTTATGCAGCGTGTGTTTTGGTGCTTTCATCAATGCGTGGAGGCCTTCAAACATTGCCAGCCCGTGATAAGTGTCGATGCCACATTCTTGACAGGAAAGTACAAGGGTGCACTGATGATTGCTGTTGGCATCAATGCAGAGGATCAATTGATCCCCCCTAGCATTTGCGCTGACGGAGGGAGAGCCGAACTGTAGCTGGTCTTGGTTTTTGTGCCTGGTTCACCGTCACGTAATTTGCGCAGGGCGCCAAGTCTGTATGATATCGGATCGGCACCAAGGTCTCCTTAATGTAGCAAGGGAACACATGGAAGGTTACCCTCCTCTCGTGCACTGGTGGTGCATGCGTCATTTTGCTGCGAACATTTGGAGAAGGCATAAGAGCAAGGAGGTACTTACCAAACTGAAAGTACTTTGCAAGGTTAAAGAGGAGAGACAGTTTGAAAAGAAGCTAGTAGAATTGGAGAAGATATTGAACGAGCCTGCGACAGAGTGGTTGAAGAGCAAAGTAGCTAATAAGTCCAAATGGGCGCAGGCGTTTGATGCGGGTGGCTGTAGGTACGGAATCATGACAACAAATATCTCGGAGGTATTCAACAACGTCCTCAAAGGCATCTGTGCAATGCCGGTTTCTGCCATCGTTGAGTACACCTTTCACAAATGTAACTACTACTTTGTCGATCGGTGGAAGAAAGCACGTGCAGGTATTGATGTTGGTGAGGTGTGGGGAAAAGCCATTGCTAAGCACCTCACGTCGCAGGGGGAGATATCAGCTACACAGGAGGCTCAGCTATTTGATCCAAGGAGCTATGTTTACAGCATGAGATCCGCTTTTCGGACCTGCGTGGGGGGTGAGGGCTCCGGCGGCAGAATCTATAGAGTCGACTTAACTACAGCGCAGTGCACATGCAGGACCCCACAATTGCTACATATCCCTTGCTCTCATGTTAACACAGCATGCCGGATGAGAAGAGTTGACCATACAAGTCCCGACTACTTGACCCCAGTGTACTCTAAAAGAATGGCTCTAAAGACTTGAGAGTCCACCTTCGAGCCGTTACTTGATGCTTCACAGTGGCCTGAGTACAATGGCGATGAATATGTGCCCGATTGTGGTCTATTGAAACAAAAGGCAGAGAGGAGGAAGAGGAAACGTCTTCGGAATGAGATGGATGATAGCAATAAAGGTTACGGTGAAGACATGTATGGAGCAGGAGACTTTGATGAGGCACCTATTAAATTTGTTGCTCTATACGCCACCGGTTGGGGCACAGGATGGAACAACACAAGGCGGGCCCGAAGAATAAGCCAAATCGTAGGAAAAAGGAGAATTCTAGTAGCGTGGAAGTAGATCGCAGACAGGTAGAGGTGAACTACTCGCTATCGTTTAGTTGTTCTATTTTTAATGTTTTATACTTGCCATAAATTAATTTTTTTTCTATTCTCTAACAACCCTCTCACTACTTACATTGCAGGGCGATGGCGCACCCCGACTACCCTCTCCTTGAGACGTTTTACGACAGGGAACACTGAGCGCACCTGATGGTCGACGACGGTGAGGTACGATTTATCCTTACTTCTTACATCTAAGTGCTACGTAAGATGCAGGTGTCACTAACATTTTCAAATCACAATGATCCTTTCAGGTGCTATCACCACTTCGGATTCGCACTCACAACCCTCTCAGGTGGGATGAGAGGTACGCCCCATACATTGGGCATGCAGGATTTCTACCGTTAGCCCGGTTGGTCACGACGGGGTTACCGTTGTTCGACAACGTAGCTCTGACTGAGCTAGTCGACCGCTGGAGGCCCGAGACACGCACCTTCCACCTCCCTTGCGGGGAGCTCACAGTCACTCTCCAGGATGTGTCCATGATACTCGAGCTTCCAGTGGACGGGCAGCCTGTATGTGGGAATGTGCAACCCACAGGGTGGAGAGACATGGTGGAGCTGATTGTTGCTAGTAGGCCACCAGAGCCTGCGCAGGACGCGAAGGACAAGAAACCTTTTGGCGTCAGCTCCGCCTGGCTGGCTCAGAATTTCATGGAATGTCCTGACGATGCAGGGGAGCACGTTGTCGAGAGGTATGCCCGCGCGTGGTTGTGGCATCTTGTTGGAGGCTACTTGTTCCCGGATGAGAGTGGGAACACAGTCTCGTGGATGTACTTGCCGCTACTAGGAGAGGAATGGGAGAACGTCGGCCTTTACAGTTGGGGATCGGCCACGCTCGCATGGCTGTACCGGCAGTTATGTGATGCTTGCAGGCGTAGTGGGGACCATGCCAACCTTGGCGGATGTGCGTACCTCCTGTAGGTGTGGATGTGGGAGCGCCTGCCGGTTGGTAGACCCGATCGATTCTCCCCCGGGGTACGTATTTTTAGTTTTGTTTCAATTCATATTGTTTGTGGATATTTTGAAATGTCATATGATGCGTTTGAACTATAGGTTTGGCAGTTCGAGGATGAGGGCTCGCTCCCGACCGTTGCTTTCCTTTGGAGGAACGTCCGGGCAGTGACTGAAAACGCAAGCAGGTGGTACCTCTTCTACACCAACAAGCTAGACTGCATCATGCAAAGCCACGTGAGTGCAATTGGTTATGAATTACTTATTTCACACACTTGCATGTGTCAATTGACATTTTCGTTAATTTTCAGGTGACATGGGAGCCATATGACCGGCACGAGATCCTTTCCATGGGTCTTAGCCCATTGTGCACACAGGATAGTGAGTATTGGCGGTCCGTTCTCTCGCTTATTTGCTTTTACATTGTTGAGATGCACTGTCCGAACCGTGTGATGAGACAGTTCGGGAGGTTACAGCGGACGCCTCCAGACACGACACCCACGTCCGTGGCTTTGCACAAGTGAGTACTAATACGTCTTGCATTGTTCAAGGGGTCGTTTATGTGAGGTTATATGTGTTTCTGATTTTGCCATCTTGCATAATTAACAGGAGGAAACAACGGGGCGCTCGAGATTGGCGGGACGTGCACCACAACTACTTGGTGTAGTGGAACAACCGGGCACAGACAATCGTACACGGTGGAGCCGCCCACCGCTCGGGTCCGTACCGCGAGTACTTGAGGTGGCTGCACGACTCCTCCAGGTTGGCAATCAAGCCACCACGAGTTGCAGTTGGAGAAGAGGATTTGCCGGACTCCGATGACGAGGATGACCTCGTAGATGAGTATGATCAGATCACTCGACACAGTCGTCAGCCTGAGCGTGCTCCGCTTCACAACTACATGGTATTTGTAATTTGCCATACCCACATTGTATTCATTCATGGTTTGTACCGTACTTTACGGATTGCGTCGGCGTTGCAAGGATAGCAGCTCGGACGCCTTGCTAATGAGGCTGGGCAAGCTTTGCTTGTCCCTCCAGGTTTAGCCGAAGAGGTTGGCCACCTTCGCGCTTTTGTAGAGGTAATAGTTGTCAAATTTTTAATTGTGCAAATTTTCTCCTACTTGTTGAAGCACTCAGAAAATTTGACTTAATTGTTTGCAGAGGGTTCGTAGGAGCTTTCACCGCCTTGCTTACAAGATGAGCTGCATGACGACCCCGGATGTGGAGCTTGCACATGGTGGGCCTTCTTTGGAGCCATCTGCTAGCCACACGGGTGCTTCAACACAGCAGCAGACGTCGGTGCATTACGGTACTCGGACTCGCACGCGCAACACTAGTGTGGCTCGGACGCAGTCACGTAGTATGACTGGAGCCACCTCTACTTCCGTTGGGACGGCTGCACGAGGCAAGGCCCCACGGGAGGAAACCTCAGAGAGCGAGGAACAGAGCTCAGACGATGGAGACCCATCGTACGGCGTGGATGTGATGGGGACCTCACAGCTCGCAGGCGTATCTCCAGCGACCTAGCCTACATAGCCCCCACGGTGTCGCCGAGACAGGACAGACATTGCGAGTGGCAATGTCCTTCCGTCCAACACGGCCCGCGAAAGGAGGAACAAGAAGCCCTACACCCCCGGGATGTGAACGATGACATTGTAGGCTCGGCGAGTTGCGTGTGTTGGTTTGTAAGGAGAAAATGTATTGTTTCGACATTGCCACTTCACATAATGTTAACCTCCGAATTTATAAACTCGCATTTAATAACAAGTCTCCGAATTTGCAATTAGCTAGATGCCTCGTATTTGTGCCGTGGTTTGTACACAATGGTTCATACATGGTCGATCACGAGAATGAAAAAATGGCAAGGCATGTGGCATATCTCTTTTGTTGAATTCAAATCGGAGAAAAGTATATGAAATTGGTAAGATAGGTGGGAGAACCCGTTATAGCAATTCTTTTGTTTTAGTGATAATTAATTTCCAAATATTAGTTACTTCTTAGCTGTTATATACTAACTATTTCTTCAATAGCATCATCACATATTTCAGAAACATTGTCATCCACCTCCTGTCCAGTTTGTCACACCGAGCACAATGGCGTGACTCAGTGCTTGGTCACGCCAGGTACCTCGGCGTGATAGAAGAGTGAGTCACGCTGGCCACCTCCCTCCCACCCCGGGCACGGTCGTATTCTGCATTTTGAAAGGGGTTGGCGCGACTGCATGATGAGTCACGCCAGGGGTCTTGGCGTGAATCATCAGAACTGTGGTGATGCTGGATTTTCCAAACCGATGGTGTGACACCCTAGTTAGTCACGCCAGAGAGCTTGGCATGACACACTGTTTGTCACGCTAGAGGGCTTGGCGTGACACAGTACTAAGTCACGCCGGGCACGTCCCCCCCTACGATCCCGGGGGGGGGGGGGGTCCTGCAAATTTGCTACATTATCACAACATTATGACAATATCGTGGATACTAATGCTACAAAATTCATTAAAACATGTGACCCCAAAAGGAGCAAATTTGTTGGCATATTCCAATTAGGTCCAAATTACAGATATTCATTGATCATCGATGATGATTACATATCATGTTCACAAATAGTTCACATAAGACAATTCATTCATCTACCTTTATGCTGCTAGGTCTAATCGTCTGGCCCATCATATAGCACCTCGTCGTCGTCGTCGTCCGGGATAACCACGGGCATATTACCAACTAGCGCCTTCATTGTCTCTATTTCCACCTTCGTAGCCCAAACATCTTGACCCTCCATGGTAGTACTTCTCATGGGGGGTACAAAGCACGGAAGTAATCACGAGTTTCCTTCTTCCGATGCTCCAAATAGCTTGACAGCACGTTTGGATGATGCTTACTCCACCATGCAATCTCATGATCAACCGCACCTTTAACGAAGTACTCCTCCCATGAACATTTCCGCGTTCTCTGTTTAAAAAAATACATATGCACAACAATTAACAATACGATAGCACAACATTGAATATAGATACTACGCATGAACCAACCATATCATTGCCGACCACATGTTTGCAGTACTACCCCACTCCAAGTTTGGATGGCACTATCCCATGTTTCGCATTCACACCACAAGGGCACTTTCTTGGGGCACATGGTTCTATCACCCTTTTCCCCTTGACTTCATCTTTTTCCTCATCTTTCCATTGACAATCAGGACCGTACAATGGATCCCGAAAGCCACAAGTAACACCATGGCGCTGCATTACAATTCATGATATATGTTATATGATACATAACTCTTCCGCATTAAAATTGTAAACAAGCACTCATGCCCAATTCTTACCCTTGTCTTCCCTTCGCAGCGGAAGTAAGGGGACCCCCTAGAAGGTTCACAAAGTATGCTTCGCTTTTCGCAATTGCACAACGGAGGATCCGCAACACGTATACTCCTCAATTGCCACTTCTCTTTATCTGTCATTTTTTGCGGATTTGGTGGAGGGGGAACCCACGAACAAACTTGTCATATGGCTTCGGATACTAACTAAACCGTTGCACCTTCAGAATCCTCTGGTCATACATTTCGGGCCCATCAATCCATTGGAAGAAGTAGCACATCTTCCACTCCTGTAAATTATTAAAACTTCACGTCTGCAAAAGTAATGCCATTTGCTTATAACTTAATCCTTAACAAAAATACACTCACACGATAGTCCGGGCACAGGTAGTAAGCACGACCAGCAGTATCTTCGTGTAGTGACTGAAGAAACACGGCTCGCTTACCACAGTCACAAGTCGGGACGGGGAGGGCGGGGGGAACGAGGGCATCTTTGCAACTGACATCGGGATACTTCTTACCGATATGTGCCTACTTTTGCTTACGCCATAAATTCGAAGTCATACCGGAAAACTGCATGAATACAGAACCTACTCATTATACATTTCAATTCGACTAAAATTCATCTCTTCAATGCAAAAACATGCATTGCTCATATACAATTAGTATAGCTATATGTATTTCAATTTCCTACGCTCAACCGATTGCATGCAACAAATTTCACACGATACATATGCGTTAGTATACGTACATAACGCGATATATGACCACCAATCTAGACCGAAATGTTGAAATGTCATAGATCAACCGAATCAAATTCTAAACCCTAACAACCCAAAAACTAGCAATGCAAATCGAAATAACCAAAAATACTTGGAGGGATTGGACGAGATACCTTCCTTCGACTCTTTCCCCTAAAATCCCTTTCGAATCGGGTCCGAAATCGTTGGGAATAGAGGGAGGGGGCACCAGCGGGGTTTTGGAGTCCTTGCTGCTTGAGGAAGAAAGGGCTGCGTGCGGGAGAGAAGGGCCAGCGCCTGGCCTGTATACGCCTGTGTCATGCCAAAGGGGTTGGCGTGACTCCAGTCGCGCTAGCGCCCTTGGCGTGACACAGGGGACAGACGGCCGCGCCTGTATGGTGCTCTGTCGCGCCATAGTGGCTGGCGCGACTGGAGTCGCGCCATGCGCCCTGGCGCGACTGAGGGCTGCCACGTCGGCACGCCCACGTGGCACGGGGCCGGCTGCCCGCCAACGTGGCATCGCAGTCACACCAGATCCTTGGCGTGACCAAGTCGTAGGCCACGTCAAAGCCTGTGGCACGACAAAATGAGTTAGTTTCTAAAAATATAGATCCCGACGAGTTATTATTAAAATATTGATATTAAATAGGCTAAAAAAATCACCTCCCGCGCTCCCGATCGAAGTCCTGATAGGACTCCTGCGCGCTCGTCCCAAAGAGCCGCACGCATGCAACTGAAACCAGTTCGCCCACGTGATCCTGTCCGGTCTGCACCGTCTCCTAGCCCCACCAGTCGATTTGCCTCTGACGCCCGCATGCAGCCACCAGTGGACCGTGAACCCCGTGACCACCGGACAGGACTCGAGAGGCATGGCTGCCCAGGCCGTATCCAAAGCCGCATTCAAACTACAGCCGAGTCACATGAAATATTTTAATCCCAGGTGCATGCATGCTTTGTTAGAACACGCACGTCACCTGAGCCCAAGCAACTCCACCGCGAGCGCAAGACAGGCTTCCGTATCCGACTCCGTATTTCTATCGGCTATCAGCCACAAGCGGCCTGCCCGGCCTCGCCTCCGCGTAACCTGCCATAGCGCATCGCGTCCAGCCAAGTAGCCACACTACATGTTGACTGCGACAGACACGCACACGCGTGGATAGCATGCAGATCATCGCGCATCACCTGGCCATCCTCGCCGAACGACCGCACACCGTCGGACACCTCGCGCCATCGCGTCGCAACTCTCAAACACTTTCAACAACCTCCGAACTCCACCATAGCTTTTTGCGATCGACATCATTGCTCCACTTAAACTAACAACACGTTACGATCTAAATTGATTGCTTGTCAATCGGATTGCGAGTTGAAGCCATCGCCTCGTTCACGATATCTTCTAGCCGAAACGTTGAACCTAGCCGTCATGTCTGATCGACCCCTATCGAACAACAGCCATCAACCGCTATCAACCGATCTCCACATCTGGACGAATCTCCATTGATGCAGCCCATCAGACGGTTCAAGACTCCGCGCTAGAAGTGTCCAAATCCACCGATCCATCGATCGAATCGTTGATCGCCACCATGCTCCACCCTGCGCACATCCTTCTCCGACCCGTGCAAGCCTTGCACGGTGTAAAACATATCCTTGCGTGTTCCCTTGATCTTCCATGGCTTTAGTACCACTTGTTAGGGTTTTGGTGAAAGCATCACCAAAATCGACAAATCAAGCACAAGATCAACATACAAGATAAGATGTTTTTGACAATGTTTGACCAACTTACCTACATCCTTGGGGTATGATTACGGACGTTCCTCCCCAACTGTTTACGTTGATATGCGGTTACAACGGTGGTGCCTTCTATTTAAAGGTCTAGAATTGGGAGTCTAACTACAACTCTATTCCAGTCATACCCAATTACAACTCAAGTCTATCTATAACCGACTCTATACATATATTCGACATATATCCCAACAATCAGAGAGGTCATCGAGGTCGCTAGGGAGGGGTCATTGGGGAGGTTGCTGAGGTCACCGGGGAGGGGTTGTCGCGGAGGTCGCTGGGGTCGTCGTGGCTAGGGTTAAGGAGGTGGCGGCGTGGGTATTGTAATAGAGGAGGCACATGCGTGTAATAAATATAGGTAATAATATGGGTGGGTCCAAACCACGATAAGTTTGTATTATAACTAGTACAGACGGGTAGTAATTATGAGTCGTACGTACTATTATAAAACTACATATCGGTCATAATAAGAACTCATTTGTATTATTAATAGCACAGATGAGTCATTATTACGACCCATCTATACTAATAGTACAGACGGTTTTTTTTTTCCGACCACATGTACTATTGATTTTTTAAACAATGCATTAAAACTTGTAAAATTCATAACTAATTCATACAAACTCCAAATGAGATGAACTTTTTATGTAAATTTTTTTATTTAATCTGCACTTTCATATGGTTTAGGTCTCATTCTGGTTACTCAGACACAAAATTTAACTTCAACACTAAACATACTTGTACCACCGTAAGTTCTTCTACGTTGTAGCCTTTGTAGTATGAGAGCGGAAACTTATTAGAATAATTGTACTCTCATTTGTACATATTGACCTAAAGATCATGTGATAGTGCAGATTAAACCATAAATTTACATTAAAATTTCATCTAATTTAGAGTTTGTATGAATCAATTATGGATTTTGCAAGTTTTAATAAATTGTCCGAAAAATCGATAGACCAACACCAAAAACTTGTCTGTACTATCAGTAGTACAGATGGTTCAAAATATGGGACCATATGTACAATCAGCAATACAAACTATTCAAAATTAAGAACCATCCATACTAGTAATAGTATAGGTGGTCCCCTATTTTAACTTTTGTACTATTAAATTTCCAATCAATTGCTTTTAAATTTCAAAATTCATAACTAATGTATAAAAACTCCAAATGAGATGAAAATTTTATGGTATTTTATGGTTTAGTCTGTACTATCACATTGCATGGGTCTCATTCATGTTATTGGAACCATAAATTAAACTTGAACATTAAACCTATTTATTAAACTGAACTTAAACTTGGAAAATTCAAAACTAATTCAAACAAACTCCAAATGAGATAAAAATGTTATCTCAATTCGTAACTAATTCATATATACATATTACATTACAATATATAGGTACATAACAATACATCATACAGCTTTAAAAATCAACCCTTCTTGATGATCGTCGTGCATATAGCAAGGGTCGGTCAAAAGTTATTTTTCGTTGAGGGCGATGCCGTCATCGAGAGGTTACTCATCAAATTGATTGTACTCTTCTTCGTCCATGATATTATCAACTCCAACAATCCTTCTTTTCCCCTAAAGGACTATGTGAAGCTTTGGATTTGCATATCTTGCATATAAAAGATCTTAACAACTTGATTAGCGAGTATAGACGGTTCATCTTTGTATTGGCATGTTCGATATCCAAAGTAGTTATACCGTACTTGTCGACCTTAACAATTGAGAGTGTGACCCAATGACACCGAAAGAGGATGATCTTGAAACGAACATAGTTGAATTCCCAAATCTCCTCTATATACCTATAGTACTCACACACCTCACGTTTGTTCTGGAAGGCATTTATGCATATACCATTATTCTATACCTTGCTCTTACTATCATGTGCTCTAGTATAAAAGGTGTACTCATTTATATCGTATGCTTCAAATTTCATGATTGTGTGACTTTCCATCTTGCCAACCAGTCAGTATTATCTTTTGTTGAACTATTATTACTGAATTGCACTACCAACCAATTGTTGAAGCTGCGATTGTGCTCTTTTTTTATCCAAACCTCCGTACAATATAGATTCTTGTGAGAACCTTCCAAATTGTATTTGGCTTAATCGAATGAGTCAGCCATCTATTAAGATCAGAGCTAGCACACACGCATCATTCGATGTACCGCATGCTAACCCACATCTAAGGATGTCCATTGCAGTTGCTACTAGATTAAAACAAACACAATTCTAGTAGTCTCGGTATGTGTTTACATGCCCAAGATCATAACACACACGTTTACAACAAGTATACCAACTCAAGATATAATAAAGAGTAAGTAATTAAATTAAATTACATGTCTTTAGATGATATTACAAGTTCATGAATTAAAGTACTACTCGCTAGAAAATAAAAGGTTGAGAGCTAACATACAAGTCCAAGTTCTCAACAAGACATTAACATAAGCTAGATAAAGAAAAATACATCAAGTTTGTCATCTATCAAGTTAACATCTATGTGCAGCGGGATTTTAACAAAAACAACAAAAGACCGGTGGCACCATTGCTCTAAGGCACAACCAGGGTTAGCCTGTGAAGTGCGGCACTACTCTTGCCTGTCACTGGCATCGACAGGTAGAAAGTAGCCATAAACGAACTCATCCTCACTTGCAAAAACTCAACAATAGTACCATGAGTATAAAGGTATTCGCAAGACTTACTACTAGGGTATATATATATATTCCCGACTCAAAGGAATATGCATTTGGATGAAATTAGAAAGGATAAGCCACAAGTTAAGTTGATTAATGTGAAAAGGCAATTTAAAACAACACATGTGTGAGCAACTAACATAACAAACCATAAAGACTATCCTCACATGACAACATATTAATGACCATAGTCAATAAGTAAACAAGCTCATCTCAACATAATTTACAAGGAGCCATATCCCAATATCCCACAGACAACCCATTCACCAACACATCAGAACTCTACAATTTATGCGGATGGACATTAAGCATGCTCATAACCGAGAGCACGGTAATTCAAATAAATTTTACACCCTGCAAAAGGAGTACTTTTTTACCCACACGACCCTAGACCATGCGACTCGTTATTTTTTAAATAATGTTATTTTATTGGAAAATTGCAAAAAATATTATTCAGAATTGGAAACTTGCAGAAATAAGTCCAGTTGGCACTCTAATTGCCGACTAGCTACCTATCGGCAATTGAAGTGTTGATATCCCATTTGGCACACACGTGGAGACCTGTTAGCATACCGAATGCCGAAAGGTAGCTAGTCGGCAATTGAAGTGCCAACTAGCACCTGTTTCTACGACTTTCCTATTTTGAATATTATTTTTTAATTTTCTAATAAAATAATATTATTAAAAATATATATGACTCATGCAACCGATCATATTGCAAAAAGGGTACTCGTGTCACCCTTTCCCAATTAAGCCCTGATTGTTGGGTATGCACCTCTTGATGTAGAGGCCACTTATGTCCACTCCCGGAGCAACCTCAAGTGCCTCTATAGGCCCACCCTCTCACACTATAGTGTCTAACCAAAAGATTGGAGATACAAAAGGTATCCAGCTCATCTTTACCATATTTAGATATATAAAAAGTACGAAACTGTATTTAAGCTAACGACACCAACAATTGGTGCATAATTGATTCAAGCGGACCTATGACATCCGAGACTCTCTTCCTGAACCGTCCCTAATTCCCACCCAAATCTCATCTCATCCTCACATTCTCATTATTTTTTTTGTAAATCACATTTAACCTCTAAAGCTCGTGAGCGATGGACAAACCGTCGCTTAACTTCCATTGGTGACCTAAGCATTTCTAAGAACATTGCATCAATTTTAAGTAGGATATTAGCATGTTGATACCCGGGTTACAAGGATCAAAATAACAACAATATTAAGTTAGGAACATATACAACAATTTAGGATCTGCCCATAATCCTGATATCAACTCACTAAAACATGCATATAAAACTGTTAGGGGAAAACAGACCAACCTGAGGATAATAGTTGACGATTGCTATCAAAGGTCCCTCCGGAGCCTTCGGCCTCTGGAATCTTAGTCGGAGGCCTGGCCCTCAGAAGCAGCAGACCCCTTCGGACCACCTCTCCAGCACATACGTGGCCTTTCGAAGACTCAGAACTACAGCAAGTCTCTCTAGAGCCTTCGGCCTAAGGACTCTCAGCCGGAGGCCTGGCCCTCAGGAGCTGCGGACCCCTTCGGACCACCTCTCCTGCACATACGTGGCCTTTTGAAGACTCGAAGCTACAACAAGTCCCTCCAGAGCCTTCGGCCTCCAGACTCTCAGCAGGAGGCCTGGCCCTCAGAAGCTGCAGACCCCTTCAGGCCACCCCTCCGGTGCCCATGCGGCCTTACGAAGCCTAAAGATGCAGCAGGCCTCCGGAGATAATATCAAGGAATAAAAGGACACCCCCCCAGCAACCAACCCAACGCGAGGTGACAGGCGATTAATGCCAGTGCCTGTGGTGCTTATCCTGACACCCCGACGCAATGAAAGTCGTCCTAACACCCCCGGCAGTGCAGTGCCGGGCCGCAATTGGCAAACGGCTCACCCCTCAAGGGGCAGGCACCACAATGGTTACTATGATAGATATTTGTCCTCTATGCGAGATAAGACCCAGTAATTCGATCAGGTCCTAGATATTGTACATCATAATAACTTGTACACTAATCCACGTACCACCCTATAAATAGGGAGTAGTGGTCATCTGGGAAAAGAGGGTCACAATGAGAACGCTCAAGGTAACACGTAGTACACAAAGGTGCCCAAGTCCTAAAACACGTTGTGATGCTCACCCCAGACTGATCCATTTTTCTATTATCAATACATTTGTGGTGTTCCTTCCTCTCAAACTTCGTCTTCAAACTTGAGTCTCCTCCTTAGAAGAAACTCTCATCATATTTGTTGGGGCAAGACAAACTCTTGCTCCAACAACGCGCCATCCGTGGGGATTCAAACACAAAAGTGCTAAAGAGAGGTAGGAATCCATCAAAAAACCACCAATGCGCTAGCCGCCATATCAACAGTTGCAACCATGCAACCATATGCGTGGCTGTCTCAGCCATGCACACCACGTGTACCCTCCAGCCCCGCTGTCGTATGGGATGGCGTTCCTCCAGCCGTGACTGACCCAGAACCTTGGGTCGGTACGGAAACTCCAGATGGCGCAGATCCCTTTCAGCCTCTGCATGACGAAGATCTCACAGCACCAGGAGAGGTTACGGCCGAGGTCGCAGCAGGGCAGGCTGCTTTCCAGTGGTTATGGGCAGTTGAACCCAGGAATGTTCCCGCTTGGACTTGGTCCCAAGGTATCTCCTTCGACAACACTTGGGATGCCCCGGGCGAGCCAACATCTTTGGAGAATCTTTCTACCCAGCATCCTCCTCGGGCCCCTCTGGCAAAAGGGGATTCCGAGGAGGCGCAAGGCTCCTGAGTGCACAGACCTTGACAGCACCCTAGTGACGCCAGCCATGAGCAGGAAACCCCAAGTCCACCTCATCCTGGGAGGTGTAGTCGGAGCCACTCTGGCTCTGAAAACCAGTTCACCAGACGACCTCGACGATCTCCCCAAAGGAAAGGAGGCCCTAGGGAAACAACGGGCTCCGGGGCATGCAGCCCACGGTAGCGACCTCAATGTCAACCACAAGCTTCGGTACCCCCAGAGGCATACGGGTGTATCCTGCACAGACCAGGACGCGGCCACAACACCAACGACTGTCAAACCCTCACGATGTTCCAGGAGAAGTACTTCGGAAGACAAGCAGGATACCTGACCACAGAGGGAACCGGTGAAGGATGGCACAGGGGTCGGAAGCCTAGAACAAACTCCTGGGCAAATCCCTGGCCCTCTGACCCCGCTCCGTCGCCACCAACCCCGCCACCAACGATGCGATATCCCAGCGATGAGGACTGAGTCGGAGAACATCATTGCCAGGCTCCAGACGGATTACCTCCAGAGCCGGGCAATGGTTAAGAGCCAAGGGGTTCAGGGACCACCTTTCCCGACTAGCCTTCGGCTCCACCTCTGACACACATCACCAGGCTCTGGATGGATTACCTCCGGAGCCGGGCAACTGCTACGGGCTGAGGGGGTCGAGGATCACCTCTCCTGGCCTAGCTATAGGCCTCGAGGCCTTTAAGACTCATAATAGAGGCCTTATTCTGGCCAAGGTATACCCACCACTACCTATCGATAGTTTACCTAGCTGATCTATCTTTCGTACAGTATGATTAAAATATGTTGAAGGCCTCCAACTTTACTGCTAGAAGTTTTTACAACAGATAGCCATTAGGCAGAAATGGTGGATCTAGATTACATCCCTATTTGGTAGTAAGCATTAGAACTTAAGTTAAATCTTCATTTGACATGAGTTATGAATAGTTGTCTGACCTAGCTGTGTCTTACATTGCAATTACCTGCTTATTGCCAATAGTAGACTGTAAAACTTAACTAGTACATAACCATGCAAAAACCCACGCCTGCAATCGCACCGCATGCCTAGGTCACCCAGAGGGCAGAGTATGCCAAGGTGTTCTAAAAGGTATTGCATAGCCTCGGTACAGTTGAAGCCACACCCCGGGGGATGTCCTCGGAGGCGGAGATGCAATGCTCTGATGAATGCTGTCGCAAGGAATCCTCGTTGCACGACATGCCTACACACCGCGGGCACAACAAGCCAAGGTCACCACGAAGGCATCAAGCCTAGGTTTTGTGGAAGGCATTGCATAGCCTCGATAGTGTGTAGATGCCGGCTATCAAGGGACTTCCTTGGTAATATAGTTGCGGCGCCCCCGAAGGAATTCTTCGGGAGGCGTGACAAGCCCACAAACCTGTACGCATTGCTTGCCTAAACCTAAAGTCACCTTAAAAGGTTTCCTAGAAGGTAGGTTTTACCCTGGTAGGTAGTGGAGCCCACACACCTACAGCAACACAGCGTGCCTAGGTCACCCAGAGGGCAGATTATGCCAGGGTGTCCTGGAAGGCATTGTGTAGCATCGGTACTATGGACGCCTCATATCAAGGGTTGACCTTGATGTGAGGATACAGTGCTCTGAGGAATGCTATCACAAGGAATCCTCATTGTACAACATGCTTATATACCGCGAGCGCAACACGCCTAGGTCACTACGAAGGCATCAAGCCTAGGTTTCCTAGAAGGTATTGCATAGCTTCGGTCATATAAATGCCACGCGCCAAGACACACCCTTGGTGGACAGTGTTGCGGTGCACCCGGGGTGTTTCCTTGGGAGCTCGACAAGCCTACACACCGCAGGCGTAGCATGCCTAGGTCACCTGGAAGGCAAGACTGCCTAGGTTTCCTAGAAGGTATGGCGTAGCTCCGATAGTGTGTAGAGCCTTCGGCATTAATACTGCCAAAGGGGATACAAAACATCTGGCAAAAATAGAGAGACCTACTGTCGGAGGGTGAACTCCTCAAGCGGGGATCCGGAGGGACCCCCTTTGAGATTCGGCCGGGGGGATGATTCTGAACCCGCTTCGTGGGTGAAATAAATGGGAGTAAATGAGATGCAGGTGGGGTGGAGTGATCAGATGCAGGAGGAAGTAAATGCTCAGGGGATTTTTAGACAGGTTCGGGCTGCACTGAGCGTAACACCCTACTCCTGTGTGTATGCTATAAATGCTCTGAGAATGTCTCTCTGAGGATCTACTGTGTTACAAGAATATTTGTCTAAGTCTAGAGCTTCGTGCTCCTTGTTCTTCGGTCGATCTAAGTCTCGGTCTCCGTCTTCTCTGTCTTGTATCCGATTTGGGGCTTGGTCTTGTGTCCTGTGTCCTCGGAAAACTCGTCCTCTTCTCCGGGGAGCCCGCCTCTCCTTTATACCCGTCGGGGCGGTAGCGTGCGCAGAAAGGATGGCGCAAGTTCCAAGGCGCCATAAATGGAAAGCAACCATCATGGGCTGCTACACGAGGTGACAGGGAGGGTTGAAAACGCTTCCCCGTCCGGTCTTGTTCGTCATCATTCTGCTTTTCGGCGAGTACTGCGGGGAGGGCCCACAGGGTAGCCACCGAGCAGCCCCGCGTGCCCGCCCGGTCAAAGCAGGCCTGACACAGTAGGGCGATAGGCGGTGTGCCTCGAGTCCTGCAATGTTATCCCAAGGCGCGCTGGATAACATGCGATGGGACTCGTGCATTAAATGTCCCCACGCCTCCCTGCCAGGCCATGGCAGGGACTGACAGTAAGCGTGGGGGGAGTGGTTAGAAGTGACATGCCACGCGCCCTCTTAAATGAAGCATCGGGCCTCCCACCAGTTGACACCTCACCGCTGAGCCTCTGTGGGGACCACCGGCGAAGGACTTCTCAGGCCCTCGGGGAACTGTGAGTGCTCGGGGATTATTGTTCACAGCTCCGAGCACTCTCTCCCGGATATGCCCTCTCTTGGTCCTCAGGGAACCGGGTGCTCGGGGATTACTGTTCACAGCCCCAAGCACTCTCTCCCGGATATGCCCTCTCTTGGTCCTCGGGGAACCGGGTGCTCAGGGACCACTGTTCATGGCCCCGAGCACTCTCTCCCGGAACTTGACTACTCGGGTCCTCGGGGAACTCGGGTGCTCGGGGGCCACTGTTCATGGCCCCGAGCACTCTCTCCCAGAACTGACTTCTCTTGTCATCAGGGAACTCGGGTGCTCGGGGGCCACTGTTCATGGCCCCGAGCACCCTCTCCCGGGACTTGGTCTTCTTGGGTCATCGGGGAACTCGGGTACTAGGGGACCATTGTTCATAGCCCCGATCACCCTCTCCCGGAACTTGGTCTTCTCGGACCTCGGGAAGATAACCCCCAAGGGAGGGCGCCATGTGGCACTCTGCTGTTCTGGCCTCGGGCCTTGGGGACCCCTGGTTCCCATGTCACCAACACTTACCATACCTCTGACAAAAACGGAGAGTCCTACAGAACCTCCGGTAAATACAGAGAGACCTACCAACCTCCAGCAAAAACAGAGAGACCTACAAAACATTCGGTAAAAATGGAGAGACCTACAAAACCTCCAGCAAAAATAGAGAGCCCTACAAAACCTCCGATAAAAACGGGGAGTCCTACCAAATCTCCGGCAAAAACGGAGAGACCTATCAAAGCTCCGGCAAAAATAGAGAGACCTACAAAACCTCCTGAAAGGAATCGAGGATGTCCTAAGAGCGGGGTGAATCAGGACACTTAAAACAATTGGCTCCAAAACATACATAAGATAAGCCTATCTCAATTTCTATCTAAATATGATATAGGATTATCTAGTGTGTCTACTCTACCACTTAAGAGAATTGCAAGGTAAATTGCAAGTAAGTAAATGGGAAACATGAATGAGGTAGAGAGACAAACTCGGCACGAGGGATTTTTATCCCGTGGTATCGGTGGCACACAAGCCACCCCTAGTCCATGTTGGAGCTCCACAAAGGATATGCTCTCGGTCACCAAGTCTCTTTTGGTCATGGCTCTTGAGATACCAAGTCACCAAGACAAGACCTCAAGTACGATGAGCCACCAAGCCACCAAGGCGAGGTCTCAACACTAACCTCTCTTTCGATCACTTGTACACCGTCTTCACTTCAGAGCTTTAGTCACAAAGACAAGGGCCTCCGCGTCCCTACACAATCCTCTTGCCGTAACTCCACACCAATTCAGAGGGTCAACAAGTTACCGGTGAGTCACAAAGACTCCAAGGCACCGACGTACCGCTCGGTACACTTTTGGATCACTCCTTAATAGTCACTCTAGGTTTCAACACCTAGTAACTCTTCTCTCTAGGCCTATAAGCACTAATCACTCATTAATGGTGTGCTTAATCGCCTTGGATGAATACTTTATGCTCTTGGATGGCTTGGATGTCTTCTTAGGTGTACAAGGGTTTCTCCGTACTCCAGCAACTTCAAATGAATGAGTGGAGAGGTATTTATAGTCTCAACCCTGCGGACTAGCTGTTATCTCAACGGCTCAAATATTCTGTGAACACCGGATGATCCTGCGTTAACAGAGGTACAAGCACCGGACCATCCGGTGTGTACATTCTCAGAAACTAGCCGTTGGAACAACACTCAGAGTTCTTCTGCACACCTGATTGTCCGGTGTAATCTTCAATCCATCACCGGACTATCCGATGAGTACACTTGAGTCTCCTCATCTTCGACACCTCTCTGTGTAAATTGCTCTGGCGTTCATTGTCTTCATCGCCGGACCTTCTGGTGTGTTGAACTTCTCCTTTTTTTGGATTTTCCACACCTTCTGTTAAATGCTCCGGTGAAGCCTTCGGTGTGCATCACATCATCACCGAACTATCCGGTGAGTAGATCTTCGGTCTTCTGTGCTTGGATTCTTCTTTGCAAGAATTAGTCCGGTGTACATCTCTTCTGATCGCCAGACCTTCCGGTGAGTGCAATCCACTCTGACTCCTTCTGACAGAATTGCTCCGGTGTGTACACTCTTTATCACCGGATCATCCAGTGAGATAAACTGCCTCTAGACATAATGCTCCGGTGAGTGCAATTCTTCCAGTGCCGGACCTTCCGGTGAGAACAATTTCTCTAGGACTTTTTCCAATTCAATCAAACTTTGTCCCGACTGCGGTGGCTTGTTGATGTATTACATCCATGAGACCTACTAACATATATTCTTGACAAACATGGTAGTTCCATTGACTATATTTTCATTAATCACCAAAATCAAAATCATGGCCTAATAGGGCCATTTTCACTATACCTCTCGCAAAAACGGAGAGATCTACAAAACCTCCGGCAAAAATGGAGAGTCTTACAAAACTTACGATAAAAACGGAGAGACCTACAAAACCTTCAACAAAAATGGAGAGACCTACAAAACCTCCGGTAAAAACAGAGAGTCCTACAAAATGTTGGACAAAAACAGAGAACCCTCCAAAAACTGTGGCAAAAATGGAGAAACTTGCAAAACCTCCAGCAAAAATGGAGAGTCCTACGAAAGCTTTGGCAAAATAGGAGTCTTACAAAGCCTTCGGCAAACACGGAGAGACTTCCAAACATCTCCGCGAGACGGAGAGACTTACAAAAACCTCCGCCAAAATGGAGAGCCTTACCAAACCTCTGCAAGACGGAGAGTCTTCAAAAAAACCCTGTGAATGGGGATGTCTTCCAAAATACCTTCGCCAGACGGAGAAGTTCTAAAAAGATCGATTGAACAAAACCCCTCGGTATCTTGAAGGCAAACGCTTCTGTGTCAAAGAAGTGTCAAACCCACTAGCTTCCGAGAGGCACAGCCAACAGATCAAAGGGGTATAGATCCCCCTCCCCGCAGTAAGAGGTATGGCCTACGTAACTCAAACACCTATGGTAAAAGCTAAAGTCATTTACCCTACAGTCTCATCTAAGACACGATTCATATGTTGTTTATTAAGATCATGCTAATATTAAGCAATAGCCCACTCTGCATGGCACAGGAGATTGTATGGAATCCCCAACTGTTCATTACAGGGGTAGCAGCTTCCGGCATGCCGTCGCCAGGCTCCGGGCAAATTACCTCTGGAGCTAGGCAACGACTAAGGGCCGAGGGGGGTCGAGGACAACCTCTCCCATCTAGTCTTCGGCTTCGCCTCCAACGCACAGTCGTCAGGCTTCGGACGGATTACCTCCAGAGCCTGGCAGCAGCTAAAGGCAGAGGGGGTCAAGGACCTCCTCTCCCATCTAGTCTTCGGCTTCGCCTCCAACGTGCCGTCGCCAGGCTCTGGATGGATTACATCCAGAGCTAGGCAATGGCTAAGGGCCGAGGGGGATCGACCACCTCTCCCATCTAGTCTTTGGCTTCGCCTCTGATGCACCGTCGCTAGGCTCCGGACGGATTACCTCTAGAGCCGGGCAGCGGCTAAGGGCCGAGGGGGTCGAGGACCACCTCTCCAGTCTGTCCTTCGACTTTGCCTCTAACACGTTATACCAGGCTTTAGACGAATCGCCTTCGAAGCCGGGCAGCGGGTAAAAACCCAAAGGGTCGTGGACCACTTCTGGAGCTTGTCCCCAAAGGTTCTAGATGGACTTCATTGGGCCAAAAATCTGGAGCAAATTTGGAAGAAGGCCTTACCAACACCGAACCCTAGGAGTACACGATGACCAGGAACGATGAGGTTGCCGCTGCTTTGCCCGGCCCTCCTTAGTTACCCTACGTGCCTACCACTACCAAATTCCCGAGGCCACCTCTCCCCTAGAAGGAACGAAACCAGCTATGATTTATGCAAAGGCTCAGTACCTCGATCATCCGAAAGACTAGCCATCGCCTATGAAGGGGACGAAGAAGCACAACACAAGCTTCTTCCAAAGCATACAGCTTTCTAGATGTATATGACGATCTCTAAACAGATGGATCTTATAAAGGTGTGAAGGCACACAGACATGCGGTCACCTGCTCAAAGGATCCCCTGACACTTCGGCCTAAAAAGAGATACAATCGCCCCCAAAGGTCCAAATTATATCATTAAACAAATCGTGCATCCGGAGGACGTGTACAAAGAAGCAACAGTACAAAGGCCGCTACGGAGGAGACAGATCCCGAAAGAGCAAACCAGGGGGAGAAAGAGTACAAGGTGGCAAAAGGCAACTATGGCCTGCTGCAGGGCCATAGTTGAACGTCAAGATCGGGATGTCCACGAAGCACCCTTGAAGGCCACCTTCGCCTCCTACGAATCCCGGCAGGGGCTGCGCATGAAGCAGTGTATGCACTTCATCCGTGGCCTGTCGCCATAGAAGCTGATGTAGTAGCCGGCCCTCGAGCTGTCGGAAGACGAAGAAGAAACCGACAGAGCCACCGTCGGAGCCTCCTCCGCTTCTTCCCGGCCCCCTCCCTTGCCGCCGAAGCCTGCTCCTCCTCTCCACTCTCCCTCCGTAGGAGATCCTAGTTGATCTCCTCATCATTGTTGGAAATATCTATGATCTCGACAGGAGTGGTCCCCGAACCATGGGTTGGGTAAGAGCAGCAGGTAGCTATCCACCCCTCATGGAGGGGGACGAATGGCCACCAGCGCCACCACCAGTAGTCGAGATGGCCCAGCCCCAGTAGAAGCAGTCGAGGTCATCGACATTTCTGAAGAGGATGGGGGGAAGATGATGCCATATTCAAAGTCAAGATTGAGCACTCGCTTGCGGGGCAGTGATAAATCCAGTCGGGTGACCCTAGCTTTCTATCTTGGCCAAGAGGCAACGTACGCCCGGGACGTGAAGCGGAAAAAATGTGGCGTCACTCCATGGCATCCCTTATTAATCTCTGGGGACCCATGGCCATATCCCGATCGTTCCACCGACACATGGCAACATCCCACGGCAACACCTCATTTTCTTGCACGAATGTCCCATCATATTAATGGCATAGACTCCTTTCAGCGCATGCCAAGGGCATGGGCACAATACCCTAAATGAACCCACGCATTCTCCAATCAGAATGCACCAGTGACACATCCCACCCTACCGCCCTCAAACTGGTGAACGTGGGGGTTCCTCGATCCCACACGTAATCCCCCACTCTGACAAACTCAAATGGTGAGAAGACCCATCACCACAGAAGTCCAAAGAATCTAAATTGGCCTTGGCACAGACCCCGGAGCACATCACCTCTACCGACGCCCCTCCGGCCTCAAGTCCCGATACCACACACACCAACTCCAACAGGCTCCGAAGCGTGCCTCCTCTGCTAATAAGTCTTTGGTCTTCGACTTCAGCTTCGACGCCGGCCGCACCTTCGACCTCAGCATAACCCCAAGTCATGTCACCACCACCAATGCACCATCAGCCTTGAGCTTCGCTATCAACACCCATAGTTTCCGCTGAAAAACTCCTCAGGGACAGGGAATGGTCGGGGGCATTCTTGTTACAAGCCCAGGCTAGAGTTGGTTTTCCTCTACATCCTCTTGCCCCTCCAAACATCGAGGCCAGAGAATTAATGGGTACTGTTGGGGGAAAATAGACCAGCCTGAGGATAATAGTTGACAATCACTATCAAAGGTCCCTCCAGAGCCTTCAGCCTCCGAACTCTCAACCAGAGGACTGGCCCTCAGAAGTTGCGAACCCCTTCGGACCACCTCCCCGGCACATACGTGGCCTTCCGAAGACTCGAAGCTACAGCAAGTCCCTCCAGAGCCTTCAGCCTCCGAACTCTCAGCCAGACCCATTCGTGGCCTTCCGAAGACTCAGAGCTGTGGACCCCTTCGTACCACCTTTCTGGCACAAACGTGGCCTTCCGAAGACTCAGAGCTATAGCAAGTTCCTCCATATCCTTCGACCTCTGGACTCCCATCAGGAGGCCTGGCCCTCAAAAGCTGCGGACCCCTTCGGGCCACCCCTCCTGTGCCGATACAGCCTTTCAAAGCCCAAAGATGCAGCCGGCCTCCGAAATAATATCAAGGAAGAAAAGGACACCCCTTACAGCCAACCTGACGCGAGGTGATGGGCGATTAATACTATTGCCAGTGGTGCTTATCCTGACACACCAGCGCAATGAAAGTCATCCTGACACCTCGACAGTATGGCGTCGGGCCACAATTGGCAACCAGCTCACCCTTCAGGGGGCAGGCACCACAATGGTTACTATGGTAGATATATATCCTCTATGTAGAGTAAAAAGTAGTTATCCGGGATACGGTCTAGTAATTCGGTCAGGTCCTAGATATTTATACATCATGATAACTTGTACACTAAGCTACGTACCACCCTATAAATATGGGGTAGTGTACATCATGATAACTTGTACACTAAGCTACGTACCACCCTATAAATATGGGGTAGTGGTCATCTGGGAAAAGAGGGTCACAAGGAGAACGCTCAAGGCAACACGCAGTACACAAAGGTGCCCAAGTGCTAAACCATGTTGTGATACTCCCTCTAGACCAATCCATTTTTCTACTATCAATACATTTGTGGTGTTCCTTCCTCTCAAACTTCGTCTCCAAGCTTGAGTCTCCTCCTTAGAAGAAACTCTCGCTGTACTTGATGGAGCAAGACGAACTCTTGCTCCAGCAAAGACATATAGCAATAACTTATTAAAATTAACCATCAACAAGAATCCAAAATAAAGATGAAGTATGCATAGATGTTTGCTTTGATGTTTAAGCGCTTCATAATCACAACAAGTTCTTCGTTCTCTAAAGAAAGAGCACATGCAATACAATGAGTATGAATCAAATGCTATGAGATATGATAAAAATGTCACAAAAATGTTCGTGAAGGTGGTGCGCTTAGTAATGGACATGACATAATATGAATCATGGAAAGTAAAGTACATAAGGTCATGGTACAAAAGAAATATCGAGGTGCTGTCCAAAAGGACCAATTAAATAAAAGAATGATCATTAAAAAAAGGTAGGCATTAAGAACACACTTGAAATATCATCCATTATTTTTCATGTGTAGGGCTACACTAATAAAGATTTTTAGAAGTAGCTTTACCCCCTACATCATTTTTATTATTTTCTACACAAATTTAACAAAGTAACAATGTGCAATCATACATATGTTAAATCAGTGAGCTAAACTACTCTAACATGCTAGCCAAAATTGGTTTCACTATTTTTCCATATTCTAGGAATTTATGGTGAATTAAACAAGATCAAGCACAATTAATTCACTATATAAGTTAATTTGCAATTTACATGAGCACCAATATTTTATCGTGTAGAGTATGATCATACAAGGCCAACAATTGTTTTTTTCACAATTTTTGGTGCACTACTCAATTTACTATGAATTAAACAAGCTCTCAGCCGATTTATCTATTGTACACTAATTCATTTATTTTTTCAGTTTTCAGCTGAATAAACAAAACACGTAAACTTTTCCATCGGCTCAGACCTAGCTACACAAATGGAACAGTGGGACCGGGCCCGCTAACCCTAGTCAAGCTCATTTGTCTCGACCGGCTTGCCAGTGCGCGTGCACGAGAGCGGTTGCTCGAGCCCAGCGGCGGCGAATGACGGAGCGAATCTGTCGAGTGGCAATACCAACAACATCAACATGTGATGGCGGATCTTCTAGAGATGACCACAACCTGGGGCTTGGTCAGAAGATGGCTGTCGGCGAGAGAGCTAACGTGGTGGAGCTTGGCGCACGCTAACGGCGACGCCATCGTCAGGCCCGAGTGGGGCAACCACATGCCAAAGCAGTCACTGATTCAAGGTAAGCTCACCATAGGTCAAATTTGGGACAAGAAGTTGAGACACGACGTCTCAGCGGCTACATGGTGGAGGGAGACATCAAAGCAAAGGAAAACAATGTCACGAGGTTGGTCCGGCAGCTGAAGACATTAGGATCTTATCGGAGAAGACCCTAGCAAACCTTCTTTGTGATCCTTGGTGCTCAGCAGGGCGGATCCATGGCCGGTGTCATGGATTTTGGGAAGCGGCCTCAGTCACGATGACCAATGTTAAGGAAGATGGTGGTGGCTCTCTGTGAGGATCGGTGACGTCCTAAGAGAGGGGTGAATTAGTACACTTAAAACTATTTCGGCTCCAAAAATAACACAAGATAAGCCTATCTCAATTTCTATCTAAATGTGCTCTAGACTTATCAAGTGTTTCTATTCTACCAATCAAAGCACTTGCAACCTATCTAAGAAGGTAAATTGCAAAAGTAAATACAAAAACATAAATAAGGTAGAGGGAGCAAACTCGGCACAAGGATTCTTTCCGTGGTATCGATGGCATGAATGCCACCCTAGTCCACGTTGGAGCTCCACAAAGGATATGCTCCCAGTCGGCACCCAGTCATGACCTTCGAGCCACAAAGTCACAAAGACAAGGCCTCCACCTGGATGAGCTACCAAGGCAAGGTCTCACCACTAGCCTCTCTTCCGGTTCCTCGCTGCCGTGATCACTTCGGAACTTGAGCCATAAAGGCAAGGGTCCCTGCGTCCCTGCACAATCGCCTTGTCGCCGCTTCACACCAAGTCAGAGGGTCAACAAGCTTGCCGTGAGTCACCAAGACTCCAAGGTACCGGCGTACCAAGAGGTACACTATTGGATCACTCCTTGATCCACTCTCTTGGTAGAAATCACCTAACAACTCACTCTCTAGACCTATAAGCACTAATCACTCACTAATCTTGTGCTTAATCGCTATGGATGATCACTTTTAGCACTTTGGTGTCTTGGATGCCTTCTCAGTTGTATATGAACTTCTCTGGACTCCAGGACTCTCAAATGACTAAGTGGAGGGGTATTTATAGCATCAAACTCGCGCACTAGCCATTAACCCAACAGCTCTAAAAAAGCTATTAACACCGGATGATCCGGTGAGAACAGTAGTACCAACACCGGATCATCCGGTGAGTACACTCTCACAAACTAGCCGTTGGAACCCCACTTAAGCCTCTGTAAATATCGGATACTCCAGCGTATACTCCATCTTCATCACCGGACTTTTCGGTGGGTATACCTTAGCTATCTGAGCCAACATCTTCTCTGTGTAAATTGTTTCAGTGTATTCTTCAGTGCTCATCACTTCATCACCGAACTATCCAGTGCGTTATCCTCCGCCAGTCGAGCCAATGCAACCCTCTCTGGAAAATATGCTCCGGTGTATACATCTTCAGAGCACTGAACCTTCCGATGGGGTCACTGCATTCTCCCCTTTATTAACAATGCCCTGGTGCATTCCTTCGGTGTGTTCAAATCAATCACCGGACTATCCGGTGAAGTCTTCTGCTTCTTTTTCATCTTTGCACTGTTCATTATCTGGTGTATTGTCTGGTGTTACCTTGCTTCGTCATCGGACTATCCAGTGAGGCTTTCATGCCTCTGTCCCCCTTTGACAGAGATTCTATGATGAGTGCAAATACCTGAAGCACCAGACCATCCGGTGTAGTTATTTCTCCTGGGACTTTTTCTAATTCATCCAAACTTTTTCACGACTTCGGTGACTTATTCATGTATTTCATCCATGAGACCTAGTAACATATATTCTTGATAAACATGTTAGTCCAAATGACTATGTTGTCATTAATCACCAAAATCGCAATCATGGCCTAATAGGGTCATTTTCGCTACAATCTCACCCTTTTTGGTGATTGATAACAACACAACCAAAGCAAGTGACAAATAACAAATAATTCCAAATGTAAATATCATAAATGAGCACAAAGTCTTACCATATTACTTGGATGCATGTTCTTACCACTTAGTCCCCCTTTGTTGTGGCTCCCCCTTCTCCATTGCCACTTTCTCCCTTGATTTGACCTAAGTAAGAGCTTCCCCCCTTGTATCTTGCACTTGCTACAATCTCCCCTCATTGTCCATCTTGCATTCCTTGCTTTGGTCATCAAACTTCTCCCCCCTTGTCAACAATCTCCCAAAAAGAACTATATACACATGTTGAACTTAAAGGAAAAAATATTATAGCATATGGGAGAGAGCTTCACAAATCATGATCCAATAAAAAGGATACGAATTATAATGATACAAATTGTAGAGATCTCACTACAAAAGAATTATACGAATTGAAAGCTATGAAAGCACATGGATCATCTATATGTGTGCATACATATGATGAGAAAGAAATATATGCATAACTAGATAATATGTCAAGATATGGAGTTTAAGCTATATTATGCATGGAGGTAGCTTAAATTGAACAAATATTTAACAATGATACCAATTAAAGCGATTGAGCATTGCATACCTCCAGGGACATGTTGATTGATCCATGAGACTCTTTTACCTTTGGATAGAGATTTGGGTATGTGATGATCATAATCTTCATCAATACACCCATCTTGTATATTTAGCTTCTTTGCTTGAATCTTCACTTCATCTTGTAAGCCAAGCTTCCAAATCCCTATAGCCGCCTCGGGCTTCAAGTCTTCTTTAGAATCCAAACCGATTGGGGCTCCTTCATGTTGGTAATGACTTCCTTGGGTACCCAAATGGGTTGGCTTCACCTCCTATCCTTCTTTCCAACCATGTGTGCAACCACCTTGCCATATTCCTTCTTCTTGAGCTTGTAGTGGTTGCTCTTTATCTTGTTCTTGTATTTGGGCTTGGTGTAGAGTTTGGATGTCTTGTTGGAGAGGTTTGCCATGTTCTTCTTCTCCATGGTCTCCTTCTTGACTTGCTTGTATTGGAAGGACTTGTGGCCTTCTTGATGGCATTTTAAGCATGTCAAGGTTGACCCCTTCTCAAGTTTCTTCACCATGAAAGCACAATTATCTTGAGGAGGTTGGACACATCCTTTGCCCTTCAATCTTGTCAAGTCCTCCTTAAACTTCTTCACTTCTTTCTTGAGCTCATCATTCTCTTATGCAATGAGTTCATTAGATTGTTCTATAACAACATTCTCAACACAAATCTCATTGCAAACGGGTGCGATAGATAAAACATATAAATCATCACAAGAAGTGGAAGCATCTACCTTATGATTGTAATTAAAAAGAGAGGTAGATTGCTTCAAATGTACCTTAATTTGAGATTCAATGCACTCAAATTTAGCCTTAAGCTCTTCATGCTCCTTATTTTGAAAATTAAATTTGCACAATAATTTTTCATAATTAGAAACAGATGTAGCATTATTGTCATTAAGTGCATTGAATTTCTTAAGCTCTCTAGATTATTTTTTAAATACCCTTTGTTGCTCATTGATTAAATAAAGGAGTTCATCATAGGAAGGAGAATCCTCATTGGATTCATCATCACTTACATCGCTATCTATACCTTTGGTCATAAGACACCCTTGAGATGGCTTGCGAGACGACTTATGTGATGATGATCATGAGAAAGAGCTTCTCTTGGATGAGTGGATGAGTGGATGGTGATGCTCTCATCACTTGAGATTGAATCTTCATCATCACTTACTCATCTTCCTATGCTTGCGAATGCTTTGGCTCTTCCCCTTGTCTCCCTCTTGTACTTGGTCTTCTTCTTCTCCTTCTTGATATGATCAATTGTGTTAACCAAGTCTTCAATGGAGATAGAATGATCAACCTTAGCATTGATCTTCTTCATGTTCTTCTCTAACTTTAAGAAGAGCTTAGTCATCTTAGGATCAATTTTTTCATCACTTGATGTGCTTTGATCATCCTCTTCATATCTCTCTTCATCTTGATCAACATTATCTTCGCTTGAGCTTGACTCTTACTCTTATCTCCTCATCATTGCCTTTATGTGTTGACATTAAACTTGCTTGCTTGTGAGAGCAATGTTCTTAGTGTTGGATGAGGAAGAAGATTCCACCCCTATGTTCATTGTCATCTCATTGGTGGTGATCTTACCGAGCACTTGACTTGGAGTCATCTTCTTGATGTTATTGTTATCGTAGATGATGGAGACTATCAACTTGTACTTTAGAAGAAAGATTGAAGTATTTTCTCACCACTTGATCATATTCAATTGGTATCAAACCTAACCCATTGATCTCACTGAAAAGAATATTCAAACGTGAGTACATGTCATTAGCACTTTCATAGGGTAGTTGTTTGATGCCATTAAGCTTAGTAACAAGCATATGATATTTCTTATTATGCACATACTTTGTGCCTTCATTATTTCCACGAGATTATTCCAAATATCATATGCATTGGTGAGAGAATAAACACGATTAAATACATCAACACATATAGATGATAAAAGGATACTCTTTGCCAATGTATCTAATTGTCTCTCCTTATTGGTGATGCGAGGTTTCATCCCTTACTCGGTGACCCTCCAAACATCTAAACCTTTAGCTTGCAAATAACAAGATATTAGAATTTTTCAATGCGGAAAATTTGTGCCATAGAAAAGTGGAGCACTATAGGAATCCATCCCAACTCCGGACATCACAACTCTAGGCTTTTAAGCCTATCAAGAGCACGAGACTCTGATACCAATTGTGAGGATCAGTGATGTCCTAAGAGAGGGGGTGAATTAGGATACTTAAAACTATTTCGGCTCCAAAAATAACACAAGATAAACCTATATCAATTTCTATCTAAATGTGCTCTAGATTTATCTAGTATGTTTACTCTACCGATCAAAGCACGTGTAACCTATCTAAGAAGGTAAATTGCAAGAAGTAAATGCGAAAACGTAAATAAGGTAGAGAGAGCAAACTCGGCACAAAGATTTTATCTGTGGTATCGATGGCATGAATGTCATCCCTAGTCAACGTTGGAGCTCCACAAAGGATATACTCCTAGTCATAGCCTTTGAGCCACTAAGTCACAAAGACAAGGCCTCCAATTGGATGAGCCACCAAGGTAAGGTCTCACCACTAGCCTCTCTGCCGTGATCACTTCGGAGCTTGAGCAACAAAGGCAAGGGTCTCCGCGTCCCCGCACAATCGCCTTGGCGCCGCTCAATACCAAGTCGGAGGGTCAACAAGCTTGCCAGCGAGTCACCAAGACTACAAGGTGCCAGCGTTCCAAAAGATACACTGTTGCATCACTCCTTGATCCACTCTCTAGGTAGCAATCACCTAGCAACTCACTCTCTAGGCCCATAAGCACTAATCATTCACTAATCTTGTGCTTAATTGTCTTGGATGATCACTTTAAGCACTTTGGTGGCTTGGATGTCTTCTCATGTGTATATGAACTTCTCTGAACTCCATCACGCTCAAATGACTGAGTGGAGGAGTATTTATAGCCTTAAACTCGCGCATTAACCGTTAACCCAACGACTCTAAAAACGCTGTTAACACCGGATGATCTGGTGTATACTCCATCTTCATCACCGAACTTTCCAGTAAGTATACCTTAGCCATTCGAGCTAACATCTTCTCTATGTAAATTGCTCTGGTGTACTCTCCAGTGCTCATCACTTCATCACCGGACCATCCGGTGCGTTATCCTCAGCCAGCTGAGCCAATGCAACCCTCTCTGAAAAATATGCTCTGGTGTACATATCTTCAGAGCACCGGACCTTCCGATGAGGTCACTGCATTCTCCCCTTTGTCAACAATACTCCAGTGCATTCATTCGATGTGTTCAAATCAATCACCGGACTATCCGGTGAAGTCTTCTGCTCCTTTTTCATCTTTGTATTGTTCATTGTCCGGTGTATTATCCGGTGTTGCCTTGCTTCATCACCGGACTATTCGGTGAGGCTTTCATGCCTCTGTCTCCTTTTGATAGAGATGCTCCGATGAGTGCAAATACCTGGAGCACCGGAGCATCCAGTGTAGTCATTTCTCCTAGGACTTTTTCCAATTCAACCAAACTTTGTCCCAACTTCAGTGGCTTCTTCATATATTGCATCCATGAGACCTAATGTATATTCTTGACAAACATGTTAGTCCCAATAACTATGTTGTCATTAATCACCAAAATCACAATCATGACCTAATAGGGCTATTTTCGCTACACTCGCGTAATCCAATGGCAAAAAACGAGGAACCGGTAGGGAAAACTCGAGGAAGCTTTGTGAGGCATCCCTCTTCACTTCTCATGGCCCGCGCTCATCATATTTGGTGGATTTGGCAGCGGTCTCACATGAAAAAATACGTTGACATGTCATTGCCTAAAAATCCTTAGGAGCGATTTCCACCTCTCTTAGATTTGTAGGGTGGTAAGTGCTTCTATTTGAATTACAAGGGTAACTATAGCAAGAAGAGACTTCTAGGGGGTATTTGCAACTACTCTTTTTTTATCATAGGTAGATAACGTTCGGTAAGGAAGGGAATTTGAAACAAAAATGGGCATGAACCTGTTGAGCCATCCAAATGTGTTCCAATTTTTTTAGGTTAGCTAGATTTTGCCAATATTTAGCATGGACCTTTCCTAAAGTCATAAGGAGTTATTGATTCTCAGTCCATGAACCTTAGAAATGAGTTATCAATTAGTAGTAAGTCCATAGCATCTACCGATTTTGCCATAACAACCCCCTCGCAAATGTGTTTTCTCATCAAGATTTCATTGCAAGTAATGTTTACGTTAAAAGTCTTACCTAAAATCTTCCAACTGAATATGACAAAGATCTTTGCTTCCTAAAATTTAGAAAAAGGCTTAGTCAGTCGCCGCTTGCTTATGACGGAAGGTATCGTCGATGAAACAGTCAAAGAAGGCATGCGTTAATTTTGACTTGGTAGAGACTTTCACCAATAGCAAGAACAAACGTCCACACTACCTAGTAAACTGGTTCCACTTCAGGGATAAATGAATTAGTGTAATGGTATCGGAGAGACTTCTCCCTAATGCCCTTTATATGGATTTATGGAGATACGGATATCATATATCTCAAGAAATATTGGAGGGTATCTAGACTATCTTTTTCTACTTTTCTAGATCATGTGTATGACTACAGCAGAATCACAATATATTATCATCACCAAATCACTCTTGACCAAGCTCAACAACCTCACCCTTTACCTGGTCACCGACTACAATAGATTTATTTTGTCTGTGTTTCCAAATTAATCCATATTGCAATGACCTCAAACCTACAACACTGGCGCCATCTAATCCTACCCTCTACCTGGTCACCGGATACCAAATGCTTTCGCATGCAACAGCTGGCCATCATTTGAATCAATGCTGGTCCTCAACCACCGCTCGCTATCAAATGCCTCCGCATGCAACAACCGGCCATCATTAGTATCACCGGTCGCTCTCAACCACCTCTTGCTATCAAATGCCTCCGCATGCAATAGCTGGCCATCATTAGTATCGCCGCTTGTCCTCAACCACCGCTCACTACCAAAGGCATTCACACTGCCACCACAGCAGTGCGTTGTAGTAGTAGATGATGATGCAAGAGTATTAGAGATGATTGAGATCTGTGGTTGCGAGTTAGAGGTGGTGGAGGCTGCGCGAGGCTAGTGCCATGTGCAAGCGTCTTAGGTGACGTGGAGGTCATGCACGATGACATGTTTGCATGGAGGCCACCCTAGCAGCAGCGCCCTCCTTCCCTTTAGGAGAGCTAAGATATGCAACCATTTCGATAACAATATATAAATGTATTGTGGGTCTTTAAATCCTTCCAGAGTCATACATGTGGTTGCGAGTTAGAGGTGGTGGAGGCTGCGCGGGGTTAGTGCCATGTGCAAGCGTCTTAGGTGATGTGGAGGTCATGCACGATGACATGTTTGCATGGAGGTCACCCTAGCAGCAGCGCCCTCCTTCCCTTTAGGAGAGCTAAGATATACAACCCTTTCAATAACAATATATAAATGTATTGTGGGTCTTTAAATCCTTTCAGAGTCATACCAATCCATTCTCTAACAAGTAGGGTGGCTTAGTTCCTTCTAAAATGTCCCCTGCGTCCCTAGAAACATCTCAGAACGAGTGTTTCACTGCCTTCTTCGTTTGGTGCCGTTCATAAACAAATCTCTCAAAGGTCGTAATTTCTTAGTACAAATCTTTTAGGTATAAACATATATATATGTCAATGCAACTATACGGTGTCCGGCTTATAAGCTAATGATCTCATACCAAGTTTTCTGATCATCCGATCCTTTTTCAGTGCTCGAAGTATTACATTTTCTGTTGTCTTCCTCTCGCCCAATTATCCGGACTCGTGACATCGGAAGCATCGAGGGAATCGTGTCGTCGGAACAGAGATGCGCGCCAAGGCAACGTAGCTTCCTCCGCCGCCGCCGGCCGCCATGTCCACGTCGGAGGTGCTCGGCAACGACGACCTTCTCGGCGAAATCCTCATCCGCCTGGTCTCCCCCACCAGCCTCGTCCGCGCCGCTCTAGTGTCCAAGCGATGGCTCCGCGGCACCTCCGGCCAAACCTTCCTCCGCTGCTTCCGCGCGCTCCACCCGCCCCGCCTCCTCGGCTTCTACATCTCCGGCGACGGCTTCCCGCGCCCAGAGTTCGTCCCGACGCCGACGCCTCAGCCTTCGGAGGCCGCCGCAGTTCATCGCGCCAACTTCGGGTTCGACGCCTTCGCCGAGTTCTCGTCGAGCGTCTGGGACTGCCGAAATGGCCGCGTCCTCTTCGAATTCGCCGAATGCTTCATCCTCGTCCGTTGCCCCGCTGTGCGCGCCCCACTGCGGTACCCTGACCAAGACATGTCCCTGCTCCCGCCGCAGCCGTCGACCTGGCCCGAGTCCCCCCACGCCATGCTCCTCCCTGACGACGGCGGCGACGACGCCTCGTGCTACCGTGTGGACATCCACCAATGGGGCCAGACGTCCTGCGCGCAGGTATCTGTCCTGCGGTCCGGCGCCTGGACTGTCCACTGCTCCGCCTGGGCTAAGCTCGCTAGTACGCTGGACAGGCCCATGATAACTCTTCTCGCCGGCGGCAAGCTCTACATGGTGACTGTGGCAGGGTACATCCTCGGGCTGGACCTGGCTTCCGCGAGCCTCTTCACCGTGGAGCTCCCGGAAGGCGTGGCGTACGACTATTACGGCAACCTTGTCCCCTGCCGGGGAGACGACTCTGTACTCTACCTCTTCCATGTGAAGGGAGATCAGCTCAGCGTCTGGCTCTGCAGAATGGACGACCGCGGCGGCGCCGGCACCGGCGGGTGGGTACTCAGGGAGACCATCTCCGTGAGCAAGATTTGCGGTGATCTCTTAAAGCAGGGATCGGAACCGGCGGATGGTGACACATCCACTGATGTGGTCGGCGTTGGGGATAACGCTGAGTTCGTGTTCTTGGAGCTGAGTCCCCATGGCGTCGTCGTTTACTTGCATCTTGGGACCAGAAAGGTGGAGAAGGTGCATCAAAGGGACCCGGACAACGATCACATCATACGTGTTCATCCATTCTTCATGGTCTGGCCTCCCGTCTTCCCAGCGCTAGATGCTCAAGAGGGTGAAGCAGTGCACCAAGAGTGATCATGGCGCTGGAACAAGGTTTGCCATCGGAGGCCGCGCCGTGCCGCAGTTGCGTGATCCTATATGTGTACTTTGTCTTGAACTGAATGAAATCGTTGAGAAACTGATGATGTTAAGATCACATGAGTTAGCGCTGGGCATTATGAGAATTTTGTTATCCCTAACCATGAGCTTTTCTGCTTTGGTTTCCTTTTTATTTTTTCAGCGTATAAACAGGAGCGGTATGAAAAGTAGTTTTCAGGGTATAAACTTGGATGCTAAAATTGTGATAAAAGATTCAGCTCACGGTTTCTTGTTTAAGGGTGTAAATTTCAATGCTTAAATTGGGGTTGATTTTGACCATTAAATTTTCAATGTTCATGCAAGATTCAGCACAAATGCGGAATTATACTTCGGTACAACAATTCACACCATCCACTACATGACTAGAAGTAGCTTGTACTGCAATTGCAAATATCAACTATTTCATGTCCGGCGGCATTGTTTGCTCTGATTTGGGTGCTTCTCTGTGTAACCTCTTCTCTTTTTGAGCCTGTGAAATTAGTAACTATGGTGTCTGATCTCTGTAACGAGGCAAGTCAGTCTGAAGGGCTACGGTTAGCAATTGTGCCTCGTTGTTGCCAGGGAGGGGATTGTGAGCATCAGGGCTTAGAGCTTGTTGGACGGGACTCGGGATCGAGGGGACGATATGGTGACGGGGATTTTGGGACGACGGGTGCAGTGGTAGTGACGCGAGAAGACGAAACGGCCACGGAATCTGCAGTCGCTTAGATATTACTAGCCTAGTTGGCGTCTCTATACCTTGTCCGTTTTTATTTTACTGTATAAAGCATGATAAAAAAAATAAAAAAATTAAGTTCACAAATTTTGTATATTTCAATATTTATTTATAAAATTATTAATGTTAAACATATTCAATTAATTATAGAGAAAATAATAGTACTTCTATGTATATACATAGTTTTAACATGTAGGTGAAAGTAATACTAATCTAAAAAATTTGTTTCATATTTTTTTGAGTTTTATATATTTTTCTTTGTATTTTAGATTTTTTCAGTCAATTTATTAATGTAACTAATATTTATTTTGATATTTTTTTAGAATTTTTTGAGAAAAAAAATACATATGTATGTATACGTATATATATACATACCTAGGCATACTGTAACAGTACCTACAGTAGTACGGCTTTGAGAGCTCGCGGATTCCGCCACCATTAATAGATAGTATTGATACGCTGTTGGCACTCCGTATGCTAATAAGACCAGGCTCACTGTACATGTAAGCTGTTGGAACGGTAGTTGACGATCCACATGCCGATATACAGTTATTTCTGCAAATATTAGAATTTAGATAATATTTATGCAATTTTTTAATAAGATAATATTATTTAAAAAAATCCAAAAAAAGTGTTGTTCAGCCGTGCCTCCTCCAGGTTCTCATGCTAACGCTTCACAGCAAAATACAGGACACCTTCTGGGCATTCAGCACCACCCGGTTCATGTGCAGCAAATCTGCTGTATTGGCCGCATTTTTCACCTTGCAATGTGTAGTAGTGCAGAGCCAACAGAAAACAAATAGAAAAATAGGTATTCCAGAGTGTTCCAATAAAACTGTACTGAGGTTGTTTTGTAGTGAACGTCTGAAACCAAGTGCACCGAATTATTGGCACATTGAACTGAACTCCAAATTGCACTCCAACAAATTGACAGTTGGGTTGGCCCTTGGCCCAAGACGAGAGAAGGGATATGCTACAAAAGAAACACAGGAGCTATGATCGGGCACATCGAAACAGAACACAGGGCAATGGCTTCCTCTTCCTTCCCCATGCTGCCTCCTCCCCAATTCCTATTCTTCTAATCCCAATCCCATACTTCTTCCCAGTCTACTGCTACTCCCAGTTCCTCATTATAATTCTCCTAATTTGTATCCTAAATTACTGTATCTGGTGTTAATTTGGCAATATATCACTTGTGCTTGCTATGAATCGGTATTCATTTGCTTGGATCGTAATAATATGTGCATTGGTGGCTCGGGTTATGCTCTCTCTCTCAACAAAGTAAAATGACAGCATCCATCTGAAAAAATTAAAACTTGAAGGATCACGATTAACAAGAAATGATAAGAAATTGCTTCATTTTGGCATCCATGCGAATGGGCTTATAGCCTGGTGGCAAACCTCAGGGTGGAGGGAGCTGGTCGGGGCTCGAGCCCCTGATCTCGCACACCCCGTCTAAAGCCTCCATCGAAGGCTCGGGAAGGGGACCCGGTGTTAATTTTTTTTAGCAGAATTGGACTGTATCAAAACATGAAAATAAATATACCAACTAAATATAATTTGCAATTCGGATGGTTCATCTGCTATTAGTATTACTGAAGAGTACTTGATCGAGAAGCTCAAGAAAACTCATCTACCAGAACAAATGATAAGATTGACTATGTACTTGCAGAAATTAAAAAGGAATGATACTCTGGTGACATATGTAGTGTTCCCCAATTTGTTTTGTGCTAACCCATTGCTAGAGGAATGCTAAAATGGTGATAGTTGTCTATTAAAGCTCCTCTGGAACATGTAACGAAGCTTACAGTCGAAGTGCATGAACTCACAGAAACATGTTAATTACTGGGACTCTAGTTCGTGTAAGGTTGTCAACTTCTTGAAGAACTGCGGATGGCGGTGGCAAGCTCTAGGGCCGGTGAGAGGGGCACGAACTACGGGCCTGGCGAATATGAGCTCCGCGTTCATCCCCATGCCCAGGGCCGTGATCTTCTGCCGACGGCGACCTCCTCCAAATCAGTAAGGTATGTGACCTCTTCATGCACACCAATTATTTGTTGTATTGCGATTTAGAATAAATTATTATATGGTTCAATTGTACAGCGTTAGTTCTAATTGGTTTCGTGCTCTGAATTATAATCTTGTGGTTCGCTCGTTAGTCTCTCATGGTTGTTATGATTGTAATTTTGATTTGTTTGGATAATGGTCACACTACAGTAGAATCATTAAAACAGATGGTGTGTTATAGACGGGTTTTACGACCTGTCACTGACAAAATTTTCTCGGACGGTTGCTAAAACAGAAACGTCTGTAACAAGACAGCCGTCTAGGTGTAATTGTACTTATAAACGGTTTTTATAATTCTGTTTGTTTGTATCATTCATATATAATATATACATATATGCGTCGTTTAGAAAAAACCGTATGCGATATTGTTGTAGACGGTTTCTTGTAAGATCCGTTTGCATCTGTACGATAGATACACACAGATTTTATGAAAACCGTTTGTATTTAAAGACCCACGAATTGTTTCAAATTTGATTGCTTGTCTCCGCTGGCTCTTTTGACTTTGCACACACACAACCCGCTTGTCTTCTATACTCTTTTGGCTTCGCACATGCACAACCCACTCATCTCTCCTTAATATAGGAGATTTTTATTTACCCACTTACAGGAACTTTTAGTTCAATCTTACACTTATAAATTTGAAGTATTTTCAGATACCCCTTGGATCTATATATCGCGTTGACTGTCACACATGTGCGCCACTTGGTCGTGGATCGTGTTGCGTGGCTCTGTCAGCTCGTCCAGCATGATGAGCGTGTGTTTTGGCTCCTCTCCATAACTCTCCATGGTGAAAGTGCATCTAGGCGACTAAATGGGTTTTGGCTTATTGATGACAAAATGATTAAGAAATTAATATGTTTATCGAAACTATGAACAGGTCTTAGTCTCAATTGTGAAGACTCACGACGATTGATGCCCCTCGAAAAGAAAAGAGAAGCAATGTGTAGTACTCAATAGGATTTAAATTGTTCTACCTTTGAAATTGAGTCTAGGTTAGCCGTACTATTAAGAGGGTTGCATTTGTTAGCTTTCATGGTGTCTCAATGCTCAAAATAATCTTTTAGAACCAATAGTTGAGAGACACATTCACCCACGGACACCGAGAAATATTGGTAGAGTATACTGAGTCCGGAGTCTCCGGTGTTCACCAGATACTCTGGTCCTCAGTGTTTAGGCCGGAGTCTCCGAGAAAGACTCCGCCAGAAAAGCCTCGGTTCCGAATATTTTTAATTGTCCGGAGTCTCCGGTGTTCACCGGACACTCCGGTAGTTGGTGAATTTTTGGCTGGAGTCTCCAAGGAAGACTCCGCTAGGGGTCACTCGGTTAAGCATTTATTTTTGATAGAAAAAGGCTGGAGTCTCCAGTGTTCACCGGATACTCCGGTAGGAAAATGTTTTTGGCCGGAGTCTCCGAGAGATACTCCGCCAAGGGTCGCTCGGTTAGCATCTATTTTAAAAGACCGGAGTCTCCGGTGTTCACCAGATACTCTGGTACCTGGGGAGGCCGGAGAGTCTGGCAAGTCTCCGGACTTTCTCTCTGTGGTAACTAAGTCTGGGCTGGAGACTCCGGTGTTCACCGGAGACTCCGGCAGTTTAACAGATCCGTAACGGCTAGTTCTAACACAGTTCTAACACCGTTCTGACGCCGTTTTGGATTTTAGACCGGAGACTCCGGTGTTCACAGGATACTCGGGGGTAGGTTTGTTAGAACAGTAACGGCTAGTTTTTTAGGGTGAGCTATATATACTCTGGCACCCCCAAACATTAATGGCTTGTTGTTGCTACTGAACTCCACTTTCACAAAACTTCCCAAGAGCATTTAAAAACCCTCCAAACATCTCTAGTGCCTAGTTTTGCGTCAAATTCGAGAGATTGTTTTTGAAGTGAAGTTGAGTCAATTGAGCATTGAGTTCATCATCGAGCATACATTGTGATCATTTCTCTTGGAGCCTTATGCTCTTAGACGGCAAGGCGTCGCCTGTAGAGCACCCAATCATTGTGGAGTGCCACGGAAAGTTTGTAATCGACATCGACTTGAGTAACAAAATTCTAGTTTGATCTTTGTGGTCGCTAGAGGATAATAGGGTTGGAAAAGACCCGGCTCTTTATGAGCTCCTCTACGGAGACGTAGGCATTTCTTTGTGAGGTGGTCGAACTCCGGGATAACCTCTTGTCTCATCATTTGTGCAATTTAAACTAGTTGTGTAGTCTCGGAATTTTTCCCATATAATTAGTTTTGTGATCATCTTGCTAGTATCTCTTATTGTTTAAGCATTGTGCTGATATTAGAACTAGTGTCACTTTTTAGACCTTAGTTCTACTTGCTTAACTTCAGTTGTTCTAGAGTTCCTGTATAGTGAAAGGACATTGATGTCGCCTAGAGGGGGTGAATAGGCGTTTTTACAAAAATTCAACCCTTTTTACCATTGGCCTAAACTTGCAGCGGAATATAAACTAACGGTTTTTTTCACAAGTGAAAAACCAAAATATGCTATGCTCAACTAGTGCACAATCACCCTAAATAAGTGTGGAAATTACAATCCTAAGGTGACAAAAATTACTCAATTCTAGCGAGAGATATGCAATAAAACTTAAATTGAAAAAGGCTGAAAACACTGTTCATATGCCTGAGATTACTGTTTATCCGGAGTCTCCAGCGTAGTCCAGATACTCCGGTGTGTACAGGTCCGGAAACTCCGGTAAAGTCCGGATTCTCTGGTTTCTGTACAGAACAGAGCCCGAAACTGAATAAAATTAATGAGTGGAGAGTTCTAGCTCCAACCAAGTGATGTCGTGTGTTTCTGGAGATAATTACAAGTAGATCCACGGAGAACCTTCACTCAAATACACACAAACAAGTAGATCGAGCAATATACGCAAAGATTTGAGCAAGAACTTAAAAGTAAGGAAACAAGAGAGGAGACACAAAGATTTGTTTCCCGAAGTTCGGATTCACCACCGTGAATCCTACGTCTCCGTTGACGAAGCTCCAATGAGCCGGGTCTCTTTCAACCGCTTTCCTCGATCCACTCTTGATTTCTTCCATTGCGGAGGCGAAATCGAGCCTTTCACAAACTTTCGCGGTAACCCACAACCTTGGGTGCTCGTCGGCGACGCCTAGCCACCTAGGAGGCTTCACCTCCAAGAGTAACAAACACGACAACAAACTTCTTACCGAGAACTCAAGTGCTCAAGAATGGATTTCACTCACTTGCACTCAATCTTCCAATCTCTCAACCCAACTCACTTTTCTTCTCAAATCACACACTAGAATGGAGTGGGAGAGGTTCTTTTGGCTCTAAAAATGTGTTCTTTCGTGCCCCTTGCAGCAGCCCCAAAGGATGGGGTGAGTGGGGTATAAATAGCCCACTCCAAAGAACTAGCTGTTGCTGTTCTGACACGCCTACCCCGGAGTATCCGGTGAACACCGGAGTATCCGGTCTCAATTCTAAAAACGGCGTCAGAACGGTCTTAGAATGTGTCAGAACTAGCCGTTATGCCTTTTCTGGACTTTTACCGGAGTATCCGGCCTACACCGGAGTCTCCGGTCGGCACTTAACACAGAAAACAACCCTGGAGACTTCCCGGAGTCTCCGGCCACTCCAGGTACCAGAGTATCCGGACTTCACCGGAGTCTCCGGCCTTTCCATGTACCGGAGTATCCGGCCTACACCGGAGTCTCCGGCCACAGCACAGCTGACCTCCGAAAAACGGCGATAACTTTTGATCTCGGAGTCCGATTTCGACGATTTTGGACTCTATGGAAAGCTTATTCAGAGGGCTACACATCCCAACTGAATTCATGACCTAAAATACATAGGATCAAACTAGGAACACTCCAAAACCCATTTTGGACACTTCCGTTCTTCCCGCTCCGGACTCTTAACGACAAACTCTCACTTTGGGTTTGGTTGGGAACTCTTGAGCACTGAGACGCGACAATTAGCTCACGTTGCATCCCTCTTAATAGTGCGGCATACCTAGACTCAATTTCAAAGATAAAACACATTTGAACCAATTTGAGCCTTTTAAATACTTTCAAGTACCGCTTCTTACTTTCAAACCTTTGAGGGTTGCTAACTTCCATAACATCTTCGCTCCATCTATTCTTGATTCCTCATGTGATTGATGCGAATCACTCATAGCTTCTCATGGCCTTGCACGGTCCATTGACGCAAAGTTTCACTCGCTCTTCACCATCGCCTTGGTCCTTCGGTGCCAAGCCATTTGCTTGCCCTTCACCACCGGATGGTCCGTCGCAGTCGAGTCTTGCTTGCCCTTCACCGTCTTGCCATAGAAAACCATTTTGTATTCGACATCTTCAGAGAATTCACTTTTTCATATATGGAGTCCACTTTTGTTCTTCACTCTTGGCATATATGATTTCAATTCAACTTATGCCTTCTTATGGATCCTAACCCCAACTCACTCTCAAGCGCAAAGCAAATAGGTTAGTCCATAAAACCTAAATGACAATATTTATACCTTAAGTTACTTGATCTCCACAAATAACTTATTAGCCTTCATGCATATTGTCAATCTTCATATAGAACCTAACCCCACTCATTCTTAAACACATAGCACACAGGTTAGTCCATAAAACTCTATTGACAAGTCATACCTTTAGTTACTTGATCTCCACAAGTAACTTAGCCTTCAAGCTTATTGCCAGTCTTATTGAGCTTCTTCTTCTTCTTATGAGCATCATCAAAATCTCAATGGCTTTTAATGCAATTCTTTGGACTCATGGCATTTCTCAAAGAATCCATGATTCATCATTTATGCATCTCCTATGGAATAACCTAATAGCAATTCTCAATATGATTGTTAGTCCATAGGCATTGTCATCACTTACCCGAGCATCACCTAGAGCTCATTCATCTTGATGCATTTTCAATCTCCACATTTACCTAGAGCTCATGCATATCTCTTATCCATGCATCACCTATGGAACAACCTACTAACAAACTCAACACCATTGTTAGTCCATAGGTATTGTCATTAATTACCAAAACCACACATAGAGGCTAGATGCACTTTCATATAGTTCGGAGACTCCGGACTAGACTGGAGTATCCAACCTTCACCGGAGTATCCGGCATCTGTTTAATCCACTAGTTAGTTTTAATTTTCAGAAAAGTCTATTCACCCCCACTCTAGGCATCTTTAAGTACATTCACATGGCTCAGCTCCCCTGCATCATGCTCCCCTCCCAATCTTGTCGCCCCTACACTGCTCATCCACCTAGCGCCCCTGCCATCAACCGCCACCCCTCGCCAAGACCTCCGTTGTCGCCCCTCCCCCGTCAACTACCCCTCTCTTAGCCACCAGATACACCGGATTCAAAGGTGGTGACCGCGGGATTCGACACCTCTATCAAGGTCTGTCACCCCTCCTTCCGCCTTCGAATCTGACGTATCAGGTAGCTGAGGGAGGGGCGGTGGACAGGGGAGGGGCGCTGGGTGAATGAGTAGCGCAAGGGTGCTAGGGCAATGAGCTTGGGAGGGGAGCACAATGCAAGGGAGGTAAGCTGTTAAGAGCTATGAAGAGGAGCCAAGACACACGCCCGTCACGCCGAACGAGCTAACAGAGACCACACAGCATGATCTATGGCGCACACATATGACAATCAAAATGATAAATGAATCTAAGAGGTATTTAAAAATACTTCAAATTTACATATGTAAGTCTGAACTGAAAATTTTTATGAGTAGATAAATGACCTTCCTGTCAAGTGTGTTTTTGCAATTTCCCCAAAAAAAGGGAATAAAATATGGCCAGTTACTGTTCAACGGTTGTAAGTCCAGACACGACCAATACACTGAAACAGACACTGCATGCACAAAATTATAGTCGAGATCTCAAAATGATAAAAGATACACCAATCAATCTGACAATCGCTGATCATGTTATTCATGAGAATTAGTCACAGCCCACAAGCTACACTCGTATTTTCATGATCCTCCCAACAATACGCTCTACTAATTTAGGGCAGGCCGCAAATGGCGGATTGGCAGGACAATGAAAATAACAAAACACAAATTACAGAGAAACACACACAAGCACATCAACCGTATAAATCTACAGCTGCATCAATCCTTTTTCTGGTTATTGAGTTCAGCTGAACAGATTAGGAATGCAGGCTCCTGAGTCGGGATTCTGCTGTTCCTTACAGATACGGCCCGTGACCCGCAGTTTCAACTCTTTCCTGTCTCCACCTGAGAAGAAGAGAGCCATGTTGCGCTGAATTATTAGGCCGTCATGGCTATCCCTAACCTTCCGGTGGCTGTCCCGGATGCTGCGGGGAGTGCCCTCCCATATCATCTTCCTGCCATTTGCTCCAACCTCAAGGCTATAGCTGTAGTTCCTTGCATCATTTTCGTCGCCCATAAAACGGAGGAAAGCCATGTATACTGGTGCCATTCCAAGCTGGAAAGCCTCGAAGTGCAAGCAGAAGTACTGCCCAAAACAATGGAAAACCTAGAGATAGACTATAGTATTAGATTAATATCACTTGATTTGTACATGGATAAAGCATAATTTTCTTCTATCATGCTATTAGAATGTCATGGGAAAATCTTGCTTTATTAGCTGCATGCATTGAACAAGTTTTTTAAAAAAAAAACTTTAGTAATTTCAATGAGGGATGTCAGAGATCACTGAAGGTGGAATTAGTAAACATCTGCACTGATATAAATTTGAATGAAACTGGTAAAAACAAGGCAATCAAGCTACCAAGAAAGCAGCAGCAGCAGCAGCAGCAACAACAAAGCCTTTGTCCCAAGTAAGTTAGAATAGGCTAGAGATGAAACCCACAAGATCCAACTAAAAAGATGATGAGAAAACAATAAATTGTGTACTCAATCAAAAACCATGAACATAAATGGATACTTACGGTTAGCATCCAGGTTGCATTTTCGACCTCTCTTGGGTTGGACTTGACATAGCGGTGATTAAATGTGCACCCAGAGTGCATGTCAACTTTATGGTCGTCTCTTAGATGCGCAACAAGAAAAGGAATATCCCCTAGAACTGAGCATTCAGAGCCCGCATATGGGCAGTTGTATGGCCTAAAATTGCACTGTGATTCATGCTTGAGTTTGCTATAGTATGGGAAGACCTCTAGACAACCGAGGGAGTAGTATTTGCAGGGAAGCTCAAGTGATTCAGCCACTTTTTCCAATGCCAAACACCTGATGTCACCAAGCTCCTGTCGACAGGTTGGGCAGCGGTTGTGCACCCGGGTTTTGCAGGTTGAACAAATAGTATGACCATTTTGGCACTGCAACAAATAAAAAATATTTAGTCGATTACAAACTATTACTTGTGCTGAATCATGACTTACAAATGTTGAACTTAGAAAAATCAAAGTTTCATGGAGTGAATTATACTCACTCAGTCCAAAAAATGTAAGGTGTGCACACATTTCAAAATTCAAACCTTGTAAATTTTGACCAACAATTAGGCTAACTATATATGAGTTTAGTAATACAAAGTGGTACAAATAGATTCATATTTCAATGACATTCCTATGGTTATAATTTTGTAACTAGTAACAATGTCACAAGAGAAATTTATGGTAAAAGTTCAACTTAGAAGACCTTGACAAATCAAAACACCTTATAAAAATGGACATAGGGAGTAGTTACTAGGATGTATGGTTTCACTCACATAAATTCTTCAGGACAAGAAAGGCAAGAATTAGAAAGAAAAAAAACTGTGTCAGCGAACATATTTTTCAATAAATTTCATATTTTTCAATAAAAATTGAAAAAATGGGAAATGTCGTATCAAATCCACATGTCTGATGAATGTTTATATCATGCATATGAAATTGTGTGCCCACGGATTCATTTCTAAAAGCTTTCTGTATTATAACACAAGACTCTGACCACACAGCAAAATTTTGTAGGTGAGTAGGTTTGGTTTTTAACAGGTGTACAGGACAGAGTGCTTGATTTCAGAATTCTAAAAGGCTTGAAGTAAGCTAACTAGTAGCAGCACAACACACCACAAAAACCTCAATGCACTTACTCAAATATGCAACTAAACAACTGTTTTCATGTAGACCCTAATGTCCCATATCACCGATACAAGAAACTCTTGTGTCCTCAAACATGTTATTACCTCATTTTCCAAATTGTCACAATATGTTAGGATAGTCAATATATAAAAAAAACAAAAAAAAACATACTGGTACAGTCCATTGAGTAAGAGGGACCAATATGATTCTTGCTATTGGCCAGATTATTTATAAAAACTATGCACAAAACTTCCACAAACAGATCTCAGTAAAGGAGCTCAAGAACAAAATTATCACTGAAGTACTAAATCAACAGATGCATGCATGATCAGCAGCTAAACTGAAGAAGAGAGCATCATAAGGCAACACAAACCTATTAATCAACATTGTGACTGACCAATTCTGAGCCAAACATAGCAACATGGTTGAATTAATTTTGTCATATTTCTGTCTTAGAAAAAAATAACCACCAACATGATGCGATATTTGGTCAAGTATCATAATACACGCATCAAACCTGAAACCACAATATTTGAAGATTAATGTGCTAATACACTCTAAGTGGAACTTGAAAGCAGGGGAGGAAATTATGTCAAGAATGCTTGTTTACAAATATTCAGTTTTAGAAACTGCACAAATATTCAGTAGAATGTTTGTTTACAAAATATTAAGTTTTGGAAAAGATAAGATACGACGTAAGAACCACACATTACAAGTACTCCAACACATAATTTTGTTACTTGTAGAAAATCCTAACGATAAAGTGTGCCATACAGCAAAAAGCGTAGCAGTAAATAGAAGAACAATTGATAAACTTAAACTAAAAGATCTTTTGCAGTTCCCAAACCTTGCTCTACACTTGTGTCTGGGCATGCAAACATGCAAACAAGACATCCTTAAGGGATCAAATTAGAAATGCAAACCCTTTGTTAATAGATATAGAAGGGCACAAATGAACAGTTTTAAAGGATCCAACATTTCGAGAACATCTACCCCAAGAATCATTCTTGCTTCCCAGTGTTAGCTTCCACTACCAGGCATCTAATACCATGAATGAGAGCCTCAGAGTCAAGAAAAGAATCAAGGCCAGGCTACATCAAACCTGGTCATCGGTTAATGCTCTGCCGCACATATCAATTCCAGACACAAGCATAAATTCACAAAGAAGAAAAAGAGGTACTACTAGATATGGTACCTGATTTGGTTCTCAAACACACAGCATCAACTAAACACGTTGTGTTAACTAAAAGAGTAGGAAACTAATTGTCTTATCTATCAGAACAACAAATTATCGTTTCAAGTGCAAAATTGACGAATCCCCATATCCCATAATTCTCTATATCTAAGCTGCATTACAAAGTAAGCTAAAAAATATCTATATCTAAGCTGCATTACACAGTATGCTCAAAAAATATTGGTCGAATCGGAGCATCAATAGAGCTCATGGGCACGCACTTTTGCTAGTTCAAGAAGCAAAGTTATTCCCTTAAGTTAAATGTATAAATTGCTCCCAAGCCTTTTGGCAGAAAGATTGTGCCGGATTAAGCAGCCAAGTCTCCCCCGAATCAAGAACCAAGGCACAAGTAACAAAGATCGTATCTTGCGCGCACCAGATCACGCAACGCAATCCCCACGAGGCTAGGCAAAGATCAACGCAATCCCGAAAGACTGGGCCAAGATCCCGAAAAGAAGGCAAGAAACGAATCGGGGCGGCGCGGACCTGGTGGATGGGCGGGTACATGGAGTTGGTGCAAACGGGGCACTCGAGCAGCTCGTGCACGCCCGTGCCCGGCGATATCAGCGGCCCCGCGGTCGCCGGGCCCGCACCCCCGCCGCGGTCGGAGACGACGACCACGTTCACGGCCGCCGACGCCGCCGCGCTACCGGCGGCGGAGGACGACTTGAGGAACGGGCGCGGGAGCTGCTGGGGCGGCACAGCGGGGGCGTCGTCGTCGTCGTCGTCCACACCGTCGGAGTAGGACACGCATTCGATCCTGTCCAGCTCCATGGCTCGCAATCAGATCGAGCCGAATCTCGCCGGGCTTTGGCGGGTCAACTCGGGGTCCGGATTCTCTCTCCCCCTCCTCGCGTGGGATCGGGGTTCTTGAACAAGCTGCTCCTCCAAGAACTCGAACTCGACGGGCTGCGGGTCGCGAGAGAGGGGAGCAGAGGATGATGGCGAAGGGAATTGGGGAGAAGGGGGGAGGAAGAGGGGCCTTCGTTGTGTTGTCTGGGGGGTGGCGGCGGGTGGTGGTGGGGCACTTCACTGTGGTATGATTATGCTATGGGGTACATGGCCTGGCAGCGCTTTTGCTACGGTTTTTCGGGTGGTTTTATTGCGGGGCTCTGGGGAGGTGATGGTGCGGTGCACGTTCAAATTTAAACTTGTTGCCCGGAAGAGGGAGGAGGACAGCGGGTGTGGGGTGGCCGTCGAGGACAACCGGCGCGACGCGGTGCCCATATAGCATCGTGGATTAGAAATAAAGGGATAAATAGTATTTATATAAGCAAGATTTTTAAAGATATTGAGAAGAAGTATATTAATATTATTTTTTTATTCTCTCTTCTATAAACAGTGTTTAGATAAGTAAGATTTGTAAATATACAGAGGGGAAGCATATTGACATTATTTTTTTCTCTCTTCTTTAAACAATGTTTATATAAGTAGGATTTTTAAAGATGCAGAGAAAAAGCATATTAGCATCATTTTTTTCTCTCCTCTTTATGGTTTTGTCAGCCTAAGCCTCTCTTCTTTCACTAAATTATGTTTAAACCTAGATACCTGTTACCTTTTTCTTACACTAAAGATATCATATCATGCATCATTAAATTTGCCACCATCAATCACCACACCTTCGGAATTGTAAGAAAAAAAATCTTATTGTGCTCTTGAAATGTGAATAATGCATTCTCAAATTAGAAATCGTATGACAACAATAAAGACCATATATTAACAAATGCTAGCATGCTTGTCGAGAGACAAAGGACATCGACATGAGACATAACGATAGAAAAGACGGGGAGGGAGGGAGGGGAAGCGGGCATCTCATGTGATGAAGATTTAAGGCGATACATGCTCAAACTACGTGTTGATGCTACTGACTCGAACTACTCTTTATTATAATCTAGGGGATTAAGACCGTTAGATGAGACTTACGTAGGCAACAATGCTTGCTCATTAGCGACTAGTCAGTAGCATGCCTGCAACCATGACACTACACAAATGTGCAGCTTAGCTCTATTAATATAAAGGGACAAACATCCAATAGCGTGGGAGGATACAATATGCAAAGCAAACAAGCACAAAAAGGTTAAATGCACAGCATTTAATGCATATGTGTAACAAATACCAAGCAATCACACTCATTCTTCACATTTCTGCCTTTCTTACCTTCGTCCTCTCCCCGATCTAGTGGCATAGCTTAATCCGGGCCAAAATGAGCATGGAAACCCTCTTAAAAAAGATAAATTCATAATATACCACTGCATAACTGTCTAATCCATAATATATCATTCATTGGAAGGATGACATGTGGGACTTGAACCCACATGCCATCGATACAATAATGACATATAAGGAACATAGCAAGTTATTCAGTGGCAAATTATGAAATCTCTCTTTAAAAAATACTCTTCGTTTTAAAATATAGGACGTATTAAGATTTTAAAAAAGTAAAACTTCATAAATTTTGACAAACAATTAATCAAATTATGTGCATACTTAATGTAAAAAATATATCAATAGATTAGTATTTTAGACATCTTTTAATAAGATAATTATTTCCTAGCAATTGGTAATGTATTGTAAGAGAAATTAATGGTCAAAGTATACTTTGGAACACTTTCTTTAATTCTAATACACCATGTAAAAAAAATAGAGGAAGTACTTAATTTCACTAGTCAAGTGCCAAGAAGATACTAACCTGCCACCCTCTCTTTTCTACGCTCCACCAACCTCCAACAATCACTTTGCATACCCTCATTCGCATCCTCAAGTTTCTTCCTCTGTGTTGTGAATGATCGGTTCACCGCCACTACCATGGGTGGTTACTGTTCCACCACCCATTAGGGAGGGTGCCTCCCCAACAGGCACATATACATCATGTATTTATGTAACACAACATCAAGGAATCAAGGAATCAAATCATTATATTCTACACTATCTACTATGTTCAATCTCTCGATCTCTCTTTACTTCAATATGTTATCGGCACTTTGCTCTCCAAATCGTTAATCAGCCACAACTATAGATTGGATGAACACCGGCGGAGCAACAGAGAACCAAGGCAAACAACAAAGAATAGAGGACACAAGTACATCGACAGTGAGCCATAGAGTCAACTAATCTTCTTTTCCCTAGAGTTCTTCGCTCCCTTGTCTCCACTCGACGCTCCGTCGGGCCCCATCAGCATGTGTGGCACCCATGATGGTTGCAATGACCTACCCAAGGGGCGGCCCAAAGCCAGCAAGATCTTGTGTCAGCGGCGACCATGGCCGCCCTCCATGGTGCCGACTCTATATGGGCGCAATGCGCGCACACGACCTCATGGACGAATCACTCCGGTCGTGCCTCTCAATAAGAGGTTGTGCCACACGGCGATGCCAGCGATCCTCGGCCTTGCCTCCCTCCGGATCTTGACATCGGTGGCCATGCCTCCCTCTAGAGGTCCTCCTTCCGAAGCTGACCAAACCAGCAGCAATCTGTCCAAAGGCAGTATGCCTGAGCCGACCATGGCCCTATGGCAACCTGCCTAGCCACATCAGCTGTGAGATTTGCCCACGCCAGCCTCGGCCCGACTGATGCGACTCAGCTTGCATGTGCCAGCCTTTGCTCAACAGCGAGATTTGGCTTCCCGATTTGGCTTGGCGGCCTATGCCTCCACCGAACGATGACCTTCCATGCCGGCGAGGTGGCAGGCGGCCACGTACTAGAACTAGTGACGATTGCCATATGGGTGGCTATGACCTCTCCCTTGCATGCCCTCACTGACGACGGCCTGCCCGAGCGCAGCGTAGGCTAGCAGACGCGGTGGCGGCTCGCCCTCCTTCCTGGTGGTGGCGGCACCACAGGGACGAGTGGGGCGGTTAGGGTTACCGGTCCCTTCCCCCCACCGTTTTATATGGTCCCCCCCCCCCTCACCCACTAGGCCGACTAGGCCTCATCCCAGGTTGGTTTGGCTCATTCGGCCGACAACCTAAGGCCAATGGCCATTTTACAGAAACACCCTGAATTTATGTTAAACTGCATCATAAAAATACATTATATTGTCTTTTTTACATTTAAACCCTCTAGTTTTAAATGTATTGCACTGTATTATATTTACATCATGTAAATATGCATTCCAGTCCTTAGCTCATAAGGAATTGCATAGTGACGTGTACTACCACGCAAAACCCCTTGGGTTTCCATTAAATCATGATATGCTTCAATATAACTTCAATTATATTAATGTTCTTGCATTTCAAACTTGCAGTATAGGAAAAATAAAAATATTACACACTTGTAATATTTGTATTTAATCCCTCGGATTTTACATAAAATTGCGTTATATTTTATTTACCTCTTGTAAATATGCATTCTAGATCTTTCGGTCTTTAGAAATTGCAGAAATAATGTGTACGACTGCATTTTACCTATATTACTTATGTAATACCTTGGTATTTAATCAATTGCAGTTTACCGTACATTTTTATTTATTCCTTGCAATCATTTTCATTGCAACTTATTAAATGGAATAACTATTCTTTGTGTTTATTATTTTTTGAACCCCTGCTTAAATAATTTACAGAAATCATTAAAAATGCTATTAGATTATTGATTACCTTCGAAACAATGTTATCATAGCACAAGGTATTAGAGACTTTTAAAATTGACTGTGACTATAGCATCGTCCACCTTAATTGGATGGAGTCCATATCAATAGCAGCGAGTTATCTCGCCTAATACTGCAAGGTTTACACCATTTTGGTGACTACCTTCAACATGTCTATCCCACATTTTCATACATAGTCTATATGTTGGTAGTGATTTCTGTCACCTATTCCATCTGGAATAGAGTCTAACATTATAGCAGCGATTTATCACGTGTACTATATCAAGATCTACATCACTTGTCATTTTGGACATTTAGCATTTTTATACAAGCAATTATAACATTTGCTATTAATTTGCTCTCTTAGTAAATTAATCCATATCATTTCATGTGGGACATGGCTGACAATTTTCTTAATGGAACTTTCAAAACTTGCATTGGATGGCAAAAATTACTTGACCTAGGCTATGGATGTCAAACTCACTTTGACTACCTAGAAGTACATAGCCACCATAACTCCACCACTAGAGAATGTCATTCTATTCCCGAGCATTGCAAATACGCAACTTTGCTTTTTTATGGCATCACCTCTATCCAGATCTCAAATATGAGTATCCAATGGAGAATGATCAACTCGCTCTTTGGACCTCTCTCTAGGAACGTTATGAGCAACAATCTGTTATCCTACCCAAAGCTCAACGCGAATGGTTTTTACTTCGCTTTTTGGACTTTCAGTCAATCACAGATTACAACTCTCAAGTTCATGAAATCTGCTTTACGCTGATGTCAATGTATATAATAGGGGGGTCCTTGTTCTGAGGGCCCACACCGGTCAATACCAGTTGGCAGAAGATTCTTTCCCAGACCAGGGTCCCACCGCGCGATTAGTCTGCATCTTCGTGACCAGGATCCTTACCACATAAGGGATTCATGTGATCAGCATTCGCTAGTCGTGGGACAGGTACTCATCAACCAATATATTCTTATTAAATGCATTTCACTCAAGTATTTTTTGTGAGAGAACCATCCAAGTAATATTCTAGTTAATAACCAAGTCGATCATCTCAGTAGTCCTGACACGTGTTTTATGTTCAAGATCGAAACACATGTCTTTCCAACATAAATCATAACCAAGCTTAATAAAGAACGAGTAATTAAATCATATTATAAGTTGTTAACTATTGACAAATTTAACAATTTACAGCAAAAGAGATCTAGGAGGATACTAAAACTGATAAACTCCTAGCCAAAACAGAAACTATGCAGCGGAAACAAAAACGAAAGATATCAAAAGATGGGTGAAGCCATATGCCCTTCAGCTTCACCCAAAAGCGCGACCTCTGAGTAGTTACCTACTCATTCCCGCCGCTAGCATCGACGGGCGTGAAGTAGCCAAACACCGCCTCTTAGCAAGGAAAAAACTACAACGTTGATTAAAACATATGCGACAACAACCTAGACACATATGTGTGAACACTAAACATAACCAACATACCCTTCCAAACATGTAACTATCAATCTGCACATGAGTGTAAATGGAACCAAAGTAATACATCAATAGTCAGCCATTAACATTATCCAACATACCATCCATACCACAATCCCACATTCGTAACTCTATGACTAATGTAAATGGAAGAAGCATGCTCATGACTGAGAGCGCAGCAATTCGAATTGTTTTTACACCCTGCAGAGGGTACTCCTTTACCTACACGACTCGAGGACCATATGGCTCACGTGTCCACATAGGCCCACGCGAGGGGGTACTCGTGTCAATCTTTCCCAATAAGCCCTAAACGTTTGATCAAGCGCAGATAGGTGCGGGGGTCATCCAGAACTACTCCCGAAGCAAACTAGATACCCCTACAAACCCGTCCACTCACACCATCGACTCGCACGGCAAAAGGCCATAGCTACAAAGGTATTCGACTTATCGAACAATGGTTGCACAATGGTTGCAATAATAAGTAAGCGCTAAGCTCGCAAACAATAGTTGCACAATCGCTCGACTTCTACCGAAGACCTATATATTGCTAAGCATTTTGAATAACTTTCAAGTTAAACATCAACAATATTATCAAGGATACAAGAATATGGATCATCAAATAACTAAGGTAGGACAATGCATCACATAGGTTCTACCCATAGAAGCCTGACATCGACTCATTGAACATGCAAGCTTACATAAAGCATAATTTATCAATTTTATACTTTACAATTCAAATTGAAACGTGTGATATGCTTAGATGCTTGCCTTGCTGCTCTGAGGTTTGGTTGATACTTCCCGCGCAACACTCGTAAAACTCTGGAAGGTTGGTGTCACATTCACTCGCTTGGATTGGCATCACAACACCATCTAAACGAATCAAAATGCAATGCATAAACAAATGAACGACGAAAAAAACGTGCAAATGATGCATGCTTGAAGTATAATATAGTGTTGAACTTCAAAAATATTTGTAAAAAACCGCTAAGTGATTAGAGTTTCAAAATTTAAAATCTCGAACAAGATAACCAAGTATACTTATTTTGGCAATGTAGGGAACGGACAGGGCTTGATCCCAGCCACCCAGGAGAGGAAATACAAACAGGCCCTTAATCTGGCGCGTCTGATAAACACCTTTAGCTGCGGCATGGATCGGGGAAAACACAATCCAATCCCCACCAATCCACGGGAGAAAGAGGCATCCCCAGTTGAGGGCGGGAACGGGAATAGCTAGCTCTCGCGTTTTCCTCCCGCGAGTGACGCTTGCCCTTCTAGGCGATTCCAGCAGCTCTCCTCCTCGGTGACTCAAATCCGGCCTTCTCCTCCCTAGCAGCTGGTACTTCCCTTTCCCCTCGTCCTCTTTCTCCTCCTCCCCCTTTCCGCTAGGGATAGGCAGCCATCCAAATCGTGTTCTTCTCCTCGGATTGAGCTATCTCCCACCCAAATTGAGTTCATTGTCACCCGATTGAACTTGCCCTTGTCATTGCAGCAAATCAAGTTCCCCGACGCAATGAGGAGATCGAAGGGGTGCTCCAGGAAACTTGTTCTGGGGTTCCCGTACTGCAGGGATGATGGGAGATGACCGGTGACGGTGGGGTAGGGCGCCGCGAGGTGGAGCTCAGTGACGCCATGGGTTTGATAGAGAGAAAATGGGAAGAAAAAAAATTAGGGATGGCAAGGAGGAGAACCAAACAACGTGGCCTAACCTCGTCAAAGCCATGCTAGCTTGGCCTTGCTTAGCTAGCCTTGCCCAGCCTCCCCTAGAAAGACAACCAAGCAGACCCTCTATCTCACACATCTAGCACACGAGGACGATACAATGGTTGTGTGGTGTGCAGTGGTTGATATGCAGTGTTTGGCTTCTTAATGCTCGCGTTCTAGGCAGTGACACAAGTTCTTCAATAATCTGGTGAGCGGTGACTACTTTCCTGTGATTGCAGAATGGTGAGTAGTGCTAGGTGATTGCTTATTCTGCGGGCACCTGCTTGTTTACTCCGTGATTCTTCCTCAGTCACTGGCTGAGATGCTTAGGTTTGGTTGCTCATGCATTGGATTAGGAGTGGATTAGGAATGCAATTATCAGTTCATCTTGAATTGAACCACTAGCACATCTGAACACATTTTGTTCAGTTCGGTTTTTTTCTTTGGGCTCATTTGCTCCATTGTTCGATTGATTGTGTTTTCCTCAAAGCAAATTCCAGTCATACATCTATATCAGAGGCTTTTTTCCATTCTTTGTGTAATTTAATTCAGAAATGCAAACTTGTGCCACCCTTTAACTTCTTGGCAATTTAAACTAATTTTAAGCTTAATGTATAGTCTAGTTGACAGTATGCCGTGAACATTAACAATAATGTTTACTGTACATTAGCTTATTTGCTGTCCTCCACTTGTGTCTTTTTCACTTCTCTATTTGCTTTTCACTGAGTTTCTTTTGTACAAGGTCAAATTATGAATATTGTTATATATTTATATATTAGTTGCAATGATGTTTGTTTTGTATAGGTACTACAAGTGTGTCGGTTGCTCATTCTGTCAGATGATGCCAAGTGGATCTTCAGAAAACTCTTCAGAACGAAACATCCATCCGATTTCAGATGTCATGGAATGCGTTATCCTTTCAGGAGTTACATGGATTTTTGCTGTACTTAGTAAAGTCCCTGTGTAAACTCAATCTTATGTCGTAAAACAGGCACCTGCAGTTACCTGTGTAACACTCGATGCATGCAGCACTCCATCAGTACCGTGTTGAATTTTTTTTCTAACTGAAGTGTAATATGATTTGATGTACTGTCCGAGTTGTGTTTGAGGTCTGGTTAGAGGCAGTACGTACATTATTTTTTTGTTACACGGGTCCATTCCAAGCTAATCCAAATGATGCAGGCAAACCAGAGGTTATCCCCGAATGTGAGAGGGGATTGGGTGGTGAGAGGGGATCAACCCAATCCCCATGTGGGTTGATTGCCCTTGGTTTGTGTTCCACGGTTACCAAACAAGCCCTCGTTCAAACCCAGTGGAGGTGGGTGTTTGTTGGGATATGATAACTTAGCATCAACTACCCCGCCCCCCCCCCCCCCCACCAGAACTTCAAAACCGAAACATCCAAACAAAAAAAGTTGGTTACAAATACATTTCCTCATCCCAAACCCACAAGCTCATAACCCGCATAATCTCCCTATCCCATTCCAATGGGGCATCCAAACGCCACCCCAGAGGAAACCCCTAAGCCTGAGCCATCCCTCTCCGCTGCTGCCATCAAGATGAGTGATGTGCTGCTATCCATTGCGTGAACCATGAATAGTGCAACCCAGGTAACGGGCACACAGTGGCAACCTAATTTTTCCTTCCTACGAGACCTGGAATCTGATCTGGATGTGCAGTAGAGCTGATCCAGGACCATGAGAAACTAGCTATCCCCTTTACTTCTCTTGAAGGTAAAGTCGAAGGATCAAGCTTCAGTCGCCAATTCGCCACAACAAATTGTAACCCCAGCACCGACCTTATACATGATGAATTTATGGGCATAACTTTACATTTGAATTGGCTAGGGGCCTATGACAAGTTATTTATACACATAACTACTGTTGTCAGGAACCCTACATGCTGGCCACTCTAGAGGGAGCTTCTGTATCCATCTCGGATTCCCCGTTCAACTTGTCGGCCTGTTGAAGCAGCAAAAATAACAAGGAACGTAAGAACAGCAAACCAACCCACCACACATAATCGTTCATGCTTTTAAGTGCTAAGACCTGAATCATTTCAATCAATACAAACGATAAGTGCTAAGACCTGAATCATTTCAATCAATACAAACGATAAGTGCTAAGACCTGAATCATTTCAATCAATACAAATGAATTCACGTTAATCGGCCTTCAACAAATGCCTGGTCACCTCGCTAAATTGGTCATATATAGCGATTGCTTTGTTCTTTGCACGTTTTGATGCATATTCCTACCCATATGCATAAGGAATTTCATGATGAAACATGGGAATGGATATTTCTATTTGAAGCGATTGTGCAGGAGATGCCCTGCCTGCTCAATAGTGTCCATGCCTCTTAACCAGTGTTTTGAAAACAGGCCTAACTGGCCGAGTACTCAGCCGTGTACTCATGTGCAAATCAGGTGGTTAACAGGTTTACTCGGCATAACTGGCCGATTAATCGGCTTACCCAGCTACCAGGCCAAGTACTCAGCCTGTTAGAAATAATGACAACCCATCAGTTCAAGTACAAGATGATGACTTAGTGGTTATAGTGATTATTTAGACCATGTATTAGGATATTATTTGCTGTTTTTCTGTACAGATTATTAAGCTATTATCAACTAAGCACATCGTAGCAAGCATAACAATGGTCTTGCTTCTCATGAAAGGGAATTAGTGACTAGACATAACTATGTCATGGATGAGTGCCAATGTTCTTTTTCAATTAGGTACACAGGGGATTAGTGCTAAAGGTGTAGGTGAAAACTATAAAGAATGAATCATGAAGTATTAATTTTGGAACAATGTATGATATGAATCACAAGCTTTATTTTAAATTGCCTTCCTCTAGTTTTACAATTAAAATTGTTCATTCACAATTTTAATTGAAAGTTGCACCTGATGTTGATTTTAGCCCTTGATGAACATATATGTATAAATTGAACATATAAATAAAAAAACGATTATAAGGCCGAGTACAAGACCAATTACCGTATAATCGCTACTAGGTGAGGTGACCGAGCGAGTACCGGTTACCGATTTTCAAAACCTTGCTCTTAACATACGCAACCCCTTATCTAACCATCGTAGAAAATGGCAAGGACATGAACTGCTGTTTAGTCCAAATCTCTTAACTCGTTCATAAAACACTACAATGTCTAACAGTAAATTGGTGAGATGCCCATGCTTTCAGTTTCTTTTTACTATACGATGCAGGCAGTGTAGTGTGAAAAATAAAATAATAATGACATATACCGTTGTATCTTTATTATCATGCTTGGCCAGATAGAGATCCAATGCTCCTTCTCCGCGAAGAATCTTAGCTCCGAGTCCATGCTGAGTTGCAGATCCAACATACTCCTCATCAACAACTACAGCATCTATTTTGTCTTTTCCAGTTCGTGTTTCTGGAATCTGTTAGGAATTTCTTCTTCAGAACAGTGAAAAACAAAACAGAAAAATAGGACTTAAAGAATCCTCATCAACAACCACAGCATCTATTCTCTTTTCCAGTTCGCGTTTCTGGAATCTGTTAGGAATTTCTTCTTCAGAACAGTGAAAAACAAAACAGAAAAATAGGACTTTTGGTATAATGAGACTGAAAACATATTCTCAGCTTGTTGAACAACGCGATGGTACAGATTAGCAACTAAAAATGGAATTCAACACAAGACTATTACAATCAATTGTCTATATAGCAAAAGATGTGTCTATTTTGCCTATTTGGATAGGGGGGTTGAATCCAAATCCTTAGGTTTAGTTCCTTTTTTAACTAAAAAACAAAATTTACCAGATCTATGCATATTGGTCTTAGGTTCACTGTGGATTATGGCTCTGCACCCGTATCCCCTCATGATTTTGTTTCCAACCAAAGCACTGTTAGAGGCTCTTAGTTTTTCTTATTCATATTGTATCTTGCAAGGGTTTTATAACTTTTAGTGAATGACCGGGAAATCTCAAAGACTGAAGGGTCCAAGGAAGCTAGAACAAAATGATAACTCATCATACCAGGTTTGCATGGCTGCCTGCTATAAATCTACATACTAGAAGGTTGTACCAACCCAATTTACGGATTTCAGTAAGCCAGGAAGAGAAGAGTATATACCTCATACATTGCTTCAGTCAATATACTTTCCAATATGGACCTTAGACCCCGAGCCCCAGTGTTCTTCGCTATTGCTCTTTTGGCAATAAGCCGTAAAGCCTTCACTGTAAAATGCAACTTGACCTACAGTAACAGCGCAAGATAAAAAACATGCACTGATGGGTTAAACTATACTGGCAATATAACCACAAGCGATGCTTCAAAATTTAAGACAACATAATTCTCACGTCATTCATTTCAAACAACTTTGTGTACTGCCTCCCAAGGGCATTCTTTGGCTTTGTAAGAACCTACAGATAGAAGCACAACAGTATTAACTGGAAATAATATAAGTCGTTTATATAGGAACAAAGAATGCTTAACAAATATATGAAGATAACATTTGCATTTTGGCAAGCTTTATGCAGAATTGCAACTTGAAAGATCATAGTGCCTAATGGATAAGGATCAGTACCGAACAATTTTTTTCAAGATCAACCTGTATGAATAGTTTCTAGATCTTTTCTGGTCAGAACACAAACATGTCAAATATCTAACTATAGGGTATATGCGCACAAGGAGTACATCATGACGGATAGGGTACATCGTACACCTGACGGACAACTTCGGATATTGCGGATTCGAATCTGCGAGACCTAATATACTCGGAGATCACGAATACCTATACTGGGAAGGCCTCGATCGAGTTAACCGACTTGAGTACGTCTAATATCCAAAGCTGGATTCAACTGTTTTGCCTCGACCGACAGGATGGACTCCTCATCGATTACGGCTGGAACTCAAACAGTGCCAGGACTCCTTTATAAGGCAGGGACCGTGGTCCCCAGACAGTCAACAAACAACAGATCAACGCCTTGCATGAATAACTGCATTCAAAACATGTACAGGGATAAATGCAGAACGGGATGAAGTTGAGGCAACAAACAAAACATAGGGGCTGTTTTAAGAACAATCCTAAATTTTAAAGCAAACAAATGCTTTGTAAACGGAAAGAACAACGAAGCTGAGCCTATTACATGCATGCGATGAAGTTACCTCAACAAGTTGATCTTCACTGAGGGAGGATAGACTAACAAGAATCGGAAATCTACCAACAAATTCGGGGATTAATCCATATGCAATGAGATCGCCACTTTCAACCTGCAGAAATTGCATCCAAATAACTTCAAAGGAGTCTAGCACGCAAGCAAAACAAAAACAATTCTTCTACTATTTGGTATAGTTTTCACTCACTGATTCCAATAGCGAAGATGTGATCTCAGCACTTATGACACCACCAGTCCGCATGTTTGAACGAACCTGTGCTTGGAAACCAATTGAAGAATCGTGTCTCCTAGAAAAGATTCAGGAAAAACCTTGAGTATTGAAAACTTGTGATATCACAAGTGAAACATAAAAGACAGTGTATCTACAACCTTTCAGAAATAGTTTTCTCCAAATCCACAAAAGCACCACCGCATATGAAGAGAATATTTTTTGTATCAATCTGCGATGCAAGACAATTGAACATCACAAAGTGAACAACTTTTACAGGTGTAGCTGTTGACTGATCGCTGATGAACATGTGCAAGTTATACATAAGCCGTTTGGCTCGGGTGTGTTAGGATACGAAAGGAGGTTGTGTTTAACTGTTTAATATGATAAAGTAAAAGGGACATCGGAAAAACTGCAGTCTTCACGTTCTTCCCTATTCTTTTATTAAAGTTGACAAGAGATCATAAGTATTGACTCAGATGTTGCAGATGAAAAAAGACATGAATGATACTAAACAAAACCTCAGAGGGATATGCAGTTATCAATATCAAAAGGCATAACAGATTTAGTACTGATTCTCATTTTATCATGCTCTATTGTTTTCATAAGTTTCAGTCTCACTCGTCACACATAATTAACGAAAACTGTAAAATTTCAATTTAAATTTTAACAGGAAAAACTAATCATAAATCAGGCATACCCTTCTTTAGATTCCAGAGTAAGCATGTGACAGAAGATCACAAGAGCACAAAATCAGAACAGCCAAAATATTCACACATCGCACGTTACAGTACACAACAATGATAAAACTATTGTTTTGAGCCACAGAGTACTGATTCTACTACTAAATGCAGGGAACAAAAAAAGAGTACTCTGATGTCAGATAAATACCCAACAGCTGCATAAGAACATCATTATCCTATAAATTACCTGGATATTGTCACCCCTTGGATGCCTTCTGGCCCCTTTCTCAGGAACACTAACAACCTATCTTGACAGCATAAAAATAATTTGTAAGAAGATGCAGCTAGAAGCTATTTTGGCATACATCCTCAATATTTTGCATTCTGAAACGTAAAAAGGAGCTGTTTCATGAGCATCTAACTGAAAGAAGCATAATTCCTAAATGGCTACAGAAGATCAATGATTACTCCACACATATCAGCACAAATTGAACAAATTGATCCTTATGAACTCAATAAAAAAGGAATCACAAAGAACTTGAAGTCTTGAACAGTTTATTTGGCCACTGAAGCATGGAACCTAATAGAACTGTGGTCAGCTAAAAAGACTGATCACAAGAATTCCTAAACTACACTTCAGATAATTCTTCTTGGATTAGTTTACATCGATTCACAGCTCATTCTAACTGCTCAGGACCAAATCAGCTAGTTGTCGGAAACACAATGTTCTGCACAATTTATTATTTCGCATAATGGAACCGTTGAATACATGCTAGAACGGAAAATAAATAAGTTATCAATGGCATATGTACTATATAGCTGAAGAAAGCTCAAAATACCAATCGTTTTTGCAGTGGACATAACATAATTACAATGTAGGCTAGATCAAATCACATATCACTGACAAAACATATGAACAAACAAGTTTGCCCACAAAATGATTTTAAAATATGGCATTCATATTCTGTGTTGCCAGTCCATTTGAAACAAGAATCGGCATCAGCAAACTATGAAATCGCTCCAAGATCAGAAAAATGCAAACTAACAGATAGACTTAAAGATTGACAAACTCACCGTTCCCTCAAGCATTTTTAACAGCGCTTGTTGAACACCTTCACCTGAAACATCTCTGCTAAGATTGATACTTTCAGCCTGCAAAGAATTGAAAATTAGAAATAGAAAAGGTAAAATACATGATGAATGTACAAGTGTATCCATAATCCTAACAATAATACCTTCTTTGTTATTTTATCAACTTCATCAATATAGACGATCCCTTGCTGAGCAGCATCTATTTCAAAATTAGCAGCCTAAGAAGCAAATGAGAATGGTAATGAGGCACTTTCAAGGAAAATATTAAGGGTTATATTGTGCTAGCAGCAGCACTGACAAAGAAAATTACAAACTTTTGCCTATTTTCTATAACATAATTAGTAAGCCATTTAGTTCATGCCCAAGAAAGAATGCTTTAGCATAAGTATAGGCTTATTCGAAAAAATTTCAATTAGTTGATGTTGAAATTGTGAATAAGCTGTTACAGGATGATTGAGCTCAAATTAACCAGAATAAGGCATACTTCACTTCTCTTTTTTCTTCGTATCATAATGTTTTCCTGATTTGGAGATAATTTGACGTTTACGTACAGGATATCCATTATAAAGATCTTCACATAATGCATATGAGCCCAGCTTTGCAAACGACTTACACCACCAATAAGTTACCTAAAATAAATGCCTTCGGTATTTCTAAATCCTCTAGCTTTGATAGATATTTTAATCCTCTAGAGCTCAATTATTAAAATCCAAAAATGTTTCAAGTGCAAAATCGGACAATACAGAAGGTTCTCATATTAGCAATCACAATGCTGAAAATAAAATGAAAGGACCATAAACAGAGAGTCAAGCAGTACCGCTAAGAGCTTATACAGAATAGATTCAACATCCTCACCAACATATCCAGCCTACAAAATGGATAAACATTTAAATAAAGGTGAACTCTTGAGCACCAACACAAGCAGTTCTATCAAGCCGGTGCAAGTCCAACAGTCTCAAACAGAAGCATTACATTTATTAGTTATTACGGATCTCAAGAATTTTATGCAAGAACAAAGGAGTGAAAATTGATGTTAGTGCCATAATATCTATACTTTGAACATAACAGTTGGCACCGCTATTGTTACAGTTAAAAAAGCTTCACAGCATTTGTAGGACCATGAGTGCACTAAGAAAAGTATATTAAGAACATGATAAAACGATTTACAACACTGCAGTGAGCCAGTGACATAAAGAAGTAACTGGAGAACAAATCGGAAAATATGGATCGAACAAATGAATTTTTCACAGAAGCACATACACAATTGTTTGACATATCATGGTATTAGTATCACTGAACGCAAGATGGAATAACAAATTTCAAGAAGGTAAAATTCTAAACAAGATAGTTTTTTCCAGTTGTCATAGGAATAAAAAAATTGGAATTTTGTACTGGAATAACAGCAAGACTGAAGTGAATGAATTAACAAACAAAGATAATTCAGCATACCTGAGTGAGAGTTGTGGCATCAGCTATAACAAAGGGCACGTTCACAAATCTTGCTAGTGTTTTTGCCAGCAGTGTTTTCCCTGACTTTGGGAAAGATTTTAGAATAATATAAGTAAAATATTCATAACACAAAGAGGTCCACAATATTATTCAATGCATAAAATAAGTAACATGAAAGACAGAGATAAGCTCAACACAGGTATTATTGCATGTTTCTGCCCACCACAATGTACCCATCATAAGAGAAAGGGAAGTGGAAATAAAATTTTAATTTTAAATAAATCAGTCAGCAAATACTATGTTCAAAAGATTTTAACTGAGCCATTTGGTATGCTTGGAACTTGGAAGCTCTACCATATATAGCATCTCACTTTACATAAGCTGCATCATTGCATGGCCATAAATAGGGAGTATTTAATAACCACCTCAAAAGTTGTTCATTTTGGACATGCATATTTCTACTAATGTAAGGTACATAAGGAACATGAACTTCCCACTAAAACAGTAATTACATAGGCACGTGAACAGTAAAAACAGAGACAAAACATGCTTCGACAAACAGATTGATTCTAACCAGATACAAATCTCTTTACAGTGCACATTAAGCACAGTGTTAGCATGATTACAACATACATCACTAGCATACTCAAGGAACAGAGCACGTACCCGAGCCTGTCGGGCCCATCACAAGAATGTTGCTTTTCTCAAGCTCTACCGTGTCAGTATCGCTCATGCAAAAATCACTTTCGCCACAATCTCCAGCAGCCCTGCAGTCCACATTTTCAGTCCAATTAACCAGCTGATGCTACACAACAACTGTTAGAAAAAAATGATGTACCGATGTTTATATAACACGTACTGGCTGGACAGTGACTCGCTATATATCCTTTTGTAGTGATTATAAACTGCTACAGACAGCACCTGCGCAAGGAGGAAAAAACAAACTTTTTAAAATAGCCTGACAAAACATTCGATTAAAATGATAGAAGGACAAACAACCTAAGTAACAAATATGCATTAACACAACCATAGGCTAAAAAAAGTTTACTTCCGTATACAGCCGATCCGTATTCCACTGTGGACTGCTAGAATCAGTAAGTACAAATTTTGATAAAACTTCACCTTCTTGGCTCGCTCCTGACCGATGACAAACTTGTCGAGCCCACGGCAAATCTCCTTGGGCGTGGGGAACCGGCGTCCCAGGTTGGAGCCGCCCCACCCGCCACCGTCCCCTCCCCCGTCCTTCCCGTCAAACCCTTCCCCACCGCCACCCGCAACCCTAACGACATCGACCCTCCCGACGGCGCCCGCGCGCGCGGCGGGGGCCTCCCCGGGCTGGCGCCAGATCTCGGGCGGCTCCCCGGCGTCCGAGCCGCCAGCGACAGCGTCCTGGAACGGAGCCGCGGCGGCTCGGGGGAGGTGGCTCTGCTGCTGGCGCCGGCGGAAGAGCGCCCACGGGCGGCGGAGGCCGGCGGGGGTGTTGCCCTGGCGCTGCTGCTCCGCGGCGCGGCCCGCGTGGATGCGGCGCGCGGCGGAGACCGCCGCCGCCGCGGTGGCGGAGGCGCGGGAGCGGACGGCGGCTGACATGGACGGGGTGGCGAGGGGGTTTCGTGCGGGGAAGGGAGGGTGGAATCGAGGTATCGGGAAGGGGAAATATCTGTGGATTTCGGGGGACGGGTAGGGTCTACAAAATCTTTTGCCATCCGAAAATAGGGACCTAACAATTTTCCAAAATTCGTGAAAATAAAAAATTCGATGAAGTTCAACGAGAATTTGGATAAATTCGTTTGATCAAATTCGTAGATTGGAGAGAAAACTGACCAAATCGAGTCGACGAAAACCAATCGAATTCAACCGAAAACTGAGTGAATTCTTCAAATTTTCCGCATTTTGAATGGATTCCTCGAATTTCAGTGAACGGATTCCTCGAATTTTTCGTATTTTTCAAATCGAGTCAATGAAAACCGATCGAATTTCCTGATTTATCAAACGCATTTCTTGAATTTTAGTGGAGTTAAAAATAAAAAATAGTTCAACCTTGTAAAATCAATAACAAATTCATTGAGCTTCAAATCAAGTAATACAAATTTTGTTGATTTTCTTGTAACATGATGTACATGATAAAAATATTTATACTCATAAAAAGTTGAATATTTTTTATGAGAAAATATATTTGCTAAACCTAATTAAATGTATAGTTAATTCTTTGCTCATCCAAAAATCATAAAACCAATTTTCTTAGTATTCTTATATGATCCTATGTCTTTAAAATACATGAACTCATGAAATAGTTATTTTAACATGCAAAATTAGTGAAATTTGTTATAACTAGATTAATTCATAACTAACTCATCACACCTCCAAAATTAATGAAACCACTTTTATTAGTTTACTTATACTATGCTTGATATAGGAAAAATAATGTTATACATAAAAACGTTAATTAAAATGTTATTTCTTATCAAGTTCACTTTAAGCTTGTGAACTTTGTAAAAATTATGGTGAAACTAATAAAACTCTAAATAAAGTGAAACAAATTGTCAAGATCCTATTAAGATACGCCCTATATAAGAAAATATGTATTTGCTTGTTAAGCTTTTTCTTAATTTGATGGGCCAAATCATCCGGTTTATACCGTCTATTTCACATTTTTTTAAACTTTATCTCAATAAAATATGATGCAAATAACATTATTTTTGAAAAAAAAATCACAAAAGGTCTTCAAATTGTCTCTAGTATTTTAGAATTTGTGTGAATTTATTTATTTTTCAAATTCAAAAATAAGTCGAATTATGAATTTGGTGCGGACCGAATTGGCCGATATTCACCAATACCGAGCGATTACCGATGAATTTGTTAACCCTGGGGATGGGCAGGGTTAAAAAAACCGATGGTAACCGAGCAAAAATCACGATAACCGACCATCTCGGTCCGGTTCTGTCGGAGGATGAACTCCACAAGCGGGGATATGGAGGGACCCCTTTTGAGATTCGGCCGGGTGGATGATTCTGAATCTACCTCATACGTGAAATAAATGAGAGTAAATGAGATGCAGGTGGGATAGATGATCGGATGTTAGTGGAAATAAATGCTCAAGGGATTTTAGACAGATTCGGACCGCACGGAGCGTAATACTCTACTCCTGTGTGTATGCTATAAATGCTCTGGAAGTGTCTCTCTAAGGATCTCTTGTGTTACAAGGGTTTTTATCTAAGTCCAGAGCTCCGTGTGTCTTGTTCTTCGTCTGTTGGGCTTCTTCACTTCTATCTTCCAGAGCCTGTTCTACCTCTCCGGGGAGCCCGGCCCCTCTTATACCCTGTCGGGGCGGCTTAGCGTGCCCAGAAAAGATGGCGCGAGTTCTAAGGCGCCATAAATAGAAAGCAACCATCATGGGCTGCAGCTTGACGTTACGGGGGTTGAAAACGCCCCCCCTGTGTCTGGTCCTGTCGTCATCATCCCGCTTTTCAGCGGGTGCAGCAGGGAGGGCCCACCGGGCAGCCACCGAGCAACCCCGCGTGCCCGTCCGGTCAGAGCAATCCTGACACAGCAGGGCAGCAGGCGATATGCCTCGAGCCCTGCGACGACATCCCGAGGCGCGCCGGATGACGCGCGATGGGACCCACCGCATTAAATGTCCCCACGCTTTCCTGCCAGGTGGTGGCAGGGACTGACAGCAGGCGTGGAGGGAGTGGTTAGAAGTGACAGGCCATGCTCCCTCCCTCTTAAATGCAGCATCGGACCTCTCACCAATTGACACCTCACCGCTGAGCCCTTGCGGGGACCACCGGTGAAGGACTTCTCAGGTCCTCGGGGAACTGTGAGTGCTCAGGAACTACTGTTCATAGCCCCGAGCACTCTATCCCGGATATGCCTTTTCTTGGTCCTCCGGGAACTCGGGCACTCGGGGACCACTGTTCATTGCCCCGAGTGCCCTCTCTCGGAACTGTGCCTGCTTGGGTCATCGGGGAACTCGGGTGCTCGGGGACCACTGTTCATGGCCCCGAGCGCCCTCTCCCGGACTTGTACTTCTCGGGTCCTCGGGGAACTCGGGTACTCGGGGACCACTTTTCATAGCCCCGAGCACCATCTCCCGAAACTTGGTCTTCTCAGACCTCGGGGAAAAGTCCCCGAGGGAAGGCACCACGTGGCACTCTGCTGTCCTAGCCTCGGGACTCGGGGACCCCCGATTCCCATGTCACCGACAGTAGCCCCCGGGCCCATTGGCAGACAATGACCGAGAGACTGCGGATGGGGCCCTTATTTCTTCGAGGTTGATCCCAGCATCGATGTCACGTGGCTTGTTCTCAGGCGCTGGAATTTTGCTGTCTTCGTAGTCTTTCCGGCCCAGGCTTTTGGTACGGCCTAGTTGGGGAACCGAAAGGACGCGTGTCCTTCCGACTTTCGAGGAGAGTGATAACGAGGCTGGAGGCGCGTGTGGCAATCGCGGGATCAAGAATAGTGCGCCTGGCAACCACACGAATCGAGGGAGATTCGCCTGACAACCGCGCCGATCGAGGGGAATGCGCCGCGGAAAGTGCCGTTTGAAATCCCCAGAATATAAAAAGGGAGGGGGAGCGAACTGTTGCCCCTCACGCCATTCTTGCGATCGCCACTTCTGTCTTCTTCTTCTTCTCAACCCCTCCAGCGCACTCCCCACCCAAGAAATGCCGAGGGCAGGAAGCAGCTGCCGGGACACGTTGAGCTCCGACAGCGTTCTGCTGAAGTCCCGCATTGTGAACGAGGAGGGGGCAGAGAAGGTCCGCAAGCTGATGGTGCCCACCAGCCAGCGGGAGGCGTCGGTGGTGACGCCGGTGAGCTTTCCGCCCTCCATGCGTCGGCCAGAGCGGATCATCATCTTCGTGTCCTTCGTCGTCGCTGGACTGGTGCCGCCATTTTCGACGTTCTTCCTCCAGGTGCTGGACACGTTCGGCGTCCAGCTGACCCACCTGAGTCCGAACTTGATGGTGATTCTGGCTATCTTCACGCACTTTTGCGAGATGTTCGTGGGAGTGCCACCGTCGGTCGCTCTGTTCCAGCACTTCTTCGTCCTCCGAGCGGCCGGGAAGAGGAAAGGCTCCGACGGGGTGGAGGGGTCGGCTGCTGCAACTTCCGCCTGCGGGAGGGGCTTGGCGAACTCTACATCCCGCAAGTGCTACGCAACAAATGGGAGGACTGGTGCCGGGACTGGGTCTACGTCGACGTCAGCCCCCATGACCACCTCACACTGCCCCAAACGCCGGCGGAACCCCACAGGCCGACCTGGGAGGCGACCCCCGCGGAGGATGAGCATCTGCGCCCGGTGCTGAATCGCATCGAAGACCTGCGCCGGACGGGGCTGACTTCGTTGATGGTGGTCACCGACTACCTGCGCCGCCGTCTGGCCCCCTTGCGGGAGCGTTCCCGCACTGCCCAGATGTACACCGGCTCGGGCGACATTACGAGGACCCACATCGGCCCGGACGGGGACCTCAATGAGGGGGCACTGGTGACCCTCTTAAAGGTGGTGACCGGCGTCGACGACCTCGCCCGGGCGGTCCTGCCCCGAGAGGAGCTAGCACTCTGCGCGGATCCGGAAGGGGCAGCACTGCAAGCGTCCATACCGGAGTTTGACGCCCAAGGACTGGTGGATCGTCCAGGGCGCCGGAACCTCGGGACCATACAAATCCTCGAGGTGGATGACGAGGCAGGCATCAAGCAATAGGCCGATGGCAGGGACACCGCAGGCAATAGGCCGGCGGCCCAAGGAGACAAGGGGAAGCGTCCCTGGGCATACGTCCCTTAGCCGTCTTCATCATCGTCGCCGTCACCTCTGCAACAACGGCCGGTGACGGGCGGTGCGACGGAGGGTTCCCGAGGTGGCCAATCTTCGGGAGCGGAGTCTGGGACGGAGGCCAGACCTAGGGCGCGGGAGCCCGAGGGCTAGGGCTCGGCTGGCGGCGCCACAGCTGGTGGCCGGACCGATCAGCCGCTGAAGGCAGGCTCCGGGGCGGCCGCTAGGGCCTGCCAACAACGGCCCAAGGGCCAGAGCCCTCCACCGAAGAGGAGGAAGGCGGAGCCCGGACCGAAATCGCAGAGCCCCGACTTTCGGATCCGGATCCCGGAGTCTCGGTGGCGGTACCGCGGGCCGAAGACCACGTAAGCTCCCTTTCTGTCTCGAGCACATCTGCCTGGATGTTGGCTTGTCACTAACCTTTTTTGTTTCAGACCGCCCAAGGACCCCACAGGAGGCCAAAGGCAATCGGAGGAGCCGAGACCAGCCCCTGTTCCGGGGCCGAGCGCGCCTGTTCCAGAGCTGAGTGCGCCAACAGACCCGGAGCCGTGGGGCACCGGCCAGTCCTGAGCCGAGGGCCCTGTCGGTCCCGAGCAGCAAACGCCGACCGACCCTACCCCGAGCCCTCTGAGGACGGAGCGAGTGGCTGCGGGGGAGGTGGTTGCGACGAGGGCAGTGCCGGCGCAGCAGCCGTCGGGGACTCCGAGCGCCTCTACAGAGAGGGCTCGCAGGGGACCCAGCCCCGGCCGCCTTCTGTGCAGGCCCCGGAACCCCTCCCGGAGGTGCTGGGAAGTGCCCGAGAGGTCATCGGGCGGCTCGAAATGGCTGCGCCGGCAGAGCGGGCGAAACTCGAGAAGGAGCTCGTCACCCTACTTGCCGAGAGGGGCCGACTGGAGGAGGCCCGAAAGCTCTTGGAGACCCGTATCGCCTTGGCCCGCGCGTCTTACAAGAAGTCAATGCGCGAGGTGGCCGAGGAGTGGGAAGCGCTGGAGGAGACACGCGATGAGGCTGTCACCGCGCAGGAGAAGGCCAGTCGCATGGAGCGGCTTACGACCAAGCGCGACCAGGCATCCCGGAGGTGGGCCGCGGAGCTGCTTGCTCGGGAGCGGCAGCTGTTGTCTCGGGAGGAGGTGGTTGGCAAAAGGGAGGAGGCCGTGCGGTCTGCCCAGGCGGACTTGGCCCGCCAGAACGACGAGCTTGAGCGTGGCCATGCCAAAGTCCTCCACTGGGAGGACGAGGTCATGGTACGCAAGACCGACGTCGAAATAACGGCAGTGGCCCTCAATGCCTGGGAGGAGCAGATCACGCAGCGCGAGGCAGATGCCGCCTCGGCATCGTCGGCCATCACCGCCCGGGAGGAGCTGGTCGCCAAGCAGGAGGCTGACCTGGCTGCCCGGGAGCAGGTAGTCGAGGCCCGAGCCAAGCAGCTGCAACGCGCTCAAACCGAGATCCCATCTGCGAGGGGCGTCCCTGCCAGTGCTGCTGACAGCTCCAGTCTCGAGGATAGGCTCAAGAACGCCCAGGACGAGCTCGAGACCATCATCGCCGAGTGGACTAATGTGAAGATGATGATGCGAGACATTCTCCAGCAGGCACGAAACTCTGTGAAGGCGGCCGGGCTCGTGCACGTCCAAGTGGGTGAGCAGTCGCTGGACAAGGAGACGACTGGCCACATCGCCCTCGGCTTTGCGGAGATCGCCCGGCGCTTCGAGGCCCTTCCAGACGCTGTGCGGGAGCTGGCGTCTCGGGAGGGGTGTGCTCTGGCCCAAGCGGTGGCCGAGCACGTTCTCGCCTGCTATCGCAGCCGAGACCCCGCCTTCCCGCTGGAGCCATTCCTGTAGGGCGTGGTCGAGGCCGAGGAAGCTGCCGCCCGGGAAGCCAATCGCGACGTCATCGCCGAGGTGGCGGCGTGTTTTATGCGGGAGCCGGAGTCGGAACCGAGCAGCGACGGCAGCAGCGACGTGTCCTCGCCCCCGCTGGAGCCTGCGGATAGTTAGGTTTTTCGTTTTTTGAATGTTGTAAATATGGGAGTGATCCCCTCCAGAATGATTCCTTTGAAATATAATAGAAGCCTTTCTTTGGGATTGAAACTCAATTGTGTTTGTCTTTATAATGTTTGCTTTTTGCTTGATGTCCCGAGCGGTACTGGCCGGATCGAGCCCGGCTTTGTTCCCCCGAGAGTTAGGTTGCCCAGACCACTCATCGTACGAGTAGTGGGACCACCTGAGCGTCCAGCCCCCGAGCCCTCGCGAGTCCGCAGCTGCTAAGTCAGAGACACTGATACGAACTTCCTTGCTCGAGAGAGGAGTCTGTCCAGCACGGTGCACGCCACGACCAGTGAACACTTTCCACCCTGCGACCTCCCAAACAAGTAGACCGGAGACACGTGCAAGCGGAAACGCGACCAAGAGTCCGCATGGTTTGGTGGTGTCCGGGGTAGGACTGACCAGAACGAGCACTAATAGCCCGCCCCTAGGGTCTAGGTGGTCCCGACCACTCTTTGTTCAAGCAGTAGGATTACCCGAGAACCCTAGAGACTTGGTAGTGCTTGGGGTACTGCCAAGCCGGCCGAACACCACGGTCACCATAAAGGACCTCGGTCAGCCATGGCCGCCTGTACGATACATCGACTACTGTCTGTTTTTTTTGTTCCGGAAAAGTGATCACGTGGGCGGGGTTTAATGCGTGAGGAGATCATCCCACTGAACAGAATGCGAGGGTCCCGAGGATAACTCAGGAACAACAGTTTATTGCGTATGTATGAAAGAAAATTCATATAACTTTAGTCACTCACCGGACAGCTGTCAACCTTCTGGCCGGCTGATCCAGGAGGGGGTAGATGCCCTGAGCTCGGGGCACCTGGGAACGTTGGTTCCCTCGTACGGAGCGCCCGAGCACTGGAAAGCAGGTGAGAGAACCAAGGGCTAGGCGATCCCGACCACTCATGTTCGAACGGTAGGATTACCCGAGGACCCCGTAGGTTCGAGCAGTGCCCTGGGCACCGAGGCCCTTACGGTCGGGCTGTTTTGTTCTTGATCATTGATCTGTTAGTTTAAGAAATAGAAAGACTCTTTGTTTGGTGCGCTCTGTTAGTGCGGTACTCATTATAGACTGCTCTCGTTTTTGACCCGAGACCTCTCAAATACCCGGACCAGCGAAGTGTACAGACAGAGGCATAACCAAGAGGTCCAATGGTTTGGTGGTGCCCAGGGCAAGACCGACCAGGCCGCTCACCGACAGCCCGCCCCTAGGGTCTAGGCTGTCCCGGTCACTCTTTGCTCAAGCGGTAGGATTACCTGAGAACCCCAGAGGGTCGGTAGTGCTCGGGGTACTGCCATGCAGCCGGACACCATAACCTACCACAACAGACTTAAGTCAGTAGCTACTGCCTGCGTGCATACCGATCGTGATACGTTTTTATTAACGGGAAAAATGAGAGAGCATGTTTTCTTGCACAAATTGAGCATCTCACCAAACAGATTAAACATATGGATTCCAGAGAGAAAACTCGGAATAAGAGTGTATATTGACAATTTGTACAGAAGTGGTAACTTACATGGTTGGTGGTAGCCCCCGGCCAACTTGGGCAGGGGGAACCCCTGGCCTGGTTGGCCCGAGCACGAACATGCCGTCTTATGGATAAAACTTGCGCAGATGTTCGATGTTCCATGCGTTTGGGAGCGGCTGCCCGTCCTCTGTGGCCAGCTGAAACAAGCCTTGTCGCGGGACACCGGTCACGATGAAGGGGTCTTCCCATATAGGGGATAGTTTATTCTTTCCTTCGCGCGTTTGAGCGCGTCGGAGAACTAGATCCTCAACCTCAAGTGAGCGGGCCCGGATGTGACACTGATGATAACACCGCAGGCTCTGCTGGTATCTGGCTGCTCGGACGGCGTTTCATCGCCGACGCTCCTCCAAGTACTAGACATCGTCGCGTCTTCGCTGTTCCTGTTTGCCTTCTGAATAGGCATTTACCCGAGGGGTGCCGAGAGTGAGCTCGGAGGGGAGGACCGCCTTAGCGCCGTACACGAGGAAGAACGGAGTCTCTCTGGTGGCACGGCTTGGCGTGGTCCGGTTGGCCCATAACACAGTAGGAAGCTCGTCGATCCACCCTTTCCCGTGCTTTGCGAGCACGCCGTAGGTCCGGGTTTTGAGCCCCTTCAGTATCTTGGCATTTGCACGCTCGACTTGCCCATTGCTCCGAGGATGTGTGACAGAGGTGAAGCAGAGCTTGATGTCGAGGTCCTCGCAGTAGTCCCCGAACAGGGCACTTGTGAACTGGGTGCCATTGTTAGTGATGATCTTGTTCAGGACGCCGAAGCGACTTGTGATACCGCGGATGAATTGAAGTACCGTGTTCTTGGTAACCTTGATAACTGGGATCACCTCTAGCCATTTGGTGAACTTATCGATGGCGACGTAGAGGTACTCATAGCCCTCGATTGCTCGGGGGAATAGACCCAAGATGTCCAGCCCCCAGACCACGAAGGGCCATGGCAGGGGGATGGTATGGAGAGCCTAAGCTGGCTGGTGAATCTACTTTGCATGGAACTGGCATGCCCTGCAGCGCCGAACCAACTTAGAAGCGTCCTGGAGAGCTGTAAGCCAGTAGAAGCCTTACCGAAAGGCCTTCCTGACCAGCGTGCGGAACGATGCGTGGCCACCGCACTCGCCCTCGTGGATCTCAGTGAGGAGTTCACTGACTTCTGCCCGGGTGATGCATTTCAGGAGGACACCGTCCGTGCCGCGCCGGTAGAGATCCCCATCTACTATGGCATAGTGTTTGGACTGCCGTGCAATCCTCTCTGCAGAGGCATCATCCCCGGGAAGGATGTTTTCTTTTAAGTATCCTCGGATCTCATCGATCCACGAGGCATCTTGAGAACCACCGACAAGTGCAGCGCACTCACTGGGCGACGGCACCCTAACGGGACCTCCCACTGAGGGTGCTGCCTTGGTTCCCTCAACTAGGCTCGAGGGTTCCCCTTCATCCTGGTCGGCAGGAAGGACTTATGGCCGTGTCAGGAGAGGTCATCGGCCAGAGCGTTGTCGTAGCGAGGTATGTGCCACAGCTCCAAGCCGTCGAATGCCTCTCCAGCCTCCTGACTTCCGCCATGTACGCCGCCATCTGAGGATTCGCGCACTGGTATTCCTTGGATACTTGGCTGACCACCAGTTGGGAGTCTCCCTTGACCAGCAGGCACCAAATTCTGAGGCCCACCGCTGCTCGGAAGGCAGCGATGAGGCCCTCATACTCCGCCATATTGTTGATTGTTCAGAAATGCCGCTGCACGATGTACTGGAGTACTTCACCATTGGGGAGGTGAGCACCACTCCAGCCCCCGCGCCTTTCAGCGTGAGGGAGCCGTCAAAGTGCATGACCTAGTACCCGGGCCCATCATGCCCGGGGTACGCGGAAATCTCTTCATTGTCGATCTCGGGGACCGGTGTCCACTCTGCCACAAAGTCGAACAGAGCCTGGCTCTTGATTGCCTGACGGCTGACGATGTGCAGATCAAACTCCGCCAGCTCTACTGCCCACTTGACGATACGCCCAGTGCCTTCTCAGTTCCAGAGGATCGGGCCTTGTGCGCCTGGAAGTAGTGGCGCAGCTTCCGGGACACGACGAGTACGGCATAGAGCATTTTCTGGGCTTGAGGGTATCTTGTCTTGGCGTCTTGGAGGACTTCACTGACAAAGTACACCGGTCGCTGTATACGGTGAGCCCGAACTGAGGCCTCGCCCTTAGGGCTTGTCACAGCCCCCGAGCTCAGCACAGTGGTCGGCGTCGGCCGGGCTCTCGGGCTCAACTCCCTAGTCGGGAGGAGCTAGGGTCTCGGGCTCCACTACCTGCTTGGGAGGAGCCCCGAGAACTGAAGGCTGCTCGGGGGCGGTTGGGAACTCGGACCCAGCACCTTACCCCGAGTACTTATCACGCTCCACCACCAGTACTATGCTCACAACCTGAGGAGTGGCCGAGACGTAGAGCAATAAAGGCTCGCCCTCGGAGGGGGCCACCAGTACGGGCGGTGAGGTGAGGTACTTCTTCAAGTCCTGGAAGGCCTGCTTGGCCTCCGGTGTCCAGTCGAAATGACCGGTCTTTTTCAGCAGTTTGAAGAGAGGGAGCCCTCGCTCCCCGAGCTTGGAGATGAAGTGCCCCTGGGCCGTCATGCAGCCAGCGAGACGCTGGACTTCCTTGAGTCGAGCCGGGGGACGCATATGCTCGATGGCCCGGATCTTCTCCGAATTGGCCTTGATTCCTCGGCTAGAAACCAAGAAACCCAGGAGCTTGCCCGCGGGTACCCCGAAGACGCACTTCTCGGGGTTGAGCTTTAGGTGGGTAGTGCGGAGACTGTTGAAAGTCTCTGCTAAGTCCTCCAGCAGGGTGGCGCGGTCTCGGGACTTGACCACGATATCATCGATGTAAGCTTCGACATTGCGGCCAACCTACAAATCAAGGGTAATGCGCACGGCCCACTGGAATGACGACCCAGCGTTGCGCAAACCAAAAGGCATTGAGACATAGCAATAGGTTCCCACCGGGGTAGTAAAAGAAGTTTTTTCCTTGTCCTGTTTGGCCATGCGGATTTGGTGATAACCCGAATTTGCATCTAAAAAATACAAAAGATCGTATCCCGCTGTGGAATCTACAATTTGATCTATGTGGGATAAAGGAAAAGGATCTTTCGGACAAGCCTTGTTTAAGTCAGTGTAGTCAACACACATGCGTAGCTTGCCATTGGCCTTCGGGACGATGACTAGGTTTGCCAGCCACTCTGGGTGGAGGACCTCTCGGATGAAGCCGGCGTCGAGGAGTATGCTGACTTGCTCCCGGATGAACTCCTGGCGCTCAGGCGCCTGCCGCCGGACCTTCTGCCTCACCAGCCATGCGTCTGGTCGCACAACAAGGTGGTGCTCGATCACCTCCCTAGGGATCCCGGGCATATCAGATTGCTGCCATGCAAACACATCAACGTTAGCCCGGAGGAAGGCGACGAGTGTGCTTTCCTATTTATCGCCCAGGTCACCGCCGATCCGGAGGACCTGGGACGAGTCTTCGCCCACCATGACCTCATTCGTGGGGATGGAGGTATCGGTGGCGAGTCGGAGTTTGGATGAAGAGGGTCCCGGACCCCTTGGGTGTCCTTCGACCTCGGCCCGAGCAGAGACCAAGGCCGAGTAGAGCTGCTCGGCGCAGGAGGCGGCGCTGCTGATCTCGGCGGGTACAGAGATGGGGCCTGCAAGGCCCGATATCTTGACCGTGAGGTAGGCATAGTGTGTGACCACCATGAACCGGGCGAGCACCGGGCGCCCGAGTATGGCGTTGTAGGGGAGAGGGACTTCCGCGACATCAAAGATGACGTTCTCCGTTCGGAAATTGTCCCGGCTCCCGAATGTGACGGGCAGCTCGACCTGCCCGAGGGGCAGGGTGTGCCCCGGTGTCACCCCGTAGAAGGGGAGCAATGGCTTTAGGCATCGGGAAGGCACCTGCAACTTCTTGAAGGCCTCCTGGGACAGGAGGTTTAGGCCTGTAGCCCCATCGATCAGCACTCTGCTAACCTTCACATTGCAGATGTTGAGGGACACTACCAGAGGTAGTCACCCCACGTCTGCAGTACTCGCGGGGTGGTCTGCCAAACTGAAGGTGATCGGGGTGTCTGACCACTTCAGGGGCCTTACGGCCGTAGTGCTCGGGATGGCTGAGCACACCTCACGCCGCATTGTCTGGACGCAGTGACGAGAGGAGGGTGTGTACGCGCCCCCGTCGATGAAGGCGATGGTGTGCTCGGGCTCTTGGAACCTGAGCTCTTGGTTCTTGGGGGCGGCTTTGTCGTCGCCACTCATGCGGAGCTCCTCGCGCTCCTTCTGGCGTCGCTCGACGAGTCCTTTAACCGACCGACACTTAGTGAGGTCGTGCCAGTCAGTTTGGTGGATCTCACACCACTTTCTTGGCTCGGGCTTCGCGAGAGCGGGAGCCCTTGGGGGAGCGGGAGCCCTCGCGGGAGCGGGCTTCCTGTCAGCAGCCGCCCGATGTGCCGGCCTGCAGGCAGGGCCCTCCGCCGGCACGACAGGGGTAGCGTCGCGCCTCCTTCTCGTTTTCTTCTCCCACTTGTCGAAGCGGGAAGAACTTGGTTGGTCGGCAGTGGGTTGCTCAGGGCGCGGGACATGCCACGCCCGAGCCTCCGCCGCCTTTGCGCACTTGTCGGCCAACGCGAAGAGCTCCGTGGTGGTCTCGACCTCATGCATATCTAGCTTTTCGAGCATCCGCTCGTCGCGGACGCCCTGCTGGAATGCGACAATAATGGCATGGGGGGTAATCCGCGGAATGGTGTTGCGGACCTGGCTAAAGCGCTGTATGAAATGTCTCAGCGTCTCTCCCTCTTGTTGCTTCACGGCATGGAGGTCGCACCCTAAGCCGGGGCGTGTGAAGGTGCCCTGAAAATTGGCCACGAATTGGTGGCACAAGTCATCCTAGGAGTCGATGGATCCTGGGGGTAAATTCATAAGCCAGGAGTGGGCAGAGCCCCTCAAGGCTACATGGAAGTAGTTGACCATAACCTTTTCACTGCCACCTGTCGCTTGGACGGCGGTGGTGTAGATCTGGAGGACTCGATGGGGTCGATGGACCCGTCGTACTTCTCTGGTAGTTCTGGCCTGAACTTCGTGGGCCAGTTGACCCGACGGAGCTCGTTGGTGAATGCGCGGTAGCCTGTGCCTTATCTTGCGGCGCGAGCAGCGCTCTTGGGAGGTGAACGCCGGCGTTCCGGGGAGCTCCGGCGGTCATGGGCCGGCATGGAGGAAGCCTGGTCCTCTGCCTTGGCCTCGTGCCGGGACTCCCGATGGCGCTTAAGGGTGACGCGCGCATCCTTGATGGCCCTCCGCTCATTGTGGTGTAAGTGAAGGTCCTGAGCTCCTATTGTGGCCAGGGGGCGGCACTCCGCCTGGAGGCCCCCCGGCCGGTTCTGCCGCCACCTGAGGATGGACCGGCTTTGGTTGCGCCGCGATGGGAGGTGGCACGGGAGCTTTCGGCCAGCACCTGCTGGTGAGCTGTGCCCACCAGGGCGGCCACCTCCTGCAGCCAACGGCCATCTGGGGTTTCCCTCGCTACCTGGACAGGCGGGTGCCTGAAGAATGCTTGTGCCGCAAGCAACGCACTCCCAGGGCTGGCGTCACCGAAGGCGAGCCTGCGCCGTAATGGTGCCCGACGCTATCTGGACGTAGATCTTGCGGTAGGGGCGTCTGCCGCTTGTTGAGGGTTAGGCGGCCCGCCTGCAACGTCAACGGTGGCCCTGCTGGGCCCTACGCTGTTGTCTCCAAGGGAGGGGGCTGCTGTACGGGCCGACCGCTGCTGCTGCTGAGGAACAGCAGAAACTGGGGCCTCCTGAGCGATGGGCTCCACTTCTTCCTAAGCGAGCACCTTCTCTCAGAACTTGGTCTTCTCGGATCTCGGGAAAAAGTCCCCGAGGGAAGGCGCCACGTGGCACTCTGCTGTCCTGGTTTCGGGACTCGGGGACCCCCGGTTCCCATATCACCGACAGGTTCGGTTTCAGAAACCGAACGGTAACTGAATTTGAATTCAAAAAATTCGAAAAAATAAAAAAATAAAAAAATTCAAAAAAATCTTGAAAAAAACTAGATACAATTCTAATACCTTCTGTGAAATTTTTTTCAAAAATAATGTCGTTTGCATCATATTCTACAGGGAGGAAGTTTGAAAAAAATGAAAAAATTGAAGTGTGCGACTCAGTTATTAACTCATGTTAAGGAAGAGTTTAACATGCAAACACATATTTTTCTTGTATAAAACGTATCTTAAGAGGATCTTTAACATTGATTTCACTTTATTTAGAGTTTTATTAATTTCTCTATGATTTTTACAAAGTTCACAAGCATAAAGTGAATATGTTAAGAAACATCACTGTAATTAATTTTTCATATCTACTATTATTTTTCCTGCATAAATCATAGTATAATTAAACTAATAAAAGTGGTTTCACTAATTTTTGAGGTGTGATGGGTCAGTTATGAATTAATCTAGTCGCAACACATTTACACAATCCTGCATGTTACAATCACTAATTCATAAGTTCATGTATTTTTAAAAGACATAGGATCATGTAAGAAGACTAACAAAATTAGTTTCATGATTTTTGGATTAGCAAAGAGTAAACTATGTATTTAACTTGGTTTAAAAAATACAGTTTCTCACAGAAAATTTTGAACTTTTTTATGAGTATAAATACTGTTATCATGTATATCATGTTACAAGTAAACCAACAAAATTTGTTTCACTTGATTTGAAGCTCAGATGAATTAGTTATTGATTTTACAAAATTGAGATATTTTTTGTGTTTTTCGTTGAACTTCAGTGAAAATCAAGAAAACCGCTCGATAAATCGAGAAAACCGAGCGGTTACTGAGAAAACCGAGTGGTTACAAACAATGCGGCGAACGGCTAAAATCGCGATTTTCCCTCCAAATTTCAAATTTTGCCAAATGAATTTTGTCCGATTTTTTTTGAATTTTTGACCGGGTTCGGCTACCGCTGGAGCTCGGTGACTGAGCTCCGGTCGGTAAGCCAAACCATGGGGATGGGTTGCCTGCCTCCTTCCTTCCTAACCTGGTGAAGTGTAGTGGGGTGCCAGCAGGGTTCACACGATCGTCGGTAACCGCTCGACCGATTCGGTCCATATCACATTCATAAATCGATCGATCTTCGATTAATTTCAAATTTAAAATTAAAAAATTAAAAAATTGACAAAATTTGATCGGTTTCTATCGAAATTCATCGAATTATTGTGCGGTTACTGTATTTTTTCGGTAAGCACCAGAGGTTGGTTTTCGAAGATTAAACGAATTTGAAAACCCTGGTACCGGTGCTTCTTGCTCGTGAGGTTGTTCCCCTTCCGTGGGCTCCTTCAGCGATGCAACCGTGTAGAAAACTAGCTACTTGTCCTGGTTAGTTTGACCAATGTCACGAGGGCGAGTGATCCTTAATTGACGAGTCCATGGCTCCTTTGGATACGATCAATACAGCTAATAATCGTCAAATCATACAAGATCTAATTACAAGAGCACATGTGAAGGGATCGGTGACGTCCTAAGAGGGGGTGAATTAGGACACTTAGAACTATTTCGGCTCTAAAAATAACATAAGATAAACATATATCAATTTCTATCTAAATATGTTCTAGAATTATCTAGTGTATCTACTCTACCGATCAAAGCACTTGCAATATATCTAAGAAGGTAAATTGCAAGAATGTAAATGCGGAAACGTAAATAAGGTAGAGAGCAAACTCGGCATAAGGGATTTTTTTGGTATCGATGGCATACATGCCACTCCTAGTCTATATTGAATCTCCACAAACGATATGCTCTCGGTCGGCATCCGGTCAAGACTCTTGAGCCACCAAGTCACAAAGATAAGGCTTCCACTTGGATGAGACACCAAGCCACCAAGGCAAGATCTCACCACTAGCCTCTCTTCTGGTTCCTTACCGTCGTGATCACTTCAAAGCTTGAGCCACCAAGGCAAGGGTCTCCGCGTCCCGCGCAATCGCCTTGCCGCCGCTCCACACCAAGTCGGAGGGACAATAAGCTTGCCGACAAGTCACCAAGACTCTAAGGTGTCGGCGTACCACTTGGTATAAGGTTGGATCACTCCTTGATCTACTTTCTAGGCAGAAATCACCTAGAAACACTCTCTCTAAGCCTATAAGTACTAATCACTCTCTAATGACGTGCTTAATCGTCTTGAATGATCACTTTGAGCACTTTGGTGGCTTAGATGTCTTCTCAGGTGTACATGAACTTCTCTCCAGCACCTTTAAATGGTCAAGTGGGTGGGTATTTATAGCCTCAAACTCGTGCACTAGCCGTTAACCTAACGACTTTGAAAAGTTGTTAGCACCGGATGATCCGGTGAGAACAATAGTACTAATACCGGATCATCCGGTAAGTACACTCTCACAAACTAGCCGTTGGAACCCCTACTTAAGCCTTTGTGAACACCGAACACTCCAATTTATACTTCATCTCTATCACCGGACTATCCGATGAGTTATCCTGAGTCATCCGAGCCTTTCCTTCTTCTCTGTGTAAATTGTTCCGGTGTATGTATCCGGTGTACATTACTTCATCACCGGACTATCCGGTGAGTTGACTTCAACCAACCGAGCCAATGCAACTCTCTTTGGAAATAATGCTCTAGTGTTGCACAGCCTTCATCATCGAACCATCCGTTGCGTTGAACTTCATTCTGCTTTTTTGCATTGTTCATTGTCCGGTGTTTATTCCATTCGCACTGGACCATCCGGTGGGTTGAACCTTCGATCTTCAGTGGTTGCATACTTGTCTGGTAATAATGCTTCGGTGCATTCCTTCTCAATACCGGACAATCCAGTGGGTTGAGCCTTCTCTTCTTTTCTTTGGAAATGCTTCGGTGCAACTCCTATTGATCATCAGACTATCTGGTGAGGCTTAACCTTCATTCTTCAGCTCAGCACCTTCTTTGAAAGAATTGCTCCGATAAGCACTCTGCTCAAACACCGGACCTTCCGGTGAGGTCTTTAGCTCCAGTGAGTTCAAACACCCGGAGCACCAGACCATCCGGTGAGGCAAATCTCCTAGGTCTTCTCCAATTCAGTCCAACTTTATCCCAACTATAGTGGCTTCTTCATGTATTGCATCCATGAAACCTACTAATATATACTTTTGACAAATATGTTAGTCACATTGACTATATTGTCATTAATCACTAAAATCACAATCATGGTCTAATGGAGCTATTTTCGCTACAATCTCCCCCTTTTGGTGATTGATGATAACACAACCAAAACAAGTGGTAAATAATAAATGATACCCAATGTAAAGATCATTAGCTCTTACCACTTAGCCCCCTTTGTTGTGATTCTCTTTTTCTGCATTGCCACTATCTCCTTTGAAATACCTATGCAAGAGCTTATCTTTTGTCAATCTAGGTGCCTAGCATCTTTTCTTCTCCCCCTTTATCAACTTTGGTATTCGTAGATGTCTTGCTTATTGCTACAATCTCCTCGCACTGTTCATCTTTCTTTCATCTTGTTTTGGTCGTCAAACTCCTTCCCCTTTGTCAACTATCTCCCAAAAAGGACTATAAACACATGCTAGGCTCAAGGGAAAGACATTAGAGCACATTGGAGAGACCAATTATAGACTATGAAAGCACATGGATTATAATTTATGAAACTCACAGAATATAGTCTAAAATCCTCCTATATATGTGCATACATATGATGAGAAAGAAACATATGCACAACTCGACAATATATCAAGATAGGAAGTTTAAGCTATATTATGCATGGAGGTAGCTTAAATGTTGACAATGATACCAATTAAAATATTTAAGCATTGCATACCTCTAGGGACGTGTTGATTGCTTTATAAAACTATAAAAGATGTCACTAAAAACACATATTAGTCTCAAAATTACAACATATAGGGTATACTCTCCCTAAATGTGTTCATACAAGTGTTGAATACTTACGAGATATATGTGCATTTGTTATCGACAATAATGGGGATGTATCTATAGATTGGATCATAGCACATGAAAGATACCAATTGCAAAAACTAGTGCCATGTAAAGAACTTACAACTAATAAACCATATATGTTGCTCGTGGGTTAGAGATACACACAAGCAACATACCACATGAAAATCTATGCTAGGTATTACAATAAATTGAAATAAGCATATGCAATCCTTGACGAGCCAAATGAACTAGATGCAAAACAAAAACGCATGAGCATAAGTCTAGCTACTATTTACTTCTTTTACCTTTGGATGGGAATTTAGTTATGTGATGATCATGATCTTAATCAATGTGTCCATCTTGTATACTTGGCTTCTTTGCCTGAATCTTCACTTCATATTGTGAGTCAAATCTCCAAATCTTCATAGTCGCTTCAGGCTTCAAGTCTTTTTTGGAATCCAAATCGATTGGGGCCCTTTCATGTTAATGATGACTCCCTTAGCACCCAAATAGGTTGGTTCCACCTATGTTCCTTTCTCCCAACCATGTGTGCAACCACCTTGTCATTATCCATCTTTTTGAGCTTGTAGTAGTTGCTCTTAGTCTTGATCTTGCAGTTAGGTTTGGTGTAGAGGTTGGAGATCTTGTTGGAGAGTTTCGTCATCTTCTTCTTCTCCTTGGTCTCTTTTTTTACTTGTTTGCATTGGAAGAACTTGTGACCTTCTTGATGGCATTTGAAGTATGTCACGGTGGATCCTTTCGCAAGCTTCTTCACCATAAAAGCACGATTATCTTGAGGAGATTGGACATGTCCTTTGCCCTTTAAACTCGCCAAGTCCTTCTTGAGATTTTCCACTTCTTACTTAAGCTCATCATTCTCTTGTGCAATGAAGTTGTTAGATCATTCTACAACAACATTCTCAACGCATTTCTCATTGCAAAGAAGTGAGCTAAATATATCAATTAAATCATCACAAGAAGTAGAAGCATTTAACTTAGGATTGAAATCGAATAGAGATGTAGATTGCTTCAAAGGGACTTTAGTTTGAGATTTAATGCACTCAAATTTAGCTTTAAGCTTTTCATGCTTTTGTTTAGCAAATTGAATTTGCATAATAATTATTCATAATTAAAAATAAAGGTAGCATGCATATCATTAAGTGCACTGAATTTATTAAGCTCTTTAGATTATTTCTTAAGAGCCATTTGTTGCTCATTGATCAAATGAAGGAGTTCATCATAGGAAGAAAAATCCTTATCGGATTCATCATCACTTACATCGCTATCCATACATTTGTCAATAATGCATTTGTGAGATGACTTACGCAATAACGATTTGCGTGATAACGACCTTGGGGAAGAGCTTTTTTTTAGGGGAGGATGATGAAGCTTTCATCACTTGAACTTGATTCTTCATCGTCGCTCACCCATCTCTCAATGCTAGCAAGTACCTTGGCTCTTCCCCTTGTCTCCCTTTTCTTGATTTTAGTCTTCTTCTCCTTCTTGATGTGATCAATTGTGTTGATCAAGTCTTTAATTGAGATAGAATGATCAACCTTAGTATTGATCCTCCTCATGTTCTTCTCTAACTTTGAGAAGAGATTGACCATCTTAGGATTAATTTCTTTATCACTTGATATGCTTTGATCATCCTCTTCATAGCTCTCTTCATCTTGATCACTATTATCTTTGCTTGAGCTTGACTCTTGCTCCTATCTCGTCATCCTTGCCTTCATATGTTGGCATTGAACTTTCTTGCTTGTGAGAGCAAGGTTTTTGGTGTCGGATGAGAAAGAATCTTCCACCCCCATGTTCATTGTAATCTCATGGGCGGTGATCTTGCTGAGCAATTGACTTGGAGTCATCTTCTTGATGTCATTATTATCGTAGATGATGAAGACTACCAACTTGTACTTCATAAGAAGAGCTTGATATATTCTTCTCACTATTTGATCATCTTCAATTGGTGTTAAACCTAACCCATTGATCTCATTAACAAGAATGTTCGAACGTGAATACATATCATTAACACTTTCATGGGTAGTTGATTGATGCCATTGAGCTTAGTAATAAGCACATGATATTTCTCATTGCATACATCATTTGTGTCTTCATGTATTTCAATTAGACTAGTCCAAATATCATGTGCATTGGCAAGAGAATAAACACGATTAAATACATCAACACATATAGATGATAAGAAGATACTCTTGATCAATTCATCTAATTGTCTCTCCTTGTTGGTGATGTGAGATCTCATCCCATCCTTGATGACTCTCCAAGTATCCACCACTCGGGCTTGCAAATAACAAGTGATTAAAATTTTTCACCATGGAAAGTTTGTGCTATCAAAAAGTGGAGCACTATAGGAATCCATCTCAACCCCAAATGTCACAACTCACTATACGATGAAGCCTAAATGATCACAATGAGGCTAAAACTCAAATGCCACTTGAATTGACGAAACCTTGTGAAAAGTGTGAAGCTCGAACACAAATTGTAGAGCTAGATGTGAGTCTTAGCTCTGATACTAATTGAAGGGATAGGTGACGTCCTAAGAGGTGAGTGAATTAGGACATTAGAACTATTTCAGCTCAAAAACAATACAAGATAAACCTATTTTAATTTCTATCTAAGGGTCTCTGCGTACCTGCACAATCGCCTTGTCTTCGCTCTACACCAAGTTGAAGGGTCAATAAGCTTGCCGGTGAGTCACCAAGACTTCAAGGTGCCGGCGTACCACTTGATACAAGGTTGGATCACTTCTTGATCCACTCTCTATGCAAAATCAACTAGCAACACTCTCTCTAGGCTTATAAGCACTAATCACTCTTTAATGGTGTGTTTAATCACCTTGAATGATCACTCTGAGCACTTTGGTGGCTTGGATGTCTTCTTAGGTGTACATGAACTTCTCTGGTCGAGTGGGTGGGTATTTATGGCCTCAAACTCATGCACTAGCCATTAACCCAATGGCTTTGAAAAATTGTTAGCACTGGATGATCCGGTGAGAACAATAGTACTAACACTAGATCATCCGGTGAGTACACTCTCACAAACTAGCCGTTGGAACCCCCACTCAAGCTTCTGTGAACACTGGACACTCCGGTTTATACTCCATCTCCATCACCGGACTATCCGGTAAGTTATCCTGAGCTATCCGAGCATTTCTTTCTTCTGTGTGTAAATTGCTCCGGTGTATGTATCCGTTGCATATCACTTCATCACCGGATTATCCGGTGAGTCGACTTCAACCAACCGAGCCAATGCAACCCTCTATGGAAATAATGCTCTGGTGTTGCGTTGCCTTCATCACTAGACCATCCATTGGGTTAAACTTCATTTTGCTTCTTTGCACTGTTTATTGCCCAGTGTATGATCCGATGTTCATTCCATTCGCACGGACCATCCGATGGGTTGAATCTTCGATCTTCAGTGGTTGCATCCTTCTCTGGTAATAATGCTCCAGTGCATTCATCCTTCTCAACTCCGGATTATCCGGTGGGTTGACTCTGGAAATACTCTGGTGCAACTTCCATTGATTACCGGACTATTTGGTGATGCTTAACCTTCATTCTTCATCTCAGCACCTTTTCTGGAAGGATTGCTCCGGTGAGCACTCTGTTCAAATACCGGACCTTTCGGCGAGGTCTTTAAATCTCTCTCCCATTTGAAAAATATACTCCAGTGAGTTCAAACACCCGGAGCACTAGACCATCTGGTGAGATAAATCTTCCAGTAACTTCTCCAATTCAGTCCAACTTTGTCCCGGCTGCAGTGGTTTCTTCATGTCTTGCATCCATGAGATCTACTAACATATATTTTGAATAAACATGTTAGTCATGTTGACTATATTATCATTAATCACCAAAATCACAATCATAAGCTAATGAGGCCATTTTTGCTACAATATGCACCACAATTAGACTATCAGGTGAACTTGGTTCTCGCTGTTCATGCTTCCTCAGATGGATTACTACTAAATTATTTTGATGTTTTATTGCTTAGGAATATGGCAGAAACACCACAACCTTACTCTGACGTCACCCCTCTAAGGCTAAGTATACTCGGACTCGAGGTTGAGCTCTAGTCGTGGTTGTGGTCGAAGTCGTGGTCGAGTCTGAGGACATCACGTCAGTAAAACAGACATAAATCTCTCATACGAAGTCTGTTTTAGGCGATCTTGAACATTCTGGAAAGCTTACTATGAGCCTTTTCAATTGGATATGAGCTTGACCAAATATTCCTTATAGTTTAGTCAAAGTCAAAGAAATAAGGTATTGTACCACCGTTTTGTACCTAGTTGGGTCTTGTAATTGTGTCAGGGTTGTAGCCCAGGTTATGTATACCTTTTTCCATGACTGCACAACCCTAGGTCGCCCTCTTCATGCCCCCTATAAATATACAGTAACCGTCATAGTTTAGGATCGAGTTTAGCTTAGATTATTCTGTTTTAGACCGTTTTACCGTTTATCGATTTGCTGAACCCAGCTCGAGTACTTCATTGGTAATCAGTAATATTCAGATTGCATCTACATGTTCTTGCTTATATTCTCGATTCACTGGTAGGAACAACCTTATTTGTGAGGTCAACCACGTTTTGGTACGGTTGATAACCACAGAGTAGTGGTGTAGTGGTTGCAAAAGTTCTCGACCGGTTCTGATCGGAGCCTTTGGATCTTCAACGTCAAAACTCCACCAAATCGACTTATCATATTACCTGTGAAAGATCGAGCATCCCCGCATCAAGTGGCATCAGAGCTTTGGTTGCTCGTTAGGTAATCTCAGTTATCCCTTTTGTTTAGTTTTGTTTAATTACATAGAGTCCAAAAAATTGTCCCACAAAAAGATTTAAATCATAGTTATTCCGCTGTCCAAATGACTTTGTGCCCTTTGCAAATTTGTTTCAGGTTTCGCGTTGTTGAGTTTGAGTCCATCGTTGGTGTCTTTATTGCTAGTCAAGTCACTATGTCTATTTTTCTAGCGCCGAGTCCTTGTCTCTTATAGCTGAATAGTCACTCCGACCACCCACTCGGGTCCAACAATCTTATCACCGCGACCACCCACTCAGGTTCTGACCAGTCGCTCCGACCACCTACTCGGGGTCTAACCATCTAGTCACCGCGACCACTTAGTTGGAGTAGCCCACCTTCTCAGATCCGACCACCATAGCCGAAATGGAGGTAGCCAAAGTTTAGAGAGAGAGAGAGAGAGAGTATTTTTTATTACCTTTATACCACTGCTCTCTAGAAAAAGTTTGTGACCCACGTACCTCATTGGTCTTTAAAAAGACAGCAGAAGAGTTTTGAGTTTGTATCACATTAAAAAAAAGCAAGAATAAAAGAGCTTCAAAAAAAGAGAGAGAATTAAAAAAAATTGTATGCATTGCGAATTTTGTTCCATTGTGCTTGTGTCTGTTATAGTTTTTGGTTTGCTTGAGCTAGTTCTAGGAACGTATTCGAGCTAGTAACTGTGACGAGTATTATGGACTCTTATTCAGCTTTGCTAATCTGATTTCAATTATTGCTATTCCTTACTACTAAATATTGCATGTCCAAGCTACACCGTCTCTTGATTAGAACGGTTTCTTCCCTTGCAACTACCTCACTTGCACACGATAAGGTATCACGAACCAACCACCGATTATGCCAACTACTGTGATTGGTAAGAACACTTGCAAGAGCATAGTAAGACACTTGATAGTGTGTGATTCCACTTCACTTTACACCACCTAGTAGTCAATAGGGATAATATCCTTTGTTATCTTCTGTCTGCTACTAACTATGGCAGGTGAAATATCAAATGCGAAAGAGTGTGTTTTAAGGGAAGAACTCACGATGTTGTTGGATGATCATCGACAAACTATTAATGATGACATTGACAAGAAGCTTACGGGAACCAATACCGCATTTCCGCGACTCAATGAAAATATTGCAATGCTCAATACACGCTTTGATCGATTGGTTAATCCATCACCGAACAATGGTCGAATGGATCCTCATGGTGTATCTCATGAAGTAGAGGAGTCCGTTGTGGATGATAAAATCTTGAGACAAGAATGTGACGCCTTTGATGAACGATAAAGGAACCAATTGAACTTCAACTGTTAAGGTACAAGAGGCAATAATTCTTAGCAACAGAACATATGTATTAATGATGATCCATTTGCTAAGATTAAGTTTAATATATCATCTTTTGAGGGTGCTTATGATGCTGAAAGGTATTTAGATTGGGAGATAACGGTAGAACAAAAGTTTAATGCTCATTTAGTTCCTGAACTGCATAGAGTTAGGCAAGCAACTAGTGAATTTAAAAGTTTTGCAATCATATGGTAGAATAGAGTATGCATTGACAATTAGTACCTACTATATAGAATGCTTTAAAGGTTGCTACGCGTAACAGATTTATTCCACCTTCTTTTAAACGTAATTTATGTAAGAAATTGTAGCGTTTAAACCATTGTGATAGTTATGTAGAAGAGTATTATCAGGAGCTACAAATTAACATGTTGCGTTGCGACATTGTTGAGGATAAAGAGGCTGCAATTGTATGCTTTTATGGAGGGTTAAGGCGTGAAATTCAGGACATAGTCGATTACAAAGAATATGATAGTATTCCTAGGTTGTTCCAACTTGCATGTTTGGCAGAAAAAAATTCAGGAACAACAACTGACGCGAAGAAACAATTTTGGAAGCTCGACTGCATCAAAATAAATGCTGGGTCAAGATAAAATAGCCTCATGCTCAGCTATTGGTCTGCTGCCACCTTCTCGGGTAGGGCATGTTCAATAGTACCCTCGACACAATTACATACTCCCTAGGTAAGCGAATTTGCTAGTGTGCAGGCTCCAGCGAAGAGCTCTTCTTTGGTTGCTTCGACTGGTCGTACAATTAGGATTATTTACCATCGATGTAAGGGAATAGGACATGTCATGAAGGATTGCCCAAGTCAGCGAGCATATATTACAACTGAGAACGATGAATATGTAAGTGCTAGTGATATTGAGGATGAATATGCTTTTGCAACTAACCTTGCAAGTGAAGAGGACCAACAAGAGATGGATATCGACCATGAGGAAGAATTTGGTGTTGCTGCCATGGAGAATTATAGGAACCTCATTGTGCAGCGAGTGTTAAGCACTCAAATGGAGCAAGCAGGATAGCTACAACGCCATAATCTATTTCAAATGTTCCTTGTAGTCAAGGATTACCATGTTCACGTTATTATTGATGGAGAGAGCTGCAACATTTTGGTAAGTTCAGATTTGATCGAGAAGCTTGCCTTGGCGACAAGAACTCATCCTCACCCTTACCATATTCAATGGTTCAACAATAGCGGTAAGGTAAATGTAATGCAAACAGTTAGGATGCATTTTTCTATTGGTTCATACCATAATTGTGCTGATTTTAATGTTGCACTCATGCAAGCATACTCTCTTTGCTAGGTCGACCATGGGAGTTTGATACATATGCAACACATCATGGTAGAAGTAATAAGTACACCCTTATGTATAAAGAAAGAAAATAACCTTTCTACCTTTAACCCCTGCTGAAATTGTGAAATGTGAAAAAGAGATAATTAAAAATAAGAGAAAAGAGCATAAACATGAATATGAAAATCAGCAAGTAGCGAAACAAAATTTTCCACCAAAAAGGAGAAGGTGACAACCACTTCGAAGTCCGATGGAATTAAATTGAAAGGATGTATTATGCTTGCTACAAAATCTAACCTTGCTGAAATATGTGACAATGAGCTAACATGCTATGCTTTGATATGCAAAGATGCTTTAGTTTCACTTGATGATATATCTAGCTTTTTTCTCCTGCTGTTGCTAACTTTTTACAGGAGTTTGTGGATTATTTTCCTGCTAAAGTACTCCTGAGATTACCACCAATTTGACGAATAGAACATCAAATTGATTTGATTCCAGGAGCAACTTTGCCAAACCGTGATGCATATAGGACCAACCCGGAAGAGACTAAGGAAATTCAGTGACAAGTTTAAGAACTTTTGGATCGCGGGTACGTATGAGAAAGCCTTAGTCCTTGTGCTTTTCCTGTTCTGTCGGTTCCTAAGAAAGACGGTACTTGGCGTACATGTGTTGATTGTAGAGCCATCAATAATATTACTATAAGATATCATCATCTATTCCTAGTCTAGATGACATGCTTGAAGAGTTGAGTGGTTCTATAATTTTCACTAAAATTGACTTGTGAAGTGATTACCACCAGATTAGAATGAAACTTGGAGATGAATAGAAAACTGTGTTTAAAACTAAGTTTAGCTTGTATAAGTGGTTAGTAATGTCTTTTTGGTGAACTAATGAACCTAGTATTTTCTCACAATTGATGAATGAAGTTTTATGTGCTTTCATTGAAAGATTTGTGGTGGTATACTTTGATGATATGTTTATTTATAGCAAGTTACATGAGTCACACTTTGATCATCTACGTGCCGTTTTTAATACTTTGAGAGATGCACGTTTGTTCGGAGCTTCACCGTTGCCCACTGAGCCCCTGTCGCCGTCGCCTTGCTTCCTTGGTTGCCAGAGCCGCCTTCCATTGAGCTCCTGAGCCCCTCCGCCATCTACGCCATCGCTGAGCCTCCTCCAGAGCCGTTCCGACGAGGTAAGCCCCAAAAACGGAGTCCCCGTCCCCTTCCCTCTCCGATCCGCTGCTCGCCATCATCCTCCATGCGCCGGAGCATCGTCCGACGACTTCTTCGGCTATCCACCACCGTGTGCCCCTCGATCGCCACTGTATGCCTCCCCTTCGGCTTCCCATCTCCTCTGTGTTGTTGGATCCGAAACCTAAGGACGAGATTAGATAATCCCTTACCCTTTCAGCATCCAATCGCAAGTCACCATGTGTCCCTTCATAATCTGAGTCAGCAACCTTTGCCACTTGAACATCCACATCACCGGTCATGTCACTCGATCTAGCCTACGCGTAGCCCATGTGTCAGCCACATAGTAAAGAAGGTTTTTCAAAACAAAAATATTTCCAAATAATCCTGATAATTGACAACTTTGTAAATAGGCCCCTAAACTTCTCTATTTTTACAAAAGAGCCTTATATTTTTACTCTTTAGCCCCTAAAATTTTATATAATTACAAATAGTTCCCTATGTTTTTACAAAAAGGTCCCTAAACTTTTTTGTTTAATTCAAATTAAGTCTTTTTCTTTTTCAGAATAAACCCTAATCTTGTTTCTAGCATATCTTTTTCGTCATAGCTCCGTTTTAAGCGATTCTTGCGCCGTTAGATTCGTGTCTAAAAGCTATATCTTTCTAGATATGTTTTGTATTGTTGTTCTTTTATTTTGTACTTTGTTCTTAGTGTGTTTGTTTGTGTGCTTTATCGGTAATTGTGTGATTAGTCGACAACGCTCTGAATCAGTTTGAGGAACATCAAGACCAAGAGCTAGAGTACACTGAGCAGCTATCAGGAGAAGGCAAGTGTTCTTGATCATGTTGAACTTATATTTTTAAATATTTTTTTATAAAATTGCATGCAATGCCTATCAATTTGATGGGTATTCACCTATATTAGGGTTTACCAAGTTCTTCCTTTGCATCCCTTGAAGCCTAAGTGGTGGTTGGTACAAGTCTTTTGGATAGAATTGCTTAGCCATGCTATCAGGAATATTGGGAATTGTTTTATACTTGACTAATGAACATATGCAACAATGAAAGTTAATTTGTTAATGGTATAACAACATGGAACCTTAGGCCTTGAGCAAAGAGGTGTTTATGGTTTGTCATGGTTATGTTGTTAGTTTAGTCTTTGCTCAAGTGACCTAAATAAGGACTGTTTCGTGGAGCGACAACCCAAGAAATTACATCCGAACACGAGACTGATATGGGTAGGCTTAGCTGATTAATTAGAGTTTTCACAGTACTGTGTGGGACAGAATAGAAACGTGGATGAGGGAAGTTAATTCCTAGATTCCACAAGGCACAAGAAGGGGCTTCTGGGTAGGAGTTAGACTCGCGTAAACCCTAGCGGTGACACTTGGAGTGTTGGTGACACATACTGGGAGGATTTTTTGTAAAGGCTTCGTAGTGATCTCCTGGCAACACACCACAGAAGTGTGTATAGTGCTTGGGTGACATTGCAATATGGAGACTTTAGTCATCTGCTTGCAGGTGATGAAATCACGACTTGTGGATAAAAGTTGGACAACCTCTACAGAGTATAAAATCTGATATATCATATTTGCTCGCGGTCATGAGAGACTTAGATCCTCACATAATTAGATGGTTTAGGTTATGGTTTTGGGTATGGTGATGGAATGGTTATGGCTATGGTGCTGGTGGTACTAGATAGTTATGGTTTGCAGAATGATTAGCTTTGGGTGAAGTCTAATGGTTGTACTAATTGGGTTATCTTCACTTAATAATTGTTTAATGCTTTTGAGTCCAAATATCTTTTCATTACTCGCATTACGCAAATATACCATGTGTTAAGTCTATTCTTGTTGAAAGCCTGCATACCATTATTTTCCCACACTTACTGAGTACTCCATGTACTCACCCTTGCTATTTCCCACAATACATATACTGCTCAGTGGAAGCTTTTCAAGACGATGACATGGTGTTCTAAGAGTGTGTCTTCCGGTCGGTGCCTGTGGAGTGCTTGGTCACCGATGCTTCTGTTCCGCTGCTATCGTTTAGTTTGCTATCATTTAGGTAATAGAGTTGTTTAGGTGAAGCCTTTAATGTAAGTTTTGAATGATTGTAAGTTAAAGTATTACTTTTGTTACTTCACCTTTGATATCCTTATGAGTGATAAACTTCCTAGACACGCATAAGCCGTACTTAGTTTTGTCCGTTAAAACTAGGTGTGACAGTACGCTAATGGGATTTAATCACATTAAATTCCATCATGACTCTAAACGCTAATGGACATTCAATCATATTAAACCCCATTTGCATATCCAGTCTGCATACGCGATCGCCTTTAGGGTAAATCACCAACAATCTCCCACTTGCACTAGAGTCAATTCATGCAAGTTTTAAATTCCATCGATTTAAGTTTGTGACATGTTAGTTCATGTGTAAACGGCCTCTACCCGGAAACTATTTCTGAATTGCAAGTCAATAGCGCTACCTAGCAGGACATATTGACTCTGTAATGCACACACAGATCATATGGGTCGAACCTTGACATACTCATGCACCAATCCTTTTACCACACGATACCAGTCAAGCTCACATCCCATGACATATTTCATAACATACCCGAAAGCAACCTTTATAATTACCCAGTTATGGAGTAACGTTTGGAAGTCCCTAAGTGTATTACTACACATTCTAGAATCAATGACGATCTCATGTCAAAGGATACTACAGGTATACCGTTCGAGACCACAACCGATGGCACTTCATATGACTATCCTAGCAGTGTCTCGAGGTGGGTCTATCTAACACCATGTTCGCTAACATGTGACCACATTATTGATTTGATATATCTATATTTATGATCCTTGAAACATGGTCATCAATCAATATATGTGCTGGTTTGTGAATCATCATTGTTCCACATGATGATACGAAATCAAGGACCATTTTAGAATGACATCAAACAATGAGTCTCATGAGCATATCACGTACTTGTTGATCAATATCTATAATGGTCTTCAAGGAACAGAGTAACAAATTACTCGAGATAACACAAACATAGAAGTGATATAATCATCTCCATGATTGCCTTTATGGCATATCACCAAAACTTTTCTACTTGCACTAGAGCCAGTCACATAGGTATCCAATACCTATTGCTCAATAGTGCACATTCTTTTAGGTTGTATGATAAGACATCCAATCCTATAGGTATCCAGTACCCATTGCATGTATTTACATCACTTCTCCATTCAATTCAAAATGATATATCCATGCCTAAGTACATGCTCAAAATTATGATGGTACTAATGTCCCTAGTGCTCGAACAATAGGTCTACTATCGATAATAGAGATCCATTGACTGAACACGTTGCAAACCATACATAACTCAGAAACTAATTTTTCTGATCCAAGCAATCTCCAATGTAACTTCAAAAGTGGTGGTGTACTTCGCTATAGTTGTAGAGTAGGCAATGGTTCTTGCATGGAACATTTCTAACTCATTGTTCCATCATTTACATAAAACCATATTTCACTCCATGATTCCTTTGTTGGTTTCGAATCTAGTATCGATATAACCATTTACAACGACCTTTTTCTTTCCCCCAAAAACCATGGTCACATCCTCGTTCTTATCAGTACTAGAGGATGAGTTTTCCTGATGACTATCAACATGACTTGTGATTCATATCAAAATTTCCCTACTCATCAGGTGTCACAACACGCTGAGTCTTGCAAAGACTGATGCTACATGGCATTGGCAAGAAACCTTACATGGAATCCTGCATATTGAACTATTTTAATACCTTGTCAATATGCGTTCTTGGGCTTAATCTCATTGGCCCTTTTCCGAGCATTTTATTTAGGATATCGTGCTCATCAGGTATCACCACACACTGATTCTCGTAAGTGCCAACACTTTAGCCTCCTTTTATGTATCTCTATAGATCTTTATGCCCTATTTATATTGTCTTTCCCATAACTTCATCTTGAAACCATTTCTCAATGAAGATTTGAGAAACTTAATGCATTAGATTATTATACCGATCAATAATATGTCATACATATTTATGAGATCAAAAACACAAATATACTCCCACTAGCCTTATTGTAAATACAAGGTTCTTGCTCACTCTTGATAGAGTCAAACTCTTTTGGCCATCTCATCAAAGTGAAAAATCCAACTCCGAGATGCTCACCTCAATCCAAAGATGGACTTTTGAAGCTTGCATATAGCTTCTCAGCATGTTTAGGATCATCAAAACCTTCAAGCTATATCACATGCACGTCCATTTTAGATTTCCATTAAAGAAAGCCGTTTTGGCATCATAATTAACACTTTGAATTAATATGAAACTTATCACCACCAATCATGCTATATAGATGTGAACATTTCCATTAGCGTCTACCCATTTTTCTTAAAACCCAATTGCACTCAATAGTTTTTATGCCACTAGGTGGATCAACCAAGTTCCAAAGTTGGTTTTCTCTTATGGATTATAATTTGGATTTCATGGCTCTAAGCCATCTCTCAGAGTATGGTCCCACCATTGCTTTCGTATAGCCCTTGGACTCATTATTGTCTAACAATAATATATCACGCTGCTCCGTGGTAAGGAATATAAACCTCTCAGGTGCACGACTAACCCTTTCTGATTGACATGTAGCTGGTGTCTCCACAATAGGTTCTGCAACATTTTGCATATCCAGTCAGTAGGAGCTAAAACGCTTTCTGATGACCCTTGAATCTCTTTGAATTGCACGGTGCTCCCACTAACTTTCTTTGAGAGAAACTCTTTCTCTAGAAAAACACCATTTCGGGCGACAAACACTTTGTCTTCTCCCTAGTTATAAAAATAACATCCTTTGATTTCCCTAGGATAACCCACAAAGAAGTATTTATCTAATCTGGGAGTGAGCTTATTGGATGTGAAGCATTTTACATAGGCTTCACAACCCCAGATCTTAAGGAAAGATAACACGGGAAACTTCTCGGCCTATATCTCATATGGCATCTCCTCCATAAACTTAGATGGAACCCTATTTAATGTGAAAGAAAAAATTTCTAGAGTGTATCCCAAGAAGACAATGGAAGATCGAATTGGCTCATTATACACTGAACAATGTCCAACAAAGTACGGTTCATCCGTTTAGACACCCATTCCATGGAAACATGTCGTGCGGAGTCAACTGTGAAACAATTCCACATTGTTTTAGAGGACCATCAAATTATGGCTTAAGTATTCATCTCCATGATCCAATCACTGAAATATAATTATCTTGCACGTATGATTTTGTACCTCATTCTGAAACTCCTTGAACTTTTCGAAGGATTCAGATTTGTACTGAGAAACACTTTTAGTTATAGAGCTCCTCAGCCCATATACATCTATATGTACAAGAGTTAATAACTTACTCGCCCTTTCCCCTAGACTGGTGAAAAGCAATTTAGTCATCTTGCCACGTAAACAAGATTCACACATGTCAAATGATTCAAAATCAAATGAATCTTGAAGACCATCTCTATGGAGCTTCTCCATGCGTCTCTTATTCATATGACACAAGCAATAATGCCAAATAAAAGTGGGGCCAATTAATATTATAGACTCACATATCTTTAAAATCTATTCACCAATAGATCATGACTGAACCAAGTTGCTAGAAAGCTAAACAACATTTGTCCATAATCCTCTACTTCTAAAGCAGATTTTATGGTCATAGTCAAGTTAAGATCGGAATAACAATTATTCCATTCAAAACTCCGAGGGTAATAATGAAGATACAGTGCCAATCGATCAACACAACAACCATTTGCTATATTGCCAATACATATATCAACTTCATTTTTTTTTCCCAAAAACTCCAGTTTGATTCTAGTATCAACTACCCAAGAGTTACAAGAGAAAATGAGAAGATCCAAGTCTATATCATTAGTATATAGGGATATAAGTCATACTTTCTTTCCTTTCTTGAGAACTTCCAAGTATTCCTGGTTTTCCTTTAAACTATCATCGTATGATTATGGCTCTTTAAGTGCTATGCCCAACTTTCTAAACATATACACAAGTGAGGCTTTCATGATCAAGTATCTTTTAGTCAACCCTGGTTCTCCACAAAGCAATATGCCCTCCAATCATATTGAAGTCACATTCAATGTGAGGCAATAGACATAAAGTGAGTAATCATGGTGTTTTTCATAAACTCCTTGAGTTACAAGATAGCATCTTTGAGCTATTTCATCAGGATAAGAACCTCTAGAACACATCCTTTGCATCATTGAGTGAGAACAATTCACAATTCAATTTCATATCAATCGTCACAATTTAATCCTGAATTGTAAGGGGAACTACTTCCAAAATCTACAACTAAATATATGCAATGCTTCAACACTATGTTTATGTGTATCCTCCAATAAATAATTTATTAGAAGATACTCCCACTATATATTTTGAAACTGTTTTCCTCCAACGCCATATAATGGGATAAAATCCATATTCAACTAAGTTCTAGTGAACTTTGGCATCACTGCTAGAAACCTAGTGACATAGGTAAACAATACTTTGCAAATCATATCATATATGACTCTTGTTTGTTGGGTGGCATCCAATGTCCCGACGCGCAACACCATGCCCCAAGCCTAAAACCGTTTTGATAGCTTGTTAAGTAAATCAATACTATACGTGTAGATGTCTGACATCCATCGTAACTGGTTAAGATAAATAATAGCACCCTGCTTTGGCAGACCTACTAAATAATGATCAAAACCTATGTAGGTGCAGCTATTGGAAGGGCATAAGTCACAATTTTTCTAAAGGAAGCTATTCTATTATGATAATTGTCGGTGTATCTGGAACCGGGGGTCCCTGAGTCCCGAGGCCAGGCCAGCCGTCCGCCACGTGTCACCATCCCGCGAGGTCCCTCCTGCGGGGTGAGGAAAGTCCAAGTTCCGGGAGAAGGTGCTCGGGGCCACAGTCCCTAGTCCCTGAGCACCCCAGTTCCCCGATGATCCGCAGAGTCTAAGTACCGGGAAGAAAGTACTCGGGGAGGTGCCCGGTCACCCCCGAGCACCCCAGTCCCCCAACGATCGGAAGGGCTAAGTTCCGGGAGAGAGTGCTCGGGGACTGCTGCGCGCAGTCCCCGAGCGCACGGTTCCCCGAGGGCCAGTATGAGAATGCTCGGGAGAGAGTGCTCGGGGCTGCGTGTGGCAGCCCCCCGGGCTCTCGGTTCTCCGAAAGGTCTGTGCAAAAGTGCTCGGGAGAGAGTGCTCGGGGTTGCTCGTGGCAGCCCCCGAGCACTCGGTTCCCCGAAGGTTCGTGTGCGAGTGCTCAGGAGAGAGTCCTCGGGAAGGTAACTAGTGCCCCCGAGCAACCGGTGCCCCAAGGGCAAGGATAAGCATTCTCGGGAGAGAGTGCTCGGGGAGGTGAACAGTACCCCCGAGTGCTCGGTGCCCCGACGACCCGGAAAGGCCCCCGAGGGGCCCGCCAATGAGGTGTCAATCAGTCAGAGGCATGAGGCCGCATTTAATGAGCGTGCGCGGCCTGACATTCCCAACTGCTCCCGCCGCAGCGTTAGATCCTGCCATGCTTTGGCAGAGGGGCGTGGGGGTATTAATTGCACGGGTCCCGTCCCGTATCATCCGGTGTGTTTCGGGATAACATTGCCAGGATCAAGGCATTCCGTCCACCACCCTGCTGTGGCAGAGGAACAAGACAGGGCGGGCACGCCGGGTTGCTCTGTGGCTGCCCGGTGGGCCCCCTCTACGATGTCCGTTGCCAGGGCGTTTATGGTGATAGGTGACCGGGCGTGCGCCTCCTTTTCTACCCCCCGGTCACTTCATCCAGAAGAAATGATGACGCCTTTCCCAGTCATGGCATCTTGGAACTTGTGCCCCCTCCTTCCCGTTCGGGGCATGCCTCAGCCAGCGAGTGCATAAAAGAGTCGGCACACCCAAGAAGGAAAGGGGGCCCCCCGGATCAACGGAGAAGAGACCGTAAGCATCGAACACAGAAGCACCAAGAGCCGAATCATAGTCCCGGCCCAAGAACATGGAGCCTCAAGCTCTTAGTTAGACACAATATTCTTGTAACCAGCTACATCCTTGAGGGATCTCCCTCAGGACAGTTATTGCATCCATACAGGAGTAGGGTATTACGCCCCCGTGCGGCCCGAACCTGTCTAAACTCCGGTGTATTTACTTCCCTTTGCACTAGGTCGATCATCCCCACCACCGGCCGTTGCATTTACTTCCACTTCCATTTATTTCTTCGACGAACTTATTCAGGATCATCCCCCCGGCTGAATCTCTAAAAAGGGGTCTCTCGGGATCCTTGCGACACGAGTTAATCCTCCGACAATAATCATATCCACTACATATAAAATATGAATGACTAGTATGACAGGAACATAGATAAACATCACAGTCAATCATATTAATTGTGACATTGCATGACCCCTTCATATGGTAATATCCATTGCCACGGTCCTGTCCTCCGGGTCATCATGCTCCAAGTCTCCATGATAATATGCTAGTCTATTACACCTAATAGCACTAGACTAATTACATGAGAATATGAAACATCACAAGTCAGCACACAGACCATTATACAATAACATTACAACCATTGGCGACAACTAACCATGACACGCAGGCCATAAAAATTACACACATGCATCACATACATAATAAGGCCATACCAGTCACAACATTATCTGCAAAAACAAGTTAAGCATAGAAAGAATTCTAATGCCGCGACGTGAATATGCCATTATAACGATCTATACGTGTACGCTATGCAATGACAAAAACCTCTCAGAAATACATAGATCGTATCTATGAAATCGCTATGAAAATCTCATTGGTTTGATCATATCAAGTCGATTTTGAGTTATTCACAATGTCTCAATTTCCACTAGATTAAACATATTGATCATCGTGTGAGGTTTTCCAAAAATGATGACAACACGCATAACCTCAATCTGCTGCTCTTCCAACCATGCAACAACACGCACTGTTAGCCTTGATGGTGATTTCAGCCGGTAGGGGCAAGTCACACACACAGCTAGGTGGAAGATCAAGCTAATCTTTTTGTTCGTGTGATTCCATCAATTCACACCTCATTCCGATCCCAATTTTACCAAACCATGCATTGGCCGATCCATCACATGAACCAATCAAAAGAACAATAATAGATCCTATCTATTACTGCCATATATCATCTATATGTGACCGATCTAGACTAAAAACTATGCATGTAGGCTCTGATACCATTGTTAGGAAATGGGTAGGTTATGCTAGAACAAATCAAAATTTCTCTACTGTGTTCAACCAGGAAACCATGCGAGTAGGGGATCATAGATCGTTACCACTGGATGCGCGGCACAACAGAAGAAGAGTTGGAGTAGATCGATCCAACTTTGTGGGCATCCTCGACTAGCCCTGACCACATGCACCGTGTCCTCGACCAGCTCTCACCATGGGCACTGCATCCTCGACCAGCTTCACGACCACGTAGAGGAAGTAGTTGATAACATTGACCACCTCATCGACCACAAACCGGTGTGCTAGCACCATGCGCTTGACTAGGGTTTTGTAGGGAGTTCAGGGAGAGGTGGCGGCTAGAGGTTTGGTAGCAAAAATCAACCCTTGTGCCCACAGCTCCTGCCTACTCTTATATAGAGTATGCTAATAGGACTTTAATCATATTAAAGCCTATCATGACTCCAAACCCTAATGGACATTCAATATATTAAATCTTAGATCCAATCTGCATATGCGATCACATCTAGGGCATATCACCAACATGACGAACTAGGAGAAAGGTGGCACAAGGTTGGCCAAGAAGAAAAAGACGAACATCACCATCTCCCCCTAGCAGGGAGCGGGTGCGCTCTCCCCGGAGTGGTACCCAAAGGACAGGTGGTGAGTGAGAAGGCCCTCGCTGTGCATTTACTTTAGCCTCGCCGCATCGCACTAGGATTTGGGGAAGATGGGCTCGTTTCCAGTGTGCGCCATTGTACGATGGAGAAAGATACTTCGGTGGCAAGATCGGAGGTAGATATGAGGTGCTTTGAGCGTGGAAGCTTGGAGGCTAAGGGAGACGATGGAAAGGCTCGTGAAGAACCTCTGCACTCCAATTTAAGGGGCTACCATGGTATCTCTACCGCCGTGAGGTCCGGTCCTTTCAAATTTCGAGAGGCCGCGCTTGGGGAATCAAAATTCCCTCGGGTCTGATGCCATTTCATTCCCCCCACGTTTCTCCCTCTCTCTCTCTCTCTCTCTCTCTCTCTCTCTATCTATCTATCTCTAGATGTTTAACCTCCCATCTAGATGTAGTTGCCTTAGTTGACCACTAAAGTCGGCCGCGTTAACGACCACTCCCTAGGGCAAATATGCGCTCACTTGGGGCCCTAGTGGTGTGATCAGACCTGACCACGACCACAAGACGCACAGTGACCATGGGCCCCTATGACAAACCACTCAATCTGCCATATCTGCGATGGAGCTTGAGGGCTACTGTTAGTGTCATAGGTAAAGGGTGCCCCACTTGGTGGGCCCCATGCTACCAAGTATTAGCCAGTTGTTGTTTTCCTTAGGACCATGACTTCAGCCCATGACCAGGGCAGGGCTCAGTCGACCAGACCTCTAGTCAAAGGAGAAGACCATACGACCAGTCCCTACTAGTCGCTGGGTAGGTTCTCACTTGACCAGTAAAATCATATTAAATACCGTCTACTCAAGTTTTTTCCTTCCTCAGGCACCTCCTTTCGGCGAGCATAGTTGTGGATAGGCGTAAAGTTAGAGTGACCCGTCATGTAGCATTAATGCTATGCGACAGCCTCGTAGGCAAGCATGAGAGCACTTGGCGGACGTGACAGGGCCTACAGGCAACCAGGGTAGGTTGGGCGTGCATGCCCTCCGTAATGATGACCTAGTAATAGTTAGCTTCATCAGGAGTAGATCTACTATAGAGTTTGACACGATCTGTTAGTATGTACTCCTTTTCCCCTGTGGTATAAAGGGGGAGGACCCGGCTTGTAAGGAGAGACATTCTGGAACAAGTTCTTCCAATCCATAAGAAAATACACATGACGTAGAGCTATTATCCTACGGGAGGTCTGAACCTGTATAAATCCCCATATTTTCTAATGTCCATCTGATCCCACCACAAAGAAACGTCGATCAATGTGCATGTCATCTGGTACACCCCAAATTCAGTATCAGGGATTATCCCTCTCCAATGATGACTTTCTTGGTGGCCGTCGACATGACTTTTCCAACTGGATCAACTTCAATCCACTTGGTGAAGGTGTTAATTGCAACGAATAGGAACTTGAAGCCCCCTGATACTACCGGGAGGGCCCCAGAATATCTAGACCCCAAGTTGTGAGTGGCCCTGACAAAGGGATCGTTTGTAGGGCTTGAGTGGGTTGATGTACTCTTCTTCTATGAAATTGATAGCTCGTGCACTTGTTTACTAACTGACTCGCATCATGGAGAGTTGTAGGCCAATAGAAATCTTGTCTGAATACTTTTCCAACTAGGGTTCGGAAGGAAGCGTGAGCTCTACACACCTCTTCATGGATTTCTTTGAGTAGTTCTTTACCCTGCTTCTGAGAGATGCATTTTATGAGTACTCTGTGAGTGTCTTTTTGATAAAGAATGCCATTCACCAAGGTATACATCTTGGATCGACAGGAAATTTGCTCGGATTGTGCATCATCCTCAGGCACAACTCGATCCTGAAGGTACTTGCGGATTGTGGTTATCCACAAAACTTTGCTTTTGAGTTGAGCCACGAGTTCCCCTACAACTCCTTTTGGGGCGTCAATCCCTGGTGAGCCCCTGAGCTAGTTATAGGTCTCGTAGACCACCACTCCTTTAGTTGTGTCCTCTGATGATTTCACAGATGGCTTCGAGAGTTTCCCTATGAAAATCCAGGGTTGTCCTAGGGACCATGAGGATGCTATGCGGGTAGGACTATCTATGAGATAGTTGTTTTTCATTGGGATATACTTGACCTCAAGTCTGATGAATTTCTTTTCCAGCTTGCTCACCTCCGTGAGGTAGTCCATCATGGTCTTATCCAAGGTTTGATACTTCTTACTACCTTGCTTCACCACCAACTGTGAATCCCCTTTCACAAAGAGGCGGCGGATGCCAAGAGCAGAAGCTACTTGGAGTTCGGCAAGCAGACCCTCATATTCGGCTACGTTATTAGTGACCAGAAAATCGATCTGTAAAGCATATTGTAAGCTTTCTCCTGTTGGAGAGATCAGTATAATCCGCCCCCGTATCTTGAAGCATGAGTGATCCATCAAAGAATAAAGTTCAAACATCTGATGAATTGTTGTAGTCATCATGGGGTTGATCTGGTTTTGTCCATTCGGCCATGAAGTCAGCAAGTGATTGCAACTTCATTGTTGTTCAAGGCATGAAACAGACATTCAATTCACCGAGTTCAACTGATCACTTGGCGACTTGTCCAATTGCATTTCTATTGTGTAGGATCTCGCCCAGTGGAATATTGATGGTATGGTGATTTTGTGAGGCTGGAATTAATGTCGTAACTTATGAGAGGCCATCAGTACAACATATAACAACTTCTGCACTTATGGATAGCGGTCTTTAGGATTATGGAGCACTTCACTAATGTAGTGTACCGGTCGCTGGCTTTTCTCTCATTGTTCTTGCCCTTCTCTTTCTACCACCAATGCCCCACCTACAACACATGGTCCGATCGTGATGTATAAGAGCAAATCTTCATTAAGGTTGGGGGCGACTATCACAGAGGGGACGAAAGATACCTCTTCAAATTGTTTAATGCCTCATCTGTTTCTTTTGACCATTCGAACTTGTCATGTTGTCTTAACAACTTGAAGAAGCGAAGTCCTCGATCTCTGAGCTGGAAAATAAACCAACTAAGAGCTGCTATGCATCCGATTAGTCTCTCAACTTCTCGTATTGACTTAGGGGGTTTCATCTCTTGAATAGCTTTGATCTTTTCGGGGTTGACTTTTATTACCCAGCAAGACACTAGATATCTGAGTAGTTTCCCTGCGTCAACTTCAAATGCGCACTTCTTTGGGTTCAGAATGACACAATTTTTGCGCAGGTTGTTGAGTATTTCTTGTAGGTCAGAATTGAGATCTTCCTTCTTTCTAGTTTTGATGATGAGATCACCGACGTAGGCCCCTACGTTTCAGCCGATCTGATCATGGAGTGTTATCAGCATTCCTCGTTGGTATGTGGCGCCGATATTCTTCAATCCGAAGGGTATTTTAAAGTAGCAATAGACCCTAACTGTAGTAATAAATGATGTCTTCTCCCCATCTTCTGGATTCATGCTAATCTGGTGATAACTATAATAGGCATCAAGAAGGCTTAGATAGTCGCAGCCATAGGTGGAATCAACTATCTGATCTATTCATTGTAAAGGAAAAGCATCTTTAGGACAGGCTTTGTTGAGATCTATGAAGTCAACACACATTCCTCATTTGTTGTTTGACTTTTTGACCATAACAGGATTTCCAAGCTACTCGGGGTGATCCACCTCTCAAATAAAACCTGCCTTGTTGAGCCTTTCCATTTCCACTTTAATGGCTTCATTCCGATCGGGTGCGAACCGTCGGAGCTTCTGTTTGATCGGCTTTGCATCTTTTGATGATCTAATATCACTATCGTTTCTTAGTTATAATCGGCAGTAAGAATTTGAATATCATTGTTGATTTGTAACACGAACCAATAGTGATATATCACTGCCAGTTTGTATTAATAACCGGCAGTGTTAATCACTATCACTACTGATTTTTGATGGCTTAGTTTTTTATGTGCACCTAGAGTTCCCGAACCGACAGTGAAGAGGGGGCGTGGATAACCCTTTCTGTAATAGTGTTGGATCATTTTTTTTTTCCTTAGTCTCGCTCTCTTTCTCTTTACATTTCTTGTGTTGACTGCTTTTCTCTTCTTTTTTGGGTCATGTGTATTCAAGCTATGCAGAAGCTAAAAATAAACTCGTATGTATTTGTATCACCTTGATGTAATGATAAGAGCCAATAAAGTTTCATTTGTTAAAAAATATAGCAACTATTGCTATTCTATTTGAGTTAGAATAACATGTGGGTCTTAATGTATCTATGTGAAAATACGCAAGTTTTTCTTCCATACACCTCGCAAAATAGCATCTAGGGATGAAAACAGACAGGGACAGTCAGAAAAACCTCCTAACTGTTTTTACTTTTACATTTTCTCAACTGAATGGAAACATGAACGGAAAAGCCGGAAACGAAAAGGAACACATGATTGCCGGTTATACACAACAACGAACCAATTCGGATAAAATATATTGGTATAGGACAGAAAAGGTTATACTGAAGTTACCAACAAGCAATAGGCAACATTTTTAAGTGTTCTGTTCAGTTCAGTTTGGTGCAGATTGGTGCAGAATCAGAATGGAATCGGATTACCATGGATTATATATCAAACTGAAACATGTGACGGTACAAGCATCAGATGGTAGTACAATGACATGGAAATTTCAGTGGTTGCAAGGCATGTTGCAACAGAAACAAGTTCAGATTCTTCAGAAAACCAAAAAAAAATGAAAGGTGATATCTGTCTTGCAGCTGGAATCTTCAGCGACCTTTCTCCCTGCACTCAACAATTGTGATTCCCTGAGCAGTAGGAGACTGAGACAATACAGAATAAACTAGATATAAAAATAAAAACCATAGAGGTTTCAGTTAACTGCTCTGACCAACCCCCACCTCCTTCCAGCTCCCTTATTCGGCTGTTCCCTCTCCTCTTCTTGAGGCCTTCAAGCTTAAACCTCTCTCTCTGCAACAGAGCAGAGCACAGCGATCAGCCACCAAGAAGAACTTACTAGCCATTCTTGACAATGGCAGAGCCCAAGGCGTCCAAGAGCAACTCCAAGTCCAATTTCAAGGGCCACCACGGCCACGACGCGGCAGTGTCAAGAAGGCCAAGGCTAGTGCTGGACCACGCCAGCGTTTCTGGATGCGCACTTCGCTCCGTGCAAGGATGTCAAGGGCCTTTGATTCGGCACATAGCTCGTCGCGCGCTGCCCCACTCGAGCTCCTGCACCTCCTCTGCTACCGTAGCCGGCGTTGTCGGGGGAGGGGGGGGGGGTTTGAATAGGCGGTGTCGTGAGGTAGGACTGCACGACGGGAGGAGTGGCGAATTGTGGTGGCGGGAGGTTTAGCAGGATAGGAGGAGCCAAGTTGCAAGTTGCGGCGGCTGTGGGCTGGGCTTGTGGAGTTGTGATTGTGGGCTTGTACGAAGTGTTAAACGGGCAAAAAATGAGATTCTGCACATGTGCAGGATGAGGCCTCAACTGTTTTTGACCCAATTTCTGTATATCACTATCCCGTTTCAGCTCGTTCCCGCATAAGAACCAGAAAAACAAAAACGGTTGAAAATAACGGAAACAGTAATAGGACGGGACGGGATATTTCGTACCGCTTTCATCCCTAAAAGCATCCACATTGATGTGATATAATTTTGGGCAATCTACTATATAATGTGATATTTTTTTCTTCGGTTGCAAAGTATTGGCAATTAGCTAGTGGAATTAAGAAAAAAAATACGTGCCTACACTTTCGATATGGAAAGACTAATGGGTTAACTTGGCCTGCGTACAGGAGGAGGAGAAAGATCCTCTCAATAAAAGGAGAAGATCCTTTTAGGGTGAGTTTAGTTAGACTTACCAGCCTTGTTCAGAAAGGGATCGTCCAGGAAGAGGGTTAGTCCTCACGTTTGATTGGACATACGAGGGTTCGTCTAGGATGAGATTTAATTCAGATTTCTATTATATTCCTTCTAGACGCTGCACCACTCTGTACGTTGAAATCGGTGGAGCTGTCCAGGACCGTCCGGTCAGAACAGTATTTGATTTTTTTTTTCTATTCAAAAAATTAGTCTTTTATTGCTTAAAAACCCTAAAACTTTTTTAGGTATTTTATAATCTATTTACAACGTATTTTAATTAGATTCATAAAAAAACTATATATAATTTAAACTAAAATTATAAAGAAACTACTTTTATAATATCTAACAATTGTTAGGATCTCAAATAAATTCCTAAAAATCTAAAATTTTTACTAATATTCTTTTTCTGTGATGTACTAATTTCTAAAATTATTTTTCAACCCTAAGTTATATAATAAAAAAGTGAGTTCTTTTGTAATACTCTATTTATATGTATTTTTATCATCCTATGCAGTCCATCTAATATGAACCTATTCAGATAACTAAATAGAATCTTGTACTAAATTGTTTCATTTCATACAACCAACTAAACAAATTCATATATCATTCCATACATCTAACCAAACAATCTACTTATATCACCTTTTTCAGAATCATCTCGTCCGGTCTCATCTCATCTAGAACAATCGCATCCCATTCAACTTCTTTTAACCACCCAAACGTTATCTTAAGTGTTATGTTCAGTTTAGTTTGGTGCAGATTGGTGCAGAAATCAGAATGGAATCGGATTACCGTGGATTATATATCAAACTGAAACATGTGACGGTACAAGCATCAGATGGTAGTACAATGACATGGAAATTTCAGTCGTTGTAGGGCATGTTGCAACAGAAACAAGTTCAGATTCTTCATAAAACAAAACAAAAAATGAAAGGTGATGTCAGTCTTGCAGCTGGAATCTTCAGCGACCTTTCTCCCTGCACTCAACAATTGTGATTCCCTGAGCAGTAGGCGACTGAGACAATACAGAATAAACTAGATATCAAAATAAAAACCATAGAGGTTACAACACATCAAATAGAAAATTTGAAGAAATCTTGTGCTCTGTTAACTGCTCTGACCAACCCACACCTCCTTCCAGCTCCCCTGTTCGGCTGTTCCCTCTCCTCTTCTCGACGCCTTCAAGCTTAGATCCCTCTCTTGCAACACAGAGCGTAGCATAGCACAGCGACCAGCTACCAAGAAGAACTTGCCAGCCATTGTTGACAAGTCGTCCAAGAGCAACTCCAAGTCCAAGTCCAAGGGCCACGACGCAGCGGTGTCCAAAAAGGCCAAGGCCAGCACCAGGCCACGCATGTGTATTTGGATGCGCACTTCACGGCGTGCAAGGACGTCAAGGGCCTTTGATTTGGCGCGCAACCCATCGCACACGCTCACCGTGCCCTGCGCCGCTCGAGCTCCCACACCTCCTCCTCCCCTTGCCCACCGCCGCCGTGGTGGCAGGACAGGCAGCATCGTGGGGCAGGACCGCAGGACGGGAGGAGTGGCGAACTGCGACGGCGGGAGGTTTGGGAGGACAGCAGGAGCCAAGTTGCAAGTTGTAGTGGCTGTGGACTGCAGGACTGCAGGACGGGAGGAGTGGTGAACTGTGGTGTGTGGTGGCGGGAGGTTTGGGAGGACAGGAGGAGCTAAGTTGCAAGTTGCGGCCACTGTAAGCTGGGCTTGTATAGTTGTGATTGTGGGTTTGTACGAAGTGGAAAATAGGTTAAAATGAGATTTTGAAAAAACGAACGGGATGAGATCAATAGTTTTCGATCCTGTTTCTAGATGTCACTGTCCCGTTTCAGCCCGTTCCCGTGTAAGGACCGGAAAAATGAAAACGATCAGAAGAAAGGGAAACGGTCACAGGAATATTCTACCGTTGTCATCCCAAATAGCATCGACATTGATGTGATACAATTTTGGGCAATCAACTATATTATCTTATGCTATATTTTTTTTCTTCTGTTGCAATGTATTGGCAATTAGCTAGTGGAATTAGGCAGTATTGATAAAGTAGACAACATACATAACCTATATTGCAAAAATAGTCAATATGTTATCATATTTGCAAATATAACACATGTATTCGACATCTCATTTACCGAAAATGAGTTTTAGTACACTATGCACGAAAAAGGGGGGCTCAGGTGTTTTCAGCACCTCACATCCAGACCCTACCACGTTGAAATATGTGCCATCTCTTGTCACATGCGATTGCTTTTAGTGCCTCCTGTGCCACGTGCTGTTGCTTTCCCCGTACTCACCTTTGTAGCTAGTGCTATAAAATGAGAGCTGGCTTTAGTTGAGGAGCAGCAGTGCGGGAAGAGAAGGAGCAACAACTCGAGGAGAGGAGCAGCAGTGCGAGACGAGGAGCAGCAACGCAAGTTGAACATTTTAAGAGCGCTCTCTTCAGTTATAGTAAGTACTTATATTACATATTTAATTAATACTTACATTAGTTATATTAATTAAAATAAGTAGATTATTTAATCCGTTCAATTACATTTGTTTAATTATATATTAAGTTGATAAATTAGAGTACTTAGATTATTTGCTTAGTTTGATTATATGAATTTGATTAGTCAATACAATTAGATTATTTGTTTAGTTTAATAACATGAATTTCATTAAGTAATGTAATTAGATTATTCCCTTAGCAAATATAACATGAATTTTATGGTTTAATCCGTTCAATTACATTTATATGAATGTCATTAACCAGCATAATTAGAGTACTTACATAATTTAATTAGAGTTATATAATTAATCAGATTAATTAGTTTAATTTAACTAATTTGATTAATTATCTTAATCACTTAGATTAAGTAGAGTAATATGATTAATCGGATTATTTAAATAGGGTGAGTACTGTAAATTTATTTAATGGTTGTCAAATAATTATGACATGTAACTTTAGATATTAATTGTGATTTTGTAATAGATGTTTATTATTTATTAATTATTCTGATATTCTTGATGTTTAATGTTTATGTAATAGTTATTCAGTAAATATTTATTATTACTTTTAATATTTATTAAATATTTAATCACAATAGTTGTATATTAATACTTAGTTAATGTTTATTAAATATTTTAGTTCAATCTTAAATATTAATTATTTCATTTGAATTCAATATGGATGATTTAATAAGCATTGTTAAGCACTGTACTATTTAATTTACATTGTTAATTTATTTATATGTATAGTACATTGATGAGTCCATAACTCTTTCAGATACGATCAATACTATTAATATTTCTCAAATCATATAAGGTCCAATTACAAGAGCACGTGCGTGACAATTAAACCATCCGGTGAACTCATTCCTTACTGTTCATACTTTTTTGGATGGATTGCTACTGAATTTTTGTGATGTTTTATTGCTAAGAACATAGGAGAAGCACCCCAACCTTCCACAACCTTATATGAATGTCATCCCTTAAAAGACAACTCTACTCAGACTCAGAAGTTAAGCTCTAGTCGTGGTCATGGTCGTGGTCGAGTCTGAGAACAAAACGTCAGTAAAACAGGCATAACTCTATCATACGAAGTCCGTTTTAAACAATCTTGGACATTCTGGAAAGCTTACGACGAGCCATTTCCAATGGATATGAGCTTGACCAAATATTCCTTATAGTTTAGTCAGAGTCAAAGAAATAAGGTGTTGCGTCACCGTTTTGGACCTAGTTGGGTCTTGTAATCGTATCGGGGGTTGGAGTACAGGTTGTGCACGCCTCTTTCCATAGTTGCACAACCCTAGGTCGACCTCCTCACGTCCCCCCTATATATAAATAATAGCCATCGTAGTTTAGGTTTGTATTTAGCTTAGATTATTCTGTTTTAGACAGTTTCACCGTTTATCGATTTATTGAACCTCAACTCGAGCACTTCATTGATAATTAGCAATATTCAGATTGCATCTACCTGTTCTTGCTTGTGTTCTCGATTCGCTTGCAAGAAAAGTATTCTTGGTGAGGTCAACCGCGTCTTAGCACAGTTGATAACCACATAGTAGTGGTGTAGTGGTTGCGATGGTTCTCGATCTGTCTTGGTCAGAGTCTTTGCATCATCAACATCGAAACTCCACCAATCGACTTATCATATTACCTTCAGAAGATCAGGTAAATGTGCATCAAGTGGTATCAGAGTCTCGATTTCCCGTTAGATAATCTCAGTTATCCCCTTTGTTTTGTTATTTTCCATTACCTAGAGTCCAAAAAAATTGCCCCACAAAAATATTTAGATCTTAGTTTTTCCGCTGTTCAAACCACTTTGTGCCTTCACAATTTTGTTTTCAGTATTCGCGTTGTTGAGTTTGAGTCCATCATCGGTGTCTTTGTTGCTGGTCGAGTCATCATGATCTAGTTTCTAGTATCAAGTCTTGTTGTTTAGTCGTCGTGTCTCTCGGCCTGTCCTTGTTTGCTATAGCCGAGATTATGTCTCTAGTCGAGTCGACCATCTAATCGAGTTCAACCACTAGTTACTTCAACCATCTACTCGGGTTCGATCACTAGTCGTTCCGACCACCCACTTGGGGTGCGACCAGACACTCCGACCACCTGCTCGGGGTCCCAACTAGTCACTCCGACCACCTGCTCGGGTTTTCAGCCAGTCATTCAGAACACCCACTCGGGGTTCGACCAGGCACTCCGACCACCCACTCGGGGTCCCGACCAGTCACTCCGACCACCTAGTCAGAATCGCCCACCTTCTCAGATCCGACCATCCTTTTGGGTTCAACCACCTAGTCAGATTCAACTATCCACTCGTTTTCGCCTCCACAACCTAGTCAGAGTCTATCTGTTTCTGGCTACTCTTGAATACCCTACGTACTCAACATATCGAGCATTGTTTGACAAAGTTCGAGTATCACTCGATAGCCCAAATAGAAGTAGCCAAAGTTCAGAGAGAGGGTATTATTTTATTACCTTTATACCCCTACTCTCTGAAAAAAGTTTGTGACCCATGTACCTCACTGGTCTTAGAAAAGGCAGTAGAAGAGTTTTTGAGTTTGTGTCACATTCAAAAAAAAAAGAGAAAAGCAAGCAAGAAGCAAAGAGTGCAAAAAAAAAGAAGAAAAAAGAAGCAAAGAGTGCAAAAAAGAGAGAGAATTAAAAAAGGAGAATCAGTTTATATTGTGAATTTTGTTCCATTGTGCTTGTGTCTATTATTGTTTTCGGCTTGCTTGAGCTAGTTCTAGGAACGTGTTCGCGTCAACAACCGTGACAAGTACTATGGACTTTTATTCAGCTTTGCTAATCTGATTTCAACTGTTGTCATTCCTTGCTACTAAATATTTCCTATCCAAGCTACACCTTCTCTCGAGCAGAACAATTTCTCCCTCACTTGTACCCGATAAGGTATCACGAACTAGCCACCGGTTGTACCAATTGCGGTGGTTGGTAAGAACATTTGTAAGAGCGTGGTAAGATGATTGAGAGTGTGTAACTCCACCTCCATCACCTAATAGTCGATAGGGATAATTTATCTTTTATTGTTTTCTATCTTCGACTAACGATGGTAGGAGAAATGTCGGATGCACATGAGTGTGTTTTGAGGGAAGAACTCACAATGGTTTGAATAATCATCCACAAGCTATTACTGACACTTCAATAAGAAGCTTGCAGAGACAAACACTACATTACAATGACTTAATGATAGTATTGCCATGCTCAATACACACTTTGATCGAGTCGTTAATCAACCACCAAACCAGGGGTGTGTGGATCCTCGTGGTGTAGACCATGAGCAAGAGGAATCCATCGTAGATGATGAAATTTTGAGGCAAAAACAAGACTCATTTGATGCACGATAACATGACCGATTAAACTTCAACCGTCAATTTTCAGTAACATAACCTACGTGTTAATGATGATCCATTTGCTAAGGTTAAGTTTACCATACCATCTTTTGCGGGTGCTTATGATGCTGAAAAGTATTTAGATTGGGAGATGACGGTTGAACAGAAGTTAATGCTTATTTAGTTCCTGAAGTGCATAGAGTTATGCAAGCCACTAGTGAACTTAAAGAATTTGCAATTATCTGGTGGAATAGAGTATGCATCGATGAATTAGCGTCTACCATATGAAATGCTTTAAAGGTTGCTATGCGTAACAGATTTGTTCCACCCTCTTTTAAACGTGATTTACGTAAGAAATTGCATCGCTTAAACCAAGGAGATAGATTCATAGAAGAATATTATCAGGAGCTACAAATTAGTATATTGCGTTGTGATATTATTGAGGATGAAGAGGTTGCAATGGCATGCTTTCTAGAGGGTTAAGGTGTGAAATTCAGGATATAGTTGATTACAAAGAATACAATAGTATTTCTAGACTGTTCCAACTTGCATGTCTGGTAGAAAAAGAATTGCAGGGACGACAACAGAGGCTAAGGAGCAATTTTGGAAGCACGCCCACTTCAAAATCAACACAAGGACAAGTCAAAATAGCCCCACATTCAGCTACATGGTCTGCTGCCCCCTTCTCGAGTAGGGCGCGTTCAATAGTACCTTCGACACCATTGCACGCTCCCGAGGTAAGCAAATCTGTAAGTGTGCAGGGTCCAGTCCAGAGCTCTTCTTCGGTTGCTTCTACAGGCCGATCGACCGGTATTATATGCTACCGATGCAAGGAAATGGACCACGTCATGAGGGATTGGCCAAGTCAGCGAGCGTACATTGCAACAGAAGACGGTGGGTATGTAAGTGCTAGCGATGTTGAGGATGAATATGCTCTTGCAGCTAACCATGCTGGTGATGAGGATGGTCGTGAGACGGATATCGATCATGAGGAAGTGTTCGATGCCACTGCTACAGAGGATTATCGGGTCCTCATTGTGCAGCGAGTGTTAAGCACCCAAATAGAGCAAGTGGAACAACTACAACGCTACAACTTGTTTCTGATGTTCCTCATAGTCAAGGATTATCGTGTTCGAGTTATTATTGATGGAGGAAGCTTCAACAACTTGGTAAGTTCAGATATGATCAAGAAACTTGCCTTGCCGACAAGAAACCATCCTCACCCTTATCATATTCAATGGTTCAATAATAGTGGTAAGGTGAAGGAGTTTGTGGATGTATTTCTAGCTGAGGTACCCTCGGGATTACCACCTACTCGAGGGATTGAACATCAAATTGATTTGATTCCGTGAGCAACTTTGCCAAACCGTGCTGCATATAGGACCAACTCGGAAGAGACTAAGGAAATTCAGCAACAAATCCAAGACCTTTTGAACCGCGGGTATGTACGAGAAAGTCTTAGCCCTTGTGTTGTTCCCGTTTTTTTGATTCCTAAGAAAGACGATAGTTGTCGTATGTGTGTTGATTGTATAGTCATTAATAATATTACTATAAGATATCGTCAGCCTATCCCTAGGTTAGATGATATGCTGATGAGTTGAGTGGTTCTATAATTTTCACTAAAATTGACTTGCGAAGTGGATACCACCAAATTAGGATGAAATTTGGAGATGAATGAAAAACTGTATTTAAAACTAAGTTTGATTTTGTATGAGTAGTTAGTAATGCCTTTTGGGTTAACTAATGCCCCAAGTTCTTTTATGAGACTGATGAACGGGGTTTTATGTGCTTTTATTGGAATATTTGTGGTGGTATACTTTGATAATATCTTGATTTATAGCAATTCACATCAGTCACACCTTAATAATTTACGTGCTGTTTTTAATGCTTTGAGAGATTCACATTTGTTTGGTAACCTCGAAAAGTGTACCTTTGCATGAATCGAGTCTCTTTTCTTGGCTATGTTGTTACTCTACAGGGAATAGAGGTGGATGAAACAAAAATCGAAGCTATAAAGAACTGGCCACTCCTGAGACTGTTATACAAGTAATAATGTTCCATAGTCTTGCGGGTTTCTATCGACGATGTGCGGGATTTCAGCACTATTGATGCTCCATTAAATGAGTTGACAAAGAAAGGAGTAGTTTTAAAATGGGGACCTACACAAGAACAAGCATTCAAGTTGTTGAAAGAGAAGCTCACCCATGCTCCATTGCTCTAACTCCCTGATTTTGGTAAGACCTTTGAACTGAAATGTGATGCTAGTGGGATTGTAATTGGAGGTGTGTTAAATTCAAGAAGGTAAACCTGTTTCTTATTTCAGCGACAAATTAAGTGGACCAAGTTTGAATTATTCCACTTATGATAAAGAATTGTATGCTTTAGTTCATGTGCTTGAAACTTGGTAATATTATTTATGGCCCAAAGAATTTGTTATACATTCTGATTATGAATCGCTAAAACATATTAGAAGTTAAGATAAACTGAATAAACAACATGCTAAATGGGTAAAATTTATTAAGTCTTTTCCATATGTCATAAAATATAAGAAAGGAAAAGACAATGTAATTGTTGATGCGCTTTCTAGGCGTTATACCATGTTATCTCAAGTTGATCATAAAATTTTTGGTTTAGAGACTATTAAGAACTTATATGCTCCTGATTTAGACTTTAAAGAAGTGTTTGAACATTGTAAAGTAGGAAAAACATGGAATAAATATATGATGAATGACGGATTGCTCTATCGTGCTAGCAAACTATGCATTCCAGCTAGCTCCGTTCATCTTATGTTGTTGCGGGAGGCGCATGGAGGAGGATTGATGGCACATTTTGGAGCAAAGAAGACTGAAGATGTAATGGACGCTCACATTCTGATTATGAATCGCTAAAACATATTAGAAGTCAAGATAAACTGAATAAACAACATGCTAAATGGGTAAAATTTATTAAGTCTTTTCCATATGTCATAAAACATAAGAAAGGAAAAGACAATGTAATTGTTGATGTGCTTTCTAGGCGTTATACCATGTTATCTCAAGTTGATCATAAGATTTTTAGTTTAGAGACTATTAAGAACTTATATGCTCCTGATTTAGACTTTAAAAAAGTGTTTGAACATTGTAAAGTAGAAAAAATATGGAATAAATATATGATGAATGACGGATTGCTCTATCGTACTAGCAAACTATGCATTTCAGCTAGCTCCGTTCGTCTTATGTTGTTGCAAGAGGCGCATGGAGGAGGATTGATGGCACATTTTGGAGCAAAGAAGACTGAAGATGTAATGGACGCTCATTTCTTTTGGCCAAAGATGAGACATGACGTCAAGCGCTACGTATCACGTTGCACCACTTGCAATAAAGCTAAGTCTCATTTAAATCCACATGATCTTTACATGCCTTTTCCTGTTCTTAGTGCATCTTGAGAGAAGAAGAAGAGCTTGAGTCGAGGATGACTCCAATTCAAGAGGGGGAGGATGATGAGCCTATGGCTCCTTCAAATATGATCAATACTATTAATATTCCTCAAATCATACAAGGTCCAATTACAAGAGCACATGCGCGACAATTAAACCACCAGGTGAACTCGTTCCTTGCTGTTCATACTTTCTTGGATGGATTGCTACTGAATCTTTGTGATGTTTTATTGCTTAGAAATATAGAAGAAGCACCACAACCTTCCACAACCTTATCTAGACATCATCCCTTAAAAGAAAAGTCTACTCGGACTCGAAGTTAAGCTCCAGTCGTGGTCGTGGTCGTGGTCAAGTCCCAGGATAACACATCAGTAAAACGGGCATAACTCTCTCATACGAAGTCCGTTTTAGGCAATCTTGGACATTCTGGAAAGCTTACAACGAGCCCTTTCCAATGGATATGAGCTTGACCAAATATTACTTATAGTTTAGTCAGAGTCAAAGAAATAAGGTGATGCATCACTGTTTTGGACGTAGTTGGGTCTTGTAATCGTGTCGGGGTCGGAGTCCAGGTTGTGCACGCCTCTTTCCATGGTTGCACAAACCTATGTCGACCTCCTCATGTTCCCCTACATATAAACAATAGTTGTCATAGTTTAGGCATGAGTTTAGATTAGATTATTCTGTTTTAGTTAGTTTCGCCGTTTATCAGTTTGTTGAACTCCAACTCGAACACTTCATTGGTAATTAGAAATATTTAGATTGCATCTACCTGTTCTTGCTTGTGTTCTCAATTCGCTTGCAGGAAAAGCCATCTTGGCGAGGTCAACCACGTCTTAGTACGGTTGATAACCACGGAGTAGTGGTGTAGTGGTTGCGAGGGTTCTCGATCTATCTTGGTTAGAACCTTTGGATCATCAATATCGAAACTCCACCAATCAACTTATCATATTACCTTCGAAAGATCGGGCAAACGCGCATCATACATACATCTAAGTAGTTATTTTATTACATGTACATTTGTTTAGCAGATACGATATGACTATCCATATTTATTATGGAGAACGTCCTGCTATTTTGTAGGGAGGCTCGTAACAATTTAGAACTGACAGCACATAAAGAGTCCGGTTGAGCTACCTATTGACTTAGGTGGCCTGAAATCACATGTTATGAGCCTTTTGCATGTGAATCAGCAGTCCCATACTGTTTGTCCTGGAGGATGTGCGGCCATGGCTTATTCCAAATAGCTCGATTGTTGTCCATGCGTTGTTCGAGATGAGAAGGAACAACACATTGTACTCACACAAGACATTGGAGGATAACTTTGAAATATGGGTGTACGTAAACATAGTGTCACGGCTAGTGCAAGGTGATATAGTGACTAGTGTGGAAGAATCAAGCCAGCAGGTGATGCATGAAGATGAGGGAGGGCATGTTGGGGAGGGCAGTTCTGGTACAGAGGGAGCTAGAGTAGACCCTTCTGAGGTAGATACATGATGCATGGATGGTGAAGTCAGTGGTAGTGAGGATGAAGAAGCTGCTAACAATGATGACTCAGTGCCGGCGATCCAGTACTTTCGTGGTACTAGGCTGTTAGATTGTGTCGCCATTGAGTATAACACCTTATCTAACTAGAGATACCAGAATAGCAACATCCAAGTCGGACAACAATTTCGTAATAGGAAAGAGGTCATCCACTTTATTAGCAACTATATTGTAATCAGAAGAAGCGACCACAAGTAATTTTCGGTCTAAATATACGGAGTTTGAGGTTAGGTTATCAAGAACCCAAATTTTTCTTACTTCATACGAGCACATAAGCTGAAATATGAGAACTATTTTGTGATCAGTAGACACACCCCACATACATGCAACAAAGAGATTGTTAGGAATGTGAGCCACGCCGTTGATGCAAGATTCATAGCCCAACTCCTAATCACTCTTGTTGGCACGAACATAGGTTTGTCACCAAAATCGACTATAGAGGAGGTGCAGAGTAAGATGGATATGTTGATCAATTACCACACCGTGTGTTGAGCGAAGCAGAAGGTATTAAAGATGCTGTTTGGAAGTTTCGAAGAGTCTTACAACTATACTCTGAGACTACTGCAGAAGATTGTCATGATGAATTCAGAGACTCAATGGGGCATGGTAGATGAGTCGATCAAGCTGGAAGATGGGACATACAACACCACTAACTGATACCTCATTAGATTATTCTGGTCCTTTGGATAATGAAGCTTTCAGACATTGCAGGACTATTGTATGCGTGGTGCCACATTTCTGAATGGCAAGTACCATAGTACCCTTATGACAGTGATTGTAACATCCTGAGTTTAAGCCTGCCAATTAGTGCAAATCTCACTCCAAATTGAAACTTTTTAGGGTAAATTAGGCTGATTAAGGTTAAGAAAATAGGAGTGTGGATGTATATATACAAGTATATGTATACTTTCGTAATTGTGAGTTATGCTAAGTTGCAGCAGTATTCGAAGTGCACTAGGATCAAATTCAAAATATACTTTTAGATTCTATTCAGCGCAAATCCAAAAATTTAGTTGGATCCTTTGGTTCAAATCGTCTTGAAAGTCTCGAGATCCAAGTTCAAATATTCAAAATAGAGTTGTTGAATCCAAAGTCAAAACCAAATTCAAATTCTCCAAATTTGAATTATTCCAAAACCTTTTCTTTCTCTCCTTCTTTTTCCTCCTTCCATTTTTCTTGTTCTCCCTGGGCCGGCTTTCCCCTTCCCTCTCCCTTCTTGGCCCAGCTGGCCAGCTCGGCCTCCTCTCTCCCACGCGCTGCGTCCGGCCCAGCTCGCTGCGTCGTATCGGCCCACTCACGCGCGCGCACTCATACGCCCTTGACGGTCTGCTGAGCCACGCGTCGCTGATCCGCCCGCACGCGTCCGCGCGCCTCTCCTTCCTTCTCCCCTCCAGCGCGACGACGACATCGCCGGTCGCCGTCTCTCCGGGAAATATCTCGCGCACGCCCGACCACTCTCCGCAGTCCCCGCTCACCCTCCGCTCTCTCTCTCTCTCTCTCTCTCTCTCTCTCTCTCTCTCCCTGCTACCCATGCCTCTGCGCCGTGATTTCCGCGGCCCACGCGCTGGCCGCCACCTCGCCACCGACGTCCCTGTGACGCCAGCACGTGAACCGCCTCCCCGTGCCTTCCCTCTCGTCTATAAGTAGAGCAGCCTGTGCTTCTCTCTCCCTCCTTTTTCTCCACTTCGCCGCGCCACCGTACCACCACCACCGCCATTTCCGCCGCTGCAACCTCGCCGTCACCCCTTCACCGTCCACGTGCCGTCAAGGAGTTTCAGGACACTACCGCCGTCTCTGTGCCGCTGCTTGTTCACCGGAAGCTCGACTGGAGCTCGTCCGTGCCAATAGCCGAGCTGCGCTGCCGCCATCTCTTCGACGAATCGCCGACCGCCACCCCGCCCGTCGTCATTCCTGCGCTCGATGAGCACCCCAAGCCCTAGCACCCCCTCCTAGATAGCGTGTAGGTGTCCTCGCGCTCTCCCTTAGCTTTTCACCGTGCGCCACCGTGTTTTGGTTTCCGCCGCCGCAGTTGCGCTCGCCGTCGGCATGATTCTGCCCTGTGCTGTGATCCGGCCATCGTGACATATGCTCTAGAGGCGTTAGGCCTCTTTTCCTTGCAGGATTGGCCCCTCTCCGTGCGGGGGAGGTGCTGTCCAGTTGCGCCACGCCGCCATCTCCTCTCCGGCGGTGATCTGGCATCGTTCTCTCCGCCGGTCGCCGTCGAGATGATCCTTGCCGAGTCCGCCATGTCGCTTAAAAGCCCGGCGATAACTCATAGTCGTGAAACTCCGGCGAAAACTCGATCCCGGCGAGCTTTCCAGTGCTGCGCCGCCGTGATTCCTCGCCACCGGCTTGTTTCCCCTCCGCTCCGCCGCTCGGGCGCGTTCGCGCGCTGGCGCGTTCGCGCAAGCCAACTGGGCCCTGTCTCGGCCTGGCCAGCCAGCCTGGCTCGGCCCAGTGGCTGGCTAACCGGCCTGGCCAGCAGGCCGTGCATCGTGGGCCGGCCCAGCTCCTCTGGCCCGTTAGCTAGCCAGCCCAGACCCGAATGGGCCAGTATTGTGTAGTTATTACTGTGCAGTCCAAGCCCAGCCCAGGCCCATCTAGGCCCAAATTCGGCCCAATCTGAGCCCACTGGGTACTATTCATGTGGGTCCCACCTATGAATAGTGTCATTTCATAATTTTCCGATTTAATTTTATATTAAATCTTCCGGGAGCCGTAACTACTCCGTTCTGGCTCCGATTTCGGCGATTCTTTCGCCAAAGTTCATCTAAAATCAAGATCTAGTTATCTGTTGCATTATGATGTTTGTTAAGGCTCATTGGTTTTCCATTTGGTGTGATTGGTTCCTCCCTAGTATAGCTCGTTAATGGTCGTAGTCGCAATTGCAGATCTGCCAGAATTCTGTGAGTGCTGCGCGGGAAGCATTAGAAGCGAAGAAGATCCTGATTACAACCAAGATTTTGAAGAAAACTCCGGAGAAGGCAAGTCCTATTTCCTTGATCATATTGAACCTATGTTTTCGAATAATATATATGATCAACTAAAATCAGACTTATTATCGCATGTGCTATATATTGCATTTCTTTCAAACTACTTGTAGTAGTTAACCCTATCAATACTGCCATGCCATACATGTTATCATCCAGAATACATATCACCCTAGGAATACCTGTTGTTACATATATTAACAATAGACGACACCTTGATATCTAGCATGCTTAGGATTGAATACATCTCCTCGGAGATGTCGCTTTTAAAATACGTCTCCTCGGAGATATTGCTTTTAAAACACTTCTCTTCGGAGATCAATTTGTTGTTATCAATGATAACTCATATACCATGATTCCTTAATGGTTGTGAATTCCGTGATTGTGGTGAAATCCTTGATGTCGGGTGGGACATGGAAGGTGATGTGTAAAAATGGGTGAAAACTGTTTTGGCGCGGGCAGGTAGAGTAGTCCTCCGGGGAGGATGCTCTTGGGGGCTTGAGTTACATGATGGTATTCATTGCCCGTGAAGATGCCTAGCCCGGCCGCTTAAGGACCGAGTCTTGCGCCGTCATGCTTAGACACCCCGTGCAACCATGCGTCCTGTATGGGCAGGACTTGATTTTCCTTCACTGGACTGAGTTGGGCATCATACCAGGAGGCTGAGAGCAACGAGCAGCCAGGGGTCTATCTGTCCCGCTGTTTGGAGGTTCAGGGACCGGCTTAGGCTTAAAAATGGAGGCTGACCTTCGGAACATGCAGCTTTGGAACTTGGCGTGTCTCGTGGAAAAGCCCGGCAGGAAAGGTGTTTGGAGAGTCTCGGTATGATTCGCTCCTCCGCTTGCAACGGGTGGAGGCTGAGCATATCGTATGGGTAAAGCTGTACAACCTCTGCAGAGTGTAAACCTATTCGAATAGCCGTGTCCACGGTCATGGACATGCAAAGCATTGACCTCACTTGAATAGACTTCTGGTGCGTGTGTCTTGATGAGTGAGTGTGTGGACTAGATGTCCGTGTGATGTGGTTCCTGGCTCGATCCGCCAGAAGCTGTGTGGTACTAGAGGTACAACAGATGTGATAAAAGGGACTGCGGAGTGAGGTATAGCCCCTCCCAGGACTAAAAACCCCCAGATACAACTTGTTACCCTGGTTTTGGTTTTAAAACTATTTCGAAAGCTTGGTTACATTTATTTCAAATGGTTAACAGTGGAGAATATAACTAGATACCTGCATAAAACCTGCCTTACGCTTAAAACTATGCCATAAAGCCTTATCCTTCAAATATCCATTATGCATCTATCAACCCCTTTGAAGTAGTATAGGACTTGTTGAGTACCTTTCGTACTCACTCTTGCTGTCATTCAGATGAAGAAGCCGATGCCGACTTCGCCGGAGGAGAAGCCAGAAATGAAGAATAGCATCTAAAGTCGCGTTCGCACCCTCGTTGCTTGTGGCTTGGGCTTTTGTTCCGCTGTGTGCTTTGATGGCCGCTAGGCCAGATTTGTAATATACAGTATGGGTTGTAACCTTTTGTACTCTAAACCATATTATTTATGCACGAAGTTTGACTGTGATATTATGACTGTTATACTGTGCGTATCAGCTACTTGATCCAGGGACTGATACAGGAGGCACAGGGGATCCCGGGTCCAGGGACCTGACAGTGATGATGACGGATGCAAATAATAAGATCATTCATCTCACCTTTACAATGGTTGAGAGTGAGAACAATGATAGCTGGCTATGGTTCCTCACCTTGGTGAGGACACGTATCATGGGCAATAAGGAACGAGTTTGTATCATCTTAAATCGCAACAAGAGCCTTCTGCATGCATTGAATGTGCTGCATGATAGCACAAACTACTCCATTGCATGGCCTGATGTGAAGAGAAGGTGGTGTATACGATATTTAGGTGTGAACCTGTACACAAGGTACTGCAACAAGTCTCTTGTAAAGATATTGAAAGGGTTTTTTCTTCAGAACCAGTAGGCGAAGTTCAACGAGATATAGAGAGAGTTAAATTAGACCACTCGCAAGATAATGATAGAGCAGCAAGCACATGAGGACCATCTGCGGACACAAATGGTGGGGGGCCAAACTATCGTTAGTCATTCACATGCTACGTTTAGCCAATAAATAGTGAGGAAGCCAGCGGAGTGTTGAGCCCTAATCCATGACATTGATGATGCCATGTTAGCACATATAAAATGATCGTATTTTACCCTTTCTTATGCAAGTATCCATTCTAAAATTATTGTATCCCATGTTAGGTATACCATCATGACAACAAACATAGAGGAGGCATTCAACAATATCCTAAAGGGTATACAAGGCCTCCCGTTGTGTGCCATCATTGAGCTCACATTCTATAGAATGACGGACTACTTTCGAGACCGTGGTAATGCTATTATGGAGTGCAGCACGCGGTTTACACCTAAGGTGGAGGAAATCATATCCAGAAGGAGAAACAAGATACACTTTCATCGGATCAGGATCTATGACCTGTCCAACAATGAATTTGATGTCATGTGCTGCCACAGGTATGCTTCAGGGTATAGCGCAGGGGACACTGTGCAACAATGTTAACTTAGGCCTCACGAGGTGAAGTGCACATACAATAAGCCAAAGTCGTGCTCCCATATAAACTACACCATATCCAATAAAGTGAAAAATTTGCAAATAATTTGGCCATGACAAGAGGACTTACTCGATCTGGTAGTAAACTATCAATCCACTATCGAATTGTATTGTATTAGAGTTGTTGCAACTTAGTTTGTTTTATAAAGTTATTCATAGACATGGTTTGTATTCTAAATTGTTATTCACCTATTAGTTGTACTACCTATTTTATAATATATCGTATGGTACTGGCATCACATATAACTATTTTTACTGAACCATAAAGCTTGAAATCATTATCATGGCTCATGGTGGTTTTCCCGAGCTCCTTCAACAGCGGTATGACGAGAACCATAGGGGAAGGATGATTTTCACAGGGCAATAGGTACCACGATTATAACTGCTTTTTAATTGCCACGGTAATTTGTTACTTACTCAATACATGCATTAGATACCTTTGCAGTTGCTTCCGTTGCGTGCCTAGAGTGTCAACACGATTAAGGAGTTAGACCCTCGATTCCATGAGCCACTCGTACGAACAGGACTACTACCTTTCTCTCTCATGATAGCTGGAGTGCTCATGGTGGGTGATAGCAGGACACCTCTCCTACCGATTGAGGTAGCACTGCTCATAGGTCTCATTGACCGATGTCGTCTTGAGACGCACACGTTTCACTTTCCTTTTAGCAAGATAGTCGTAACATTGAGGGACGTGGCCATGCTGACTGGGCTGCTGATTAGGGGTGCCTCGTTAGTAGTTTCGCAACCAGCAAAGGAGCAGTGAAAGGGTTACATTGAGGGCAGGTAATTGTTTGTTATGTAATGCATTTTAAATGTTACAGTGCTATTCAAGTTTCATTGACCATCTGCATCTTGTAGGTTGGTGTGCAATATGACATGAAAGATGTCGACCTCTCCATGTCCTAGATTCATGAGCTGTCACAGTCCAGTCCATGCCCACTGGATGTGAACGAGGCTACCATTATGTAGCATTATGAGGTGTACAAGTGTATCCTGCTGGGAGACATCATGTTCTGCAATACGGCATGTAATTATGTCCTCCCACATATTGTATGGTTAGTGGGTCAGCTCGTGTCACGTCCTTATGAGCCAACATCTTATATTTGGGGATCTACTGTGCTAGCTGCAACTTATAGAGGATTGCATATTGCAACCCAGTGATCAAAGAAGAAGGGGTTTGTTACAGGCTGCCTACACTTGTTATAGCTATGGAGCTGGAAGTACCTCCTAGTTTGTCGGTCTTAGGTGAGCAAGAGCTATTATCACATCCTCTTATTTGCGTGACTCAAACTTATGGATGACCAGATGTTTCTTATTGTATATGAACAACGTGGAAGCATATTCTCATAAACGTGTATAAAGGCAGTTCGGGTACCGACAGGTGGTTCCAGTACCTTCCTCACGAGACGTCGAACGGGCACATGAGTAAGTGTTTTATTGTAGGTAGCATTAGTACCTTAGGTGATCCATGTTAATAAGTTATAATTGTTTATGTCATATATAAGAGGAGCGTACAGGGGAGCGGAGGCATGCAGGACTGGGCATCCGTGAATGCCAAGAACATACAGAGGTGGACGGAGTCACCTGCGATGGATATCATTGTTCCTGCTGCACAATACGATGACGCCATGTACTAGGAGTACCTTTCGTGGTACCGTCCACACACGCGTACCACCTTACTCAGTGGACTTATAGAGCCAGCCCCCAACCCTTCCCCGAGGATCACGCCTATCTTCTTCATGTGGTGGTAAGTGATGCGGTATTTCTAATGATTTTCATTGGTTAAACCTTCATATTATTGACATGATCCTCATCTTATACATATCGAAGAGGCGTACGAGATGCATACGCAGGTGGAGTAATCTTGTGGGGAAGCAAGTGGGTCATTAACGCGGAAGGATCGAAACCCTCTCTAAGACTACATGAGGATGAGAGGGTCCCACTTGTTGTCTGCTATACGTAGTCTAGGTCGTTGTGCCCTGCATTGGAGGGGATATGACCTACCAACCATGGACTCATCTTGTGCCTCCCACAGCAGGCGTTTGTCTAGTGCTCGTGAGGAACCCATTTGGGCACAATTGTAAGAGGCACCTTCGGTTGTGGAGCATCATGTCTCATGTTTTGGTGCTGAGGCCAAGGAGTGCACGTCAACTCCTGAGTCCAAGCAGTGTACACTGGGTTCACAGCTCCCGCAGTGAACACAACCTCTTTAGACTACGATGACACCTCTTCTTACAACATCAACTCATCATGAGGACATCATTGATTGAACGCATCATACGCCTAACTGGAGCGACACACATGATTTTGACTAAACTACTGCAATGCAGACTACCAATTTCACCGAGCTCCTCAACGGACAATACTCACAATATCCTGATGCACCTGGAGGTTCATAATGGTATCAGTAGGGTGAGCTTTTGGCACACTAGACTCTATCGGAGCACGTACTAGAGGCATCCACACTTCCGCATGAGAATCCTTCATCATGGTACATGCAGAGCTGAGTTAGCAGGTCTAGATACACATTCAGTGGAGGTCCCACAGGGCATGAAGATGATGATGATGAGTAAGGGCACAAGTGGCAGGGGCCAACACAAGCCACTATGATGAGGGCCACACACCCACTAGACACTTACACTCTTAGAGATTGCATGCGGTGTCACTGTCATTGAGTAGCTAGTGCAATTATTCGGTGCACTTGTACTTGTTCATGATATATGTATTATTTACTTTATTGTCGTAGTCATCTCTATTATATCTTATTCATTGTATTGTCAATGTAATTACTTTTAATTTATTTAATATTAGTCAAATAATTATGGCACATAACTTTATTTATTAGTTATTTATTAAACATTGTTACATATTAATTATGATATTTAATATTGGTTTAATGTTTCTTAAATAATCAGGGGTTCGTGATTTGGTGCAGAGCCAGAACGTTATGGTCAAGTATCAATAAATCTATGATAGAATCTTCTAGTACAAGCTTTCTATGGATACCTACAATGATCGATATAGCACTTAATGCATCCTTGCATGTTGTACGTGAAGGGAATGATGATCCCTTCAAGGAGAACAACCTAATCCAAGTCGTGTCCAAATTGCATGCAAGACTCTTCTATTCTGTATTAACCGCTCCACTCCAACATGTAACCACCGACGACCTTAGAGCTCTCTTGCACGAGTAGCGTCAAGGTATCTTAGGGTGTGTGAACTAGCCGACTATTTTTCTGTGCTAGGTTTCTCTAGGAGGTAAAGAAAGATAGTGATGTTACAAGTCTAGTATGCATCCCACATTTAGGTTCATCATTTTATATTTGGTCATCCTACTTATCTTTTTTCATTGATTTGAATGCTCTTCTTTTGCATTAGACATTTCTGGAAGACGCAAGTTGATCAACAAAGATATCCTAAACTTCTTGGTGATGTATATTCTCCCTCGTATATCACGTAGAACGATAGCGACCATAAACCAATATATTCATTCCTCTTTGATTTGGGATCCTCATTCCAATAGACTTTGTCGAACTCTCATCGGTTGATCGAGATGGATACTAATATTTAACCAACTTTGTTCATTCATGTCAAAGATGAATAAATTCTTCACGAAGTTAACTTTGATGGAATATTCATATTTTTTTAAAAAATAAATACTAAAAAATGTAAATTTGACAAATTCTGCTACATCCATCCATTGTGACTACACATGAAAAAAATACATTTCTTTATGCAAAAGAAACAACAATTTAGCAATGTGTGGAGTAGAATTACCCAGGTAATCAACCAATAAATCGAAAGGCTACCACTTCCTAAATGTATCTTGAAAACGAGAGCTTGCATGATCAAGCAATCCTATAATCAATAACGCACCTGCAATCCTGTATGCATGCATCTCCATTATTGCAGGATGGTGGATCGATATGATCTATGCTTTCACCGAATTATAGCAATCATGCATACATGCATCTTTATTTTTGCAGGCTAGTGGATCGATATGATCGAGCTGGTGCTTTCACCGAATTATAGTAGAGAGAGCTGGCCGACAGAAGCACGCTAAACTCAACACGGGAGGGAGCCAGCTGACAGATAAGATTGGGAGCATATTGTATTTGGTATATGGTGTGCCAAATATAGCACTGTTGCTTGTATTTGATACGCCCTGTGCCGAATACATGGCATCTAGACATATTCGGTACACGATATGCCGAATACGCTTGAGGTTCTACGTATTCAGTACATGATGTACCGAATACTATTTATCATATATGTTTTTGGCACATCGTGTTCGAAAACTTGATTTCAATGTATCACATATCAAATACACTTACTCTCTCTATATATAAATGTAAATACAATATCATATTATCTATTTTTATATTTTTAAAAAATACATACCTTACCTGCACTTTCGATATGGAAAGACGAGTGGGTAGAGGAGAAAGATCCTCTCAATAAAAGGAGAAGATCCTCTCAGGCGGCGGCGATGTACCCAACTGGATTCCACCGAATACAAGATCGAAACCATGATGATGGAAGGCAGCGATCAGGCGCTACCCCCACCATCGTTGCCGCCGCCGACCGCCATCTCGTTGGTCCTCAATGACCGCGACCTCCTCGGCGAGATCCTCCTCCGCCTCGCCTTCCCCGCCTATCTCGTCCGCGCCGCCCTCGCCTGCAAGCTCTTGCTCCGCGTCGCCTCCGACCCCGCCTTCCTCCGCAGCTTCCGCGACCGCGAACCGCCGCGCCTCCTCGGCTTCTACGCCAACACCTTCGGATTGGTCACGCTGGGCCTGGCCCCGGAGTTCTGGCCGGTACGTCACCCCCCGGAGCTCGCCTCCGCTGTCCGCCGCGCTGCCTCCGTCTTCGACGACTTCTTCGGTCTCAGCCGCGTTACCGACTGCCGGGATAGCCGCCTCCTCGCCGGCTTTTCCGACAACGACGACGCGTAACGACAGGCATTGGTCAGCCCGCTGCAGGGAGACAAGGCCTCCTCCCGCCACCCCCGCTGGCTCCCTTGGAGCGCCCCGTCTTGTGCCGTTCCCGCAAGATTCTGCCTGAGCACTGCAGCGACGGTCTGCAGGGTTTGGATCTGGTAGTGGCGCATAAGCACGGGGAAGCTCATAGAACCGTGCAGGTGAATGAGTTCCGAAACGGTGTTTGGGGTGTCCGTGCGTCGGTGACAACAGAGCTCCTTCAATCATCATTATTCCTGAAAGTTCTGCTCGTCGGCGACAAGTTCTATATGACCACCTGGGAAAACATTCTTGTGTTGGATTTGGCGTCCTCAAGTTTCTGTGTCATCGACTTCCCGGAACAAATTTGACTGCAACTTCCATGGATGCCGGCTGTCGAATGCAGATGATTCTGGAGTCTATCTAATCAATGTGATTGGGGATGAGCAGCTTCGCATCTGGCTCCACAGGACGGTCAGCGGCAGCGCAGGCAATTGGCTCTTAGTGGATACCATCTGTGTTCGTAAGATATTTGCTAATATTGGAAAGCATGTTATGCCATTTTCGGTACCCTGTGTTGGGGACAACGGAGAGTTTGTGCTGTTCGGGAGGGCTACAACGTCTTCTACATTAATATTCGTAGTAGGACTGTGGAGGAGGTGTTCGAGGTGGCGCCAAGGATTGCCCACCACACTAATATTAAGGGGGCTTGGCCTTTCTTCTCTAGGGGGTCCTGGCCTCTCAGCTTCCCTACAGTGAAGGAAGGACATGATCAAGACGAATGAGATCACAAGGTGTGCATTTGGATACCCTGCAGTACCAGTCTCATCTGGTTGCAATGTTGCTGTAATGCGTGCTTCTTGTTGAAACTTGGTCTCAATCGATAGATCTGTACAATACTTTAGGCTTTATTGGTGGAATGAATTTACATGACTGCACTGGTGCTTGCTCCAAAACTTATGTTAGAAGTTCTTCAAGCATAGTCATTATGGTAGCAAAGTTTTGTAGGTACAACTCATATTTGCTTTGGAGTTAGGTCATCTTATGGTCACACTAGTTAATCTTGACATGCAATCCCGGCGTGAGCTACTCTTATGGTCACACTAGTTAATCTTGACATGCAATCACAGCATGAGTTAATTGCTACCAATCTGTTTTTGAGCTCGTAAAAGGAAAATTTTAATTGGATTACCCTGCTAGGAATCATTTCAAGATACATACCAAACTTGAAAGTACATTAAATAATTGCCTCCATGAACTAAATGGATCATGAACAAATCAGTTAATTCAATCTTTTCAATTATAGACTACCTTTTTTGAAGCAAAATTTTACTTGCGCAATAATTTCTTTCTGCTAGTAGCAAAAATTAGCAAAAGTGAAACGTTGGACAATTGAAAATTTTACATTTGCTATACTGATTACATAAACATCACCACTGGTTTCTGTCTAGAGCTATGTGGAAATTGGTCCTATTCTTGAACAAGCATCACTTTTGCCCTAGGTTTTGTTGGTTATCAGGCCTAGTATTCTGTATGCATAGAAACTGGATAAAGATTATTGACTGCATGGTCCAGCCGCTGACCGAGCAGCTCTGCAAGGAACGCTACTTTTTTTACAAGAAATGCTGCAATACAACAGTGTGGAGTCAGATGGGCTAAAAGTGCCCACAAATCTTTGAATCCAATATCTCTTTGGCATCAATAGGATTGCCCCTTCTTTGTCCTTCGCAAAAGTAGTATCTCACCAACAAAACAAATAATTCTTCAGCCTTTGCTCAATTTGCAGTCCTATTTGCTTCAGATGCATGCCAGGACTGCTAACAGTATTGTTGAAGTTGAGTAGTCACCAGCTTACAGGTCATGCTCCTTTTTGTGTTGTCATCAGCTAGGGATCATGCTCCTTCTCTGTGCATTCTTCAGCTTGGGATTATGCTCCTTATCACCTATCTACTACGTTATGTTATGGGCGTGCTTGGGGGTAAGTGGCCTAAGTCTAATTGAGGTGTCCCTCAACCCAAGCAGTGTTCAGTAATAAATTTAACTTTGTATTTAAGTTCCCTTTATCTAAGTGTAGCAAACTCAGTTTTTTCCTGACTAAAGTGATATCATATGGATCTTTCACAAATGCAATATTGTCCACCTACAAACATTCTTGTTTCACTAAAAGGACTTCAGCAGGTCAGCTATAGCCAACATTGAATAAATAGTTGTCAAAACATTACTTTGATATTCTTCCAACAACTTCAAAATTGTTTATCAAAACAGGTACTTCATAATTAGTTTTTTTTCATACTTTCGTATAGTATAAAAAGGTATTCCTTTTTTTTGCAAGGATAAAAAGGTATTCCTTGATGGTCTCAGTTTCAATGATACTATCCTGAAAGCACAATCAGACCCATCTTTGAACTAAATCTAATAGACTAATACTTTCCATGAAGTAGGGCTGTTTCAGCAGCAACAGTCTTTCTTCATTTAGGAACTAGTATTATTTTCTGGTATGAAGATTGCCTGCTTTCATTGTTCACTTCATCTCTTCTTCTCCTTGACTCTCTATGCTCTATGGTCGTATGAAGCCATCTTTAACTAAGATTTGTTGTGGTTCTCACGTTGGAGTTGGTAGTGGTTTTGTGGTTCTCTTGGCAGAGACAATGGGCAGTGGTAGATGTGTAGGTCTCACAGTGGATGGTGGCCATTTGTGGTGATGAGTGGTAAATAGTGGAGATGGTGGTCAAGAGTTGATGTAGTGTTTCTCCAAGCAAAGGTTATGGATCAACAACTTCCCCGTTCTATGCTCCTAAGGAGGCATTTCAGTGGACCACATGTCCTCTTCTTTTTCCCTTTGAAATTTGGCTAGTAGCTATTAGGAATAACAACTTGTATTCCCTGGAGGCCATATGTCAATATGGATACATGTACATGTGGCAATGTGCAAAGAACACCTTATAACACGGGGATATTACACAAATGCTATATATATATATATATATATATATATATATATATATATATATATATAGGAAAACTAGTATGTACTCCCACCTCTCATATACCACTTTTACACGTGTGTTATACTTCTTTATCACTTTAAATATACTTAATTAGTAATTATAAGATACTACAATACAAATCTCACGAATTTTTTTATGAAATTCCATGATTTTTATCTTAATTTGCGTATATACTTCTTTTATGTATAAAAAAGAGTATATAGCAAAAATAAAAGGCTAACATTGAATTTTTTTTCATACAACTCATATTGGAGTATCTTGAGTATACTAAAAATGATAAAAGAGTATAAAGTGTTTGTTTAGGTGGTATATTGCATATGGGAGTACATACTCCTAGGAGTATAGAATAGGTGTCCTCTATATATATATATATATATATATATATATATATATATATATATATATATATATATATAGGAAAACTAGTATGTACTCATGGGTGTATGTACTCCCACCTCTCATATACCACTTTTACACGTGTGTTATACTTCTTTATCACTTTAAATATACTTCATTAGTAATTATAAGATACTACAATACAAATCCCACGAAAATTTTTATGAAATTCCATGATTTTTATCATAATTTACGTATATACTTCTTTTATGTATAAAAAAGAGTATATAGCAAAAATGAAAGGCTAACATTGAATTTTTTTTCATACAACTCATATTGGAGTATCTTAGAATTAGTATTAGAGTATACTAAAAATGATAAAAGAGTATAAAGTGTTTGTTTAGGTGGTATATTGCATGTGGGAGTACATACTCCTAGGAGTATAGAATAGGTGTCCTCTATATATATATATATATATATATATATATATATATATATATATATATATATTAGGATTCGAACCTGGTGGGCGAGATGAACAGGCAAAAGCATGGAAGTCATCAACATGGTTGAATCACCCATCAAACTAACTGCATGTAGTTTTGCTAATTGATCTGAGTTGTTATGTCTTTTTTCTTCACCTTTTTGGCTACATGATTCCAGGGTTGTACATTATAATTTTAATAATGGAGTTGGTTTTTGTGGTGCAGTGTGAAGACTGCTAATATCTTGATCATGGCTGTTTAAGTCTTAGAACTGCACTAGGGATTACAAAATCTTGAAATTGTTACAAATTAATTACAACTTGGTTATTATATATTACTTATAACTTGGATTCACGCTTGCTTACAACCAAGCAGGCGGTCCTTATGATTATGCTTTCAACTTGGTTAGAACAACTTTCAAACTGTATTCAACACAACGAGATTAGGGCTATGCAGAACTAAATGATAGGGTTGGAGCTTTGTAGGCACTGTCGTTAGAGAGAACTTAGAAATATTGATAGACTGCGTCCAAATGTTCTTATATATTGCCTACAAGTGTTTGGAGACTGCTTTCAAGCATCTGGTCTAGTGGCAAGTATGTGTTCAGAGTACTTAGAAGTGTTGTATGCACTACTTACAAGTGTCTAACCCAATTTCATTCTGTTTGATACTTTACTGCAGGGCATGTCGGTAATCATGGGAGCTTTTTGGATAGATTTGAAGCAGATAGGGTTATACACACCCTCATGATCCGAGTTAGAGGGGGATAAAAAGTTTGAGGAACATGAATACTTATTATTATGCAGAACGATGAAATGTTTGACATGGATTGATGAGAGAGGGATAAAGGAACTGAATAACTTGTGATGCTTGCCCTATTTCCTTTTTGTTTTGGTGCTACAAAATTCATCTTTTCAGGTTTTCACATGTGCCATGGTGATCCGTTTCATTTTTCGTTCCAATCTCAGGTTGATGAATGTCAAATTTGGCTTCTATATTACTGAAGTGGTTTTTCGTCTGTGTTGTTCTTCAGTCTGGAAAGAGCTATCGAACCTGTAGATTGTTTTTTTTTCCTAGATGAAGGGACAAGGTATTGAACGCTGCAGAAAACAAGTTGATGCTTCTGCAAAATCATTGAAGAACTGAGAAAGTTTCGATGATACTAGCTACATTAGCAAATGAGAATATTAGGGTTCCAACCGGCCGTGCCGTGCATGCAGAGAAAATGAATGCATGGACGACACTGCAAATATTTCGAGGAACATTTTCAAGTTCATTTTTTTAAATATATCTGTTCCTTGAGGGATCTCAATTTTTAATTTAGATCTGTTAGAGCATTGCTAAACTTCTATTTCGGCCCTGTTTAATTTTCAATCAACTGAAAACTTTCAGTCACCCATCACGGCCTTTAGATGACCATCCATCTCCCTCCCCACTTTTTCCTTATACAAACCACAAAAGATAACTCACTACACAGAGCGCGTTATTACAGATGGATTTTAAGCTCTATAATAGACGGTTATAAATTTTGTCTTTACAAAAGTGATTGTGATATCGAGCTTGTTAAAGACGGTTTCAGAACCGTCTGCTACTTACACGCAGATGAATTTTCTAGATAACCGTTTGTGCATAGTAAGAGTCACAGATGGTGTTTGTTTAAACTCGTCTATGAGTACTAAGAGATATAGATGAATTTTGTTTAAATTTGTCTGTGTTCATTGTCACAGATGGATTTTTTTATAGAAAAAACCCGTCAATGTCTCTCTTTCCCTTTAAGTAAATTTGCTTCTTGGTAGGAAGGAAGCAAATATGTTTATATGAGGGAAAGGATCACATAGATACACACTTTATGATTTTCAAATTAAATACATTGACACATTATTTATAACATCAATCACACATTGTTCAGAACACAAAGCACAGACATTTACATATCACAAAGGTTAAGACAATCATACATATGCAAATCAAATATTGTTCAGAATATAAAAACCTAGCTAGCTATACATCATTGGTCGAGCGACGCCATCTTCCAAAATGATGAAATGATCGATATCATGGCAACACCATCTTCTAAAAAGACATAAAGTGATCGATAAACTTGGGTTAATCGACGCCGTCCTTCAAAAAGATGAGATGATAGGTATCATCTTAGCCTCCTACATTTCAGCACAATATCAACCTAAGCATCATCTTCAATTAGTAGCTCGCATTCATCCGAATCTGGCTGCACCATGACTATCTCACGCATGAGCCGAAACCAGACTGTGTTGCTGCCAAACCGCCAGTCATGGTTCAGCAAGAAATGGGTATTCAAGCATGTCTTTCAGTTGATGAAAATATCTCCATTCCGACGAACAATAATTAAAAATTTTCTATTCAATATAACAGAATGGAGAACATGGTTGACGGCATACACATGGTCGACAAAGGGGGCCTCAACAGCAGCGAAGAAGACGAAGTCCACCGGGCCGAAGTCGACGCCAAGAATCCACTCCATCGAAGTCGCCATAGGAACAACCCCATCCTACCACCTCCTAATTACCGTGAATTACGCCATTGCAGATCTACGACATAAATAAGGTTGTACCATCAGTTACATAGATCGAAGCAATGAAAACCTAACAAACTCTAACTAAACCACGAAGAGAACTATATGATACTCACCTCAGTATAATGAAAGGGATTTGGCCCCGCTGAGATCTCACTTCTTCGACGTTGATGGTGAGTGAGGATGCTTCCTAGTGCAGTGGAACACTTAGATATGGCGAGTGAAGAAGAAGAATACTCATCATCGCTTTGAGGGGAGATGTGGGGTTGTGTGTGTGGAAAGCAAAAAGAGCCAAGGGAGACGGGCGACCAAATTTGAAACCATTCGTGAGTCTTTAAATACAGACATATGTTTATAAAATCCATCTGTGTCTTCCGAATAGACATAGACGGATCTTACAAAAAATCGTCTGTGACAATATCATAGACATATTTTTTTGAAAGTCATCTGTGTCTATATAATAGAAACATATGGATTTATAAAAACCGTCTATGAGTTCATTCACACCCAGACATCTGTCTTGTTGCAGACACGTCTGTCTTAGGAACCATCTGAGAATATTTTGTCTATGATAGGTCCTAAGAAATTGTTTGTGACATACCGTCTGCTTTCAATAATTCTGTTGTAGTGACTCACTCACCTCCCTAACTCAGTTGTCCCACCAATCATGCACTTATACTCCCTCCCCATTTCCTGTCCATCTCACATTCTTCCTTTTGATGGTAGCATGCCCCTTGTTTACGCCATGTCAAGCATTTTTTTGGATATAGGGTCTTTGGCCTTTACCTTTGTTGGAGGCACTGCAGGAGCTAGGGTTCAAGCTCTGGTCAGCCGGCTCCTCCCTTGGAGCTTTACTAGCTGCACTATAGGTAGTTCTACGTTGTGTCGGTGTTACCAATTGCTGCATCTTCTTTGACGAGCTCTCTCCACTAACACCTAATTGTATATTCTCGCATCGGCCTAATGTCTATCCACAAAAATCGAACCACAGGGCATTGATCCTTCGCCTTTCTTACTCCCTCGAGGCTCTCAAGGGTCCACCAGTGAACCTCGAACAATGGGACTATAGCCCAAGTTAACTTGGGCATGTCGTTAGAGTAGCGATGAAGCTAAAGAAAACATAGTTAAATTGAAAATGGAGTGAAATGTCTTGCTTCAACTCGTCGAAAGAAAACCAGAGCTTTCCTTAGCTACTACTTCTGTGTAGCATTGGCTTTCAGTGGAATTTTTATTTTTAGCCCTTTTCAAAAACATATTTTACAAATGGACTCTCTAGGAAATTTTTTCTAAAAATGGATCCTTCGTATGGCGCCACCACCTCTGGCGTCATTGGTCCACTACACGGTGTCATGACCGTTGGAGCCGTGATATGCCACGTAGGATATGGACTGGATTGGCTGGATGACGTGTCAAAGCATGGCGCCATGTCCTTTAGCACCGTAGGTAAATGGCATAACGCTACTACCTTTGGCCCTAAAAGTGGGGCCTTGGCCTATCCCTCTCACTTTCTCCATCACGCTCGTTGTCGGCCCCAAGCCCGCTTTGCTACCTAAGCCCATGCTATCCCCCTCCCCTTGAGCCCGTGCCACCCTCGCCCTGCTCAGCTGCTCGTGGTGCCTGTCGCGCACTTAGGAGGTTTAAGGTGCACCGTGATGCCATCATCATGAACTTGTAAAGGGCTGAAGGGTAAGATTCCGTGATTGATTCAATTGATGATGCCCTCCCATTACTCTATGATGCGATGGATCTGCATAATAGTTATGTGAAATCTACATATATTTGCCGTATGGGGGTGTTGGTCCAACTTTTGTGAGCTAGGTGATGGATGCTAGAACAAGTGCAGATCTTAGTGGCACTGAGAGTATCTCATCCTCTGTTGGTAGTTCTGGTCCTAGGCCCCATCGATCACAGTACTATAATTTGGCCTACCAAAGCGGAGATATTTGTAGTAGAACTGATGATGCTGAAGCTTCTATATGTGAAAGAGAAATATCAAAACACGATAATGATGGATCGAGGGAAGAAACCCATTTGCTGAAGTGCTTACCATGCAACGATGTTGGCCTTATATACTTGTGGGTCAATTAGCTGGGAGCAAGAGGCCTTGTTGACTAACCTAAGGCTTATATTGAACATCTCAACTGATGAACATCTAGCTGAATTGAGGAATTTGGTTTCCCAAGCTGTTACTTCTAGATAGCTATTGTAGGTACTTTGTCGGTGACATTTGTCATTTGCTTGTTTTTGTCTTGATATCATTGTAAGTTGGGAAATCTCATTAACGATGTGAGGTATTGGAGTACTTCATGTGTAGTATTAATTGTGAAAAGAGTTACTTAGTGGGGAATTTTTTACCTCACATATAGAAGTTTTGCAACCCTATCTGAAAATATTTATGTTTTTCACTTAGAAATACCTTTGTGTTTTTAGCTTTTCATTAGCTTATATTGATTTTAATACTGTACTACTGTGCGGATAGTCCTTGGCTATGGTTGCCATGATTGATGTTGAACAACTATGTATTACTAAAATGAATATTCAACATACATATACAACTTGAGGGAAAAAAGGATTATAGCAATTGTCTTGTGCAAGATATTGCTGCATGGTTCACTGAACTAGTTCGTTTCCTTAGTTTATAATTTTCCATATGCATGCAGTCGTATTTTCAATTATTTAAATTGATGTATTTTGTGCGATTCTGGATGTATGTAGATCGCTAGATTTGTGAGGTTGAACCATGGAGTTACTATACAGAGGACCTGTAATGATATTGTTGTATTTGTGAACGTACAAGAGGAGACATTGCTTTTTGGTGAAAGTCCGTATTTGTCGAGTTTGTGCGCCCGAGTGAAAGAGCTTTTAGGATCGATGGAAGAAGGGGTTGATATTGGGTTTGAAGGGAAGATTGATATGGGTTCATCAAATGGTCCACATATCAGGCCCCCATAGGAAGCGAGAGTGAATGGGGCTTACATTAAAATCATGATGGGCTCAAAAATAAGAGTTCTGGACTTGGTGATCCGAAAGTTGATGAGTGATCCTTCGCAGCAAAGTGAAGTTGAAGGAACTCTACCATCATAACGAAATACAGACGACTAGCCCAGAGTTGTTTCAGATGATGGTGTTGAACTCAATTTGGATATCGAGTCTTTGGCACAGGAGGTTCCAGTAGCTGCAGAAGTTCCTCATAATGGCACAATGGAACAACCGATTGCTGATGATCTTGCTAATGTGGTTCCTGATGATTCAGTTGGAGATGGCATCGCAACCAACCGGGTGGATGTATTTGTCTTCAGTAACAACGAGACATACAAGGATGAGAGTTGTTCACTCGGATGATGATTGACTGATGGCACAATTGTCCACTAGAGAGATTGAATCCTTGAGGAAGTTGGTCACATATCGTGATCCCCTTGTGCCTGATTTCAAGGACCTTAGCAAGGCACATAGAGCAATAGCTGATGTGGAACACAGAGATAATAGTGCCCCTCCAACTGATTCAGCCAATATCATAATAAGGGGATGATCTTTCGAACTATGGAAGCATTGAAGCTATAGATGCAGGAGTATACAGTTCACACTGACCAATGAAAGTCTCCTAATTGCACCTCCATGTCTCCTGCAACATAGTATCTAAAAGTTAGAATTTCCAAAACCAACACCAATACAACCACAATTCGCTTACTCACCGAGTCATCGCCACCACGTTACCACAAAAGTATCCATGTTTGAGCTCAGATGGGACTACACCCTTCCGAGCTGGGATCCCACATTGACACATTATTGGTGGGTTCTCATCGCATGGCATCTTCTTATCAGATGACTTATATTCTGCTTGTTCCTCCTCCTCTGGCTAATACAACTTTGGACCATATATGAACTCTTCGAAGTTGCACAAAACCCATCCATCCTACACCCATGTTGAAATTGACATACAAAGAGCAGCATATCTTCATTTTGATTAACATGCTTCACCAATTATATAGCCCCGTTTCAAACAACAGAAGAAAGGAGTATAGACCAACCCCTTAGACGGATGCTGTAGCTAGGCATGGACACCACAATGGCACAAGGGGGTTACTTACATGCCTAACACTAGCTTCCTCCTTCTCCTCAATTATTTTTGGTGGGTTTGGTGGAGGCGGCACCCAACGCTTGAATTGATGGTACGTAGTAGTATGATGATATCAATACGGGAATTGATAGTTTCTCGAGTCATACTTATCTAGACCATCAATCCACTAGAAGAAGAAGTATCTCATATCCTCCTGTTAAATTATGAAAATAAATCAACAACCATATAGTATTATGATTACTATCAAAAGGCTAATATGCACTTTCATGATAATCCGCATAAGTGTAGTAAGCCCGGGCAGCCGTGACAGGATGCCTCGATTGTTTAACCTCGGCATGCACTCCACATTCATAATTAGGAACGGGAAGAGCGGGAGGCACCAGGGGATCATAATCTTTTATAGTGGGACAATTTTTGTTGTCCCTCGGCTGAGGCACTCTCGATCTCAATGACATCTCAATGCAGCAAATTGAATCCAAATCTTTTAAGATGTAATTGATAGGTATATATCAATCTAAATGAAAAACTGCATATATCACTTCACCAAAGTGCATTGAGTGAATAATTGATAGGCATATGTGAAACTAAATGAAAAGGTACATATATCACTTCAATATGCCATATATCACTTCAAACATGCCACACATGGAGTCTACTACATATATTGCATACATCAAAGTGCTAATCCAATTCTAGGTCATACAATTCAAAGTGCCAATTAAAAAAAAAAGAGCTGCCAATCTAACATTGCAACAAACCCTATATTTTAGGCCTCCCTCCCAATCTCACCACAAAGAGAGTATCTATTAGGACAAATTAAGGGAAGAGAGGGGGATTTTGATGGATTTGAGGGAGGGGAGGAGAGAGGGTAGGCGTCGGCGCTTAAATTTCATGTTTAGTTAGGTGGGGAAAATGAGAAGAAGAGGACATAAGGAAAGAAGAAGGTCTGGTTATAAAGTCTTGTAGCACGACACTAAATATCGTGACGTTATGCCATTGATCTACGATGCCATGGCCTTTTGCACTGTGAGAAACCACGTTAGTCGAGAGCTTCGAACGTACATTCTACGTAGCATAGAATGACGCTAGAGGTTGTGGCGCTATACAAAGGATCCATCTTTAGGTATAGTTTATTGGATAGTTCATTTGTAAAATAAGGTTTGCAAAAAAAGGCTAAAAAGTAAAAATTCCCCTGAGCGTAACTAGCCTGAAATGGACCGACATCCACGGTTCGGCTCGGGCCCACAGGCCAGAGAGGCAAATCCGGTTCAACCGTCACGGCTTTCCCCGCCGCCCACAAGTCGCACCCACCACCGCACTATCGATCGGTCTCCTCTCCCCGCGAATAGCCGCCATGCCGCGCCTGACGGTCTCCTCCTCCTCCTCCGGCCGCCACCCTCCGCCACCGCTGCCGGACGGAGTGGAGCTGAGCTGGAATCCCTCCTCCTCATCGGCGGTGGCGGAGTCCCCCATGGCGTCCCTCATCGAGCGCGCCACCTCCACCACCGCTCCCTCCGTCGACCCGGCCCTCCTCCGCGCCATCAAGTCCTCGGCCCGCGCCTCAGACGCCGCCATCCGCGACGCCTTCCGCCTCCTCCTCTCCCTCATGTCCAAGCCCCACTCCCACGTGCGTAAGCCTTCCGCCCCTCAATTTCCCTGCACCAATCCCCAATTCCACCAAACCCTAACGCGCTGATCTCTTCGCCTTCCTCCACACTACTTGCGCAGGTGCGGCTCCTCGCCTTCATCATCGCCGACGAGCTCTTCATGCGATCCAAGCTCTTCCGCTCCCTCCTGGCCGACGCGCTCGACGGCTTCCTCCCGCTCGCCGTCGGGTTCCGCCGGGCACACCCGCTCCCGCCGCCGGCCGCCTCCGCCGTGCTGCTCCGCAAGGCCGCCATCCAGGCGCTCGAGCGCTGGCACCACTTCTTCGGCGCGCACTACCGCCAGCTCCGCCTCGCTGTCGAGTACCTCAAGTCAGCTCGGGTCCAGTTCCCCGGCCTCCGTGCCACCATTGAGGCTCGCGCTGTCCGTGAGGCTCGCACGCAGGAGATCCTGG